>NC_088271.1:3712195-4330894 GCF_036013445.1 Caloenas nicobarica
CAGATCACATCGACTTGGCACATCATGATGACAAGATGGCGTTAAGATGTGACCGTTTCACACTCAGCAGCACCTCAGCAGCTGCTCCGCACCAGCCACCGCTGACACGTCCCGTGCTTTAGCAGATCAACCCATTAAAGCAAAAAAAAATCAAGCAGGATTTGAGGTCGCATCTCCACAGGCTCCACGTGCACCCGAAAACTCGCCCATTAGTCATGAGGACATCCAGCAACTGTGCATCCTTGCAGTCACTCACAGCTTCATGGCAAGTCATGAGATATTTGGTATTTTCCTTTGAGCAAACAAAAGCAGATGATTAAGGCAGAGGCGCAGCTTGCTCGCTTTCAGGAGGAAGACAGCTTGCAAAATGCAGCTCTCAGAGCTTCAATAAAACTCCAGAAAGCAAATAAACAGCCTGGCTGAGAGGAGAACGCTCCCGGTTTCCTGAGTTTGGAAGCCAAATTTGGGATTCTGGAGGAGAAGGACGGGGATTACCTCCCGAAAACTGGCACCAGTGAAAATGTCATGAGAGCAGGGATGCTGAAATGCAAAGAGAAATGTGTGTTGCAGCCCGGACCTGACTTTTCAAGCTGCGTATACGTCAGGAACTTCTAAAACTTTGAGTGCAAAACCATTTCTAAATGGAAAGCCAAAAAGAAAGCAGCTGAGTTTCACCTCCCTTCTAATTTTTGTTGTTATTATTTTTGTTTCCAAGGCCATTTTTGCCTAAGGCAACATGTTTATACAAAATGCTTCGCTCTCAAAAAAAAAAAAAAAAAAAAGCACGGACTATTTGCAGATGGAAAAATATTCTGTCAGAAATTTCTTGGCCACCTCTCCATTTCATGCCAATGCTTCACACACTTTGAAGGGTTATAAATGACTGTATAGCAGCAAATTTGGCCACTGAGATTTTAAACTGTGGTATAGCACAGGATTTAAACGTCTAGGCACAGAATTTAATCTCCCCCCCTTTATTTTACACTTCCCTTCACAACTATCTCTCAGCTATAAAATATACATGGTTGCATCGATTGCTCTAGTGATCAAATATCTCTCCCTTCAAAAATATAGCCTATCCAGAAATGTAAGCATCCTAATTAAAAATATGTTGGAGAGTTGAATTGCAAATGAATCAATTCCTTCCTAAAAAAAAAAAATATATATATATATCTTCAGTCAAGCAAGACCAGAATGGGATGGTTAATAATTGATATTTACATTTCTCCCATGTCTGATCAAAGGATTTGATTGCATGACAAATGAGGAAATTACTGTAAAGGATTCTACACGCATTAAGAACATAGATGCAGCAGATAGGGAGCGGGAGCCGCGGTGACGTGGTGGTTGCCACCAGGCTACCGGCCCGTCGGGAGCTGAGCGGATGGGGAGAGTGGGTATTTTCCGGATATGGAAGAAAATCAGCGATCGATCCCCATTTTATAGGAGATGTTGCAGGAAAGGATGGGAAGGGGTGTCCGGGGCAGAGCCTGGGACTGTGCCCAGCGATGAGAGGGCACCTTGTAGCTGGTCCTATGGGTCCCTATGGGATTCTACGGGCTTCTGTGGAGCCCCATATGTCTCTGTGGGCTCCTACAGAACCCTATGGAACCCTGTGGGCTGCTTTGGACTCCTACATATCTGTATGGGCTCCCATGGACTTAGAGATCTCTGTGGGCTCCTATGGACCTCCATGGGACCCTATGGGCTCCTATGGCCTCCTATGGGTCATGTGGGTCCCCACGGGCCGCTACAGACGCCTGTGGGTCTCTAGGTGCTCCTATGGACCCCTATGGGCTCTTATGGACCCCTATGCATCTCTATGGGCTCCTATGGACTCTTACGGGTCTTCGTGGACCCCTATAGAGCCCTATGGGTCTCGACAGGCTCCTATAGACACCTATGGACTCCTATGGGTCTCTACGGGCTCCTGTGGAGCTCTATGGACTTCTATGGGGTCCTGTGGACCCCTATGGATCTCTGTGGTCCCCTATAATTGGAAAGTGCCCTTTCTCGCAAAAGAAAAGTAAATTTCAAATTAATTTGAACGTTCCTCGTCCAGTTCCCCACAACAGGGGGGACGCGGCGCTGCCCCACGCCCTCCCGGCACCTCCACCCGCGTTTTCCTGGTGTGCCCCAGAAAAATGAGCAGGTTTAACGTCCACAGTTTATTTCCAAGGCCGTAGCAACGGCAACCTCTCAGCTCAACAACGGGCGGTTCTCGTGGCGCAGAAAAAGGGCAAAATCCAGTTATCGGTGCCCCCAGCCCGAGGCTGCACAGTGGAGCGACTCCTCTCGGTCCCCAGAAGAGAAATAAGAACATTTTTCTGCCGATTTTCCCCAGAACAGTTAAAACTCTGGATTCGCTGACATTTGGTCAGTATTAGGCGGCGCACGAGGGGATCAAGGAAAGTTCACGGAGCGGCAGATGGGGGAGCGGGTGTTTGTCCCCGAGTGAGCGCGCCCGGCTGCTCCGCCAGCAACGTGGACCTGGGCCCCGGCACTTTAAGGAGCTTCGGAAAAGGAAAACGATAAATAAAATCGTATAGTTTTATTTTTATTATTTTTATTTGCTTGCTTCAAGTGTGCTTCTGTCTTAGAGCACTTCCCCAGCGTCACTGCTCCGGCTTCAGAAGCCGAACCCTCCCACGATTGATGTTCTTCCACTTTGCTGGACTACTGGCCGTGCTCTCACGTTGGCCCTTTTTTGCAAATATTTGCAATTTTTTGCTAATTTTTGCATTGGGTCACCAGAGGCTGGGGGCACCACAAGGCATTGCAGGCTCTGAGGAGCACCAGGGGGTTTAGAAGTATGAGAAATATGTTACATACGGGGAATATGTTGAATACGAGGGATATACTGAAGGTGAGAAATATCAAATATGAGAAATATGTTACATGAGGGTATGTATTCAGTATGGGAAATATATTGAATATAGGCAATATATTGAATATTGGAAAGATATTGAATATTGGAAATATAATCGATGATGGCAATATATCCTATATGGAAAGTATATCAAATATTGGAAATATATTGAGTATTGGAAATATAATTGATATTGGCAACATATCCTATATAGAAAATATATAAAATATTGGAAATATATCAAATATTGGAAAGATATTGAATATTGGAAATATAATCAATGATGGTAATATATCCTATATGGAAAATATATCAAATATTGGAAATATATTGAGTATTGGAAATATAATCGATATTGGCAATATATCCTAAATAGAAAATATATCAGATATTGGAAATATATTGAATATTGGAAATATAATCGATGATGGCAATATATCCTACATGGCAAATATATCAAATGTGAGGAGACTGAATACAGTGTGTTCACTATGATGAATATGAGCAATTCAGCGAATAAGGGAACCACAGCAAATCCCGTCCATATTTGCAATGCGTTTTGTGGACAACAGATGGAATATCGAGAGTATATTCAGGGAAATACGCTGAATATGAGAAATATCTTGGTGATGGCAAATAAACTGAATGTTGCAAAGATGCCCCAAGATGGGAAATAGGATGAACACGGGGAATTTATTGCAATAGCCACGCTGCGTAAGGTCGGAAAGGGCGGGACGGGCGGGAAGCGCCGATCCGCGCTGCGCGGCCTCGCGGCTCCGCGCCCACGTGCGCGGCGGCGCCTTTAAGGCGCGGCCCCGCCCCTTTCGCCTCCGCGGTGACGTCACCGCCCCTCGCCCCGGGGAAATCCCGCCCCGCGGTGACGTCAGGCGGCGGCGGCCCGGGGAATGACATCACCTGTGCGAGTGGCCGGCGGGCGGGAGCTCGCGCCGCAGTGTCCCCGCGCCGCGGCCCCAGCGCAGCCGCCGGGCGGAGGCGGAGGAGGGAGGAGGAGCGGGGCGGCCGCGGCCCTTCCGCGCCCCTCCGCCGGCCAGCATGGGAGCGGGCGGCCGCGCCGCCAGGTACGGCGAGGAGTCGGGGAGGTGGCGGGGGGGGGAGACACACACACGCGTTATAGCGGGGGGGCGGGTGCGGGCGCGTTGTCGGGCGCAGGTGGGTGCGCTGTGCGCGCGTTGTAGCGGGGGATCGCGCGGGGAAGGGGCGCGGGTGGGTCCCGCGCTGTGGCGGGGGTGGGTGGGTGGGTGCGCGGTACAGCGGGGGGTGCAGGCGGCTTCGCGTTGGGGGCGTTATAGCGGGGAGGGGGGTGTTTGGGAGGGGGTTGGGTTGGCTGCGGTGGGGTCTTGTTGCGGGGGGTGCGGCTTGACGGGGGGAGGGGGGTCGCGTTGTAGCGGGGGGTGCAGGTGGGTGGCACCGGAGAGCCGGGGGCGTGTTATGGGAGGGGTGAGGGGGGGGCTGCACTGGGGGGAAGGGACCGCGCTATAGCGGGGGGTGTAGGGAGGGGGCGCGCTGGACCAGCGGCACTTGGAGCGGGGAGATGCGAGGGAGAGCCCGGGGTGGGGGCGCCGGTACCGGCTGGGGGCACCGGGAGGCGCTGGAGCCCGGGCGGTCCGGGGGACATCCAGCCGCACGCCCCGGTGCCGGTCCCCGGGGTGAGCCCTGCGCCGTCCTGCGGGTGGGCTCGGTGTCCCGGTACCCGGGCGGTGCCCCGTGCTCCATCCCGCACCCCGGTGCCGGGGATGCGCTCGGTGCCTCGTGCTCCATCCCAAACCCCGGTGCCGGGGATGCGCTCGGTGCCGGGGATGCGCTCGGTGCCCCGGTGCCGGGGATGCGCTCAGTGCTCCGTGCTCCATCCCAAGCCCTGGTACCGGGGATGCGCTCGGTGTCCCGATACCGAGGATGTGCTCGCTGCCCCATGCTCCATCCCAAACCCCGGTACCGGGGGTGTGCTCGGTGCCCCGTGATCCATCCCAAGCCCCAGTACCGGTTCACCTTCTGCCCCCCCCGTCTTTAGAAGGCTGCCCTGTGTCCCTGCCGTGCTCTCTGCTCGCTGTCCCTTCCCTTTGTGTCCCCTCTTCCTGACCACGGTCCCACCGGGCGAGTGGGTGCTCAGTGTGAGGCGCTGAGCTGTGGGATGGGATTTGGGGTATTCTGGTGTCACCAGTGCTGGCAGGGAACAGCCAGAGGCTCGTGTCCCCGATCGGTGGCTTCTCTGCATCCCGGCATCCGCGTGCGCTGGAGATGCTCCGGTGGTGAAGCTGGTGTCGCTCCCGGAGCGGCAACGCTGGAGTGTGGATACCGGAGGAGATGTGGGAGCATCCCCGCAGCGCTGGCAGGGCGATGTCACAGCCTGGGGCTGCGTCCCCTGGGGTGCTGCCCTCACCCCACCACAAACACTGGTGGCACCTTGTCCTCCCCTCCAACTCCGGAGTGTTCGGGAAGTGGGTTTCGCTGTGTGGTGACCCGGTGACAGTGTCAGCAATGAGGAAGGGACTCGGGTCATCCCAAAGCTCCTGAAGACCCTGTGTTGGGGTGGGGGTCCCCTCCCCTGTGCTGGGGTGGCTGCACCAAACCTGCTGCTTCCGCAAGGTGCGGCTGGCGCCGGGGACCGAGGGACATCCCTGGGGTTGGCAACGGGTGGCTCCGTGTCCGCCCGGTCTCGGGGATTTCAGCTGAAATCCTGAGCCCCGGGGCCATCCTGCAGCAGCGAGCGCTGTCCCCGGAGCCCCCGTGTTCCCGAGGCAAAACTTGTCACATGGAGGGTGAAAAAAAGCATAAAAAAATAGTAATGATTAATTGTATTTCATCGGGAGGATCCCTTTCCAGTCCTTCCTGGGGAAGCAAATGGTGTAGATGTGGGATAAGGAGGAAAAAAATATATGCTGGTGAAGAGGTGACACCCGTGGGAGGAGAGTTGGGCTCTGCAGGGACGGGAGGTGCCTCCGGCGGGTGCTGCACCCTCCCGGGTGGGGACATCTCCGCTCTTCGGGCGTTTGCCCTCTCTGAGTCCTGGGAGGCTCCGCTATTGCAAAAACACTCATTGCAACCGGGAGGAAAAAGCAGTTTTGGTTGCTGGGTGATTCCAGCCCTTCCTCTGAGCTGGGAGACCCTGTGGGAGCAAGCGGGGGGAGCGCCTGGAGTGTCCCCTTGTCCCTTCCCCGGACAAACCCCCTGCTCGATTTGCAGGGAACGTTCCCCATTGCACTCGCCTTCTCCCGCCCGCAGCTCCCGTGCTGGCAGTGCTGCCTTGCAGCTCTGCTCGGGCAGGGACCTGCGTCCTGAGCAGCAAAACATTATGGATTTTTATATATATATATATTTTTTTTTTTTACCCTATAAAGCGTATTTTGGGGCTTGTGGACCTGCGCCAGGCTGTGACAACTCCTGATGGGGAGGAAAATCAAGCCGCCCCTGGGTCCCGAGCACGAAGGCGGTTGGGTTCGGCAGGGCAGGGTGCGTGCCGATGCGGGGACCCTCCTGCCAACTGTTAATTGTTCCCTGCCAGATCGACTTATCAATTAACGAGTTTGCTGGCACTCTCCTCCTCCTTCCTGTGCGTGGTAAGGGCCCATATTTCAAATGGGGGGGAAAAAAAAAGTCATAAATACTTTGAGTAATGCGAGAGGAGCTTCCAGCTGAAGCCGTGCCACTGAGTGATGGGGGGAGAGGGGACCCCGTGGAGCTGTTCATGCGCTTGGACGTGGGGCGATGGGGGCAGAAGGTCCTCGAGTCGTCTTTATCCTGGCGTTATCCTCACTGGCAGGAGGGAGTGGGGTCCTTCGTTTCCCCTGCTCTCTGGTGCTCACCGGGTTTTATAAATGTGAGTTTGGTAAATGCAGCATCGTCCTGGGGTGTCTCCTCCATCTCGCCCCGAGGAGAGCGGGTTTGCTTTGCCTTCTGTCCGGTTACTAAATAATCGCTGTGATGCTTTGCCTATGAGGGAACTGTGCCTTTGCTCTTTCTCCAGGAGGGCGGCTTCTCGTTAGGCCCTTAATTCTACTTTTGCAGGGGGAAGGTAGGAATGAGGGTGAAGAAACACCCGAGGTCCACCCAGGTGGGATGTTTGAGGAGATGACGTGGCCACACGGGGAAACCGAGGCTGGAGAGGGAGGTGGTGTTTGTGGTTCCTCACGGCATAGGAGCAACTCCAGCCTTGCCCGAAGGGCCGGGGCTGTATTTAGAGATGTCAAAGGTGGCTTTGAGGTGGGAGGTTGTCCCACGTGGTGCTGCTTTGTGGTCTCTAAATACAGCCCAGCGGTGGGTGGGGATGGATATTCCCAGGATGGGACCCGGCGTGGGGCGCGGGGACGGTCCCGTCCAGCTGCTCACCGTGGGGCAGAATAACTCAAGGTAGCAAATATGTGTTGAACTGTTTATCCACTTTCCCACGTGGCATCTGAGGGCGCGTGGGCGGCGAGTCGTCGTGATGGATGTGAGATATTGCTTGTGTCCTGCCCACCACCTATGGATTTCATGTGGACCTTCTCCGTTCCTAACTAAAACAGTTTTTCTTTTGTATTGCAGAGATAACAAAATTGCGAGTGTAGGATACGGAGATAAAGTGAAGCCAGATCTAAGCCAGGTCACTGTGGGTGGATGGTAGGAGAGAGGTTACTCCGTTGCATTAAAAAGATGCTGCTAAGGAGTTTAATCCACACTTGCTGAACTTTGAGCTTTAAACTCTTCTTATAAGAATTGATAAGAACATGCATATTATTCGTAACTCTCTCTCCAAAAAAAGGAAAAATCTGCAGATGACTTCAGTTAAATATTATTGCTTCAACAGCGTGAAAAACGTGCCCAGCTCCCTACTCCCAATAATCCCTTCCCGGCGCCGCTCCCTCCAGCCCTGAAGCTCTTTGCTGCTGCCAGTGCAGAGACCAGCGGGGCTGGAGCCCCGAGTCCTTCACTCTGTTCCCCAGAACTTTTATTTTCTGATATTTGCAAAATGAAGAAAATAGCCAGGCTGGGTGGGCTGTGAAGCTTCTAGCTAAAACAGTGTTGGTTTGGTTTTTTGTTTTTGTTTGTTTGGTTTTTTTTTTTTTCAAATTGTTGTCGATTTTAAGCTCGTAAACCCTGAAGTAGTAAAGCTCAGGCCAGCTTCCTTTCTGCAGAGTTTATTACACAATAAGCTGGAACAATCTGAGGACTCTGTTTGTTAGGCTCTTATTTTTGTGCTCTTGTCCCCTCTTTTTGATTGTTTGCTTTATAACTCGACGGATTTTTTTATTTTTTTTTCTTTGACATCAACCTAGCAAACTGGAAATTGTCTTTTTTCGTTTTCCCCATCTTTCAACTCATGAACTCTCTAGACTTCTGAGCCTGATCCAACATAATTTTCTTGGACTTTTTCTTTTCTAGCTTGCATATAATTTTCTTGGCTTAGCAGTTTCTTGAGCTTGGCGTTCCCATTGCGATAGCTGCCTGTGCTGTCGGGATATTCGCTGCTCAGCTGAACCAGCCCTTGCAGAACTGCGTGTCCTGCGCACAGAGCCCTTCGCAGGTGGCCACAGCATCATCCCAGAAAGGAATTTTCAGCCCGTGTTGCTCTCTTGACATCACTTGATGAGGAGCTGGTTGGGAGGTGTGAGTTAAAGAAACTTGATTGTTTTTTTATTAATGCGTGGAGCCTCTTGGCTGGTGTGCGGCTCCCACATGCTGGGTGCAGCCCTGAGGGAGCAAGAAGAGGTGCTGCCGAGGAAGAGGATGAATCACAGAACCCATAGGACGGGTCTGTGTGTCCCTCAGGGATGGCCAGGTGTGAGGTGTGGATCCTCAAAACTGCTTAGGGAATATAGACTCACAGAACAGTTTGGGTTGAAGGGCCCTTCCCAGCTCCCCCAGTGCCCCCCCTGCCATGAGCAGGGACATCTGCACCAGCTCAGGTTGCTCAGAGCCCCGTCCAGCCTGGCCTGGGATGTCTCCAGGGATGGTTCAGCCACCACCTCTCCGGCCAACCTGGGCCAGGCTCTCACCGCCCTCAGGGCCAACAATTTCATTCTATCCATCTTGAATCTCTGCTCTTTTAGTTTAAAACCATCACCCCTTGTCCTATCACAACAGGCCCTGCTCAAAAGTCTGTCCTCATCTTTCTTCTCGGCCCCTTTTAAGTCGAGAAAGGCCACAATAGGGTCTTCCCAGAGCTTCTCTTCTCCAGCTGAACTCCCCAGCTCAACCTGCAGTTTGCGCGGTGTCACACAAATAGGATCTGTGATAACGTCCATGCTCTAGTTCTCTGGCAAAATTTGCACGATTAAGAGCTGCTCTAGATTAGAAAGCAGATCTTAGTTTGTCTAAACAGGTTTAAAAACCTATCAAATTAAACTGGGCCAGGCGACTCATAAAATGTGCACACCTAAATTGGTTTAGCATTTGCATAAATCGGATTAGATCGGAGCTGTGGGATGGTTTAGGGCAGGAAGCCTGTGGCTGTTTGTGCCCAGCTCCTGGAGGTCTCCGCTCCTGCCGTGGTGTCGGGGCTGTTGGTGCAGAGCAGCAGCTGAATCGCTTGTTTCCAGCCTCGTTTCATGGGCGATGGCTTTGTACGGTGTGTACGGTGCTGGTTTACGTCCGACCAGAGGGTGCACTTTGGCTGCGACCTTGCAAGCAGCTGGGATGTCCCCACCTCAGCAGGGATGTCGTAACCGAGGAGGAAACCTGGAGGTCAAGTGGCTCTTCATGGCACAATTCAGGAGGTGAGACGATGGAGAGCAGACTTTAGGAATTATTTGCTCTCTCGGCTGCTTGCTGTTGTGTTCTGGGAGGTGGTGGTTTTACACATCCGATCAAGGGGTAAGTTGAGATACACCAGATCCAAACTTCACAGATACCCAAATTTTACATAATGCTGCTTTCGGGGTCTTTTTTTTTTCCCCTTTGGCGGCTGTTTGTGAGCAGCAAACACACGACGCGATGCAGAGTTAACACGTGTCACCACGTGCTCTGTTTGCAGGAGGCGCGAGGCTGCAGGCAGAGTGCTCTCGGTTTGTTTTGCTTGCAGCTGCTGAGCTGGGATTGCAAATAGGACAGAGAGGGAGGGCACGGTGGGCTGGCTTCTGCACGGCTTCTCAAAATGCAATAATCCCATCTCAGGAAAATAGCAGCCTCGCCTGAAATCCAGCGCCGTTTCTTTGTGTTGCTCAAGTCGTATCTCACCATCTCTCCCTCTGAGCTGTTACTTAGTTGTTTTCTTCTTCATGGTGTCCCTCTATCCAAATCGGTGTTGCTAGTAATTCTACAGATGATTTAAATCTGAAAGGTTCTTTTCTTCAAAGTCTCGATCGTGCTTCCCTCCATTTTGCCTTTGTGAAGGCAGCGGAGTTCAGACTGCCCGCTCGCAGTGCCGCCAATGCACGTGTGTGTGTGCGTGCATACATGCAAAACCTGCAGGAATTTGGGTTATTTTAACCTGATCTTCAGCTTTGATATCATCAAGTGTTCGCTCTGGTTCCTGTGAAATGTAGATGGGTGCCGCTTCTGGCTCGCACCGATCAAGGTTTCCCTCCTGCTGCTTCTTCCCTTTGTTCACCGTGTTGCTGTCGCTCACTTCCGATGGCTTTGACTCTTTCCCTCCGTTGGCTGCGAAGGGGAATTGGAAGCTGAGCAGCACTTTCCAGTTGCCACGTCAAGTGCCCGTGTCACCCCTGCCCGGTGCAGCTCAGGATGGGCAGAAGGCAAAGGCGATGAGCAGAAGGCAAAAGTGATGGGCAGAGCCGGGTCCTGCTGGGAGCTCCGAGGTGGAGCAGGCAGGTGGGGACCAAACCGTCCCTTCCTCCCAGCAGGAGGGGACATGCCCAGGGCAGAGGGGTGGCCCTGGGCAGGCAGGAACAGTGGTGGGGCGGATTTGGCATCAAAGCACATCTGAGGCAGTTCTCATGATGCTGTGGTTTCCACCAACAGATCATTGTCCCCTGGGGTTGTTCCTGTCCCCTCCAGGCAGCTAACCAGTGTACCCACCACCCCAGGAAACCTGGGAGAAGAGAAGAGGGGGCTGAGCATCCCCAGGAGCGCACAGGGTGCTGGCGGTGCCGTGTCCTGCCCAGGCACGACGTGGTTTGCCGACCACCCTGCAAAGAGCAGAGCGATGCTCTGGGAACCCGGAGGCGCCGGTGCAGGAGCGATGTGGAGGGCTGAACATCGCGATGGCCGCTACGTGGGGTTTGCCCAGTGCAAACCAGTTCTCAAACCAACTGATGTTTCTGGTCCCTGGCACGGGTGGCTGGCGGTGGCACTTTGCGCGGGACCGTCACGCGCCGCGATCGGAGCGGCACAGGAACCTCCGAGTCGCCATTTTATTTTTCTTAAACGTTTATGTATAACCATACACTAACCTATAAAAATTAGTTTAGGATGGCTGCCAAGAAAATCTCTGCAATGCCTTGTGGGTAACTCCCTGTGAATTACCATAAAAGCTGTAGTGCCGAGGCTGCCGTGGCAGTTGTGAGGATGCCAGTCATAACGCTCTGTATTTAAAATTCAGATGAACGTCTAATGCATTCGTGTCTGGATTGCAGCAGGTTGGAGCATTTCTGGCGTCCCTGCCCTGCACACTGCTGCACCCACTCTTGCTTTTTAATGACATCTCGCGCTCTTCCAGCGTTTCGCCTGGTTGCGAAGTGCAACAGGTAGCACAACGTGGGCCGGCCGCGCTGGGAGGGAGAGTGGTTTCTGATGGCTTCCTCCCAGGGGGGACCAACCTCCTGCTGCCATTGAGCCGGCGGCAATATTTCACCGAAGGGAGAAGCCGCTCCGTAACCCTTCCCCTCTGCATCCTGCACGAATGACGTCCTGTTTCCGAGGGCGCTCTATTGCTGGGTGTGTGGGATGCCGGGACTCGAATGCGCTGGAGTGAATGAAACACGGGTTATCCTGATGTCTGTGCAAAGGGGAAATCTCGCTGCTGTGCCAGGGAAGGCTGCGGTTCTCTGGTTGGCATTGCTGCTTTGCTATGTGTGCTAGGAAATATAAAGTGGTGCTGTTGCTGTGCCGCTGGTTTCCTGCGGAGCGGCGAGCCAAGGTGACTGCGGGTCTCCGGAGCGGAGCCGCGGTCCTGGAGATGCTCAGCTTGGTGTAGGAGGTGTTGCTGATCTTCTGCTGGGCATGATGGATCATTTCATTTAAGTTTTCCTGAAATATAGTATTCATCACGGTGTCAGTGTCCCACCTTCATTATAGCTGCCTGATAAACATCTCTAATCGGAGAGTGATCTCTCCGCCCTGCCAGAAGCCTCCTGGGGAGAATGAATAGATTTTTGGAGCTGGGAGAAGGTGTCTTGCTGATGTGTTCTGCTCTCCCACCCATCTGTGTGTGGAGATTCACTTGCATGGTTGATAAATAAAGCAAGAGGCAAATCTGGTTTTCCCAGGTTATATTGGCGGTGTTTGTACATGGCTGTTTCTATTCAGGGCTCTAAGATGGTGGTGGTTTGGTTGGAACCTGTGTCCCTGTTAGTAGCTGACAGCGTGGTTTTTGCCCCGGGGGTTTCTGAAGAGACCCTTAAACACAGCCGCTGTCCTGCCTGGCACTGGGGGGTTCAGAGTACCCGATGCAGCTTCACCCCCATGCACGGGGCAGCCGGGCTGCCTCGTCCACCCCTCGAGGGGTGAATTCCCAATGCTCTCCTGGCTGGATTTCGGCAGGAGGGGATGGAGCTTTCTTTACATCAGGGCTCACCGCCTCCCCGGTCCCCTGGCATGCAGAGCAGCCACGGTGGCCTCTGCATCCCCATCTTACAGCAGCTGGGGAGAATCCATCAAATTGCTGCTCGTCTCGTTCCTCTCCTAATTGGTTTTACCACCAAGGAAGGGCTGCTGTTTCCCGGAGGGCTCTGCCCTCCCTATCTAGTGCCCCGGGCAGACTGGTGCGCCCGGGCTCGGCTGCAGACCTTGGCCGCCCGCTCCAAAGTGAAGGTGATGTCTGCTGTGCCCGGGATGGAGTATTGTTCATCTCTGCAGCAGCGGGAGATGGCGGCTGCTGGTCCTGCTGCTCCGCTTCAGGGATTGTTGGCTGATCGTCCTCTGAGCCCCGTTTGGGAAGGACCCCGGAGGTTTTGGGGAGGCGGCTCCTGATCATCTCTGAGGTTTTGACCTTCAGCATCAAAATTGAAGCATCGTGAGTCCCCAGAAGCCTCGTCCGGACTTGAACTCCTGGGCTGCTCTTCTGGAAAGGACTTTTCTCTCTCTGCGTCTCCACTTGTGCCTCCGCTTCCTCCTCTGCATTTGACCCAGAACAAGCTGAATTTTCCTCTGGTTTGGGATTTCCTGTCACCTCTGCTCCCCTCCGGTGTCCAGGCCCTGAAACTCGCAGCCTGTTTCTGTCCTGCTGCAAAATTTGTCGGGGAGAAGAGTCCCCTCGGAATTTGGAGTCGCTGGACACCTGTGACACCGAACTGTGAGCCCTGGCTCTGCTTCGAGACCTGACCAGGGCAGCCAAGCAAATTTCCTGCTAATTCCTTCCTGGAAGAACTTGTTGCACCATGCTGATAAGAAGATTTATTTTTTCCAGGAGCTGAAAGAACCGGTTGGCACCCTCAGAGGATGAGGATGAACCCGCTGCCGTGCTCGGAGCGGAGCTGGGGCCGGGCGGGAGGCGCAGCGAGGTCCAAGGACGAGCCACCATCGCCGTGTGTCCTTCCAGCGTTGTCCCGCTGCCTTGGGGAGGGATGAGGAGGAAGCTCCACAGCCCCATCACATTTTGGCACCTCAATTTTAGCAGCCTGGCCTGCAGAAGCCTGTCTGGCGCTGCGGCGCGGGGAGTTTCATGGACTACATGCCGTTAAAGGCTTTGCTGCTGGTCCCGGTGAGGCCATCTGGGTTTTGAGAGCGACCACGGACCCCCAGCGCTCTCTGCATCTGCTCCTGAGCTGCAGGCAGCAGGATTTCAATGCGTTCTCCATCCATCTTTCCCTCTGCAAAGCAGCTTGAAAACCCCCGGGCTGAGCAGCTGCCCCAGCAGTGCCGAGGGCACGAGTGTCCCCGTGCTGGTCCTCCCAGCATTGGTGACACAGGGGACAGCACCGACAGCTTCAAGATGTGCTGGCCTAAAAACGGGTGTAAGGTTGCTCTGCAAAGAGGAAAAGTAGGGAGGTGGGGAGGAGCTGAAGTGTTTCTTAGAGAGGAGCGGGCATGAAATATTTAATGGCCCTCGCAGCTAAGGCTTCTAATCCTGGCTGCCTTGGGGAGGGAGCCGTGTGGGTTGTGGGTGCCCAGATGGGTGCCCGGCCTGGCAGAGGGCTGGATTTTGGGCTGCGTGAGGTGTAACGAGGAGGGGATGAAGAGGAGAGATGCAGCGTTCATGCTCGGAGGGGTGTTTACAGCTGGCGGGGGTATTCCCCGTCTAGGGGTGTGTGTGTGCGAGAACCCACCTGGGACATTGTCACCAGCGTCCTACCTGGTCCCCTGCCTTAGTTACCGGACTGTCCTCCCTCAGTGAGGATGTGTGATGTGGTTGGGGTGTCTGTGTCTAGGCGGCCTGGGGGACAGGACTGGGGAAGGAGAGGGACAGGCAGGTCACGTCTGCGCCATCCTCGCAGTTCAGCCCACAGAGCTCATAGGCTTAGATTTCGCTCTTAAAACCACCCAGAGCCAGGCTGTAATTAGGCTGTGTTGCCTCGTAACTGGATCTCCCAGCCCGCCGCTTTGTTCTTGGCGTACCCTTGACTTTTTCCAGCGTCTTTGGGCAAGTCGCATCCCTTTGCTGTGCCTCAGCTTTTCGTCCTCTGTCGTGCCTCTTGCAGGACAGGTGCCCTCGAGGCTGGGGCTGTTCAGCCGCATCTCGGGCAGCGCTTGCCCAGGAGCTTTGGTCTCCTCCGAGCCCTCTAAACCTTCTCACGAGGAGCCGTTACAAGTGACTCAGCTGCAGTTTCTCTAGGAAACATCAGAGGAGTTTGTGATGCTGGACTCAGTGTCTCATGCCAGGCCTCCAGAACACTCTACGGCATGCTCTAATCTTCAGAAAAAAATTAAAGCAAGACTTTCAACTTGGATTTTTCTTTGGAAGTCACTTTATTTTAAACCTACTTTTTTTTTTTTTTTTTTTCCTAATTAGTCTTTCGAGAGGCGAAAAAACGCATAACCTGAAATCTCGCTTATTTAGATAATTGCTGGGCTTGGGCCTTTTTAAGCCGCAAGGTCGCTGGGCCTCCGTCTCAGTGCCCTCCGTCAAGGCAGGACTCAAAGTGAGGGCATCAAATGGAGCTCTGTCTGTCCCTTTCTGTCTGTCTGCGCGTCTCTTGGCATCTGTTGCAGTCGCAGCCTCTGGAAAACCCGCCGGGTTTTGGGGACAGTTTGGGGCAGGTGGGCTGGGTGGCGGGTGGCAGCAGCCGGCGGCGCGGGGGCCGCTGCCGGGAAGGGGGCGGTGGAAGGGCCGCCGGGTGCCGGAACAGCCCGTGCGGCTCCGCTCGGTGCCAGCAGCTCCGCGCCACGGCCGCCCCCTCGCCCAAGGACACGTGGGAGCTTTGGCGGCGCCCCGTGCTGGGGGTGGCAGCTCCAAACCGCCACGAGGCCCTCCAGGCCCCGTCTGCCCCGTGGGTGCTGCAGCAACCGGGCGCTGCTCGGCCCAGTCTGACCCACGTCGTGTGTTGCTGCCCCGGGCTGTGTCTGCTGCCTGGGTCAGGCCCTCCCGGCAGCGTTCCTCCTGGTTTTTGGTTTTTCAGTGTGTTCTGGAGGCACACTGGAGCGGCAGGCCTGCTCTGCGTCTCCTCGGGCAGGGAACCTGGGGAAGAGAAGGTTACTCCCTCTCAAGGAGATCTTAGCAACGCTTATAAATATCTCAAGGGTGGGTGTTGGTTCACCGGCGCGTGCTGGACTTTTCCCTGCTCCTGATGGGATACAGACAGGCTTTGCGGTGCCTCTGGTGCTGTGTCCTACCCAAATGGCAGATCACAGAACCATAGAATGTCCTGAGTCGGAAGGGACCCACCAGGATCATGGAGTCCAACTCCTGTCCCTGCACAGGACACCCCACAGGTCACACCGTGTGTCTGAGGACGTTGTCCAGTCTCTTCTTGAACACTGTCAGGTTGGGGTTGTGACACAGCATCCCAGCATGTCAGGGGTTGGAAGGGACCTCGAAAGCTCATCCAGTGCAACCCCCCGCCGGAGCAGGAACACCCAGCTGAGGTTACACAGAAGGTGTCCAGGCGGGTTGGAATGTCTGCAGAGAAGGAGACTCCACAACCTCCCTGGGCAGCCTGGGCCAGGCTCTGGCACCCTCACCGGGAAGAAGTTTCTTCTCATATTTAAGTGGAACCTCCTGTGTTCCAGTTTGCACCCATTGCCCCTTGTCCTATCACTGGCTGTCACCCAGAAGAGCCTGGCTCCATCCTCCTGACACTCCCCCTTTACATATTGATCCCCATGAATGAGTCACCCCTCAGTCTGCTCTTCTCCAGCTCCAGAGCCCCAGCTCCTCAGCCTTTCCTCATAAAGGAGATGCTCCTCTCCCTTAATCATCTTCATTGCCCTGGGGAGCCTGTTCCAGTGTCCAGCACCTCTGGGTGAAGAACCTTTTCTCATGTCCAGCTGACCCTCCCCTGGCTCATCTTCTGCCATTCCCTGGGTTCTGTCACTGTCACAGAGAAGAGCTCAGCCCTGCCCCTCCTGCTCCCCTGCTGAGGAAGCTGCAGCCCCATGAGATGCCCCAAGTGGCCCGAAGAAAAGCCCTTTGGCTTTGTCATTGTTGCATTTACCGTTTGCTGTCAGGCACCCAAGGGCTGGTCTCTGTCCCCCTGGGACGCAGGGAGCTGCTCGGGATGTTCCTGAGCTCACGTTGTCCCACAACCAAAACCCTCCCGCCCTTCTCTGGGGAGGGATTTGCGGTGGGTTTTCCACCCGGGCAGATGCTGGCATGGCTGTTTCTCGGCTCTTGGGCTGGATCTCCCATCGTGCACATTGATTATTTATTCTTTTTAGTTGCAAGGCCTTGGCTGAGTGGTGTGGCTGGTTTTTTGCCCCGGCGAGTGCAGGAGCAGAATGAGCCCTGTGTTCCCTGGAGCACCAGGCTGGCAACTGGGGGGTGTGGGCTGGTGGCCCCCGTGTCCCCAGCGGTGACAGTGGCCCTGTCTGCCCCAGCCCCTTCCCTTCGACCAAGCTCTCGGAGAGCCTCTCCCGACCTTTCCAGCTCTGTGCCCTCAACTGCCACCAAGTGACACGGTGACATTTCACGTCTTGAATGGCTGAGCAATTTCATAAAGAAAAAGCCAGCAGAAATGAAACGCTTTGGCTTTTTGTGTCCGACAAATTGGATTTCTTAACCTGAAGCTTCATCTGTCAGCTGGTGGGACCCCTTGGGATGGCAGAGGATGGGACGGGGTGGGACAGGGAGGGAACGCGCAGCTGGGATGCAGGGAGGAAGAGGAGGGAACGGTGTTACACAGCAGTGTGGATATTTGCATTTCTGGAAGTCTCTTTGGGAAAGGTGGGTCTTTGCATCAGGCACGGGACAACTGGGCTACCGGTGCTGCAACCCAGCCCGTTTGAGGTGGCAATTGCTGTTTCTCCCTCCCAAGGCAGGAGAAGCAGAGTCTTCACCTCCCTCCATCAATTAGGTGATGCTACCATACCCTAATGTACCGCAGGGCACACGTGTGTGTGGAGAGGGAATTTCCTTTGTTTGGGGGCTTTGCTGGATAGCTCTGTTCAGACTGAATTCAGGTCTGAATAGATAGTTTGTTCAGGCTGGATGCGAGGAAGAAATTGTTGGCCCTGAGGGTGGTGAGAGCCTGTCCCAGGTTCCCAGAGAGGTGGTGGATGAACCATCCCTGGAGACATCCCAGGCCAGGCTGGACGGGGCTCTGAGCAACCTGAGCTGGTGCAGATGTCCCTGCTCATGGCAGGGGGGGCACTGGGGGAGCTGGAAAGGTCCCTTCAACCCAAACTTGTCTATGATTCTATGATTAGTGCAGTCTAACCCTGCTCTGGGGATGGGCATGAGGAATCCTGAGTCCCTGGAGACTTAGTAAGTTGCTGCCCTCCCCTTTTCCATTTTTTCTAAATTGAGAAATTAAAAGAAAGAAAGAAAGAAACCAGAAAAGGCTCCCCATGCAGCGGGTGGGCGAGCAGAGCCAGCTCCCTGCCGAGCTGTCCTGAGCAGCAGCCACCGCTGCCCTGAGGCTTTGGGGACCCAGCCTGGCGCTGCTGGCAGTGCTGGAGCCGCTGTCCCCTCACTGTGACACGGTGCTGCTGCAGCTCCCTCCGTCCACAGTGTCTTTCTCAGCCTTGCCTCTCCCTGGTGATGGTTTTGTCCCCAGTCCTCGGTGCGCTGGGGTTTTCTGGTCTCGCTGGCTGCTCAGCAGGCTCTGGGGTGCCTGCAGGCTCTGGAAGCCTCTCCAGTGCTGCTCATATGGAAAACACTCGCAGTAACCACAAAGAATGGAGATGGTGCTTAAAAGAACGACACAAAAAGAGGTCATCTGTAGGGGCCTATGGAATGGGGATATTGAAGCCGCCTCACGTGATTTCTTCTGGGGTTGACTTGAAACTCCTTCCCCTGAGCCCCAGGGCTGTGTTTGTGCAGCAGAGCTGCGCAGACGTCCCATCCCGCGGATGCCGTGGGACCGGTGGGTGCTCCCTCCCGCCGGGAGATCACGGCCAAAACACCCGGCTGGCAGCCTCAGTGGTGTTTCCTCGGGAGGGCTGATTAACCCTGGTTTTTTTGGTCGTACGGGTCCTTGTGCATCAGCTGCTGCTTCGGGCGCAGTCCCACAGGAGGGTAAAACGTGAATCCCGAATCCTGCACAACTGTGGCCGCTGGGACGGGAGAGGAGCGTCAGGTGTGACACAGTGGGTGCTTGAGCTGGTCCCAGCTCGCTGCTGACCTCAGAGGGCTCCAGGAGAGCTCAGGGATGTGTCCAACATCTTGCTTGGGTGTTGGAACAGGGTTGGAGGGCTCAGCAAGGCGCTGCAGCACCACAAGCTGCTGCCTGGTATCTCCCGGCACTGTGCTTTTGCAGAAGAGCTGTTAGAGAAACGCCTTCAAAATAAGGTTCCAGATGCGCATGTTGCAGTTTTTTCCATCCTAACATCACCCAGAAGATCCCCACCACCCCAAGCATCAGGGACGTGCAGCAAAGTCCGAGGCCAGGACTGTGTTTGAGGCCGAGGTGCCCAAACCCTCCTGGGCTTTAAACAGAGCAAAGCTTGGGCACAATGGGCACAAGCCCCCCGGGAACGTGGCTGCCAGAAGATACCCGATGGGTGGAAAATCCCTTTATTCAGTTTTCTCGTGTCTCAAGTGCAAGTGGGAGACCTGGACCCGGCTCTTTCCCAAAGTGGAGAAAAGGGCTGAAACCTTCTGCCCGGGCGCCGGTGCCATGGATGCGTGTGGCATGTCCTCCCGGCTCTGTCGTCTCGATTTGAGGATTTGATGCATCCTGCTGTTTAAAAATAAATAGCTAGTTATTTTGGGCCAGGGAGACAAACAAATCAAGAGGCCAGTGATTTCTTCAATCATCCTGCGTGCCGCACAGGGGAAAAATTAATAAAGTACCTGCCAGCCCCAGAAGCTATTTGTTAAAGCCAACGATAATGATGGGCAAAATTGAGTTCTGCTTATGATGGGTTTGCTCACGCTCCTGCGCTCCCGCTCCCTCTCCAAGACATTGCCGTTCCTAAGAGCACCGTGGGGGAGAAGGAGATATTGATCTGTGATCGGGTCTGAGCTTTACCAGCGTTGGGAAGAGCGGCAACCTCTCTCCAACCTCTCTGGGGACTCGCTTGTGCTCTGAGAATTGGGTCCTTTTAAGTGTTTTGGGATCCAGGAGAAATGTGGATTATCCATGCAATCTCCGCCCTGTGGATATTGCTCATTTCTTAGTGAGTTTGGGCCCCTGGAGGCTTTTCAGGGCTTTGCAGAACCTGCCCAGCGTGCGGCTGGTGAACGCGGCTGTGTGTGGTGGTGGCTGTGGGATGCTTGGGAGCAGGATTCATTCTCTGCTTTGCTGCAGACCAAGGGAACGCTGTTTTTCCAGTTCATTCCTCAACTTTCTCATCTGTGAAATGGGCAGACGTAGAGCCGTCCTTCATCAGGAGCCCAGGGCTTGTTGTGGATCCATGAGGTTTCCGCGACAACCCTGAACTGGAGAAGACCAAGCTTTCCTTGGGCTGCTGATAACTTGCCCAAAGAAGTGGCCAACATCACCCGCCTCCTCAGGGCTGTTGGCTTCTCTGTGTTTGCCCTCCAGAGGTTAACCAAAAAAACATTTGGCTTCTGACATTGAGAATAAAACACCACATGGTGGGAGCATCCAGCACCTCTTGATTGCAGAGCCAAAGGTGTAGGAAGGTTGGATGAGCCTCTGGGTCTTGTTGCCATCCAGCTGCTGCCGGTGGGTCTTCCCAAAACTTTCCTCCTGATCAACTTATTTCAGGAATATTTTGTGCCAAAGGTGATAACAGTGCAGGATCTCACATCAAGAGCGATGAGGGGTCTGTCCAGCTGGGAGATGGGGCTGTTCATTGACTGCTTTGGTGCTGTGTGTGTCCTGCGTTGCCCCGGTGGAAGATTAGCTGTGGTGTGGCCATGAGAGTAAGACCCAACCCCAAATACTGGTGTGGAGGCCGGAGGGAAAGATGAGCGAGTGAAGGCTCATATCCCACAGCAATATGGACAGAGGTCTCTTCGAGAGGTGATCTGAGAAGGAAAAGCTTTTTTCCTCCCAGTTTTGGTGATGACCCACCCTGAGTCTTGAGCTCTTTTGGCAGCAGAGATGCTGCAGACAGCGTTTGCCGCTCCGTGTTTTGGGTTTTTTGGTGATGAATGTTCTCCTCCCCCACAAAATACCCCCCTTCAGGCTGCTTTCATGTTCAAAGCGAGAGGAACGTGGCTCCTCCTGCTAATGAACCTTTGCTGGTTGCCCCGGCTCGTGGGTGGGTGTGAGGAGCAGATCTGGATTTAGCTCAACGCTAACGAGGCTTTGGGAAAAGTGGGGGGAAAGTCCCTTTGGAGTTTACTGTTGCTGTGAGACGCGGGCTCTGTGGCTGGAGTTAGTGGGGAAGGTGTCCATGAGGTGGTACCAAGTGGCCCTTGAGCTGAAGGTGAGCTCCACGGGGGTGGGTGAAGCTCCCACCCCACTTACCGGGTGGCTCACAGGTCCCATCGTGGCACCGAAGAATATTTAAACCAAGAGTTGATCTACATCCAGAGCATTTAGATCAGTTGCGTGTTTAAGCTGCTCGTGTTGAGCTCCTGGGAGCCCATGGACCTGTGGTCAGTGGTGTCTCACCATGGCCCTTTCCAGCTGAGTTTGTGTTGGGGTTCTGCGTTCCCTTGTACCTGTGTCTCCTGCACCCTCTTTGCAAGCAGAGCAATACATGGATTTTTTAGTGAAAAACCATTAGTCTGCAGTGATGGCAAATGAACTCAAATGGCACTGCTTTTGGAGGAGCTGAGAGATGATCTGGTTCACGCTGGGTACAAGCAATGGGGTGAATCCTACATCTTGTCCTCAGGCTCTAGGGGCCCGTTTTCATCTCGGGGTGGTGGGTCTGAGACCGAACTACCCCAAGGACCCTCCAAAGGGTGGTGGGTTGGGGCTCCAAGCTGCAGGGACCTCACCAAGAACACTCACCCCTGCGAGCGGCTCGGGCCTTCGCTGGCACAGAAAAGACAAATTAAATAAACATGCTTGATTGCTTAAACATTTGTTTTTTAAATTAGCAGCAGCTTTTTTATATTAAAGTATGTGGATATGCTGCTGGGGAACACTTTAGCAAGTTGGTTTTTTTTTTCTTCCTGGTGCTACTTTTCCAGAGTGATTCCTGATTTGAAAACCAAATGCAAAAATGCAGGCCAAGTTTGAGGTTTAATCCTGCAAGAGATGTCGATGGGAAGAAACTGCGCTGCTTGGAGCCGTGGGGCCCTGTTGGGATGTGTGATGAGATGGGCCCCGAAGGCAGCGTCGTTTGCAAACCGCGCCTGGAGAAAAGGTCTGTGAACAGCTCGGAAGGGGCTCCATGAACGTCCACAGCTTCTCAGGAAAAGTTTTAGTGACCTAGGAATTGTCGAAATGTTGAAACCGCCTGCAGGGAGGTGTTTGGAGATGCTGTATATGGGAGTTAAACGGTTTATGCGCTCACAGGGGCGTGGATCTGCAGCCCTTGTGCCGTGGTCTAGCTGAGCTGGGCTTAGGGACCAGTTGGGCTCAGGTTTAGTGTCCTCCCCTCCGTGCGTGGCACGGTGGGTCACCCTGTGCCTCTGGTTTTGTTCTTACTCTTTGGTCCTGTTCAGATGGCAAAGAGACATCCTGGTGTGAGGGTTACAGCTTGGTTGGCGTTACAGGAGAAGAGGGGTTTAGATGCTGCTTTAATAGTAACCAAGATTGCCAAATAGCATCTCTGGGAAGGCAAAATGCAGCCAGAGAGATGCTAATGCTTCGTGTTGACCTTGCTTGAAGCATGTGGAGGTTTTGCTGTTTCCATGCGCTTGTTATCGGTCGCCTAAAATAGGATCTGTCCAAAAAATAACGCCGAGAACTGAGCGGGGATGGCTGGGTGTGTACCTGTGGGAGCAACGCTCCTGCTGGGGCTCCCCGGCTGTGGTGGCATTGCAGATTAAACTGCACTCCTGCAATCTTAGAAAAAATATAAATAGAGTTCCCACAACCCCGCTGCTTTTTGTGTCATCCCCCCTGGGTTGTAGCAAAGCTCCCGGCAGCTGGGGCCGGCGGGAGGACCCTGGGCTGGCGCTGGTCCCTTTCCCTGTGCATGGACCTCAGGCCACATCCTTAATTTCTTAATTAATGGATGCATCCCACATGAGCGCAGCTGCAGCTCGGCTGCGATCGGGTCCGCGCGGGGAGGGGGATGCGGGAGGGGATGCTGCTCCGCACCCTGGCTCCGTGCCCTTCCTAACGGCGACCAGCAGCCGGGTTGTTGTTGTTGTTGTTTTCTTTTTACATATTAGAGGTTTAATAAATGGAATTAAATACTGTGAAACTTAAGGTAATTAAATGTGGAAGCAGAAGGAAAAAAAAAAAAAATCGTAAAGCATCCTCTCCAGGAAACTAATAGGCTCCATGCCTCCTTATCTTAATGATTTTCATAATTTAGCTGAATGCAGAGATAATGGATCTGATGAACCTTTCTGGAGCTAACTTTAGATTTAATGGGCTTCTTGCTGGAGAGCGGGGTGGGGGAAGGTGCAATCAATGCGCTTGAGGAGGGAGATAAGAGCAAGAGAGGCTGAAATAAACAGCCAAACGGGTTTTCCGAAGGCTTGAGAGCTGTTGCGTGTCCGCAGTTGAGTGTTCCATCCTTCCCACCTGGAATTCACCTCGGAAATAATTGTCAGAGGCCATGTGATTTCCTGCGGCACTGCCAGCGGGTTTTGCCTTTCTGCACAACCTCTGACCCTCGCGGGGACGAGGGAGCCGCAAAGCCGGGATCATCTGCATTAATCTGGTCTCATTGAGGCGGGATCAGTGAAACCACCTCGCAGATTCACTGTATTATGGAGCAGATTGAGGGACTTAGAGAGCAAATTTAATAAATATCATTTCGATATTACTTGGCAGAAAAAAAAATAAAAATCCACTGAGTGGCTGATGTGGAAGCACCCTGTGAAGGGTGGTTGTAGGGACGCGATGTGTTTGTGGAGCTGGGCAAGAGGGGATGGGGAAAATGCTGAATGTTGACGTGGGGTGGGGGGAACGGGAGGAAAGGACATCCCTGGGCCAAGCGCTGGGTCCCAGCAGCACGTGCAAAAGCAAGTAGGGCTGAGCGTGCTTGGGGAAGGGGCGAAGTGGATGTTTGCGAAGGGATGGAGATGGGACCTGCGCCTTCGGTTCCTCTCTGGTGCAGCCGTGAGTCTCCCGCTGGCTCCTCGGCTCTGTCACAGTTTGCACAGGGCGCTCCGGCTGATTTAGGAGCAGGGCAGAGATGCCGAGGTTGAGCCTGGACCCGAAGCGGCTTTGCCATGTGGGTGCAGTGACGACTGCCCACGACATAGCCCCAAAGTGACACCCGGGGCCGAGGCAGCACCCTCTACGGACACTGCGAGTGGCTTTACATGTGGCGGTGAAGCTGTTTGGATTTTGGTGGGGTTTTTTTTTGCAGGCAGCTATTTGAAATCAGCAGCTGCCATGTGGGTTTGTGTTTGCTTTGTGCCGGGAAGGTGGCACGTCCAGGGAGGCTCTGGGGGTCCTGGGACAGCTCCAGGTTTGGGGGTCCCGTGGTGTGTGTGTCTCAGCGCTCCCTGTATTTCCCAGGGGAGTCTCTGAGCTGTGCTCTGACATGCCCGGAGCCTCTTTGGGAGCTCTCCAGTAGAAAAAACAGCTGTCGGAGCAAGCCCAGGTCATGAATGGGGGGACATGAGATGGGTGCTGGCACCTGGGGTGCCTGAGCGTGACCTGGGGAGCAGGGCCGGGCACTGTCCCCATGGGCTCATCTGCATGCTGCAGCCGAACAAAACCCTGTCCCTGCGGCCCAGGGAAAGCTCCAGCTGCAAAGAAAGTGATTGCAATGGGAAAACCCAAACCATTTCTTGCAGGGCTGGCTGTGGTGAGCGAGGTTTTGGCTGTGCCGGGATCTGGGGACGTGGCGGGATCGTGGATCTCCCCGAAATGCTGTGGCGCGGGCAGCGTGCCCTCCTGCACCCAGCACCCGCGGCAAAGGTGCAGCCGGGGGGGCTGGTTCAGCTTTGTCCCTGGCAGGACCCCCTGCCTGCTGCAAAAACACTTGGGTTAGGAGAAACGTGTGACCTCTTGCTAACCCCCTTCTCCTCTCGCTCTGCAAGATGTTAAAAAGGAGGGGGGGGGGGAAAAAAAGAAAAGAAAAAAAGAAAAAAAAAAACCCCGCACTGTGGCCAATCCAAGGAGGGTGAGAGCCGGGGACCATATCATTAAAATGCTAAAAATGAGCGTGCTGAAAACAGACACAATTGGGTATTTAAAGCTCTGAATGAAAAGAGTGTGTGTTAGCCGGCTTGCAGAGAGCCGGTCTCCCAGAGCCCTTGGAAAATATGTGGTCAAGCCCGCACCATTAACTTTTTATTTCTGGTTTGTAAAGTAGCTGTGAAATCCCGGGGGGGCCCGGACCCCACGTCCCTGCCAGGCCCGGGGACACCCGTGCCCTGCGGAGCGGTGGCTTTGCCAGTCGCTTGAAGTACATGGGGCAGCCTTTTGCTGGCCTGCAACGATCTTTATCCCAAAATGTGTCGCTTATCATGGGGACTTGTGTGGCCCCTGTGTCCCCATGTCACCAGGGACCCCTCTGCCACCTCGGGTGGGATTTGCAGCAGCCGGTCGCTCGTGGGCTGCGTGGATGGAGGGGCCAAGCGGGAAGAAGCTTCAGCGCCGCCCCAAACCAGCCACAAATTGACTCCTGGGTGAATCACCCCAAAGTCACTTCAGGGCTGTTGCATCATTTGTTTGCAGCTCCTTCAAACTTGGGGGTTGCTGGAGGCGCCAGCTCAGGTGCCCGGGGCTGTACCAAGCGATGTGAGGTCCTCCAATGGTTTGTGGTGCCTCCTTTTTTGTGGAAATGTGGATTTTTTGCAGCCGCACTCAAGCAGGGGTTCGCCGCAGCCCAGCTCGTCCCTGGGTGCAGGTTGTGGCCCGTGCTGAGCTGCAGGTTTTTTAGCCGGGCGCAGTGTGCACGAGGGTGTGCACGGGGTTATTTCCCTGCACGTACGCGAGTTTCCCGCGTCTGCTTGTGCAGAGAGATCTGTGTGGGTGCAAAGTGCCCCTAAAACATCTCCTAGGGCAAGTATTAACTGCCAGGCTGGGCTTAGCTCCAGCAGGCAGGAACAGATGAATCAGACGCTTAATGGTAAAATCAAACCTCTCAAATTATTAAAAACAACCCAGCTCCAACGGGCTCCTCTCTGCTGTCCGGGGAGCCCCAGTGAAAGGGAGCGAGAAGGGATTTTTTTTAAACCAAACTGGGGTTTTTGAGCCCCCCTGCCCCCATATCTCCTGGCTGGCAGCCTCTCGAAGGGGAAGTTTTACCCCGCCTCCCGCGCTCTCGGATGTCAGGTTGGCAAGAAAAATCCCATCTGTTTTCAATCTGGATCCTCACTTCCATCCACCCAGCCTTTCTCCTCCCCACGCTCCCCCGCTCCCAGCCCCCAGAGCTGGCGTGCGCGCCAGGCAGGCCTTGCTGATGCTTTATTTTTTATATATATATTTTTTTTCTTCTCCTAAAAATGTACGTGGCCTCCTTTGCCCCCCGCGTCCCCCCCGTCTCCCAGCACATGCTCCAGCGCGGCCCTTTCCGTGCTGGGGCTGCCAAGAGCCTCTCTGTGCTCAACCCGCTGCACTCGCTGGCTCGCAGAATTCCCAGATGACCGAGGGTTTTCAACCCCGAGCTTTCAGGAAAAAAAAAAAAAAAAAAAGGGCAAAATATCTCCTTGTGAAGAAAAAAAAAAACCCAACAAAATAGCCAAATGGGGAGGGAAGGAATTTTGTTGTGACTTTTTAAAATTTTATTTTATTTTTTTTCTGTTTGGGGGTTTTGTTTGGTTCCAGCTTCTTGGTATGATTTGGAAAAGAGCAAGTACAGCGTGTTTTGTTCATGCCTGGAGATAACAGAGCTGCTCTGAAATCCTATATAGAGTCAATGCAAAGCCACGTATGTAGCAATCGTGATAGCCTAATCTCTCTCTGAAGAAACCCTTTTGTTGCACACCCCCTCTCGCCTTTCTCTTCTCTGTCCTCTCTTGCTGCGTTTATGTCTTATTTAAACTATAAAGTCCTCAGGCTAGGAATTACCTTCTCTCTTTACAGACGGCTGCAAGAGCTTTGCACGTCTGTGGAGCTCCATGAAAAATAAATGAGAAGGTTGTGGCTTTTGTTGTTGGCTTTTCTGCCTTTTTCTTTTTAAAAAAAAGTGTTTGGAGGTGAGAGTTTATCTGATGGTAGAGCCAAGCCCAAGGGAGCAGGGACCCTGTGAGCACTGTTGGGTTTTGCATTGCCGAAAATCTCCAGGCGCGGGGTTAGCCCAGCGGCATCGGGCTGACGTGGGACCACTCGAACCCCCCCGTGGCCGGGGTTTTGTGCTCTGGATGAGCTCTGGGGGCTCGGGGGGGCCCCGAGTCCTGCTTGGGTGGGATGTGCTGAGGGAAGAGCTCAGCTGCGCTGCCTCAGTTTCCCCTTCGGGCAGGAGCGGCCGCCCTGGGAGGGGTGAGTTAATGCTGGCGGGGCGGGGGGGAGCTTTTGCTTTTTATTTTGGGGAGTCCTGTGAGGACTGCGTTGCATCTGAGGGGACCCCAAAGGGACCAGATGGGGTGGATGGGCCCTAAAGGACCAGGCAGCACTCCAAGCCCGGCCTTGGGGGTGCCCTGAGTGACCAGGCTGGGCGGGGGGACCCCAAGGCCAGGCCAAGGGGGGGGGGCCCAAAGGTTCAGCTCCAGAGTCCCCGCGGGGGGGAACCGGCCACGGGGGGACCCGGACCCGCCAGGCCGCGGCGCCTCCCCCGGCCCGGGCCCCTCGCCCCCTCGGGCCCGCTGCCCCCTGAGCTCGCCCGGGCCCCGCCCCGGCCCCGCCTCCCTCGGCCGGGCCTCGCCGGGCTGCTCGGCGGGGTCGCGGCGCCCGTGGGCCCGGAGGCGCCGGGGCCGCCGATGCCGAGGGCGGCGCGGGTGGGACGGCCGGTCCGCTCCCCTCCCCTCCCCTCCCGGTAAGTGGCCGTTCCGCGCCCCTCCGCCCGTCCCCCGGGGGGGGGTTCTCCCGCTGCGGAGCCGAAACGAGACTCGGAACAGTCGGTCCGATTTATTTTGAAATATTATTTTTTGTCCCTCGTTTTGAAGAAGAGGAACCGACCCTCCCCTGGTGGCGCCGTCCAGCGCGGCTGGTGATGGCGGGTCCTGCCGCCCTCTTGGCTCCCGCTGAGGGATAAACCTTAAAATTCCCGTTTCTGCCCGAATTTTCTTGGCCGGGCGTGATCTGCCGAGTGATGGGGAACCCCCCCACCCCTTCTCCCCCTTTTTCTCCCTGTAATTCTTCAGCGTTTTGCTGCAAAACAAGAGACAAAGTGTTAAAAACCGTGCCCAGCATCCCCCATTCATGCTGGAGCGCTTGCCTGTGTTACAGAGGGCCGGCTCTCCAGCTCACCCTTTTCTCCAAATTACCCCTTTTACTATAGATTTTTTTTTCCATACTGGAAATGCCTTTTATTTTTTAATGAATAAAAGGCAGCCCAGGTCTGCAGCGCGATGCTTGGGGCAGGACTCGGGCTGTGAGTAACGTAGAAAATGTATTCACTGTAAACATTGCACAACTTCTGTGCTCGGTTCCCAGGATTAAAATATAACTCGCTTTCTCCGTTTTACATGACTTGCTTGCTAGCCGTTATATTACTGCTTAAGCTCAAGATGCAGATTCGTCTAAAATATGTAATTTTAGAAACATAAGAGGGGGGAAAAGCTCCATTTTGTTACAGGAACTGTGTAGCTGGAACTTTTCTGAGAAATGGCCATATTTTATCCCTTTATGATTTCTTTCTCACTCTGGTAAAGGCAAAAGACTTTTATGTTGCAGGTAAGTTTTACGTCAAGGCTCTAACTTTGAATTCGCAGCAGCTGGTCTGACTCGAGGCAGTTAACAGAACACTTGAAATTAAATTTAAATTTATATTGTTCGTTGGCAGAGAACTCTCCCGCAGTTAAGGAAAAAAATGTAAAGATTAAGCTGATCATTACTGTATATGAAAAGCAGTTTCAAACGTTAACATTATGGTTCCTCTCTTAAAAAAAAGAGAGGATTCTCCAGCCTGTGCTTTGTATAGCTGCATCTTGCTCTCCTTTCATCTCCCTTTTCCTGAAAACGTCACTTAGCGGAGGAGAAATCACAAATTCAGGCGCGCTGGGATTGCCACACACGGAACAGAGGAACATCTGCTGAAAAAAAGAGACTTTCTGAGAATAACAAACCACCTGCACTGAGAAAGTAAGCAGCTCCGCGTTGGGCGCGTGTCTGTGATTCACCGCTGGCCCGTCTGGCCGCAGAGGTGCTTGGCAGCCCTGGTGTTTTACAAGGCTGATATTTATTTACAGACTTACACTATTGGTTGGGCTTTGTTGGGGGGTTTTTTTGTTTGCTTCTTGGTTTTTTGGTTTTTTTTGGTTTTTTTGGTTTTTTTTCACCAAAATGGAGGAAGTGAAAAATGTGCCTTTGAGCTAACCAAGCTCTTTTACCAGTTCCTTCACGGTTTGCGTTTTCTGTAACGTAAGGAGCGTCTGGAGTTGATTGGTGCCTCCCTCTCGCTGGCTGCGGGGGCGCATCTTGGGATTTGGGCTCCAGGATGGTGGGTCAGGCTGGTTCAGACTGCGGCTCCGGTTAAACGAGGTGGTTCTGCACCGGGGAGGAGGGATCTGCACAGGATGGCAGCTCAGGGCTGCGCTTCCCTCCTTTTATCCCTGCAGTAAAAGCCACAACGCTCATCCTCCTTTCATATTGTTCCTCCAAGAACCCGCCAAGTAGAAGGGAAGGTGTCTTTTATCACCTGGGGAGCGTGTCATTGATCCCGGTGCAGAAGAAGGTACATCATCTCCAGGAGAAGCGCAGACGCTTGTTCCAAATCCTTCTGCCGGTCAGGGTGGAAATGAGGGGCTGGGGCAGCGTCGAGGCTCCTGCTCTGCAACCTCCTTCTGCAGCCAGAAGGCAAAGCAGTGATTTTGCAAAGGCGTTGAAACCAGAGAAGGCCCAATTATGCTTTTGACTTGGAAGAGAGATGTGTAATTTTTTTGGAGGAGGTGAAGGTACCAAAATAAGCCGTCTGAAGGTTCAGTGTGCAGACAGAGCGTGAATTTAGTGTCGGGTACTAAATTCCTGCAGAGGTGACAGTTGCAGCAGGTATATGAGGAAATCCCTCATTACCCTGCAGAGCTGGAAAAGCAGGATATGGTGTTTTATTGTGTTTCTTAACCTTGATCACAGTGAGTTTCAAGCACCCTCTTTACCCTCACTGTTGAATCTGGCCTGTGGGTACAGATTCTTGTACGGCGCAGCTATTTCACTAGATTTAATCTCTAAGGAGCGTGCCAGAAAAACAGCCTTGGGGAACTGGCAATCTGCTGGCTTCCTCGTCTGTGAAACGGGGATAGCGATGCATAACTCCTTTCCGTGAAGTGTTTTAGGGTCGACCAGTGGAAAGTGCTGAAGTGCCACGTTGTTCGGCCAAAAAGAGCCAAGGCAGAAGGGAGGCTCGTCCAGGCTCCCGCGGCAGGTCTGCAGCAAGGCCAGGAATAGACCCGCTATCTCTGATTCCTGCTCGAGCGTCCCCGTTTGTTGCATGTGAGTACGGGCCAAAAGAGAACGGCAGTGCTGGCGTCACCCGGCTGTGTCTAAAGGGGAAAATCGAGGTTGCACGATCGCGTCTTGGTGCCTTTTCTGGGGCTGCCCCGTGGTGCCAGGTGTGGGAGTGACAGGTTGTCTGACACCGGTCTGCAAAGCGCTGGGTTGAAGCCACTTTACTCATTTCACGCTGGCTCCTGTGCAGCCCTCCTGTAGTAACGACTTTGTAGCTGCTGCTCGCCCGGGCTGAATTTTTCAACCAGCCACCTGGAGATGAAAGGCTCTGGATCCCATTTCCAAGCCATCCTCTGCCCTCAGTTTGAAGAGCTTTTGAACCCCACCGATACTTCTATTCCCATGCAAGGCTTTGCTGTCGGGCTCGGCGGAGGTTGCGGCGCATCCTGTGGCATCAGGGAGGCGTAATCTTGTTACACTTGAATTTATTTCGTGCTGTGTTTGCCGGCGTGTAGAACGAACTGGTAAAATTAGGGACCGCGGAAGGTGTTGTGAGACACCGTGTTTGTTCAAATGCTGACGGTGGGAAAACATCTGTTAGAAGCTCTCTTTGAAGGGGTAGCTGCCTTTCCAGAACTATTTTGTAGGAGTAATAACTGTTGTGGTGGGTGAAGCCTGAATCAGGAGGCACCTGGGGGATGTTACAGCTGGGAACGTGCACGGGCTGATGCAGGATGGAGATCTATCAAACTGAGCCCTGCAACACCTTTATTTTCCCCATGCATCTTATGTCATTTCCAAAGTGGCTGCCGCCTTAATTTTGCATGAGCTCATGTGTGCTCGGGTGAGTCTGGGTTTCTCGAGAAGCTGCTCTGCCCTTCCTTTCTATTTACGGATAACTTTTTAATGGGTTTATAAGGGTGCGTTTCAATTTCTCCATGTACTGATTAGTGCTCTCATTAGCACTTAGTGTGTCGCAAAATTTCGTTATTAAAATCTGTGCGGAGGTAGGTTTTATTCAAGTGAGGAAGCCACACGGTGCTCGGTTTCAGCATCAGCTCCCCAGTCGCAGGATGACTTACCTGCTAATTCTGACTTGCTCTCTTATTTACGACAACCAGCCCGTTGCAGCGAAGGGAATTGAGGCCAGCCCCCTGTTTATGGTAATTCTTAAATAGTTCATTTGGGCGTAATGCCTCTTTTTGCAGTTGATTCTCTATTACAAACAGATTTTCTGATAATGGCACCTGCGCCATTCAGATGGGATCATTATTATAATAGCAGCAAGTATTGTTGCGGAATCAGTATACGGAATTTATGTAGGATCGTTATAATGACAGAAGTAATACCATAAATAAAATGATGCTGTAGCAACAGCGCTAAACCTGGGTGTAATAGGGAAAATGTTCAAAATTCCAAGGCTCAGCAGCTGGAGCCGCGCGGGGGTTTGTCCTGGGATTTGTCTCCTTGGCGCAGGGATGCTCGGGGTGTGGGGTGCAGGAGAGATGCTCTTCCCCTAAAAAATCAGGGAAACCATTAGCTGGAGCTATTTCAAAAGCCAACAGGGGAGATTGTTGCAAATAATCAGTTTTAGAAACAAGACGCTGCTCTCCTTGGGCAGGGTGCTGGGTTTCGCTCTTGGGCTGGTTCCGTTAGCACTGATTTTGGTTTTTGGGATGGGTTTCGGATGGGGGTTGAGACTGTCAGCTGCCCAGCGGACTTGGCGGAGGAGGCTGATGTAAATAGCATGGCCCAATACCGGAAGAAATAGTACCAAACTCCTACAAACAGAAGAAAAAGGGAAAAAATTGTAAAAAATCAGTGCATCTGAAAAGTTACTGAGGGTCTGGAGTGGAGATTATACCCCCCTCCACTCTTCTTTCCATGAACAAATCCCTGGAGATGGGTGTGTTGCCTTAAAGGCTGGTCTTGCGGTCGGGTTTAGCAAATGCAGATAATCCAGATGGCTAATCTGGAGCATGGTTTGGCTAGCAAAATCCTCCTGCAGGCTGCGAGGAGGATGCCGGGAAGAGGTTTGCAACAGTCGTATTTAAACAAAGTCGCTGCTAATGCTGCTTCAGCCGTCGTGTGGACAGAGCACAGATATCTTGCTTGGGTTTTGATTTTTTTTTTTTCTTAGTAAAATCCCTTTGATTTTCCATCAACGACCCCTGTTTTAAATCCCTGATTTGAGAGGGGGAATTGTAACCCCTTGGTGAGCTCAGCTGTGGTTTGAGTTTTGTCACCGTATCCTCGTGAGGGACGCGATCCCACTCTGGGTGCCCAGGGTGTGCAGCAGCTGCAGCAGATGCTCGTGCAGAAGATGCTCGTGCAGAAGATGCTCGTGCAGCAGCTGCGGAAGAAAGATGCTCGTGCAGCAGCAGCAGCAGCAGGATGCTCGGCCTGGGGTTCTTGCTCTTTGAACTCGCTTTTTTTGCCCAGGGGCCCCGTCGGGACAGGGGCGATGGGGCGATTGCTTTTTGATGCTTGGCGCTGCCTTTGTCCGTGGACATCTGGTGCCAGGATTGCTGCTGTCGGGGCTGGGGGTGGGCTGCAAGGCCGGGGAATGTGATGGATTAGTGCGGCTGGAGGGCTGGGGGAGGGGACGGGTAGGGTTTCAGCTCTTGCTGCAGGTAAAGAGAGAATTTGGGGATTAGGGGCACTTTTCTGCAAGCTGCAAAGTGGGGAGGATTCGGAGAGCGGGGAGGATTGGGAAGAAAATAGTCTTTGCGGTTTCCCCGAAGAAGTGACATTTGTTTGCTCTGTAAGGCAGCACAAGGGAAATGTGTGTGCGGCCGGAGCAGGGGATGAAAAAAATCCCCAGTAAATCTGGTGCCGGTCTGTCCCCCAGCTCTGGAACCCCTGGGAATCCCGGTTGCTTGCGCCTGGCCTTGGGGTCACTTGGTTTATTCCCTGCTGCTTCCTATGGATTCAATAACCTCTTTCTCTCCCCAGAGATCAGCTTAAATTCAAACTTTATCCTTTACTTAAGGAAGCAAGCGCAGCTTCTCGCCGTGCTCTGTTACAGGATCTGGGTAGTTTGTGTGTCCCCGTCCATCCGTCTTTCCAGATGGGAGGAGGGGGATGTGCGATATCTTTTGCCCCAATGTCCTCGGGTCAAGGAGTAGGAGAGAAAATCCTGATTTTTTTTTTTTATTTAAAAGCCTTCCCTGAGGGCAGATATTTCAATTGCTGTGGCCTTGAAAGAGGAGAATTGTTGTTTTTCTTGGGGTGGGCCCAGACTCCTGGGGATGTCACTGGGATGCACCACATGGTCCTTCTCGGTTTGCCACCAGGAACGGGCCAAAATGGGAACCTCAAGGAACAGCCACAGTGAAATCCAATCTCCGAGCAGTGCCGTGTTTGAGGATCAAATCCACATGTAAAAATAATAATACCTGCTGGCTTTGCCTCCTGGAAACACTGCTGGGGGGCAGTCAGCTCCCCGGGAGGCACATTTGGGCCTTTGATTCATGTTTTTGGGCTACGTGTGCGCACATGTGTGCCATAAACATGGGTTTTGTTCAGGACCGGATTTGTTTTGTGTGGGGAGGCACTTTCAGCCCTTTCCACCTGCCAGACATGGACAATGTGCAGCAGAGATCCAGCCCTGGTTTTGTCTTGTAAAATAAGCCCTCATGGGCAATTTTTTTTTTCCCCCTTTCCAGCAGAAATTGGGAAAATTTGAGGTGGGGAGGAGCAGGAAATTCGTGTGTAATGAAGGAAACTTTGGGGCTGAAATGAGCTGCAAAACATGAGAGAGACCTAAGGAGCGTCGCGGGGTTTGGACTGGGGGATGTTTTTGTCTTTCCTTGTGTTGCCGTAGCCATAACGCCAAGGCTCTTGAACTGCCTTTGGAATTTTGATTTCTTCTCTGTGTTGCGCAAAGTGGTGGCTAAGGGCCATGGCAATGCGGCAAGTCTTGCGTCTGCAAGGTTTCCAAAGTCAGAAAGCCTTAGAACACTGGTCTGGAAAAAGGAGGAGAATGAAAAAGAAGGGATAAAGTTACAAATACCATCCTGAAAAATGTGTTTATTTGAACTTTAGGAGAAAAATCTGGGGGATGGGGAGCGGAGGGAAGAGCTCGCTGTGAAAAGGCGTGCGGGGAAGTGAACAGCTGTGGTGCTCCGTGAAATGGGAGCTGCTTGAATTCAAAGGATTATTTCACTAACCAAGACCTGGTGTTTGCGCTGGGGCGGAAGCTGCATCCCCGAGCACGCAGGCAGGGGGAAAACCTGCAGAAATTCAGGTTGCTGCAGGCTTCCCAGGGGTTGAAGTCCTGCTGGAGGTGGATCCCAGGATGGCTCCAATCTCCCCAGCCCCGATATTGCAGTATTGTACAGGTCCTGTTCTCCTTGGGATGCTCTCATGCCATCCACGCCATGTACTTAGTGCGTTGAGTACACGTCAAGGAGCAAAAACTCGGTTATTTGCCACCATTTCTCCAGCGTTAATGGATTTGGTGTCCTGGATGCTGCAGGACATTGCAGGCCAGTGCTTCTCTGTGGCCCCTTTTGGGCTCATCCCATCCCGTTTCACATGCTGGCTGGAACTAGGAACAAAACTTCACCCGGGCAGGTGATTCCTCCGAAGTGTCTGCTTTTGGGTGGTGCTGCTGTGCTGGACCAGACGAATCACCGCTGCCTCCGGTTCGACGTTCGATGGCTGCAGCTCTTCCTTCCAGGGGGGAATGGGATCGCAGCCGTTACCAATAGCCCGTTTCTCTTGCCGCGAAGCGCCGAGCGCCCGGTTCCTCACAGCAAACCTCGGCTCGGCAGCGCCTTCCAGAGCAATATCCCGAAACGAGTGATGAACCTGCGCCGAGCTTCACGCGCCGCCCTGCGAGGTGCGACCGTGTAAATCGCACCGTCGAATGATTTAGCCCCAAGTAGAGTTGTGATTCAAAATGAATTTCTGTCCCTTGTGCTGGCGCTGGAGTAACTACGTGCTATAAACCAGTCAAAAATTGCGACAGCCTGTGTGGATTGTACAGGGCTGGACTGGGGGACACAGGGCTGTACCCCCCGCTGTCCCCTGTGTCCTTGGTCTGGATGTGCCAGCGTAGGTTTGATATCGGTCCCTCTGGGCGACTCATCCAAATCTGTGTCTGTCCCCGTGCGGGGAGCCACACGGTTTCCATTAGGCTTAATAGGGAAGATGAGTGACATGTTAAAAGTGGCTTTAGGTTTTATGCAAAGCCAATGATGCTTCAACCAGCTGGTGGATTTGAGATTTTTCAGCAAGTTTTATTGGGCAAAAGTTTCCTTTGGAGGGCGTCCCGGGTCCCGTTTGAAGTTCTGGTGGAGATGAAGGCGATGGGTCCAGTGGTGCCTCACACCTTGTCGCTCCCGTGGGGAATTGATTTTCTTCCCTCCTGCTTTGGGGGCAAAATGGCAAAATCCTGAGAAAGGCCCCGTTTTCCTTGTGCCGAGGAAATGAGCATGAATATTAAAACATTTGGGGATTTATTTTAAAGATGAATTTTGCTTCTTGGCTGGCACCCTGGTTTAGCTTTCCTGGAATAGCTTTGGGAATGCAAATTCAGGGAAATACATAGAAAAGCCGAGGTGTGGCCCCCACTCTGCTGTTTTCCTTGCGCTTTGCTTTCTCAGGGAGCTCATCCGGAGCTTCACTGGGCTCCCGGTGCCGCCTCATGTCCAGGGGTTGGTTGTTTCTCAAAATACAAAGGTCAGAGGTACCGGAGGAGGGGTGAACCCCAAAGACCCTATCGCTGTTTGAGGATTCAGCTGAAGCAGACGTGACATGGGTGCTTCTACGGGAATTCTTAAATCTACTTGTATTAATTTCACTGTTCTGAACCCTAGAAATTAAAACGTATCTGTAATTTTTAGAGAAAAACATGCATTTGCTCTTCTTTGCTGGCTGTGAAGCACGGTTTTGTGGATAGCCAAATAAAATTCTTGGTTCAAAGTGTTTCAGTGATGTGTTAAAGTTTATGGAGCATTTAACAAACTTTTTTAGTGTGCAATAATTTATAGTGCCAGCAAACAGCCCAGTGTCACATCAGAGGCTTCTCTCACTTAATGGCACCGTGTTTAGTGCTTCTCTAGTTTATCTCGGGTGGCTTCTCAGTGCGCAGCTCAGCGGGGCTTTTTCTTTCCTTTTTTTTTTTTTTTCCCCCAGAAAAACTCGAAAAGACAGATAATAAATACTGACTTAGGGCCTACAATTCAAGCAGAGTGGTTGAATTTATTTTTATCTTTAAAGAAAAATAATAATTGCGATGAGTTGAGTGGTGTTTTCCCGGCGCAGGTCCCTGCTGGGCTGGGCGAGCGGAGCCCGGAGCTGAAATCCGCTCTTGTTGAAGGCAAAGAGCGTTTTACCCTCAACTCTTACAAAGTGACGATTTTTCTGTTAAGCAGGAGCTGTTCCGTGTCTCACACAGGGACGGGCTCTGCAGCTGGATGAGGAGATGCGGTCGAGCCGGAGCCATCGACACCATTGACGTGAGGCTGCGAGTTTGGGGCCGTTTGCCCAGATTTGGGGATTTGCTCCTCCTCTGACTGCAAGAGGAGTTTTGAGGAGCCCTGCAGGGACTTTCCTCTGCCCAGTGCTTGGCATCGCAGTGGCTCCTACTAAATTCGAATTAAATAGGTGTAAAAACTCAACAACAATGCCTGGATAATGCATCATAAACTGTCTTATTTACTTTATTGTAGATTTAATTATGATAATGCATAAACATATAATTACGTCCACACGCAAGATCTATTCAGTAGTAAGGGCTTTATATAACGTTATAAATAATGAAACCTGAGCGGTACCAAGGGCTCCCTGTAGCATCTTTTATCATATCCCAGCCGAAGGTGGGAAGTCGCCTGTTCCGAGTGAATTAGACGCGGTTGGGATTATTGAGGTTCAGGCGTTTCGAAGGGCTGGGTTGTGTACGGCGCGGGGGGTGATTTTTCATCGTGCTGCCTGCGTTTCAGTCTTGGTTTGCTTTGGAAATTTCCTGTGGAGTGGAAGACGGTGTAAAATGTCTTATTAATGTAGATGTGATCTGTCCTCGGCAGCAACCAGTGAATTGGTATATGGGAGAGGCATGTAAACAAATTTGAAACCAAAACAACCTGACTGTGTGTTATTAAAAAACAAGCCAATGTGCAGCGATATAATATGAGGAAATTCCATTTTGAGTTTCGAACGACAAACCTTTTTGCACGTTCCTCCCCTGATTTATATAATTGCCGAATGGCTTTGATGGCTTGATGGAATTACAGCTCTGCATTACACGATGGATAATCAATCAAAATAAACTGTGTTTACCCCTTCGCTGCAGCGTGTGGATGAAACAGATGCGTGATGGTGTGAATTATTCCTGAACGCTGGTATTCGCACCGAGTTTCGGGTGTGATTTCGGGAGCTGATATCTGCGTGAACCTGACCTCACCTTGGAGGCTTCAGCATCGCGCTGGCTCAGGCAGGGGCTGCAGCAACTTGTTTTTTCTGTGCTGCGTGTAGGAACATTTCTGCCTAAATATGCAGTGGGCTTGTTTGTTTAAATATCATCGAAAATCAAACCGCAGCAAGGAGGCAGAAGGTGCCAACACCCCAGCTCTTTGTAAGGCTTGGAGGGTGAAATTCTGCCTTTCTAGGCGAGCTTGGAGCTGATGGTGTCTGATATTTAATAGGCTGTTCCCCGCCTCATTTGCTGCACAAGTTATTTGAGTTTTAGTCTATGGCTTTAGAAGAATTTTCTTAGCCAAGTGTGCTGATGTCAAAACCTGTTTTCTGAGGGGTTGCTGGAGGGGAATTAAAAGCAGTCTTTGTAGCGAGCGATAGTGTAATATATAAGTGGTTAATATTTGTATTTAAATAGATGAGTTTTGCAGGAGGTGATGTTTCCTATAGCACAGAGCACAGCCGTATCCTTCAGTGGGCCCTTCGCTATTGCTTACCCCCATTTTCAGTCCGTTTCTCTAACAGCAGCGCTTTTTTAGGGCGATTATCAAGCCCAGTGTTTGTTCAAATGGCTTCCATGGTTTGCAGACCCGGGGCTGTGCGGGCGCCGCGTCCCTTCTCTTGCTCTTCTCCGCCAGCAAAACCTGCCAGATTCTGATGAAAAGGAGATAAAATGGAGGGACTGGGGCTTCAGAAACGCGCCTCGGCTCTTAGTCCTTTGTGCGGCATCTCCGTCTCCGTCCAGGGTTTATTTTTGGGTCATTTTCCTGCAGAAAGGCGACTCTCCCCATCGCTGCTCCCCGGAGAATCCCGGCTCCTCTCCCTCCTCACCTCGCTGTGAGGGGATCACAGCTGCCGAGTAAATGTTAAGATAATAGTGTTATTACGGAGTAATTATACCGCGAGTTATTGAATTAAAAGTGATGAGAGCGACTGGAATGCTGGATGGGGAGCGGAGGGAGAGGCCGGTGGGAGAGCGGGGAAGGTGGAGAACAGAGAAAACCTCATAAATTTCCTCTTGTCGAGAGCCCCTCGCTGCCGGGACTGCGACTGCGAATGAATGAAAGGGAAGCTCAAAGAGCTAATAAATAAACCATTTCCCTGAGAATAGAGGGTATAATTAGAAACCGTGGCCCTGTGGTTTTGTGTCTGCCCTGGGGTAGAATCTGCTGGGCGCTGCGCTGCGGCGATAAACCAGGGAGACAATGCGGAGATGATGTCGCACAGTTGTTCACTGTTGAGGAGGGAGATGCATTGTTCCTCTCCTTTTCTAAAAAAAAATAAAAATAATAATAAATAATTTAAGCTTTACGTTGCAAAACTTCGATAACTGGCTATACCCTGAAGCTTCTCCATCAGTGACTCTGGCTGAGCTGGCGTTTTTCTTTCTCTATATTTTCTTGGGGGGAGGGTGGTTTTCGGTGTAGACCTTAGAAGACTTTACTCTTTTTTAAAAATTTTTTTTCATTTTTCTTCTTCCCCCAAATGAGACTTGCATTTTTTTTTCCTTTTTCTCCTGTCTCAGGCTGAGATTTACCTAGAAATTTAACATCCCTCATTCCTCTCCTGCTACGGCATTGGTGGCACTGTACTTTTCAAGATGGTTTGCTAATTGATGGTGCGCTGGCTTTTATTTTGTCCTTCCTAGCTCAGCCTGTCTGTGCCCTGGAAGATCCCACCGTCTCGGCTGTGGTGTATTGGACGTGGAGCCTCCAAACTTGCAAGTGCAAACAGCTAAAACATGACCCAAAAGTTGGATAAACCGAGGTTTGCACTTGAGCCTCCATCCCTCCCTTATGCCACAGGGATCCCCCATGAGCTTGGACAAGCCGCTGCCTCCTCTGGTCCTTCCGTTCTTCATCTTCGGGACGGGGATAACGAGCGCAAGGGCAGATGCACAAAACGTCGCGGAGCTCTGTGATCATGTAGAATCATAGAATCACAGAAGGGGTTTGGGTCGAAGGGACTTTCAGAGCCCATCCAGACCATGAGCAGGGACATCTGCACCAGCTCAGGTTGCTCAGAGCCCCGTCCAGCCTGGCCTGGGATGTCTCCAGGGATGGTTCATCCACCACCTCTCTGGCCAACCTGGGCCAGGCTCTCACCACCCTCAGGGCCAACAATTTCTTCCTCATGACCAACAATTTCTTCCTCATGACCAAGGACGCACCGTGGAAAGCCAGAGGAGCATCGGCAGCCCTGCGGTTGCAGGGAGCAGAAGGAAAAGGGGATGCCCGACGCGCTTTCTTTGGGTCTGGACTGTCTTTCATAGCCACAGTGGTTTCACAGCTTAAAAAAAGCAATAAATGACTGTCTTGTTTCTCTCCTGACAGCAGATGTGTCACTGGGCTGCCAGGGGTCAGCAGTTGGTACCCGGAGGGCAGAGCCGTGGGCTGGCAGAGCCCGGGATCTGCTGCTGCTGTTTGTGATAATCAAGGGATCTCTAAAGAGAGGAGACAATAACTGGTAATGAAGGTCCGGGGGAGGAGGGAGGAGGGTGCGTTTTGCTGCTGTTCAACCTCAGAGTATCTCGGGTGGCTCTGGATGAAAGGAGGGATGATGCACCCGTATCTAAATAGGAAGGGTCCCCCCACGCGGGTGTTTGAAGCTGAAGTAATTATTTCTGAGAAGCGCTTTGGTAGGTGCTAGAGAAATGTGGAGTGTTTACCTTACTTTACAATCTAAAAAGCCCTAATAAAATACACAACAGGAGTATTAACAATGAAACTATTTTGAGGATTATTAAGCTATTATAAAAAGAATGGAAGAAAATCTGCCTGGCATTATGTTCTGTGCCACTAGATATTTAAATTAATGCCTTCCCTATAGCAGCTCCTTCAGAAATCTCAAGGCACTTAAGCATCTTTAGTGAATTAGATACTTGATATTGTTAAACAGCTCTTCAGCATTCTCTGTCGGTGTAGCACAGGGGGAAACTGAGGCAGAATGATTTGGCCGTGGAAAGGGTGAAGTGGGGATGGATTCCTGCGGTTTCCGTGGCCCTTTGGCGTGAGGAATGGTGGAAAATGTCCTTGTCCAGCAGCGCTTCCCCCTGCCCGGGGATGCTGGACCGTGTTTCTTTCCTCTTCCCCGTCTCCTCTTGCCGCTGCAGGGCAGAGCCACGTTGCGGGCGCTAAGAAAATCCGTTTGGTTTTGCCTTTTGCCTAATTGATGCCGTTACAGCGTTTCCAGCGCTGCCCCTGCCCGTCTCAGGGAAGCCCATAAACCCTGATATAATGTTATTTACTTGTAAAAGGCAATTTGTAAAGATCTGTCTGGGGGCTGCTGTCACCATATCCATGGGATTTATTTCCCATTTATTTACAGTTTGTGCTCATGTATATGCGGTTCTTCTTTCCCGTCATAATCAGAATTTGATTGTCCCTTGGACGTTTCTGTCACTTGCAGTGTCAGCCGCGTGGGTCCCAGGGCTGCCTGTCTCATACAGGTTGATTTTTTTATCTTATTTTATTTTATTTTTATTTTTCTGAGGATGGAGAGGAAGAACTGTAGGCATTACATCAACCTTGGCCTTGACATTTGCTTCAGGAGGAGAGAGAAGGGCCTGGAGCCTCCGGTGCAGCTCCCTGGACACAAACCTTTTTCTTTCTTGCTTTCCTTGGTCTGGCTGCTGGGTGATTTGCCCCGACCTCTTTTATTTGCTGCAGAGTCCCAAATCCTGGACTTGACAAACCTTCGTTTTCCATCCCCTTTTCAGACTTAGTTTTCCGTTGAAGGTGGCGAAATACAGACAAGCAAAGGATGGGAGACAGCAACTCCGGGGCAACCCGGGCCCCTGCAATTACCCCTGCCTGGAGCTCCCTGTGCTGCGTAGTAGCTGGAATTATGGGCTGCCTGCTCCCTGCAAAGAGGGAGGATGGCAGTATCGACCAAGCATCACTAGAACAGGAGCACGTGTGCTACGGCAGCGCTTTTCCCAACGGCCTCGGACCGCGGCCGGGTCGGGTAAGGGCACAGCGGCCAGGCTGCTGGCGGGGGATGAAACCATTAACATGAGCAAATCCCCCCCTGCGCCACTAAGATTGTACGTAAAATTCTTGGCTTTGGATTTGGGTTAATAAATTAAGGATTTCCTTTTTTTTTTTTTTTTTTATGGTGCACAAATTGTTTGGTTCAGGAATAGGCGACCGCTTTTAAGGAGTGATTTCTCCCTGGTCTCCGCAATCTTCTTGTGATGGGGTTTAGGGATTCTTCTTGCTTTACTTGTCCTTACTAGGTCAATACCTGGAAATAATAATTTAAAAATAAGGTTTAAGGCTCTGATGCCTTAAATTTCTTTAATTGCCAAAGTCTGGCATATGCTCAAGATTTCTACTCATAATGATCCCACTCAAAATAAAGACTCAGCTCTTCTCCATGCTGGACATCCTTGGTGGAACACAACCCTGCCTTGAAGGAAAAAGCCTCTGCAGACCTGGGCTGGGAATAACTCCTGGATCTTCAGCGTCAATGTGCGAACCCTTGTCCATTGAGCAAACCTTGAAACGCATCCCGGCACAGCCACGGTCCTGGGCAGACATCTGAGGCGGTGGTTGTGGTCGCTGCTCACCCAGGGGAGATTTCTTCAAGGAACAGTTCAGAAAAGGGACCTGAACTGGTGCAGCCGTTTGGTACACGGAGGAACGCGCTGTAGATATTCTGAAAAAAACAAAATCAAATAGGAGAGCTGGTAGTGGAGCGCTTTGAAAATTGTTCAAAGGGACCCTGTCACTGTGAAACTCCTATTTATGTTTTTTCTTCCTCCTCCTTTCTTTTGTTGATAAAATCTTGGAAGTGGGAGGATTTACAAAAATGCCTGTGTTTTTAAGCTGCTTCTTCAGACACCTTTTTTCCCTTGTAAATATTGTGTAAGAGGCCGGAATGAAAAACACAGAAAACAAACATGGAAAAGTCCTCGTCAGACCCTTCCTCTAATGACTTCAGAACCTGCAAATCAGCTTTGTTGTTGGATGTGTTGTAAGTGTATCCCCACGGCTCATCAGCCCGAGGGTCCTGCCTCCAGGAGCTTCGATCCTTCTGCTGCTGGACCCATCAGGCTCTGCCTGGGAAGGATCGCTTTGGACATCTAAAATAACCCTGACATCGGAGGAAGAGGAGCATCCTCATCCTGCCCGTGCTGGAGGAGCTTTCAAACCTCCCCATGTTGGACCCCACCGGGGCATCTCCGAGGATGGCGCTGAGGACCGAGAGGGCTGCCAGCGCTTCAAGCAATAGCAGTGAGTTTTCAGAAGGTTTTCTGCCGCTGGGCTCGGCGCTTCAAGCAGTAACAGTGAGTTTTCAGAAGGTTTTCTGCCGCTGGGCTCGGCAGCATCAGCACTAGGGTGGCATGAGGGATGTACAGACCCAGCGCACGGAGCCAAGGGGAGCCGAGAAAACTGTATTTACTGAAGTTAGCACCGAAAACTCTGTGCATACTGCTTTTTTCTCCTTCAAGGTGGCTTCCTTGTTACTGGGAGGCTGTGTATGGGCTGAGCAATCTCAGGAGAAGGTTCTGTCAGAGCAGACTTAAATTTTCATGCAAATTACAAGTGACAGCAAAACTTAAGGGGTCCCTTTGCTTTTCACCCACTGCTCAGCTCATGGGAACTCTATATGTACTTTGGATTCTGGGCGATGCTCAAACAAGCTCACGCTAAAACCGTGCCAGCCCTGAGTTTGCAAGGAGCAGTTTCTTAAATCAAAGTAAGTGGTTTTTATTGGGAATTTGCATTGATTTGGCTGAAACGTTTGCAAAGGAACAGGTGAACGGGGCCAGGGCCTGGCAGAACTTTCCTCCATGGCCGTGTGGCTTGGTGCTGGCAGGTAATAAACCGAGCAGCACGGGCAGGCGGAGAGCAGGAGCGGGCGCTGAAGGGTGTAATTACAGGGAAGGATGTGGAAACCAGCACACTGGAAGGCAGAACATCTGCCCAAGGACGTGGGGTGATGGGGCTGGAGCTCAGCAGCTCCGTCTCGTGCAGAACGCTGTGTCCAGGCTGGTGCTTCTGCCGGGAAGTGGTTTTGGGTTGTGTTGCCAGGACCTTTACCTTGATTTTTCTGGCTGTGGCAAAAACCGTCAAGGCCTGGAGGACTTGAGTTCAGATGACTGGCGTGAATGTCTCTCCCTGGAAGCTATGGAAAGCAGTACTTGCAGTCCTGTTTGAACTTGTTAGTTGAGAAGTTGAAAGATTGTTTTGACCCTTTAGGATATTTAAAAAAAAAAAAACAACTTCTTTCACCTTCCTTCTCCCAGTTTTATGAGAGGGCCGAGCCAAGAGCTTTGTATTCGGCAGTAGGAGTGTAATTACAGCAAGTCCGGGCGAGCGATTCTCCCCCAGGGCTGTTTCATCGTTGGTTTTTGCTTCTCTTTTTTTTTTCCCTCCCCCTCCCATGTTATTGCTCCTTCTCCCCCGCCTCCCCACGCACGTGCGGCGCCGCCGCAGCTGCGGGACCCCCCTCCCTCCCCAGACCCCCACGGGGAACCGTCCGGTTTGGCTGGGGGACGCGGCCCTTGGGCTGAGGAAGCAGATGAAGCAGATGGGAGCTGGGAAGGAGCAGCGGCCGGCGGGGTCCCCTGCCAGCCCCCCGAGCCACCGCCGGGGCTGGACGGGGTGCAGCGCAGCCGCTGTGTCTGTGCGGGTCTGGCGGGCAGGACCCGGGCGCAGGGAGCTCTGCCCGCCCAGCAGCGGCTCCGCTCCGCCGTCCCGCACGGCTCGGGGCTCTGCGAGCTCTCGCGTGGCTCGTTTGGCTGGTTTTTAGGTTGCCTCTCGCCCCTCGGAAAGCACCGTAGCCCTGCGGAGGCTGTGCTGCCTCGGCCTCTGTCGCCTGCGTGTCCTCCGTGTCTCGGGAGCACGGGGACGGGGGGGCCCAGCATGGACACTTTTAAGATTCAGGGTGCTGGGCCGTCTCGTCTAGAATGTGCTTTTGCCAAGAACCTTTGGAGCAGGTGGTCCATGTGCTCCCTTCGAACTGGTATTCCGTGATTCTGTGATCTTGCTCTGAGCAGCTGTGGGTCTGGTTATAGAGTCATAGAATCATTTTGGTTGGAAGAGACCCTCGGGATCATTGAGTCCAACCATAACCCAACTGTAGCGCTAACCCATGTCCCTAAAAACCTCGTCTAAACACCTTTAAAACCCTTCCAGCTATGGCGACCCCACCACTGCCCTGGGCAGCCTGTTCCAATGCCCAACAGCCCTTTCCAGGAAGAAATTGTTCCTAATCTCCAATATCCTAATATCCAATTATACACAGGTGCTGGGCACTGTGAGCCCCGCTGCAATGCTGCTTGCTTATTTGGGGGTGAAAAAAGCACATCCTCTGTCTGAAGGTGTTTACTTTGGGTTTTCTTCGGGGTGGCTGCCGTTGACCCGCCTGAGTGTGTGTTCAACCCAAATGAGCGTGTGAGAAGGAGAACGGAGAGGGTCAGGTGCTTCTGCCTCTATAGAATAGCTGGAAAAGGTTCTAAACGTTCCTGGGGCTGGACCAGGGCCAGGGCTTGATTTGTTGTTGTCCAGGAAAAGCCGGTGTCTTCGTGGTCCAATACTCCCCTGTGCACATGTGCCTTTGCATCTGATCTGGGACGCTGGATATATCCTGGAATAAACTGGATGCAGCCTCGGCTTGGTTCTGTTGGAACAGCAATGATCGTCAAAGTCCCCTTAATTCTCAATTAGCCTGTCTGCCCAAGGCTTTAAAATTGGTTAGATAAACTGCATTAAAAGTTAAACATGAATTAACCTTTCCTTGCACGGGCAATCCCTCGGAGCCCCGACTGCAGCAAAGCAGCGCCGGGTGCGGCGCACAGGGTTCCCATTGGGACGGTCCCTTTTTGGGGCCAAAGCGGGTGCTTTTGGGTGCGTTCCCCGTGCAGGCCGCCCATCGCAGGAGGGCCGCTCCTCTCCCCACGGCGCAGCCCTGCGTGAGCTGACCCTTGGCACGGGGCCGCCGCGCCGGGGTATTTTTAGAGGAGATAAGAGCGATGGCAGGAGAGAGGGCTCCGTTCCAGGGAGCTCTGACTCTTTAATTATGTTTTTGGTCTAGAAAATTACATGGTTCCTAGGGCGTAAATAGAGAACGTATGGAAGGTAATTGCACCTCTGGGTGCAGAGGAGTTGGTGGCGGGCCGGGATGGGAGGGATAACCTGGCTCCTCGGGGCTGCCGGGCATTGTCCTGCTGCCCCTGAGCCCCCAGTGCACCCCCAGCCCGCAAAGGTGAGGACCAGTCCCCTGAGCCACCCATTGCCGTTAGTCCCGGTACTTTGGGGGTGTTTTCCTTCAAACCTGCGGCTGGGGGCGCCTCGTCGGGTCCTCCCTGGGCCTGGTTTAGTGGAAATGGTAGAAATCTGTCCTCACCCCAGACCGGTGTGTGCCCCAACCTGCCTTTGGGGAAGAGATAAATTTAAAACGTGTTTTCATGCTTAGCGCTGATTTCGATGTGTAATCCAGAAGCGTGGGGCACGGGGCTCTGCATCCCTCCCTGCTGCGTGCTGCCGAAAAAGATGCTCTTATTGTGCAGCAGAAAGGGCGAAAGCAGGAGCTTTTTCTTTTAAGTGCCTGTATTATATGGACAAGCCTGATTTTTGGTGAATCCTTTCCTTTTAAAGAATGTGTTACATTAAAAAAGCACCCAGAGCCCCGCGTTGGCGGTGATTTTCTGCATGGCTCCCTCTCTCTCCCCTCCTTCTGCGAAGCGTGAGCGGTTTGGACGGAGGACCCTGCAAAGCTGCACGTGCCCAGGACGGCGAAGGGCAGAACTTTGGATCCCCTGGGCGCTGCTGAGCGTGACCCGTCTTGCAGAGCTGAATATCTGCAGCAACAAGAGCAGAAACATTCTCTGGGTGCAGAAACGTGAGCGAGGGCCTGGGGGTGACCCTGTCCCTGCGTTTGTTCTGTTCTTTGCTAATAGAGTCAAGGAAATTTCTCAGGTGGGACCTCATTGTCCAAGCACCTCCCTCCCAGTCCCTGGAGTGCTGATGATTTTGGGATCTGGAGCCTGGATTCGAGGCGAGTCCAGCAAACTCTTTGTTAAGAGGAAAAATCAAAGGTCTTAATGATGGAGGAAGCTTGGCTGCTGGTGCTGGGAGATAGGAGAGGGACTCTGGAGAAAACAACTGGGCTTGGGCAAGGAAATTTGGGCTGCAGTCTCAAATCCGACCCCAGCTGCAGTTTGTGAAGCAGTTTTGCAGTTTTCCCTCCCTGTCTCCCTCCTCAGGTTTAACCCTCCACCTGGCCAAATGCTGGAGATGTGGGATTTTCACCCCCCGTCACCTTTTTCCTCGCGGCTCCCAGTATAAATACATGGAGCAAAGCCGCCAGCTCTGTTTATTGAACACAAATAGAAGATAAAATAGTGGAAAACTAATTTTTTCATGCTCATTGGTGGGAAAGATTAAAATTATGCAAATCCTCGGCAGCGAGCTTGGTGCAGAGATAAGGGGATGTTCAAGTCGGCTGGCTGCCTGCTAATTCACTCATTGAAAAAGAAATGAGCAGGAAAGCTGTGTTCAGCGTCCCCGGCCCCTCACGGCGCTGGGGTTTCTTTGCTGTGCTGGGAGGAAGCTGAACAAAAGGAAACCTTTTTTTGGAGGCGTGCAGGATCCGTGCGAGATGCTCACCCCGAAATCACGTTTGGTGAGCGCTGACGAGCTCCGGGATGCAGCACCGAGACCTCATCCAGCCTGTTTTGACCTCCAGCCAGTTTGCAGTGACCTGAAAAGCCCTGAAAGTGCCTTTTTTTTTTTTTCATTTTTTTCCCCCCGAAGTGTGACGATTCTGGGGTAAATCAGGTGAATTCTGCCATCTCGATCCCCCTGTTGGAGTCCGTGAGCAGAGCAGGGCTGAGATTTGAGTGGGAAACCACCAAAGACGAGCGATGCTGATGCTCAGGTGCTTTTGGGGGCTGCAGGAAGCAAAGTGGGGGTGAGCAGGGGGTTCACTGATGGACACAAAGGGTTGTGCCAGGCAGGGGAAGGGCAGGTTCATCGGGACCAGGCTTCACCTCGCGATCCCAGCGCTGCCATCTATGAATCGGTGCCCATTTCCCCGCTGGAGACGCCTGCTTTGTGGTGGAAAAGCGAGTCTTGAAATTCCCCATATGGGCACATTAATTAATTTTTGCAAAGCAACAGTGCCGTGGGGGTTTTCTGGGGATGAAAGGCCTGTGTGTGTGTCCGTGAAGGATCGGGGTATGTGCAGATGTGTTTGCGGTCAGGAAAAAGTGAATGCGAAGCGGCATCTGAATCTGGGTCTCTGACTCAGCCTCGTGCTTTGGCTGGAGGAAACTTAACTCCTTTAGGCCAAACTGAGCCCGTAGTGCCGGCGAGCATTAGCTGGCGATCTCTCCCCTCCTGGAGAGAGGTTTGGGTGGATAGAGGGTCTTTCCCCATCGTGCTGCACAGTTTGCCCAGCGCTGGCTCTGTTGCCATTTGGCCCATGCATTTATTTCTTGAAATCTCTCCGGATAATACCGGTGTGCGATACCCGGCACGGAGGAGACTGGTACCCCCTGCAAACCAAAACCCCGCAAAGCAGCTCAAACCACCGCCCGTGCAAAGAAGCCCATGAAACGCCGACAGCCGCTCGTCGCGCTGGAGCAGGACCCGGTGCCAGCGCGCGTTTCTGGAAGGGTTTGTCTTGACTTCCTGTCCAATCAATATTTATTCACAAATCTATTTGTTTGCCTTTGTCGCTGAAAACTCTTGCGGGTCGTTTTTTTTTTTCTTTGTCCGCGTGCGTTGTTTTGTTCCCCTTGTGTGTTTTTGGCTGTGTGTGCTGGCAAGAGGGGCTGCGCGGCTTCGCTGGCTCCGGCCGCTCCAGCTGCCTCTCCCCGCGGGGTTTTGCGGCTGTTTTGTGCCGAGGGACCGGGCCGGCAGGTCCTCCGCCCGGGCACGTCTGGCTCACCGCACACCCCTGGGCCAGAGGTGCCGATGCTGCTGCCATTGGGAGGGTTGAGCTTTGCGGACGGTGTTTTTCCATGAGCGGATCACGCAGGGCGAGGGGTGTGGGGAGGGATCAGCTGCCGCCCGAGCTGCAGCGATGCTGTCGGTGCTGGCTCTGGACCTGCGCGTTGGGTTTTCCTTCATCTCCATGGCTGTAGCCAAAGCTGTTGCTGGTTGCTGGGCAGGATGGGAGCGTTGTAGGAGTGCTGGGGATCCCCTGTGCCCACGCGAGACCCCACTTGCTGGAGGAGCTGGGATGGGTTTGTGCCGCGCCGCAGCCCCTGTGCCGGGGCAGAGCGTGTGTGGGCATTTCCCTCCAGGCCTGCGATCAGACTCAAGTTTCACCACCACCGCTAACCTTCCCGTTCATTTATTTTTCCATTTTACTGTGAGCAAAACAAATAATGGCTCGAGCTTCCCCCTCCCTGCAGCCGCTCTTGCGCTTCTGCCTCCATCCCCTGACTCATTCCCGACCGCTCGGGCCCATCCGACTGTGGTTTGTTTGCCTTCCTGCCCCTGCTCTTGCTTTCTCGCTGGTTTATTTGCGCTGTCGTAGCGCTGGACGTATGGACGGGGACCGTGGATGTAGCACCTCTCCTTTGCTTCCAGCTGGCCTGGGTCCAGCTGTTTGCAGAGCTCTTTACACCTGCTAAAAGCTGCGTCTGATGGAGACGGTGCCCGATGGCAGCACAGCCTGTGTCGCGGGTTAGGAGCTGCAGCTGGAGTCAAAAAGGGTTTTTTAGCAGCTGACCAAGGACCCGTGGTGCTCCAGAGCACCTTGGGCATGGGGAGAGCGTTACCTCCTCTTTGGGTTGTCTGCAGAGCCCCGTAGCCGGAATATTATTTATCTCCCCCCAGCCAAATTACGCGAAGCTAAATTGAGCTGTGGCAGGCAAAAGTGTGAAGCGTATTATTAGGAACAGGGAGCTCTTGTTCCACAGCTGCTGCTGCCGTTGGTAATTAATGTTTGAGGAATTGCAGATCTTCATTAGGAGAACAATTAGATTAACGAGAGAACCCGAGCTGAGGCTGTAGTGGGAAAGGGTAAGGGGGAGGCTTTAAAAACCAAATAAAATCCCCCCTGGCAGCCTGCCGTGCAGCTCCGGAGACGTGGGGATGCTCTGCGAGGTGTCCGGGAGGGGACCTGTCCCTTCTGCCCGAGCAGGGACAGACACCAGCGTGGGAACGCATGGCGATCCACGGTTCTCATGATGTTCAAGGCAGCCCAGCGCCCATCATTTGGCTGCAGCACCAGCTGATTAGCAGGGAAAGCATTGGGTGAAGGCTGCTCAGGGCTTAGTAAGGTCCTGGGCTTGCGTCGTTAAAAGCTTTAATTGGTGTCCATGTTGCTGGAAACGCTGACCCCTCCAAGGCAAGAGGGTTGTCCTCCAAGCCATGGGGTATCACCTTCGGGGTCTGGGCTTTAATACAGGCCAGTGAATGGGCCTGAAGTTGAGAAATTTTAGATGCCTTTCACAGGCCAGCAGGTTTCTCCCTTCAGTAATTGACGGGGACAGGAAAAGTTGCGTTTCCCAGTGACTCCAGATGGTGCAGCGAGAATAAAAGCATTTTCTGCAATATGGTGGCTTCTGCGCGTCCGAAGGAGGGATTTGCTGCTGGACCCGTTCCCGTTTGGCTCGGTGCTCCCAAGATGGACAAGTCATTCCCGAGAGCTGGGCGGGCAGGGGGGTCCTGGGCTCTGCAAAACTCCTGTGGCCACGCTCATCGCAAGGGAAGAAATCTACTTTTCTGAGGCAACGCTCCTCCTTGCCCTGCTGCAAATGGACGACAAAAAGCATCTTTCTCCCGGCCAGGCTTAGCCTGTTGCGTGCTGATGGTCTTCACCTGCCGAGTCAATATTATTGCATGTTTAATTCATTGCCGGCTCTCGCGGGAGCGTGCGCGTGCATATGCGCTGTTCGGCGTTATGAAAACATTGTGAATGCTCAGGCGGCCTACTCGGAAAAATCTCTTTGCCTGGTCTTTGTGATGACTGACTGGTAACAAAGCCACCTAGATGATCTCACCAGCTTGTCAGAAAAACCCTTATGGTGGTGTAAAGTAAAATATAAAATGACGTGCCTACCAGGTGGAGTCTTTTTGAATGCTGGGTAATGGGTAGGTCCTCTCGTGAGCTCCTTGCTGTAGGAGGGATATTATCAATCTCTGAATGCTTATAAATGTTTTAAGCTGCCTCTAATGCATCCCTGGTGTGGCCAGGCTGCCTAGGGGTTGCTTTATCTTGAACAATAAAATGCAGCTACCTCTGGGGTGGGATGTCTGTGAGCCCGGCAGGACCGCACTGCTACAGCTGCTCAGAGCAGAAAGAGACGAAAATCATATTTAATGCAAGTAACCCAACAGGGTGAGATCAGGCTGCCAGGCAGGATGATGTTACTCCCAATTTCTGCTTATTTAGCAGCCTCCTAATGTGTCTCGTATGGAAGATGGAAATTGCAGCAGAGCCCTGGCCGAGCTGCGGGGCTCAGCGTCCCCGGCTGGCACCGCGGGTATTGCTGCTCAGCCGTGTTTTGTGGGGCTTCATTCGTTACGGTAACTCCTGGAGGTACCTGCTGGAGCTGGGGCTCTTTGCAAGGACGTGACAAGAGCCAGGGGCTTCTCCAGACGGGCCAGAATTCAATCGGGGGAACGCGTGGATGTGGCTTTTGAGCCCTGTTGCTGACCTTGAGCAGCCTCTGCCCAGTCTGCCCAGTCTGCAGGGCTCCAGCAGCCCAAGCAGTGACCCAGCATCCTCCCAGCTTAGCCCTTAAATTCAGATGAGATCATGGCAGCGAGTGATGGATGAGGTTTATTTTTTTCTTTTTCCTCCTCCTTTCTTAATCTCCCCTGGCTGGTGGGTCTGAGACACAGGATTCCTGCCAGAGCAAGGGAAGGGATTTGCTCATCTTGTGTCTTGCAAGCTCAAAACCAAATCCTCTTTGTGGAGTTTAACCCCCTGTGTTGGCTGGCAGGGCTGGAGCGGCTGGTAAGGAAACGGTGGGGGGAGAGATACTGAAGGAAAAAAAGCAGGTTGAACTCGAGAAGGGGGACTGGGAGGGACATCCCGGTGCCCGGGAGGTGCATTGCGTGTTGGGTTGCAGCTTGTGTGATCCTGGGCTGGAAAAACACCTATGGAGGTGTTGATGTGCTGGCTGGTGGTGGGTCCTTGTGGCAGGTGGAACATCCCCGGTGCCCGTCCTCCCGAGCAGGGCTGCTGCAAAACCCGGGGAAGACAGCGCTTGCTAATGACCTTGATTAGCTGTCCTTGCTGATCGCTGATCAGCAAGATGCAAGCCGTGGTGGCAAAGCCAGCTCTACAGGATGGACCAAGAAGGGCAAACGTCTCTGTCCTTCGTCCTGCGGCTCAGGGTCCCCATCCTTGCGTGCTGGGAGATTTGCTGTGCGGAGCAGCCGAGTCACCCTCCTCTTCCCACCGCCGCTTCTGACCCTTCCAAACCGAGGCACGACCGTACCTTTTTCATGGGGTATGAGGAAACAAAACAGATTATCAGCTGCACTGTTGCCACAATGATTTTCATTTACCACCAAACAGTAATTAGGCTCTACTTGGTGTGTTTGCGTCACTACTTTTATTTCCTCCCCACCAGTCGCGAGCACGTTGCGATAACCTGGTGTCACCCATCTGCCCGGCTCCTGGGCTCGGGGTGTGGGTGCTTTCACAGGGGCATGTTGGTGATTTTAGCATTATTTTCTCAAAGAAGATCATGTTTATTCCCCTTTGCGGCTGAGGATGCTGCGAGATGAGGCTGACGGACGATTATTTACCCGGCGCTGTCGGCGTACGCGTGGCGAGCGCGGAGACGAGATGCAGTCTGCGCCCCAAGGAACTCCCAGTCTGTCAGGCAGCTAAGCCGGGGCTAATGATGAATGACTTCCTAAATAAATAAATAAAGCTCCAAGGCCTGGGGAAAAAAAAAAAAAAAGAAACACAAAGTATTACCCTGAACCACAAGGAAATGGAGTTGTCGATGCTGTCAGGCGCTCGGCGGAGATCTGCGCCGTTTTGTTGGTAAATGCTGGAGGATGGTGCGTGTTTGCGTGTGAGTGAGGGGAAGGGGATGGGGCAGAGGGGAATGTGCTCCTGGGTCCAGTTCTTCACACCTTTGTGAATCCTGGAGGAGCTCCTTCCCTGCATGCGCAGAGGCAGAGGAGAAGCCACATCTTCGGCCCGGCTCTTGGGTTTCAGATTTCTCCAGCATCGCGTCCATCTCTGGCAATGCCACGGTGCTGCCACCGGCACAGGTTTTTTACTTTGTCTTCACTGCGGCAGGGATGGTCCTTCGGGGTCCTCCCTGGGCTGCATCTGCAGCATCCAAGCGTGGATGGGCTTGGGCTTAACAGGGGTGCAGCCCGGCCAGGTGGGCTGTGCTTCCTCCTCCTCCTCCTCCTCCTCGCTGCCGTTGCCGCTGGCCGTGGCGATGTCCCCTCTGTCCCCGTCCATGCCGCACCTGCCGAACGCGGCCCATTGTAGCAGATCCATTCCCGCTTGTCAGAGCTGTCACTGCGGGGGACGTGCTGGGGGGAAATTAATTTCTCCTGACGATGGAGCCCGACTCGGAGCTCTCCTGTCTCATCTCTCCTGCAGTGACCACGGCTTAACCCTCGCCGTGCCGTCATCCCCCAGGCAGGGAATGACAGCTCTTGCAACACCTGCACCGCTGCACCCCAAAAATGCCACTTGCACCCACTGCTTGGGGACACTTTGCACGTGTGGGAGGACCAGAAATGCTGCAGGAAGGAAGAAAAAGAGCGTTTGTGGGTGCGTGTGTGTGCGTGCAAAGGCAGGGACAGGCAGCAGGACTTCATGCTCGGAGCTCTGTCATCGTGTGCAGTTTCTGCTGGTTTCCCACTCTGTAAAAAGGGATAATACTGTCATATTAAAGCACTTGAAGATCCGGGGATGAAAAGCAGCGTATAGGACCGTGACAGTCCTGATCAAAGCTCTTTTTTTTTCTCCATCTGTGTTTGTTTCCCCATGGAAGATAATACTCTGCCTCTTTCTTGTAAATATTGTTTTTAAGATCTAAGTAACTCCCTGATAGATAAACAGTCGTGCTTGGCTCTGAAGGCTCTCTAATTGTGTTTGCCAAGACCACGGACTGCGTTTTGAAGTGGGCTGGGGAGTTGTGTTCAAGTGTGGAGGATGAACTGCGTCCGGCAGCTTCGCAGGGGCAGGAACTGATTTGGAAATACTGGGACACCTCATTTTTGGGCAGGATCACGCGTCTTTTGAGATCGATCCTTTCTGCACAGCCCTTGGAGCTGGGCCCGTAAAGCCAGCAGTTAACCTTGTGGGGAGCTTTGCTGGTGGATGGGGTTGTGTGTGTTTTATTCAGGTGTATCGGGGCGCTGGGGGGCAGGTGGGTCCCATGGGAGCCCCGTGTGCCCCACACAGACCGGTCCTGTGAGCAGCAACAGGTTCCACATCTCCGGGGCAGCTCGGCTGACGTGAAGTGATCGCGAGGGCAAAGTCCTGGGTCTTGCTGGGAATTTTACCGGTTTGCTTTTGTGGCTGGCGGGTTGCTGTTGTTTTTTCTCTGCCCTGAGCTGCCCCTGTGAGCGGCAGTGATGATGCTGTTGTGTGCGGGTCCGGCTCTGGGTCAGCGTCCTCGGGGCTCTGCTCCTGTCCAACCAAGGTTTGAGCTTGAGCGGCAGTTTTTCCAGCAGAGGCATTGGCAGCATCTCTCTTTCTGCTCCAACGCTGGCTTTCAAGTGCCTGATAGGGAGCTACGATGCCCGAGGTCTCTCCCCCACTATTAAGTAGGGTTTAGCTGGTCAGTGGATGGGGAAATGAGTGAAGAAACACATGCTTTGGAGTTCACGTCTTCATGCTTTGTTTCTCCAGGAAAAAAAAGCAACCTGAATGTGGAGACATGGGCTTCCAGGTACATGTTGGCACCTCCTGCCTCCTCAAACCCCACGGGGAAGGTCCCACGTTGCCGGAGCCGCCAGCCCTGGTGGGGCTGGTTTGCCGAGGGCAGAGAGTGGGGTAGGAGCGAGATGGAAATGTGGGGTGGCCAATTGAAATTTCATCTCTCCCTCCCCAGGAGAGGTGACAAATGAGCTGGTGGTTGTGCTAAAAGCTTTTCTTTCTTTCTTTAAAGAGGTTGCTGGGAGGAAATGAAGTGACCCACTGACCTCTGTTAATACGCAGCACAACTGAGGCAGCGCTGCTGGAAGGAAGAGACCTCGGCGCAGCCCTCTGCCTGCAAGGTGTTTGCTCCGATTGATATGTCTAATGGGAGTAATTCTCCTGCAGCAGCTACTGAAAATGAAGATGTTTAATCATCCGCTAGATCTGTGTGGAACTTTTTTTGCAGAGAATTTCTTTAAAATCGCCCTTCTCCTTTTTGCATGCGGGTGAAACAGAAGAGAAGCTCAAATGGGGTTTTTTTATGATTTTTTTTTTTTTCAAGTTGTTATATTCTAATGAATCTGGAATGAAGGCATGATCCCTCCATCCTGGATTTTTTTTAAATGCAGAGCAAACATTTCAATCCCTGGCTCCATGAGGGCTAAGGAAAAGTAGCATATAGCAAAATACCTGCATAGCTCTGGCCCATCCAGTGTCTGTAACTGCACAGACGCCTGTTTTTAGCAGCATTTCCCACATCTCTCTCTTTAAGCAGCAGGGACCAAGGCAGCCAGACTGGTCTGTAGATAAAGCCCCCTCCTCCTGTGTCCCTGGGGATAACCAAAGTAGCTTAAGGGCGTTAGATGTCCAGCAGCCTCAGAAACGGGAGTTGCTGGGAGGAAAATCTTCAAAAGCATCTTAGCGGCTTAGGTTAAGTCTCTTTGACTCTCAATGGAACTTAAGCTCTTAAGAAATGTAGGTGCTTCTGAGCATTTTCACCCTTTGTGCCTGGCACCCTTGGGTCCCTGCAGAGCCCGAACTCAATGGCTGGAGGGGCCACAGCGGGAGGCTGCATTTTGCCAGTGCTTTTCGGTTTTATTATTATTGATAATACTCTTCAAGGTCCTGCGCTCAGCGCTTACAAGACGCGCACGTGTACGTACTTAGAGCTAGAGATCAGGCAGTGCACAAGAATGAATGCTTTACAGGAGCTCTCTTACTGTAAGAATTAATCTTATTCCTGAAATGTGACCGTATCTAGCACAAATCTGACCCCTCTGGGGGCCGTGGCTTCACTTAATTGCATTCTTTGTAAGGATTGAGGTCTATTAGGTGGTTTGCTTGTGTTGCAGGAGGTCCTGTGCCAGAGAATTGAGTGGGGTTTGCAGGTCTGGGGAGCACGTTGGGTTTGCTGTGTGGCGGCAGGAGCTGGGCTGGTGCTGAGCAGGCGGGAGCGATGCAAACCTGCTTCCGAGAGCACCGGGAAGGTAAGATGTGCAAAGGATGGGTGATAAAACCCTTGGGATTTGGGCATCAAAGCAGTTCCCGCTTGAGTTCAGGAGAGCAGGAGAGCCTCGTGTGGTGGCTGGGGTTCCAAATGGTGCATGTTCTGCGCCGTAGGCAGGAATGGTGTGGTGGATGGGTCTGATTCCGCTCTCCCCGCTGTCACGGTGCGACCAGGAGAGCAGAGCAGAACCTGTCGCCGCCTCTCCTGGTGCCCGCGGGGGAACCAGGTGGGTGCACGTCTTGCTGTCCTGACAGTCCCGTGGCCGGGGCAGCCGGGCGGTGACGCACCTGTGCTGAAGGATGAGTCGCTGGATTGAAGTTGACGTGTCCTAATATCTCTGCCAGCACTTTCTGTCTCCGTCAAGGGCTCGGGAAGCACATTAGCACCGGTGCGGAAGCGTCACCCTCTGGCATCTCCGGCTCTAATCTTGGAGCTGTTGCTGTCTCCCCTTTACCAGACCTTCTCTTTCGGAGCCCATTATATGGCGTGAAAAGCCATGGTAGATGTGGGACAAGACCTTCTCTATCGGAGCCCATTATGTGGCTTGAAAAGCCGTGCTGGATGTGGGAGAGCAGGGCTGCCGGGGGACAGAACATTCCCTAGCATGCCCGCGTTCAGCTCCATCCTCGGGGACTCCGCACGGGGCTCTGAGCTGCGGGAGGGCAATGGTGCCGCGTTCAGAGGGCAGATGAGGCTCAAGGAGGTGTTTGGTGGCATTTACTGGGACTGCGGGAGGGGATATTGCTCTGATAAAGAAAAACAAAGAGATTCTGAAATGCTGGCTGAGCCAGCCCTGTTTGTGTTGGGGGTTTTTCCGGGTTTGTTTTGTTTTAATATTGAGAACTGCGATGGTTGGGAGGATGCTTGCTCTGCAACTCCAGCCTTGCTGCTGGGACTGGGAGCTGCGGCACTGAAGCGGGAGAAGGGGGAGCCAGTAAACAGCAACTCGCTGCCATTTGTTGTGCTGGCACCGATACCACATCCCCAGTTTAATTAACAGTTACAATCGGAGCTATTCATAACGTTCCTGCTCTCCGCTCGCCTCTGACAACAACAAAAGAAACCCTAACGTGTCGTTGTGCGCCCTGGAACCCGGCGAACCCCGCATTGAGTCTGGCTGGAGCCTCTGTGTGTTTCTGAGTGTGTCTAGAACAAACATTTGAAGAGATTCCCAGCGGTCCAATCCAGATCTTTCCTCTTTTGTGACAGTATTGGTATTTATGCTCGGTTTTCACAAGGCAACGCTGAAGTGCGGTGGATCTAGACTCGCACAGAGCACACAGCAGAGGCTTTGTAATCCTCAGAGTGCCAGTCCAAAGCTGCTCTCTGAAAAGTTGCTCTTTAGGGCCGAGTACATATGGGGACTTCTTGTTTATCCTGGCTTTTCTTTTAATTCTGTACAGTTCGGCCTTGGAGAGTTAATGGGACAGAAAAAGATTAAAATGCCCCTTCACACTGCCTGTCCCGATGGTCTCGTACCCTGATGTGTATCAGAAAAGCTTAAGCAACCTCACTATCCCCTTAGTCCTTTTAAAGCCTTTGATCAGTGCACAATATCTCCTACCTGGCTTTTCTCCAAAAGGTGATAAACCCCGGTTTTGATTTTTAATTGGGGTAACTGATAGCAGGAAGGAATCTGTACAGATCTGAGCATCCTTCACACAACTCTGGCCCATTATTCTGGTGCTCAGAGTCTGTCTGATGCAGGAACCGTAGTTGCCGACCCTGCGAGGCGGCTGTGGCTGCAGCTTTCGGCGTCTCTCTCCTCTATTTTTGGCCCTTCTGGGGCAAAGCTCATATCTGAGTGAAGAAGAAAGCGTTTCCTAGTATTGACACATCAGACTGGGGTAGTTGCTAAGAATACAGCTCCCTTAATGCCACTCCAGCTTTGCAGAGGGATCAGGGTAAAGCTGTGAGCAGGCAGCTCCCTTCGGAGCCGGGAGTTGTCTCCGTGGGAATGTGCGGCAGGTTGGGTTTGCTCTCTGTGCCTTGTGATCCCTCAGCATCACCCGTGACCCCCCCTGCTCCAACCCTTCTCTCTTCCAGTTTGGTGTTGGCTCAGTAACGCGGTTCCTCCGTGTGTTGCAGGTGGGGAAACTGAGGCACCGAGTGGGGTGGGGACTCTCAGACATGCAAAATAGCCGCTGTAATCCCAGCCCTGGTGAGAAGCCTGGGAGGCTTGCCAGCGCGTTTGCCTTGTGAGAGGGGCTGTGGGACACCCAGGGGGATCGGTTTTACTTCCTTCCTGGGTTTTTCATGTGTGAGGTTTGAGTTTTTCTTCCCCTGCCCGGCACTTCTGTGGAAAAATCGCCCTTTAAGAGGGTCCCTGGGCCCTGTCGGGTCAGATCCCTTCACACCTCATTGCTCGTGTGCTGCTCGCCCTGCGCTGCCGTCCTCCCGTCCTGGGGAGGGGAGAGAAACCGACAGGTGTTAAACTTTAAACGCGGGCTCTGTGCAGTTGGTGCCTCCTGATGACGCTTCTCTCCCTTGCGCCGTTCTCTCCCCTCGTGTGAGTGCGTGCAGGGAAATTTGCCATGACCTGCCGTGCTCCGTGCTCGGCGATGGAGCTGGCCGAGCCCCTTGTTGCATTCACCGCGCTGTGCCGTGCTCGGCGATGGAGCTGGCCAAGCCCCTCATTGCATTCACCGTGCCATGCCACACTTGGCGATGGAGCCGGCCGAGGCCCTCATGGTGTTTGCCGTGCCATGCTTGGTGATGGAGCTGTCTGAGCCCCTCGTTGCATTCACCGTGCCATGCCGCACTTGGCGATGGAGCCGGCCAAGCCCCTTGTGGTGTTTGCCGTGCCGTGCTCAGCGATGGAGCCAGCTGAGCCCCTCATAGCATCATGATGAAGGGCTGCCCGGCCTCTCCATCAGGACCACGAGCAGCTGCCGCTTTCCCAGGCTCCGTTCAGCTTCTCCGTCCCTCCTTCATCCCTCTGATCGCCCTCCCCTTTGTGCATCCGCAGGTGCTGACGACGCTGGGGAGCTGCGGTGAGTTCTGTTGACCCGGAGCCTTCCCGGCTGGGGCCGAAGGCCATCGCAGAGGATGAGGATCCTTCCCAGCCTGGGGATGTCTTCGCTGGTCTCTCTCGTGAACCTCCTCTCCATGCTGCTCATAGGCTGTGTGGCTGAAAGTAAGTGACTCTGCTGTCCCCTGCCGCTTCTTTTCACCACACGTGGGGAAGGACAGCAGGGGCAGGATTGAGGGTTTAGAGCCTGCAAGTGTATCCCCACCTTTTTAGCGTTAACAAAGTGCTCTGTACCTGATGATGTCCCAATTTTCCAGCATCTTTAGCTTTCCACCAGTGCCTTCCTGGTGTTCCCAGTCCCACCTCAGAGGGACGTTACTGGTCCTGGCAGCCTGCTTTGAATCTCAGGTTGTCCCTAAAACTGCCAAAGAGCTGGAGAGACAGGGGGGAACTGCCTGACAGCTCTTATTGGAATCTTCCTCCCCTCTCCCAACCCCACCTGCACCCAGCCCACCTGCACTGTCTCCTCCTGCTCTTGCCATTCAGGTGTCTGTCAGGCACTGGTGACCGTTGTCATGTTACACGCTAGGGCTGGATTCAGAACAACATCCAAAGAAAAAGTATTATGTTTCTCCTTCCCCTGAGTGAACCACTTCCAGTTTAACACAGTTTTTATCTTTGCTGCCTTTCAATTCTTGCTTTAAAAAATGAAAAGGGGCAGGAAAAAAAAAAAAAAAAGTGAAAATCTTCAGCGACATGAATGTAATGTTCCTTCAACATGAAGGCTGATCACTCGGGATCAGCGGAAAATAGACTTTTCCAAGCTGATTGAATTATGACTTTTTTTTCCTCCCCAGCAAAGCTGCTTGAAGCTGGTGAGAGGGCTGCTCTGGTCAGCACAGCCCTTGAACAGCTTTTAACGTAATCGCTTCGTTATCAGGGTTTATTAAGATGACGCGGTCACTGGGGATTGAATGGATCCTCGACCTTTTGTTGCTGGGAGATTTTTTTTGAACGTTGCATTCTCTCTTCTCCGCAGTAGGCGAGTGTACTTGGTGCTGGGGGCTTCTCAAAGTCATGGCTGTGTGACTTGAGTTTTGCTGTGGTTTTGGTTTTCCCTGGAAGAAACAAACACCTTGTCTGTCCCTGTCTTCTATGGGGTGGGATTTGCTCAGAGATTCCAGCCGAGCTGGGAGATCCCACGAGCTGTCTCGCTGCTACGAAGCACTTCTGGTGAAATGTGTCCTCGGGAAGGGCTGGTGCTGGTCACTCTCAGAAGGCAGCAGTTGTGCGGCCCAAGCTGCAACCTGGCCCTGCTCCGCACACACCTTGCTGCCAGCAGCCAAGTTTCTCTCTCCTGTAGTTCTGCAGTGTCCTTGGATCCTGAACTGTGAGGTTTTGTGCTTGTTTTCCTTCCTCTTGCAGCTCATAGATGCGCATATGGGAGCTCTGCAGGTTGCAGGGCTTGGTGTCTGACGTGGGGTTGCTCATCCCTGCCCGATCACAGAATCCCAGGATGTCAGGGGTTGGAAGGGACCTCGAAAGCTCATCCAGTCCAATCCCCCTGCCGGAGCAGGAACACCCAGATGAGGTTACACAGAAGGTGTCCAGGCGGGTTGGAATGTCTGCAGAGAAGGAGACTCCACAACCTCCCTGGGCAGCCTGGGCCAGTGTGTGCGTTCACTGATGTGCAGGTGAAGTTGCTCCAGGCATCGTCTCTTCTCCTAACCTGTCAGCACCTCTTGCCCTTGGGGGATGCTCCCCCACGTTTGCCAGTTGTTTGAATTGCTCCGCGGCTGTTGCTCTCTGCCTGGCGATGGTGAGTTGATCCACTCCTGATTTCGGAGGAGCTGCTGAATTCTGCCCGCAGAGGCCAGGCCGGTCAGCAGCACCCGTGCCACTCTGCGGTGCCGCCCGCTGCGGCGTGCCAACAGCAAACAGCTTTGTCTGTCACAACCACGGAGACCGCGGGAGGAGCTGTCACTCTGTTCTGACAGCGTCCTCTCCCATCAGATGGCCCTGGGCTCTGTCACGCTGCCTCTCGCGTAATCCCTTGGCCAGCATCCATTCGGCTGGCGCTTGCCACGACGCCAACCCGATTTCCTGCCCTAGTTCACCCGAGGGGTTTCCGAGGACTCGCAGCCCCTGGGGCGAGCGATGCTGGGCAGTGCCGGGCTGGTGTCCCCGCAGTGCGGGTAGGAAACCCTGGGATGCTGGCTCTGGAGTGGTCACTATCTTCCCGGCTCCCCTCGCAGCCAAGCGTGGGGCCGGACGCTGGACTTGCCGCCTCTTCCAGCGCAGCACTGGAGGAGCTGCGGCCTCTGCAATCAAACGACCATTAAAATACTTCCCTTGTTTCCTAGGCTAATTGATCTCAGTCAGTGATTTAAATCTTTCTATGGCAGGAACATTCTATTTAAAGGAAACTGCTATTTAAATTAAAAAAACCAAAGCACCACACTGCTTTTTGCCTGCTGTTCTTCCTTGTGAAGCTGAAGAGGATAATAATTGAAAGGTACAAAGCAGACGTGTTTCTTCACTTTTTCTTCAGTTGCATTCGAACACTTTCTTTGTTTCTTCTGTATGGCCAAGGGCAGCCGTACACCTGGAAAATGCTAACTCCAGGATTATTTTCAGTGGCCTCTCATGAAGTGGAACGTATTATCATTTTGTTAAGGATTCAGGTGGTCGTACGAGTAACTTTAATTGGCGTTACTGCGGCGAGTTAGGGGAGACCCTCCCCAGAGCTGTGCCCTGATGTGCTGCACAGCCAGAGCTGATAAAAGTCCAGACAGCACCGACAGGCACTTGAGCTCTGGGGAGGGGAACAGTTCCCCAAATCGCTGACATACCCGGGCACAGAACCAAGCCATGTGTTTTGTGGTCGTGCACCCAGCCCGAGTCATAAAGCCCCAGCAGCGAGCACCTCGAAATATCCCGTTTTGTGCACACCCCAGGTCGGTCTCATCTCTCCGGCTGTTCTGCCTTTGCTGTTCAGGTCTGACGGGGCTCGGGGCAGCGGTCAGGTCCTCCTGCCTTCCTGTACCACCGAAGGAACAATGTGCCCTCTTTAAGCGCTCCTCAGTTGCAGATAAAAAAAACACTTACTGTATAGAAATGCAGTAATTTTTATAACTGAAACCAGCATGCTCGCTATTTTCAAGTGGATTTTTTCCCATTGATTAAACCTGTGCGTTTTACAATAGTGCTTTGCTAATTGGTACTTTGCATACGCAGAAGGCTGGTGTGTAGCTCTCTCCGCCCCAGCAAAGATTTAATAGCAGATGCAGTAGCGACATTACTTATTACTCAGGTTTCCTTCCTTTTATAAATCACGTTATAGAACACTTACTAGCACACTCTGAAGTATTACCATAAATAATTAAATCTAAATCGCAATTGACAAAATAAAAGAATAAAGCCCCTTTTATGAGGCATTACCCTGGCTTTCTTCCCTTTTAATTGCCCTTGCTCCATCGTTAATTTGCAGAGCACAGCAATTCATGGCAGGGTCCCTGGTGCTCCGGGAGCTGCAGCGTGTCCGTGGGGCTGGCGGCAGATGGCAGCGAGGGCTGGAGCACGCGTGCGGAGGATGGAAAACGCTCTGCTGGGCTGGGAGAGGAGCTCGTGTGGATCCCTGAAAAAAGAGACGCGTGGAATGTGTGCGCTCCATGCCGGAGCGCGGGAGCTGGTGCTGGCTGCACGGCTCGGCTCACTGAGATCCAGGTCACAGCGACTTAGAGACATGTGTGACGCCTCTGGTGGTCCTCGCCGTGTTCTCATCCCCGGAGAATTACCCTCTGTGGTAGAGCTCACGGCGTTTAGCTCGGGAGGGCCCAGCTTTGATCTGCGCTTCGCCAGGACAGCAGTTGTCAGATAAGATGGCAGTAAAAATCAAGGAGGCTCCATCTTAGGACCTGATAGACACGTGAAGGCGACATCAGTGGGAAGCGAATCTTTCTCTTCTGTGGAGAAAGCCGCTCCGTTTAGAAGTGTTTGAGACTGATGGGTGACAATGCAGGAGCGCTGTGCTGAGGGAAGGAAGGTATTGAAATGTGGGGCTGGGTCGCCCCGCAGCAGTTTGGGTCCGTGACCGCATCCCTGCCGGGGATGCTGCAGAAAAGCTTTAACCCGTGGTGGGTGCGGGCTGGAGGGGCAGCAGAAATGCAGGTGGGGACACACAGGAGGTTGTGTAGTCGGCTGGTAGGTGGTGGAGTTTCTACATGGTGTTGCACATTGTTGCTTCAGTGAGTAGAGCCCAACGGTGCGTCAGAGGCAGCGTCTGAGTTGTGTCCCCCAGCAGGCAGGTCCCTCTTGCTGCTGCTGTCCCGTGGCCCAGTTGCTGTTGTAGGCACAGACACCCCCTGCTCTCTGTGTTCCCGAATTGCCTTTTCCTTCCCCACCTGCTCTGCTGCCATCCAGCCCGCGGTTACTGAGGGTTCTGGACTCATGTGTTGTTCCACTCAAGGACATCGAATTAAGCTTCTGTGTCACCTCGTTTAAGTGCCTGATTAAATTAAACCTTGCCTGCCTGGATCCAGTGATGTATCTCTTTTTTTTATTTATTATTATTTTCTTTTTTTTTCTTTTTAGAGAACTCAAATTGGAAAGTTTGTGCCTTCTTGTAGGACCAGGAGAGGAAATAAATCATCTTCTGAAAGAGCTTCCTTGGGGGCAGGACGGGCTGTCACCGCCGGGTCGCAGCTGCGCCCCACGCTGCGGATGCTCATCAGATTAATCTGTGCTGAGGAGCACCTGGGGACGGCAGAGCCGCGGGTGTTTGGGACCAGTCATGGGTGTCTCCTGGTAAAGGATCTTTTCCCAACCAGAGGGTCTTGCTGCTCAGCTTCATTAGACGGCTAAGTTAGGGAAAAAGAACATCTGTTGTTTGTGTAAACAAGTGGCTTGTGTGAAAATGTCATCTACGTAGTATTTGTGGTGGAGAAAAAGTGTGTCTTCACCATACCTGGATGCCAAAACTAGGGCTTTTACTCTGTGTCAGGGTTTCCCAGGAAGCCAATACTTATTTCTTTGTGACTTTCCCCCCAGACGGTTCCTGCACACGCTGCCAGGAGGGACAGAATCTTCCTGGTATCTCACCAGGACCCTGGACCACAGCAGCTTTTCATCTGCCTGCCAAGGTCTGTGTGGTTGTGGCTTTTCAAGACCAACTAGATACGAACCTCCTGGGTCACTAAAGGGAATCTGCGAGGGTTTTCTCACCCTTTCTGCGGCCTGGCAAGCCCAGTGTTATTCTTAGAAGGCAAAGCAGAGGGGTTTTCAAGGACACCCGACCAGAGGAATGTCGTTCTTCAGTGTGCGTGGGATGGAATCTGGGCTCGAGCTGGCCCGTGAGACACGGTCTCTAAAGAACAGTTGTATTTACTCTGTGCTACTCTTCCCCTCCAGTCAAGGATGTTCTCTTGGAACATAATTGGTCCCAGTTCCCACCTTAGAAAGCTGTGATGTTCCCCGCACTGCAGCTGCCTTTAATTTTTTGGAGATTTTTTTAAAGTTCATGCAAACAGTCACGTTTTGTGCCATCTGCTGCGTGTGGCGGAACAAACCATGGGATGGGGCTGGCACAGGAGTCAGGAGCGTCCTCACCCCGCGACTGCACCTTCTCAGCCCTCCTCCTGCTTCTCTAGATTGGCTTTTTTGAGCGAGGGCTTCTCCTGCCATGTTGTTGTCCAGTGTAATTAGTCTCGGTCTTGGTTTGGGGTTCTCAGACTGCAAACGCTAAATAGTCGCGTTAGGGTTTGGCAGAGGAGCCCCCTGTTCCGTCCAAGGGCACAGCAGATACCAGCATGACGGCGAAGAGATCACAGCTGACCCAGACCTGAAGGTTGCCAGGAGAGAGCATTATAAATATAGTTTGGACACCTACTGCTAAGATTTTGAAAGGGGTTATTGCAGTGAATGATTTGAACTGTTGACATGGAGTGTGGATTAACCTGTTTTCACAGTATCGTCGTGTAGAGAATTTTTAGTATGTCTCATCTCGCGCGTTGCAGACGTGAAACGTTGCGGTTTCATACGGGGTCGGGTAAAACCAGCGCTGCTCATTTCATCTGTAATGCACAGAGTCGTTTCTGTTTCCTTTTGAGGCCAAGAGGAAAAGCAAAGCTTTAAAAAGGAAAAAAATAAATAGAAGGAGCTGCGACTGGTTTAGCATTCTACAAAGTTTCTCTGAGTCCTCCAAACCTTTAATTGACTCAGGAGCATAAAATTGAGAAGGGGAGAGAGTGAGAGAGCGTGCGGAGTGGCGCGAGCGATTTGAATAATTTATTGTCCTTTGAAGTTGCAAGAGAAATATCAGCTGCCTTGGGGAGTAATTTCTCCCCATTCTGAAAGGGTTTCTCCTTATTTTAAACTCATTCAGAGGATGATAGTTTTGCATTTTCTGCATAATTAATGAGCATAACTCCCCCCACCACTCTCACACAACCTCTGAAGTGTGGTGATGAAACTTGGTGGTTTTTTTAATTAATGAAGTCAAATTAATTTGGCTATGTCCTCTTCCTCCCTCACCTCCGTTAGAATTCATGGATTTATTCATAAATTAGTCTGAGGTGCCAACACTTACAAGTCTTTAGCCCGGCCTTTGATTTGTTTGAATGAATTTCTCAGAGGTGGTGTTGGTTTTTTTCTGTCCAGCTCTTAAAGATCACCTGGAGACTGGATCTCGTGTGATCGTCAGTGAGCCAGGAAGATCCTCCAGCTCTCGCTTTCCTTTGTCTGGATGGGTGGGTAGGGTCTGCTTGGTTTTGAGGGCTTTCTGTGTGGGTTTTTTTTCTCTGTGATTGCTCTGATACTCCCCTTTCCCTCCAAGATCTGCTAATTGTGGTTAATTCCAGTAGCTGCCACTTGAGGGACCGCACTCACCTGGGAGGAGGAGGCTCTTCTGCCCAGAAGAAGCCATCCCTTGCATCTCCTGGAAGGTCTCAGACACCAAGAGAAGCCTGTCCTACTAAAAAAATAAATAAAGAAGCTCATCTTCCTCAATCACTGCCTTTGACAGAAGAATTGAAGGCGTCCTTGCTGCCGCTTTTCCATGTTTCCATCTCTCACGTGCTGCACTGTATTTCAGGCTCATTGAATCTCTCGTTATCCCAAAGCTGAGTTTTTAGCTTCCCATTGCTGTGAGTTCCCAGCACCGTTCCTGGACTCTCTGTTTGTTCTTCTTTTGTGTTGATGTGCCCACTAGAAATCTGAATGGTGAGTATTGTGGTTCAAAGACAGCAATTGCAATGACTCGTGTGGAAGGAGTCAGGGTTCGTGATTAAGGGCTGTGTTCTTTGTTAGTCATGGCTTTATTAGGGTTTGGGTTCTTGTTTTCAGGATCTCCCATGCTGAGCTCCCTTGACATCCTGATGACTGGTACAAACCCACTGTATACTCTGAAAACCCAGGGAAAGGTGTTTCAAGCTTGAATACACAGAATCTCCTTTTGTTCCATGGAAAATATGGACTGAAGTCTTTTACCAGAGGTTGAATAGGAATAGTATAACATGCTATTGAAAATACCCCAAATTCTGTGCTCCACAAATGGCACCTTCCACTTTCCTTGTGGACCAGACTTTGTCTCTTCCCTGGAAAGAAGAAGCAGACAGCAGCTAGTAAGTGGAAGTAATATAGCTTTTATTTACAGGAGTAAAATAGCAGAGTTTTAACAGATGATATTTTATTTATCTGATGTGCCTTTCGTCCCCAAATGATCCCTACACGCATGTATTAGCCAGCAAATCTGGATGGGGCTCATTCCTGTGGTAGCGCTGCAGCCCCTCTGAGCTGGCGAGGCAGAGGACCCAGCTCTGGGTTTACATTTTCCAAAGGTCTTTGTCATATCACTAAACCGAGGATCAGAACGGATCTCCCCGATCGCATCCTTGGGGCTTCTAGCCCTGCGCTTTCTCTGAACGACCATGAGATGCAGAAGCTTGTAGCGGTTTGTTTTCCCCATCGCTGCTGACTCTGCTGTCACTTTTCGGTGGCGCAGGACCTCTGCTAGGCTATATTAAGATGGCAGGGCCCCCCGGGACTTGGAATCCTTGCTCGTTAAGCTTTTTCTTCTTTCAGGCTTGTCCCATAGGAGGTGGTTTTTCATGTTCTGGTATCCCCCATGGACTCTGATTCTTCCATGACTCAAACAGCGCAGCAGAAGTTGAGCAAAGAGCCGAGTCCTTTCTGTCCGTGTCTTTTCTAGGTAGGGGGTGAATCGAGCTTCTCTGGGCTGCCAATATTGATGACATGGCTGGAGCAGAAGCTGTCCCAGCAACATGGCAAGGGGAGGGAGAGCTCCCCGCCTTAAGCTTGTGATTGCAAACAATCCAGGATTGCTGTCATGACATTGATGGACAAGGAGCCCTCATTAAGTTGCCAGGATGGCTCCTTGGGTTTCCTGCTCATTTTGCTCTGGGTCATTATGCCTTGTTATAGGACTTGTGGACAAATATGGAGTGAGATGTTGTTAAAGTTGATTGAAAGCACTCGTGTAGCCCCAGCGGCACATTGCTGAGGCTGCGTGTGCTCCTGTGCTCACTGGCCCTTCGGCGGCCGATCCCAGGGCTGCTGGCTGCCCCGACAGCATCACTTGTCTTCTGCAGCTCCTGCTGCTCACAAGGAGCAACTTTCTTCTGGCGTCGTGTGGTAGTGCCAGAAGGTGAACAGAATCCTGGCCAGAGGCCCATCCGCATCGCCACCTACGTGCTCCTTTGCCTGTCAGTTTGATTCGCTCCAGGAGGGAGGGTGGAACCACTCCAAATTGGTAAGAGAAGGGAGGTGGGGAAACTGAGGCACGGGGAGAGGATATTTGTGTAGAGAGAATGCATAGAAAAGCAAAAACTCAGTTTTGTATCCTCTAGATCACATTCCCCCGTGCTCATACTCCATATAAATGCTACCTCTTTTCCATCCTTTCTTGCCTTAGGTGCAGAGTCCCATTCTGATGCTGCCTTGCCATGTTTGCTGCCCTTTACTGCCACAAAAGCCAGATCCCTTCACCCCCAGTGTTAATTCCCCATTTCTCATGCATTAAACTGAAGCCTCATGGTGCTCCAGGCTTCCACCACAGCACAGCCCCCACAGGATGGATCGTTTCTGGTGCGTCCGGGCTGCGTGGCGTGAGGAACCAGATACCAGCTTTCCTGTGATAAGGAAGGAGAGGACAAGAAGGTCCAAAATATCATCCCACTGCCTGTAGAACAGGGGCAGCTCTCCCTCCTATCCTCTCGAGCCGTTTGCGTCCTGTAAATGTGTATCATTACAATGTGCCCTATAGATTTGCATAAATCACAGTTGGGAGAGTGTTTTTTCAATCTGTGACAGTGACAAATACTCTTTGTGGTCTGGAGAGAGGTGGATCCTTTCCATACATACGACGTGTGATGGTAGCCTGGAAAAGTCCTGCTGAAACTGGATGATTTCACACTAGCTGCTGTTCCCATCTGATAAGACATGGTCCCATCCCTAAAAACGAGCGGTTTAAATAGACCAGAAGGAAGGATTACGCTTCCCCTCCAGCAGGCAGGATAACGTGGTTTTTCTCACCTTGGGTGTCAGAACTAAAATAGATCTTTGGTAGCCTGAGTCTTCATCCTGGTTCCACTGCCGCAGGCTCGTACCTCCTCTTCCAAAGGGTCTGTAGCCGAGTGCGTTGCAAATAGGAGCCTGAAGGTTCTGTGGATGTGCCAGATCCCCAAAATTACATGCACGGTGCAGTGGTGGCTGTGAAGGGTCTGCAGCCTCGTGGGCTGAGGGGAACGGTGGGAGCTGGCAGGACGGGCAGGTGCTGGGGTTGTGTAGTAAAGCTGTATGAAATGAGTTCTTGATCTTTCTCACCCGTTTTCTGCCTGTGTTAAATCCCATGCTGGGTCACATCCTTCCCTGCTGTCCTTCCTTCTCTGGGGCCTTGCGAGAAAGGAGGGCGATAATCTTTCAAGTGCCATTCCCTCCTGCCCAAAGGGAAACGCTTGCGTTCCCTTCTGTATAGCCCAGCTTTTCTGCGGCAGGTGAGGCTTGGGTGGAAGGATTTCACTTCTAAAAAAACGTCCTCGATCCTTTTTTACCCTCCTTTCTCCAACCTTGCCAGGCCCATCTCCCTGAAGGAAGCCAAGAGCTGCTGACAGTAAGAGGAAATCTCTGTCTGAAGCCTATAATTATCCTGTCTGCCTTCCCAGCAAAGGCCAGTTGAGGAGCGAGCACGCTCCTGCTTCACGGACCAGCCCGAGTTCTGCTGCCTCCCCAATTACTGCTTAATGGACTTTTTATGATGATAAGATGACTGGGTTGGGGAAAAGTTATTGACGGGGAAATGGAATATAATTCACTCCTTGTTTGTTTGCTCTGTCAGAAAACCCTCATTTTAATTTTATTTGTAAGGCACTGAGAAACAGCCCTTGGAAAAAAAAAAAGTGCAAAATCTGTCAGTAAAACCCTGAATTTCAAGGGGAGCGTAGTCTCTGCAGGACCTCCCCGGGGGGTGTTTTCAGTCTTGTTGAGTGTCTCCATAGCGACTCTCCCCACAGCCTCCATCAGTCCTGCTCTCAGTTTGTAGCTCTCACTCTTCTCATGAAGAAAAATGTAAATTATGGAGCCATCTTTCCTTCCTCTACCCCTCTTGCGAGCTCCCCCGCTCCCTAATGCTGCTGCTTTGAAATACGTACCCATTCCAAACATCGCATTCCTGCTCCCCACTCTCCATCTGTCTCAAATTTGGCTGCTCTCTCCTGTTTTCATCTGCTCCGTGGTTTGCCTCCTATATCTAATCTTTACTTCCTTGCTCTGGCTCCGAACACCTCCCTCCTCTCCATCTTGCTCCAGTTTTCTTGTATTTTCCCTGTTGATCTCTTCTCTCCTTATTCCCGCTGATCCTTTTGGATCTTCTCCCCCTTTACGTCTCATCGGATCTTCTCCCGTCCTGCGTTGGTCGATGTGACAGAGCTGTCCCTCTGCTCCGGCCGTGCCTGCTGGGCTGGCCCCAGCTGCTCCCATCCAACCCCTCAAATGCAGGGCACACGTGTGTCAAACACGTTTCCTAACCCAGCAAACAAACACTCAGTGCGTGGCCGGACCTGGGTCGCACGTTCCTGGAGGGGTTTTTAGGAGGGGAGATGAAAGCACCGCCGCCCTGGGCTGCAGTTCAGGGAGCACCTTGTGCTCCTTCTCCAGTTGTGAGTGAGCCTGTCAGCAGCTGTGGAGAACAGAGATGGAGTTTCACTACATCAGCAGAATGTTTCAGCCCCAAAATCAAAGGGAAGAAGGAGGAGAAGAGCAGGGTTTAACCCGTTCCACGTCAGCGGGAATGCCATTGGATTCTTTCCTGGTCACTCTTGAAGTTACCCGGAGTGAAATAACGAAGGGAGATGTCCCCATTCAAACCAACATGTCCTCGTTGCTGGGAGATTGCAAAACTTTTGTCTGGCTTTTGTATTTATCTTCTTCTCCCACCGAGAAGTGGAGGAAGGTCTCTGAGTTCTGTCTGTAGTGATTTTTTGGTGGTTATTTTGTTTTGTTTCTATTATGGTATTTAGAGGCTGTAGTTTTGCGCCATACCACCTAGGATGTCGAGTGCTGAACGGATCTGTTCCGAGACCATCCTTGGCTCCAAACTGCTTGTAGTGTCTAGACAAGACAGGCAGGCAGGCAGGTGTGACAAATGGGGATTGTCACCTCCGCACTACGTGTGGCAGCCTGAGGTGCAGGGAAGGGCGAGTGCCCAAGGTCACCCGAATTTACAATAGAGCAAGAGATCTGAATCCCAATTATGGGAATCATCTGGAGCCTGGAAGAGCAAATCGGGGTGTGTTAACGCCAACAGCAAAATAATATTGACTGTAAATGGCTTAATGGCATCTTTTACCTTCAGTCTTGAAAGGTGGAGGTCTGTATATATGTGGATGTATATACCTGCACAAAAAAGGGTGAATTTCAATCTGTTTGGTATTTTTGAGCTAGGATATAGGTTGCCGTTGGCTAACGTGCCCTGAATCTCTCTTGCACCATGGGCGGCTCTGCAGGGAAATATCGGGCTCAGCACCACAGGGCTGTTTGCTGAAGGTTGGCCAGGAACGGTGGGCAAAGGGCTGGCTGCCGGATGCGTTCAGGAAGGCTATGATAAGAAAATGGCAAGAAAATGGCCTGCCTGCTGTGCTCTTGCTTTTCCTTTCGTTTCTCCAGCGGGTCGTGGGTACAGCAGAGAGGCCCCTCTGTTCCCCAGCGTGGGGATAATGAGTGTTTATTCACTAACGAAGGAGGAGGTGAAACCCTTTGCCGTGGGTCAGCGGGACCGGCGCGTGGGCCTCCACCGCAGCGCTGACGGCAGGCACCGAAAATGGAAGCGAAACCTTTTAAAAATACGCATTTTGTAGCTGGCTTTCTTTTGTCTCGGTGGATTGCTGCCACTGTGGGCGAGGGGCCCTTTCAGCCGGGCTCACGCTGCTCTCTGCGCTGGGACCAGATGAAAGAATAAGCGGTTTGTCTTCATTTGTGGCCCATTGTTTAGGTGCTTTCCCGGGGGTGGCGAGAGGGGGCTGCAGAAGGGGGGTTGTTAAGCACAGAGGTGAATTTTGGCATCTAACATCAAGCACCACGTCCATGCTGTGGGGCCGGAGATGAGAGGGCTGAGGGGTCAGGAGGAAGAAGAGACATGGAGGCGCCTCCCTGCAGCTCCCTCAGGGAGAGCCTGTGGGGCCGGGGGACAGCGTGCCCACACACTGCCCAAACCTGGGGCAAATAATACAGTAATGTGGTAAAGGACCATCCCCTGGCCTTCTCCTTGGTGACTGTGGGGCTGAGGGGCCGAGAGTCAGGCCATTACTACGGTGGTGGCGCCTCCAAGCCTCCCCTGTGGGGAGCGGGTGGAAGGGAACATGGCGGACATGTTGTCTGTCACCCTGTGGGAGCAGCTTGCTGCCTTGGAGCTACATCTGGTGGGCTATAGCTCAGGAGGGAGGAACAATTTAGGTCATGTTTGGGTCTCCCAGCCATTTTGGCAGCAAAGTGTATGGGGTTTTCTCATCGTTCATGGCGGAGAAGTGGAGGGCTGCCTGCTGCCAGCCAGTCCTGTGTCCCCCACATCCCTCTGCCCTTCAGCTGTCAGCTCGGCTATGTTAAGCATATTTGTGCTCCTGCCTCTCTCCCACCCCTCAAACCACCTCTGGGCTCTCCATCCCTTTCTCTGTCTTTGGCTTTTGATGTTTCAGACAGGCATATGGTGGCCGGCCTGTCTCCCTCGCTTCTCATCCATCACCCGCTGTTCACCATGGCAGCAGTTCCTGAGGGACATTTGGGTTTAAAGGGTGAGACGTCCCCTCCTTTTCCCCACTCCTACATCTTTCAAGCTTGCTTGCTGTAAAGCTTCTCAGACTGTTTTGGCATCTGTGTATCATTAGCAGGGAGATGTTGGGTTCTTTTTTTACATGATTACATTTGAAGAACTTTTTCTGCTTTGGTGTCACATTAAAGAAGGAAGGAAGGAGAGGTGAGGCGGGAGAATTTTCTTCTTCTGTGAGGAAAGCTGCCTTGGTGTGCAGCCCTTGTACGTGGGCTGATGTCCTACCATGCTCCTCTAGTGTCCTGAGGACGAGTAGGAGACCCACACCCTTATCACCTTGCAACTTCTTCTCAAAGTCTGTGTTAGAATTCACAAAATCCCAGCAGTAAATGTCGCTTTCCCCTGGCTGTTGCTTTTGGGAAGTGCGTGGGCGATGGGCAGGAGTGAGAGGTTCAGTTTGACTTGATGGCTTTCCATTAAGCTGTAGAGAAGAATCACAGGTACACAGCAGCCATCTGGTCTTTTCAACCTCTCTGGACACCCAAACCCCTCAGGACATCCCTTGTAGTAGGAAAATTCTTTTAAGCTCCAGGTTTTTCCATTCCTGTTTTGATACTGCAAAAAAAAAACCCTCAGGTTCTGCTACTTTGTTAGCAGAGAAAGGGGAAAAAGAAAAATCTCTTGTGACCACTGGACCTCGATGGAACTCAAGCTCAGTCTTTCCAAGACTGACGACTTGTCAGATTTTCATGAGAGAAGATTGGTGAAGTGATATAAAATCTGCTGGATTGCAAGTATGTCACCTGGAAAATGCCTGCCTCTGATTTTCATTTATTTATTTAAAACTGAGGTCCTGCAATCTTGGTAAATGAGGGGAAACACATAAAAGCCCCTCTGAGTGGGCTGACAGTGTTTCGTTCTCGCGTGGCACCGTGTTCCTGCCTTTTTGAGGCTTCCAGAGCCGTTTGCGGAGCTGAAGAGTGGAACCCTAGCGGCGCGTTTCACCGCGAGCTGGGCCTGGCACGCCGAGCGCCGATGGTCCCACGCAGCAAAAGGAATTGGCTTCAGCTCCGTCTCAGCGGCACCTTTCCTGGCGTTCTCCTTCCCGGGGGGAGAGGGTTGTTGTGCGGCTGGCGTGGGCTGGAGTGACAAGTGCCGCAGTGACGAGGGGTGCGGGGTGGGGGATTTTGGGGGGGGAAAGAATCACAATCTGGAGCTCAGAGGCTCGGGCAGTTTTAAAATCAACAATTTCGCTTTGATTTGCACGGATTTTTTTTTTTTTTCCAAGTGAGTAGCACAATGGAATAGATTGTTTGATAGGGATTTTTGTTTGGTTTCTTTTGTCTGTCGGTGCCTGAGTTTATTATAGATGGTTGAGCATCGCAAAAGCTCAGAAAAGCCGTGTTCACAGAGCAACTCCGCTTCCCCCAGTCAGCAGAGCTCCCCCAAAACGGGTGCTGAGCAATGACTCCCAAGTTCACTCTCTGTTTTTTGGAGCACTGTTCCTTTCTTCAGGACAGAAATAGAATGTTGTTTTTCTCCTCAGCTGTGCTGTCATCGTACTGCTCGCGCCCATTTAGATGTATATGTGACATTAAGGATTATTAGGGGCTTTTATTTTAGGAAATGAACTTGCATCAATAAAGTGTTCTTAAAAGCCCTGGATGTTCTTGGCTGTACCTTCAGAATTGACTTCTGCAAACTCTTCAGATACCAACTGAGAAGAGAGGAAGGAAGTCAGGCGGTGGGCAGGATGAGCATTAATATTTTAGCCTGGAGCTAAGTCTTGATTTTGCCTTTCTCAGATGGAACACAGATTCCCCAGTGCCGGTACCTCCAGTGAGACTGACTTGATAACCTTTAGCGGTAACATTGCAAAGACGACTCTGATCTCTAAATATAGATTTGGGTATTTATAAATCCCATGCTTTGTACACACAGCATTCGGTGGGACGTAAACAGCTCCAGCAAATTGTATTTACCTCCAGCATGGAAACAAATGCTTGATTGCATCACATGAGCTTGCTCAGTGACTTTTATTTATATACTGCTGGCCACACCAGGCAGGGAAGAGGGGAATGCTTCCTTTTGTCTTTCGACCCCTAGAAGACCCTGGAGACTTCTCTCTAGCTACCATTTGCCCTCTTAAACTCTTTGGTGGGATCTTTACATCTTATTTTGTAGACTTGGAGTGTGTACATATAAATACACACATTTCAGAGTCACGTGGTATACTTTTCTCAAGAATAACAGACGGCAACTTTATGATCTGAGTGATTTTATTTGAACACAGCTGTGGCCTCGTGATTTAAATATTTCAATAAATTTTAAACTAACTAGATGAGAGGAAACGGTGCAGGGAAAACAGGTTAGAGCACGGAAGGATTCTCTGAGGACAGAGGCAATATGGGCTTTGCATGAATATTCCTGGCTTCGTCTTCCTCTCCTGAGAAGGCCCTTGACGCCTTCCGTGGTCAGAAAACCCGTCCCGCATCCTCTCTCCTCCTTGTAGAGATGCTCTTGAAGGCATCAGAGGTGGATGGAGATCAGCGGGGGGAGGTGAGGGAGAGGTGCTGCGAGTTTAAGTGTTGCTCCTTTGGGTCCTTTGGCTAAACCGCAGCCCCAGGCTCTGAGAGTGTGTTCAGGCATCGCTGCACCTTTGAGCATCTGGTTACGAGATGACTTTGAGGGGCTTCTGGCTTCTTCCTTCAGCAGCGTGAATTCCTTGTTTTCCTGAGGTGTCTCATGCTGAGGAGGGAAGGAGCTGCAGGAGCAGACTGCAGGCTGGGCTGGCCACGCTCTTGGCCTTCACAACCGGATTGTTTTGAAGTGATCACAACTTTGATTTGGTGGGCTGTATCCTCTCAACGTGCCAAAGCGTGGCGTGCCCGCTCCCGTGTCAATGTACCGGGGAGAGCTGTGCAGATGAAAACAGAGCTGTACTACAACCCAAAGAGCTTGCCCATCCTAAAGCCGCCGCCATCAGCCCGTTTCACGGCATCATCCTCACGATCTCATGTGCTTCACTTTATTTCATGGTCCTCCTCCCACCTTTTGCCCCTGCCTTGGCTATGCGCCTATAAGTCTCCCCCATTCTTTGGTGTTTTGGTCATCTGGTAGGATCTGGAGAGTGCAATACAGTGTTTCTAGATGTCGTTTGCAGCTGTACCGGCTTTTGGGGATGGTCATTAGATGGGCTTTGCAAGGGCAATTTCCCCTGTGCAAAACAGTTTAAAAGTCCACTTTGCAGAAGTAAAAGAAGCTTTGCAAGATCATTGCATTAAAATCTCTTTGTAGGATCAGGCCCTTAATCATTTTGTGCTGTAGCTTCTTCGTCTATAAAATGGAGGTAAAAGACTGTTCCTAAAAGACCAAGAGGTTTAATTTAATCTGGAATGATTAGAGAATAGCAGTGACAATGCTACTATTAATTACAAACAGCGTTTAGTAGAGTTTGTCTTTCCTCGTGCCGATGATGGTATTTCCTTTCTTCTTAAAGGTCCCCCCGTGTTCATTAAGAAGCCTGTGGACCAGATCGGAGTGTCGGGAGGGGTGGCCTCCTTCGTGTGCCAGGCCACTGGAGACCCCAAGCCACGGGTCACCTGGAACAAGAAAGGGAAGAAAGTGAACTCGCAGAGGTTCGAGGTAAGAGGTGGCCTTGAAATGTGTGTCTGTGGATGTATAAAGAGGGAGAGACTGACACAAAGCAGCTCCTGCTCTTCTTTGGCCGCTCTCAGACCCGATAATAAAGGGAGGTTTGGAAGGGGAGGAGTTTTTAACAGCAGGAGGAGTGAAATGCAAGCTCTTGGCCATGTCAACAGCTGGGTTTGTTCCAAAGCAAGACAGAACTTGGCTCACTTACGTTATTGGAGTTTTTTCTTTTGTTTCATTGGGCTTTTTTTCCCCTCCTGGGATATAATATAAAGTGCCTTCTTCCTTCCCTAAGAAACCCCAACTAAGCTGGTATTTCTTCAGCTCTGTAAATGTACCTTTCATACTCATCCGTGGCTCATTATTTTAACCCTGGGACAGTCTGGAGTAAACATTACAGTTGCTGGCAACCAGACCCAAGCAATTGGCGTTGTTTAGATAAAAATGAGAGTGGAGGAACAAGGACTAGGAGGTCATCCCGTGGAATTTGCTGTGGGACTCAGGCCTGCCAGGCAGCTGTGCGCTCAGAGGAGCTTTGTGCTGTCAGCTGCCCGTGCAGAGGGAGGAACAAGGCGGGGGTTCCATTTTAGTTTGTTTTCGCTTGATCCGTTTCCTCCTCCTTCATCACAGTTGTACTCCGAACAGCCACCCCCCCGCCGCCATCACCACGGCTCATTCTTTCAGAGCATTTGAGATGCACGTAGAAGTTTTGCTGGGTCGGGGACAGGGTTTGGCACGGGACAGTTCTCTGGCACCTTGAGGTCAGCGGAGAGACAAGTAAATCGTGTCGTTTTTTGGGGCAGCTGCTGAAGTGCGTTTGCGAGCGTGCATGCTTGTGTATGTACTGATACCGCTGTTAGAAGCTGGAATGAACCTTCTGCTTGCAGCCTAAGGATACTTACTATGTGTGTGTCTCTCTTTATCCCCCAGACAATTGAATTCGATGAAAGCGCAGGTGCTGTTTTGAGGATCCAGCCCCTCCGGACTCCCCGGGATGAAAACATTTACGAGTGTGTTGCTCAAAACCCTCATGGGGAGGTCACCGTCCATGCCAAGCTCACCGTCCTCCGAGGTAAAGAGCACACCTGCCTGCTGTGTCAGTGTCACAGGGAGAGGGGACCTTCAGCTCCTCCTTTCCTTCAGACAGCAGGACAGCTGTTACAAAATGCCCGGTTAAGGCACAAAGTCCTCCTTTTTTCGCTTTGTTCTGACCTGTCAGGTCTGTTTGTTGTTAGTATCCCGGAGAGTCATAAGAAACAAAGCTAAAACTGGACAACTTTAGGAGATTTGACTGGATGGTGTGCTGAGGTTCCTTCCAGCCTGAATTATCTTACGACTCTGTGATCTTCCCTCCCCTCCAACAAAAATTCCTTTCCCAGGTTTATGAGCAGCACCAGAAACTCCCCATGATTCTCCTCAGGAATGTGGCACCATTCATCCAGACACCCAAGAAAACCTTATTCCTTGAGTAATCCCTCAATGGGCTGAGGTTGGGATAATTATACATCTGCACGGGCTTTCACGTAGTTGGCAGCAACGCCAACCTATTCCCTTGCGCAAGACACCCGTTTTGCCCTTCCGCTGGGCATCCTCCCTCTTTCCAGAGGTCCTTTGCTCCAGGCACTCTCCAAGTAATCAGTTCCCCTCTCCATTTTGTTCTGGTTCTTCGTTTCACTTGTCCCCACCACAGAGGATGTTTACATGGACACCTCCTTCGTGTCATCTGTTTGAAATATGCTCCCTGAACTTGATGTGGGGGAGGGAACAATATGCCATTGCTGTGGATGCCTCTGGATGTTCACTGTTATTACCCCAGAGATCTGTAAAATTGCCATGTGAAGCACTGAGCTAGGCTGCTTGCTAAAACTGACCCATTTTAGGGGAAAAAGATGTGTGGTGGTCTCTGTTCAAACCCCAGGGCAATGCAAGTGATCCTGGCTGAATTGTGTGGTGAGGACTTGCCCGAGAGCTCCTGGAGGGAGTTTCCCTTGGGAGCGTTGGCTGTTGGTGGAGCAAGAGATGCCACAGAAAAGCCATGGGCTTTCGAGCAGGGGTACATGCAGTAAGAGCAGTTATTTCTGCAGTGAGCATCGCTAACAACGGTTCGAGGTGCTCCAGGCAGACTGTGGTCCTCATGAGGCCAAGTGGTCCCTCTGCCTGCATGCCAGTTGCCTTTTCTTCAGCAATTTCACAGTTCTCTCCAAGAGCATCTGAAATCCTTTTGTTTGAGCAGGCAGCGAGCGCGTCCCTAAGAGCGCAAAGCGAAATTTGTGTGCAAATCCCCAGCGTACAGCAGTAAATAAAGACCAGACGTAAAGGGCACGTGGCAAAGCCCTTGACTTCCCCTTGCAGCGGGAATATCCCTCCTGCTGCCCACCTGGAGGTCTCCGTCTTGTCAAATGCTGGCTGCCTTCGAGGCTGCAGGCCCAGGGTCCAGCCGTCCCTGACAGATTTGTGTAGGTGCACTTAAACCTTCATGGAGCTCCTTGGCCTGCCATTTAACCTTCTGTTTGCAGCACGTGGTGGGATGGATCTGTGAGGAGGTTGGAACAGCGCTTTATGACGGGACCGTGTCTAGGTGCGGTTATCCCAGAGGGCCGGGAGCCTTATTCTTCACACTTATTCCTTGGGAGCTGTGACAGTTTGGGAGAAGTGCCCCTGCAATCATGCTCCATGTTTCTACCCCTTGAATTGAGCTACAATCAGTGGCAAAAGAGACGGATGTCCCGCAACTGCTGCCCTCACAAGTCCCCTGGATTCTCACAGCATTTTTAAGGCATGCTCCACCAAAAAAAGCTGCAACGTATGGGAGATGATGAGCCGAGCTCAGTGACTCTCCTTAGGGACCAGGGTTCTTTGTACGTGTCTTTTTGCAACTCTTCCTTCCAGTACCGGCATCGTACACATGTCAGCTAGAGAGACAGATGACAGGACAGGAGCTACATCTCCCCACTGCCTGACTAATTACTCACCAGAACATTATTACTGTGCGTTTTGCTCCTGCATTGTGCAGCTTTCACAAACGCTCCTGTTCTCCTTGCCTAATAGAACTTTGTTCGGTAGCTGTGTTAACTGACTGAGCAGCTGGGGTTCCCGGTTCATTAACTTTGGGGGAGCAGTAATTAGCTGTAGACCTGGGCCCGGGTGTTGTTGAAGGGCATCAAGGAAGCAGTTTTGTAGCATACCCTTCCCTTCCATCTCCTTAATCTTTCTTTAGCTTTCACACAGCAAAGATTATCTCCTCTTTATCCACATTTTTTAGTGCTGGGCAAGTGAAAAGGGCCAAGCACAAATCCGCTCATCCCCACAATGACAAAGTCAGCACGCTGGTGTCTATTCCTCTCCCTTCCTCCCCGCTTCTGCATTCACCCACTCTCCTGTTTATCTTCCCTCTTTCTTTGCAAGGCCTCCTCCTCCTTTCCATCTCTCACTTGCAGAAGGAATGCTTAGCATAAAGCTGGGGGCTGCTCCACGCTGGGAGCTGGATGTGAGCTGGCATTTGCAGAAGCTGTCACCTTGGCAGACTGCAGAGTGTGGAAACCCGGGCCCCAGCTGTCACAGGCTCTGCAGGACGGGCTTTGTAGGAATTCTGCAGCCTCTTGGCTGGGCTGTTGCAATCACAGTTAGACATACATGTATGTATCTTCATGCTATACACGTGCATGAACAGTTACGGGATTTCCTCAGCACCAGTGCAGATAAGTCTCATGAACAGAAGAGGGAAAATATACATTCTTCCTTCCTAGGTGCAGCTGCTGAAGGGATTGAGAGTAAACCCCTTTTTGCTTGTGCACGTGACTGCTCCTGGCTCAGCCCCTGATAGAAACTCACATGCATTCACTTACAAACAGGAAGCTGCAGGACAGGAAACCTCTGGGAGCTTCTGAGAAGCAGAGCTCGTGATGGACACCGTTCAACTATACAACGTCCCTTAACACCGGCTCTGCTGGCTTGTTTGTCCTTCCTGCTCAGCTTCTCGAGGGATCTGAGTTTTGATAGGGCTGTGGAGACTTGCTGTTCTTTCCACAGCTGGCCAGACATAGTCCCTGCAAACCAGATTCTTGCAGAGCTCAGAGGAAAGAAAAGAAAGTGGGTTTGGGAAGCATTTTCCACTTATTGTTGACTCCAGCTGCTGTCATTTTTCATTATAAGTGAGGCAGAAAGGAAGCTGGTTGGCACAGGCATCCCCGCTCCCAGTCGGTGTAGTTCCGCTAAGCTCTGCGCACCCAGGAAAGATATATGTATTTTTAATTATTATTATTGCTTCCTGTATACAGATTATACTTTCTCTCTGCTTCTTCCATAGCCTGAGATGGAGATTCTGGTGCTGCAAAGGATTGTGCCTGAGAGAGCAGGGGCACCTTGCTGCAATTGCTGGTGCCAGGCAGGGGCCAGACCAGGCTTAGTTCTTTGCTTTTGGAGCCGATAGAGAGAGTTCAGTGAGGTTACCCTTCGTGAGTCCTTAGGAAATGCAACATGATCCAATAAAAAACCGTGCTTGGTCCGGTTAAATATAATGGAACAAAATTTACCATGCCCTGATACGTCGCTTGCTGCGTGCTGGCCAATGTTATCTTTGCCCGAGGATTGCCACGCGCTGGAAAATTGAGGAAAATGGGCTATTAGACATGTAAGGTCTGTGGTTCTTACTGTTGGAGTATGACTCAGGCTGCTATGGACAGGCTTTCAGTACTTCTTTTTCTAGTGATTCCCTGTTGATTTTCTTTTTTTATCAAGTGTTCATACATTTCTCTAACAATTCTGGCCTGAAATTTTCCTCCTACATTTCCTACTCCAAGAGGACATCTGGTGTGGGCACGTCTAAAGTTCTAGCAAGATCCCTGCTGTTTTGTTGGGGTTTGTAATTGTTAGATTTAGATCAGCACAAGGTAAACAGAAATCAGTTCTAGATGCTCAGCAGAAAGCGTTGCGTCCCACAGGAGCACGTCTTAAAGAGAAGCTGGTCCCTCTGAAAAGTTACCTTGCCACTTGAAAAATTCTTGGCTGACTTCCCTCAAACTTGACTAGTTTTGGTTTTGTTGTAGTGACCTGAAAATCAGGCCACGTCGAAAGCAGATTAGTTCTGTAGCTTATGAACAGTGTGATTGTAATTCAGATGCCTTTCTAAGGAGGGTACACAGGGGTACATTAGTGTAGGGAAGGCAGTGTATTACCTGCACCATTTTGGAGTAAAACACCCCTGTCTAAGTGCGTATTAATTGTCTGTAAGTCCGCGAATTTTTAATAACATTGTTAGGTTATTACTATTTTCATAGTAAAACTTTCAGATCAAACTAAATGGAATCAACAGTCAGAGCATGTTACTGAGACTCCCGGCATGTATTAAAATTATCTTTGACTGTGAAGTAACAGTTAAGACAGAAATGGGTACATACATATTGATGGAAAGAACTTGTTGATGTAATTTGACAAGGTGCATGATGCCGGGATTCCTGTCGGGGAGGAGGCCGCTGTAAGTCTTCATAACAGAACAGGAATAAGTTTCAAGAGTGCTGGATTTTCATCCTGATTCTGCTTAAAACTAGTGTCACTCAAGCTGCTTTGTCTCTGTGCTCGGTTCTTCCACGTTGAAGGGAGAGTTGACTTCTTAGAGACCAGCACCTGTGAGCTGGGCCACGGATCTCCAGAGAAGAGCGAAAAATTCCTCCTCTTCCCTTCAACAGCATCCTCACCACGGCTTTCTGCATTCTACAGTGCGTCTGTACATACTCACACCCTCCTTCTCCTCTAAATTATTAAACAACTGTGCACACCCTGCGGGAAAAAGAGCAGCAGCAACACCCGCTTCATCTTTCTTTATCATCCTCATTTCTAGCGCAGCTAATTATCTAAACACAGAGCTGCCACCTTCTAGAGTGACAGGGGACAGCGAGCGTCAGTGTCTGCCGTCGCCATTGCTGCCGACCCTTGTGTTTTCCATATGACCATGTGTGTGTCAGCATGGGTTCGCAGCTCTGTCCTCCGGCAGGATTTATTATAAATGAACGCTGAAGCGCTCTGCTCTGCTCTCCTTGCCGCCCTCCTCCCCTGTTCTTTCTCACCCTACTTTGTTCAGTTGAGATAATTGAGATAATTCAGCAGCTTTTCATTATGGGGGGACTTTTAACAACTGAGTCTAAGAGCAGGTACGAACGAGGTATTTGGGATGCTCTGTTAATATGGCAAGTGCAACACATGAAAACATTTCCCTGCGTGAGCTAGTGTGATTTTCAACAGCAGGCGGTTGCCCAGATGTGCCCTTGAAGCATCTTCAACTTGCATCTTGATTCTTTTGTTCTCGCAGTTGCCTGGGCTGCTTTTAGAAAGAGAATTCACAATCCGAACCGTTCCTTATTTATTTATTTGGTGCCAGGTTTGGGCTGGCTTTTGGGGATCAATGGGGAGGGTGGCATGGCATGTGTGTGCATGTCTTGTGGGGATTGAGTTGAGGTTGTAATTGCATTATTACAGGGAATCCAATTGTTGGGAGATGAAGGCAGTTTCACTTTCCTGGCAGGAAGGAAATCTGAGCACTTGAATCCGTGCAATATGTGATGTTCCGAGATGCTTCCTCCGCTGATCTGATCCTCAAATCTGATCACGCCTCTAGTCACAGTTGTTTTAATTAAACTCAGAGGAATTCTGCACATTGTGCTGCAAGATTAACATTTTTGTTTAATTAGAAACACTCAGTAATAATAGTCGTAGCAGGCCTCCCCCAGCACACACACACGTGCAGTGGCACACACACCCTGCCAGTCAAGGGGGCTGTTCTCTCCGCGGATTAATTGGTTCATGAAATTAAGGGACGCGGTCTGAGGCAGGTGGAGCAGCATCGCCAGGGAGCGGGATAAAAGCCGTAATCAATAATGATGTCATCTGCAGCCAATGCGGCGGCAGCTCTGCGGCTCCTCACCACGCACCACCGCCTGGTTGAACAGCAGAGGGGAGGAGAAGCCGTTAATCGTTCCTGGAGAGGCTGGGGTTTTGCAGCACAAGTTATCCTCACCAGCACACGTTACGCTCACCAGTACGTGTTATCCACACCAGCACACGCTGCTTGGAGATGCCCACAGTGCCCAAGCGCAGCCTGGTGAACTGAGAACTCACAGGTTTGGTTCAATCCCTAGTTAAAGATGTTTATGTTTCTATTTAGAACGCAATATTCTGATTTAGAGATGGTTCAGATGCACCAAAATGACTCCATCTTTATACGACTCTAAGTTTGTCCATACTGGGAGATCTGTATTACTGTAGCATTTATAAAATGGTACATGTTTTTGTTTGTGGTCAGGTTCCTTTGATATACGAGAGGTGTGGTTAATACATTTCACTCTCCCGTGACTCACAATAGATCCTTTATAACTCTCCAACAATGGTCAGAGGAAGGAAACAATGAACATTTAAAAACACACAATGAGGCATTTAAACCCTTTTCTTCTCCGCAGTAGCTGTGCGCTGCTAATAACGGTATTACTCAAGAGTTTCTTGGCCATGGGTATGAGAGCACCACACAAATCTCTAGCTCTGCCTTCATGTTTTCTTAGATTTTTAGAAGCCGAGTGTGGGGCACAGCCGTGTGGAATAGCTGGTACCCAAAGCACGGGGGTTTGGAGCTGCCGTGGAGCAGTACCGGGGTCTGGCGAGTCTGCTTTGCTCTTCCAGGAAAAGCCACCCACCGTACCCAGGACACGGGGTTTCTCTCTTGTTCCACCGGCTCTGGGTTCAACCACACGTAGTTTGGCTCCATTTCTTCTGATAGTAACATGCCACCAGCAGGGAATGAGCTCTTGTTGTGTTTGCTGTTGGCAGGGATGGTTCCCAACCAAAGGTTTCCAGCCCGTCTCTGCTGCTGTGGGGAGAGCTCCCTTTGGTTTCAGTGAGGCGCTGATTTGTGATATGTGTTGTTTTTTTGAAAATCTCACCTTTTTAAAAATCCTCTGCGTTATTTCCCTTCTGCTCCTTCACCTGCTTGTGGGATGGATCCAACACCATAGATTCCCGAGTCTGTGACTCCTCAACACGCCTCATTTGAAATGACAGAAAATCCCTATAAAGTCTCACCCTGGTGCCATCATCTTCCTTCCAGGCTGCGCTCGCCCAGAGCCTGATTTTCTGGGGGAAGAACTGGCACGTTCCTGAGCTGTATCAGCCCGTGTAGGACAGCTCTCTTCCACACGAGTTGGGAGGTCGTGACAAAGATGATGAGGGAAGCACTGGGGTTTTGTATTAGTGATCACAAATTAGTCAGCATCGGTTCGGATTGCCCTCGTCACCCTCATTAGTGAAGGCAAAGGCAAGATGGAGAGGAGGCGGGAAGCTCGGTTGGGCCTGGCTTCCAGGTGCTGCTGCCGCGTCCCTCTTGTAGGGCAGCAGCACTCTGAATTCATAAATCTAAAAATCACACCCCGTCTGACAGTACTTGGCTTCTTGTTGTTACGTGTGTCCCCTCTGGAAACTGCAGCTGGATGATATTTTCCTCTCCCTTCTCTCCTCGTTTCCAATGCGGCTTTGACAGGCCTGTTCGCGTAGTCGCTTCCGTTATTTCTCTTGTGCGGTTTGTTTTGTTCGGTGGGGTTTGGAGGAGGAGGTTACCCCCCGCTTTTAAATGTGGCTGTGGAGATGGACTCTGCAGCGCAGCATCTCTGCCATATGTGTGCACAGTTTCTGCTGGGAGAACAAATAAGTGCGAGTCACGTACCTGACAGAGAGATTCAGCGCAAGACCTGGAGAAACTTGAAAATTACTGTTCCCATGCCCCAGAGGGTTTTAATAGATTGTATTTAAATTTAGAATCATCTTGTGGGATGTTAGAATAGTCACACAAAATGGACAGGCTGGTAGGTTTTACTGTATGATGTGTTTTCACAAAATATCTGTGGACCGTTTACTGTAGCCTTGTTTTAAATAGCATTGCACAGAGTGCTGGGCAGCAAGTCTGCCTGACGTTTTATTGGGTGTATTCCACCGAGCAGCCCCGTCAGCTGCCCTGGTCCCTGGTCTGTGTTTAACCACTTTTCCTTTGTTCTCCACCACCAGAGGACCAGTTACCCCCTGGCTTCCCCAGCATTGATATGGGGCCGCAGCTGAAAGTGGTGGAGCGGACACGAACAGCCACGATGCTCTGCGCGGCCAGCGGGAACCCCGACCCGGAGATCACTTGGTTTAAAGATTTCCTGCCTGTCGACCCCAGCGCGAGCAACGGGAGAATCAAACAGCTGAGATCAGGTAAGGTCTCTGTGTGAGACTGGAGGAATTAAGACCTAGATGGAGCTGTGAAGAGGCTGCTCAGAGGTTTCTGAAGCAGAAGAGAGGACTGATAGACACCAGCCCCACTGGTGTGGCTTGGGGCATTAGGTTTTCTTTGGTTTTGGGACTCACATTCTTACCCAGGGAATGGTTGGAGTATTTTCCCCTCCAACCCATCCTCCTGGCCTTCCCCGCTGCCTGGTTGACATAAGGGGAGTCTCCGCAGGGAAGCTGGTTCCCATCCAGGAGACACTGTAGGAAGTTCACTGGACACTGGTGCATTTGCGGCTCAGGGAGACTGGGGACTGGATGGGGCTGAGGATTTCCTCCTCAGACCAAGAACGGGGTGAGGAGAAGGAGAACCGCTATGGCAGACGTGGCTCTTCAGGCCACACACACCTGGGATAGGGTCTGCAGCTCAGACAGCCTCTTACTGTCGAACCTTGATCCTGTTGGTGTGGACTGAGCCTCTCGAAGCTGGCGCTGAAGAGCGGCTCCTGAGGATCTCTCCGGCATCCAGTCCCTGCAGCCATCGCTGGAGAGCAGTTGTGGGCATCCTGGGGTGACCCCTTGGTGCTGCCCATGGAGTGATCTCCATGAACAGATGTAGCCCAGCTCCGTGGCTCCTCTCACTTTTCCGTCTTTCCCCATCTGCTTGTCCATCTGTCTCTTTTGCTTGTTTTATGTTTGTTGTTTTGTGTGTTATGTGTCAACGTGACATCTCTTAATATTCACATTTCAGGAGCTGTTTTTATACTGGTAAAATCTGCCAGTTCGCTGTGTGAGAATATGTGTATGTGTGCAAGGAGGGCACAGGTGTATTTATTTTAAAATACTACTGAAAAAGCACTTCCCTTGATTGCTGCAAAATTAAACAAGCTTCAGAAGTTTTACCTTTTAACAAAACTAAGCCAAGAAATAACCCTTTTCAAATACCAACTGCTTTGACCCGGCCTAGAACAAACATGTCTATGTGGTTGGACCAAGCAAACATGAGCGTCACTTCGGCTACTCAGAACGTTCCTTTGGCCAAGAGAGATGGAGCATTTTCAGGGGTCTTTTTTGGCAAAAGAACCCTATTGTTGCAGGCAAAGAGGAAGCAGGGGGGGAGTTGAGTGAAGCAACTGGGGTTGCTCTGTTGGTATTAGACATTTTACAAGTCAGGCAGTGGAGCGACAGCCGACTGCTCTGCCCAGAGCTCTGCTGGACCGAAGAAACCAGTTCTGAGCGCTGGAATGCTGAGTCTGAGCATCAGAGAACAGAACTGCCTGTTTTGTTCTCTTGCCTTGTTTGGCAAAGATTCTATATAAAGATTTTTAGTTCTTCGTGCCACCAGTGGAAAAGATTCAGTATAGTTCCAGTTCAGTGTAGCTTTTATACACCTGCATAAATGCATCTTTATTCAGTGAAGCAAACTTACAAGCAGATACTTAAACTGCTTTGTTGAATTAGAATGGATTGTTGAATCTCACAAACACAGATGAGATTGACCTCCCTGTTTTATCATAACAGCTGAGGCAAATGCAAATTAAAAAAAAAAAATCACTCAGCATAAATAATGAGAGGTAAACTAGAATTATATCATGCTCTGTGACCGTGATCTGAAGTGTGAGTAATGCACAGGCAGATCATTTTTAATACATTTATCATCTTGCTCGAATGCCTTTATGCTCTTTAACTGGGTTTGATCTGGTGTTTTCCTTAAAGCCACCTGAGTGCTGCATTTTTATTCCAGTGAATTGCTGAGCGTCAGGGTGAACTCTTGGCCTTTCTGATAAATCAGAAGATACCTGCTGAGAATTAATTTCATTTACAGCTGCTCTGAATTAGTGAACTGTTGAAACCCTGAGGCCTCCCTGTTGTCCTTAGGGGCGGAAACCTGTTGGTGTGCGAAAGGGAGCGCGGATTCCTGAACAGCCAGGGCTTCTGAATCCCCCTGTTTCATCTGCTTCTGTGGCCTTTCAAAACTTGCATGTTCTGTGATGCAAAGGCCTGTGAAAATGCAAAATACATTAACATTAGGGTCATCTGTACTGTGTTCGTGTTTTAGTCAGGGAAGAGGAGTTTGTTTTAAGACAAGGCAGAGCAGATTCAGGTGTGGATTTGTAACCCAAGTGTGATGTACAAGGTGACGCCTATTTGAATGCTGATGGTGTGAGTGCTGCTCAAGTCAGAACTTAATTTAAGACACTTATCTTTCCAGAAAACCAACTTTGCTGCCAGAAGTGTGGCACTAGCACACGTTAGGGCATTAGGTGCTTCACGACACTGCTAATGAGCTTCAGTGTCTTTCACCCACAGGTCATCAGAATGACTCCAGCCCAGCTTCTTGGGGATTAACAATTACAGCCAGCTAACGAGCCCTCTGTGAACAGGAGTGCAGGGAGGAGGAGTGACCCTGGGACTAAATCACAACTTCACTTTGCCCTAACAGGCTTAGCAGAGAAAACAGCGACCGTGTTGTCCCAAAGTCCTGGGTTTTGCTCCCTGGTGGGGACAGGACAGACACCCAGATTCTCTCTTGGAGATAAAGTCGTCGTGCTGCTTTGTTACGAAGGGCGTTAAGAACTGAATTTATATCAATATATGAGTTAGGGGCGGACATGCAGATTAGCTCATTAAAAGGTACAAGTGAAGTGTCATACACAGAGCTCTGCAAAATTGGGAAGCTGTGTCCACATTTGGTTCTCATTTATATCAAAGAAGTGAATATTTTGCTGGCAATAGAAATGGACCTCCGAGACCATGGTCGTTATATTCGCTTCGTCCTATGGACCCATTATTTTATAGGTCTTCAATATAATTGGGAAACAGGTCATTAACCATGGAGGGGTTTCTGTGTGAAGTATTTCTTCTTCTCCTTTCCATCTCCAGATAAACTTTCCAAGCAATTGGCAATCTAAAGTTTGGGGGTTGAAAAACTGTATTGTCAGTCAAAGGAGAACGGGAAGAACCTCCGTGTGAGCTCCCGCTTCCCTTTGACACACATGAACATCTCGGCCCTGGAGACCCCGCTTGTCTAAGTGCTCTTAGAGGTGTCAGAGAAGCGGATATTTGGGTTTAACGCCGATGCCAGCGGTGTCAGGACATGTGCGGTGAAGCCAGTGTCCTCTGCTCGGCCGTGCCACCCGGGGGGGTGACACAGACACCTGCAGCCACCTCACGTCGCACCAGCACTCCAGCCTTTGTGTCTTGTTGTTGTCTTCTGTTCTTTCAATAACTGGCTATAACAACCTTTTTTTTGTTTTTCTTTTTCACTTTTTTTTTTAACATTCAGAGACCTTTGGTAAGTTTGCTCAATTAAAAAAACCAATCAAACCGAAAAACCCCAAACCTGCTAATGTCCAGATTTGTAACCCTTCCCCTTTAAACTAATTCCTTTGTAACAGCTTCTTGAGAGGCATGCTATGCATTTCTTCTACTAACTCCTTCAGTAGGGACATTCTGCCCTCGTAATGAATTTTTGCAGGGGTATTGCAGGCTACAAAATAATAACAATCATCCTAATTAATCTCTCTGTATAAAGAGATAACAGCTAATATGAACCTCCTAACATTGGATAGATTTTTTTTGTAACTTAGCAACAGTTGTCCTGGAATTCCCCAATGACACAATAGCTTGTACCCTGGAACTGTGATAATTGTGTTCACACCTGCAGGAGGTCTTGGAGTTTCACATCTAACAGGGTTATTGGCATTTTCAGAAGGGAGAGGTGGGGGTGCGGCCATTTCCAATTAAACCTGTAAATCCCAGGTCGGTGGCTATGCGAAAGGGTTAAGCAAAGGAAAAGCCCCCCGCTCTAGATCGCCCGTGTCCCTCGAGGAGCTGCGAGCCCGTCTGCAGAGCTCACGTCACATCTGCTCCCTCTGCCAAGTCCCCTTTTGTTAGCAGAGATGTAGCAATTGCAGCTGTCAGCCGGGATCCGGCATCTGAAAATTGCAGGAGACCCTTGGTGATTGCTGGCTTGTTTGGAACCCAGAGCTCTCCCCAGCCCTGGGGAGAGGAGCGCAGCGCACACGTGTGCTCGCACGTGGCCCGACAGAAGGTGGGGACGTGTTTTCTGTCATTGCCATGGCGATGGTGACTGTCCTCCTCGCCCTGTTTTCAAGGCTGGGTGAATCCGTAGGCAGTTTGCTGGGTGGGCAGGCAGAGCAAGGGGTGGTGGAGGAGCAGAGCCCGTCCCTGGTGACAGAAGGGGACACTTGGATGTGGCATTCCGCCTGCCACCACCTTGGTCCCTTATCATATTGCCCCTCTGCGTACACATAGCCTCAAATTTTGCCCTAAATAAGCGGATCTCCAGATCCTGGGAGGCTGTGCAATGCAATATGGATAGTTTGCATGTGGCATCCCAAAACTAACTTTTCACTCAGAAAGTCAGCATCGCAGCGTGAGTTCTTCCTCCTTTAGTTCTCTGCAAAGCTGGTGCTTTCATTTGCATTTGCTCGTGCACCGTTAGGACACCAGGCAAGGCAGGTATTGAACACAGGCGCCTCCACTCCACCAGCACGAGCCCTTATCAATATTACAGAACCTGTCAGAGTTCTCCCGAATAATTAATTTAGTTCTTATCCTCTTCTAGCACCATCCTGCTGCCCTGATGTTGAATACGGAGCTGGTTAGATGTGAAACTCCAATAGTGAAAATCTACCATCTGTGTCACTGCCGCCGTTCAAACTGCTGCTCTTCCCTTGCGAGTTATTCGATCTCATTTTGATTCAAATTCTGTCTGCTCCGTCCCTGGTGCGGGGCATCTTGCAAAACGTGTTCTGCTCCTCACTTCTATGTCCCGTGTGCCAGAGTTAGAATTGGGAAGAGCGAGGTGGCGTTTCTTGGCTTATTTTGCCCTCTGAGAGCACAGTCTGTCTCTGAGAGCTGCCGGCAGCCTTTCCAGGGCCAACAATGATGCTTAAAGGGAACAGGGAATAACTAACCTACAATAACCCAAGAAAGTAACCACAGCTGTTGTATCTGTGCTTACACAGCTCTAACTTCAGCGTGTTTCTGTCAATTAGAGTGAACCTTTGCAGGAAATTGCCAGGCTCAGCCAAGGCCAAAGCAGCTTCATAGCGGTGGGTGATGTTGGGGTCTCTTCCCCTCTTCTACCGTCTTCCCCATTAGCCTGCTGCCAGATTTGTGCCACAGATGGCAGATTTTCACTCCAGTTTTTAGACAGAAGGATGTATCAGAGGCTGTTTTTATTTCCACTGAATTGAAGTGTAACCCTTTGCTGCTTTCTCTTTCTCTCGCGCGCTTTTTAAAACCTTCCTGCCGTCTCCTGTGTGGAGATCTGCCCCAGTACGTGCTCCCCCACCTCTTTCTCTTTCTCTTTCAAGCGCTGTCTCTCCAACCTTTGTCCTGACAGCTAACCAACCTGCTTTATTAACCTTAGCTAGTTCCTAACCCTAACTAGATGCTAACTTTTCTCTAGCAAATAACCTAACCTCTTAACTAGAAGCTGAGTATAACTAGAATCTAATATCCTAACACTATAATACCTCTCTTCCCTCGTCTCCTTTGAAAAATAAAGGTGAACTGTAATCAGCATCTATACTTTTTACCTTCTATCCTGAAAATGGAGGACTGAACCGCAGCACAAGGATGAGGAGGGCTGAAGGATGAGGAGGGAAGGGGTTTTCTGGTGGTGAAGGCGGAAGATTGGCACACGGGAGGCTTTGACTCCCATTCTCGTCTCTGCCACGAGCTTCCCTCTGTGACCTTGGGCAAGTTGCTTCACCTCTACCTCAGTTTCCCCGTCTGTAAAGTGAGGGTAGTAATGCTGCCCTACCTCACTGGGGGAGAGGAGAGACTCTAGGGCTGATATTCAGCATGTAATGAGGTGCCGCAGGATGCTGACGTTGTTACCGTTGCAAAGAAGCACTTGCATTTCTCCCTAGTGAGAGGCGATACTTGTAATTGCGGAATCTGCCCTGTTCTCAGGATTGGGGTAAAAACCAACCAACTAAACCCCCTTCTTTGATAAACTGTGTGACAAGTTTGAATGCCACTGTGAGCAAAAGGACCTGCCGTGTTCTCAAAGGAAGATGGTTGCAACCTCAGGAGGTCAAACGGGGGGACAGTGATTTTACCATTGACATGGTTCAGCAGCCACGATGTCCCTTCCTCTCCTCTGTGAGCCCTGCCTAGGCAGAGACTCGCGTTAGGTGCTAGAAACAACTGGAGGGGGTTGGAATAAAAGCGACCCAAGGGAGATGCAGTCAACAGGCGAGTGTAGCAGAACTCTGCTCTCTCTGTAGAACCCCCTCCTGCCCCAGTTGTGTGAGGTGGCCCTTCACTCCTATGTTAGCATGGCCTTCAGCGCATCTGGGAAAGCCCTGACAAAGACATGCATTGAGTTCCTCGCACATCTGTGCCAATAACTCAAATTTGGAACCAGGAATTCGCTAGCAAAGGTGGGATCAAACCTGCAGCTCTTAATGTGATGCCAGGTACCTGCCTGTCCCTTATCTGCAGACACGGCCGTAGTGCCAACCCTTTTTCCCCCGGAGTGATGAAGATAAATGCAGGTTCATCGTATGTTCTGCAAGTAGCAAACAGTAATGTTAGCTGAGAGCTTGGAGACTTTCTTTGAATTCTTAGCAACAAAATAGAGCCAGTCTTAAGATTTTTCAAGCCAAGTGCCATGGGACTGGACTGCTTCAAAAAGGGCATCCCCACCTGAGCACCCTGAACCCCCTTCAGTCTGTCCCTGTAATTGAAGATGAGGGAGAGCAGGAAGTTTCCTACTGGGAACTGTCTTCCTTGACTCAGGTCCTTTTCCCACGGGCAGTGCAGGTGTTTGGGGTTTTACAGTCTTTTCACTCATTTTCTTTGTTTTCTTTGCAGAAGGTACACCGATCCGAGGTAAGACATCCCAGCTCACTCACTCACCCACTCTCCAAACACTTCACTCAGTTCCTGTTTCATTGACCTGTGCTCTATACAGATTCTTGTTGTTGTTGTTATGTTTTCTTGTCCTGCTTCACCTCTGGATATTTCTTTTTTATACCTGTCTTTATTTTATATATGGTTATAGTGTCCTTTTCTGTTTGCTGGGTGCACTTGGTAATACCGATACTGTTATTCTAATAACGTCTCAGGCTGTGCTGCCTCAGATTTATGGCAGAGTTTTAAGAGCTAATCTCTCCAGGACTGTGAAGGACTGAAGTTTATCTTGAGCATTGTATTAAATGCTAACAAAGCTTGGTAAATACTTAGGACCTTCTCTTGATTGGTGCAAAGTGCTCCTGAGCTATGATGGTGGTGAAGGTTTCCCAGTCCTCTACTCAGTCAGATCTTCAGCATTTACCTTCTCAGCGTATTCATGTGTTTGGATTCAGAGCCTTTTTGCCCCCCTTCCTCCTCACTCTCTTACCCTTAGGTTTTTCTAGGAAAGATACCCATGGTAAGTAGCTTCTGCTCTGTCTCTTTAATGGAGCCAGAAAGATACTGCACCTCAAGCTGTCATTGCAAGTCAGCAGGAACTGGGTGTGCGCCCTTGGGAGACCCTGCTTTGGCAAATCTAAAAGCCCATAATTCTTTGCCGGTAAAAGCAACAGGAGATGCTGTAGGTGAGATCTGCTTTTCAACACGTCATCTCTATTGGCTCCTGACAAGTGCTGAAAACTCATTGACCTCTCCGCAGTGTAATTTCCAGCACTGCATTCACCAGCGGAGCTGCCGTGGTCCAGGTGAAAGGGCTGAGTCCTGATTCCCCTGCAGTTCATGGTTCTGTCCCTGCTCTGCCATGTGGCTTCGTCGCCCCTTGGATACACTCGGTCAAGCAATGCTCATGAGCCCCACAAAAAAACGGTCTGGAACCAGTGGAAGCAACCCACAGATTTGTCCAAATTAACAGAAATTTCTAGGAAAACTCAGTGGCCAGCTCTCCGCCAAAGCAGAGCCTTCCCATGGCAGCATGCTCGAGCCGTAATTCAGTATGAAACACGCTCAGCTGGGGTCTCCATGTGAAGCTTCAGTCTGTTTGCTTTGTAACCCCTGTTACGCTGAAATACCCACAGATTCTTTAGAAATGAGTTTAGTTTGGTTTAGTGGCTCGCAGTGGGGTTTTTGATTCTCTCCGTTGTGCCTTTGGGGGCTTGCAGACGCGGTGGGTGCCGCGGGAGTCGCTCTCACGCCCAGCCCTGCTGCAGATGCTCTCGCAGCCTCACATCTCCCCACGCAGCATCTCCCCACGCACACGGACGAACACGAGCTCCTGTCCTCCTCCTGTGAACACGTCGGGTTTTCCTTCCTGAGGAGGCTGTCTCCGCAACCAGCGATGAGATCATTTGCACTTTTCTCACTTCAGATTTTATCAATAATATTACGCCGAGCTGGAATTGTTTGGTTTTCGTATTTAGGTTTTTTTTTCCAGAGGTGGGAGCTAAAGAGTCTTACCACATGTGAGCTCTGTCCATATCTGTAGTATAATCATGTACTCCTAATACATAAAACATTTGATAGCCTGCTGAATTATTTATGTAATATATATTTTAACCGGAGTTTTGCAGGGATGAAGCCTTCTGAGGTAAATGAGGCAATTTTCTTCCATGTAGTTACATGCGGCATATCTCTGCATGTTTGCTTACAGGAGTGTTTAGCATGGGCTCTGGGTATGTTCTTGTAGACTGCAGTAGTGTACAGGTTTAAGAAAGACCTTAATCCTTTTGGCCCAGCCACTGTAAACCACACAGGCAATTTTGAAGTTTCAGTGCAGTATTTACAGGGTTTTCCCTTGGGAATATTCACTATCAGTAAGGTGCTTTTCTCACCGTAGTGAATCAGGTATTTAGGCACAAAAGGAAGGTGGAGGTGATAAAAATGCCCCAGGGACCCTCGGCAGTAGGTGACAAAGCGTTTCACATCTGTGGTCACTGCTTCAAATCGAGCAAGGGAAAGTCAGCTGTGTCTGATAGATTTCTGGGGATCGCAGGAACAGGGATGATTGCAGTTGATTTCATGAGTTCTGGTGCAGAATGACTGCATTGCAGAAACCACAAAAGTTGATACTTCTGCTGATTATTTCAGTACAGAGAGTAACACTTGGCGTAGAGGGGGGGTATTAAATTTTCTCTCCCTGTTGGGTACGTGTCCAGCCTAACGCTGAGCACAGACCTGAGCTGGTGTGGGCAGAGGGCTCAGCGCTTCCGTGCTCATCACCCCAAACCCCCAGGGACTGTCCCAGTGTCTATTGGCCCAAGGAGGGGAAAAAGCAAAACATTGCTGCTGTGTTGCTCTCTCTTAAACACACAACAAAAAGGTGATGACGGTGTCTTTGCTGCGGTCTTCTTCTCTCCTCCCAGGTGGCCTGCAGATCGAGAGCAGCGAGGAGACGGACCAGGGGAAGTACGAATGCGTCGCCAGCAACAGCGCGGGCGTGCGCTACTCTTCGCCCGCTAACCTTTACGTGAGAGGTAGGGAGCGCGTCGGCTCACACCGCTGCCAAACACCGCCCTCCCCGTGGCCTTCAGTGTCCCCAGCTGCTCCGTCCTGTCCTGGCCCTGAGCGCAGGGGAAGAACCGGTGTTAATCCATTGGATCCCTGCAGGGAGCTTGCAGGGAGGTCCTGGTGCGCCCTCGCTGCCGGTGGCTCCAGCCGCCGTGCCGGTGTTGCAGAGCAGCAATACGAGGCTGTGTCACCCACAGCGAAGTTGAGCGTGACCCAGAATAGTGTGCCCAAGTCTCTGGCAGCCATCAGCCTGCAGAACCCAGGGGGGAACAAAGAGCGTTGGCTGCAAAGTGGCCAGAAAGCCCTTTTCTCCCAAAGGATCCCGCTCCCCGGCAGTGGGAAGCTGTCGGTTCTACTGGTACGGGTGCGAGAGGAGGGGAGGACCCTCTCAGCCCCGTCCGCAGAGCCGTCCCTCCCCTGGATCTCAGCAGATTGCAGCAGGAGGGTTCATTCTCACTTCTCCCCAAAATCCCAGCTGTTTTCCCTTTGCCAGCAGTAATTTCTCGCCGGTTCCTTGGGCGCGAACGCTGGCCGTGGGGCACAGGCTCACAAAGTTGGAGACGCCAGCAGACATCTCTGCTGCAGCGACAGATCCCTTCACCCGGGGAACAGATGACAGGGGGATTGGCTTCTGCTCAATGCCCCCTCGATGTTCTGCTGTCTTATTTTGATCTCTCTTACCTGTAATATGTTGTGTGTAGCTTTGGTTTAACATCTTTCCACAGCAAAACCCTTTTGGTAATGAGGGAGCAGGGCTGGTCCTTCTCGCTTTAAAAAAAAAAAAAAAAAAAGAAAAATACCATTGGGCGGAAAAAAGAATAAGTTACATCCCAGCAAACTGTTCCCATTTCCATCCCATCGGCAGAGGAAGCGCCTCCCACCTCCACTCACGTTAACTCTGCAGTGAAAGCAGAGCCATGCTCCTGTGTGCACTCCTTTCTCTCTCTCTTTCTCTCTCTCTCGTGTCTCACGCTCACTAAATCACATGCACATGGAGAGAAGGCTTTTAATAATTCAGTGTTTCCAAGCTAAATTTTTAAATAGCCTTTTGTGGCCAGCTGGAAAATTGGGTTTGGAATTTGCCCTGTCGCCTGGGCCCCGAAACTCTTCTTTTGGGAACGTAAATCTGGATCTGATACTAATTCGGGGCTAAATCCTTCGCAGACAGCTTAGCTGGAATGGATTGGGAAACAGGAAAAAAAATGTGGGGATTTTTGCCTTATTATTTTATTTATAAATTTCCTCTACCTTTCTGGCCACTCGGAAACTACCCAGGAGACAAAGGTTGTAACATGGAGTTGCTTGTCTCCGCACCTGGATCCGGGTCGGCTCCAGGTGGCTGTAACGTGGATGTCGCCCTTTCTGTCCCCGTCAGTCCGTGTGTCCCTGGGCCCGGCCTGCAAAGCCCGGCCCAGAGCGCAGAAACCACGGTGTGAGCAGGCTCGGCCTGGGCTCTGGGGGTTTTCATGCTGTTTAATTCCTTGTTTCTTGTGTGTTAATATCGTGGAAAGGTAACAAATTTCTGAAATGGATTTGCTTTGGTGGGAGGGGAAGTTCATGCACATTTTTCTTCCCGTTTTTTGTTTTCAAAGAGTCTCGAACACTCCTGTGTTTCCAATTGACTTGTTTCTCCCATAACATGCTTGTCTCTATAGAACACCTGGGATAGGAGGTGTAAGTTTGAACATTGCAAGGAAATGGTTTGGTTTGGTTTTGCTTTGCTTTTTTTTTTTTTTTTTTCCTTCTCCTAATGATTTCTTTCTCCTCGTTCAGTCCCATGTGGAGGTAGTGGCGGCAGGGCCGGGTGCGGGGCTGGGGGGCGCGCGGGCCGGGAGAGCGGATTCCAGCCGCCACCTCCTGCGTGTCGGGGGCTCCGCGCCTGGGACGGGCTCCTCTCCCCCTTCTCCAAAGAGCAGATGGATTAAAGAAGTGAGGACTCCTTTCTGGGGTTGGCACCTGTCGGGTGCTGATTCGGAATTAGGATTGCTCACGGTCTGACCTCTTTACAGAGCCTGGTTGTTCTCAGAAGGTGCCTGGATGGGAGGGGGAAAGCGAGGAAGGCAGAAAAGAGGGTCGTTACTATCTTCATTTTTTTTCCTTTCTTTTTATTTTGGTTAAGAGAAAAAAAAAATCAATCAATTTGCAGCTGACAGCCTTGAGAAGGCCTTTTTTTACTCTCTCTGTGTTTCCCCTATTTTTCTCTTCTCCTCATGTCATTGTGTTCCGCATCAAACCCCCTTAACATCCCTCAGAGCTACGAGAAGGTTGGTGTGGTTTTTTTCTTTTTTACTTTCTTTACCCACATTTTTACATTCTTAAGAGAAAAAAAAAATTAAAAATGAAATTATTAAAAAAAAAAAAAAGAGAAAAAGCAAGAAATCTTTAAGATGAGCGAGACCCGCCCGTTCCCGGGTCTCGCAGAGATGAGTTGAGTTGCATTGTGGGCCTCTCTATGCATCCTTTGGTAATGTTGCTGAGTTCTTGCACTTTTTTGTCGTCATGGTTACCTTGCCGTTTGGACATTGGGCCTGATGCATGATAGGAGAATGTAACAATCTTCTTTGCATGCCACTTTTTAAATTAATTATGAATTATTTTTCCTATATATATTACTCTGTATTTATTTTCCTTTTACAATTCTGATTGATTTGAAGTGGATTTAGTCTTATTTTGGAAACTCTTCTGTTCTGTTGGGTTTTTTGCTTTCTCTTGATTTCCCGTTTCTGTTTGATTGGTTATGCTGTGCTGTAGTTTATTCAAACGCATTGTGAGAAGCCAGTGTTCCTGCCCACCCGGTGGTAACTGAACTCCTCGATCCCTCCAGGAGCAAAGGAGTCACACAGCTCTAACGCCTGTCCATGGAAGCCCTGCTATTTGGGACACAAACCTTTTTTTTGGGGGGGGGAGGGAGGGATCTGGGAAGCGGAAAAGATGGTAAGAAGCCAGGGGGATCGCTCCGAGAGTTAGAGCAGACCCTGGATCACATTATTGCTTTATTTCTTGGAGGTGTGGCTCTTGTTCCACATCCTGCACGCAAAGAAAAACCCTGATCCCTGCTCCAAAGGGCTCCCCCGGTGAAGAGAAGGCGCTCACCAGTAACGGCCCGTTTCCTCCCAGTAACACCCGACACTGCGCACAGGAGCTGATCTACTCTCAGCCCCCACGGGCAGAGGCACAAAGCGCCCACCGAATCGCACCCCGCTGTCTCTCCTCGAGCACCACGTGTGCGTGGAAAGCCCGTCCTCGGGCAGGGCCGGGCTCATTAGCAGCTCGGCTAACGAGGGGGATGCCTCGTCCTCGCAGCGTCAGAAACGAAGGGCAGGCAACCGGCCACCTTCTGCTGGCTCTGCCTTACCCCTTTTTACCCTCTTTTTTCCCTATTTTTGAACCATTGCTGCCTGGGCACCTCGAAAACCAGCCAGGCCCAGAGAAGGCAGAGCCCTCCTTTCTGAAGGAGCATGAAAACAAATGCAGCGGTGGTGGACACAGAAGAGGCTGCTGGCACACATCTGGCAGCTGCATCTCCGTTGTTAACAGCAACGAGAAATCTGACAAGTTACGATCCCGCTGAAAACACCTCTTTTCCCTCTTCTCATCTCCCTGTTTATCCCCGGTTAAGCGTCTGTTGCCTCCCATGTGCGCGTCCCGCGTGGGGAGCCGCATGGGAGGTGAACAGGTGGGGTTTTGCAGTGTGGTAGTCGTCCCGTTGTGCTTGGTGCTTTTGCCCTTTGCAGAATCCAGTGCCCTCCCTTGCCCTGTTCATGCGTTTCCCTCTGCCCGTCAGTCCTCACTACTCAATAATTACCAAAGGAGTGGCTTTCCTAGTGTACAGGTATTAAAGCTGTGTGATTTTTGAGAAATCCAGTGCAGTATTGACACAGTATCTGTCTCTCTCTTTCTCTATTTCTCTCTTTCTCTCTGTCTGTCTTTCTCTTTTTCTTAAAATGCTGAGATTTCAGTGCTCGGACCCTCAGTGCTGGTATTTCCCCTTCCCCCTTTCAAGTCTCTCCCCTCTCCCCGGAGACACAAGGGTACCACTCCGAAATGCTGCACTGTTTGAACGTCTTTCTGAAGCAACCAGCTGTGGCTCTTCCAGCTTTGATGCCAACAATAGTCAAAAGACATCCCCCAGTTCCAATGCTCTATTTTAAAAAAAAATAAAATTAAAAAGGCTTGTTCTATTTAAAAAGAGCAAGAGAGAAGGAATAGTATTTGAAATGAGCTGTTGCCATCCCACCTCCCTCCTGCCTAGGACTAAAAGGTGATAATCAGTACTTAATTACAGGGTTTTCCTTCATGAATAGGAGTTTGAGTTTCAGGATTTAGGTGCAATTAAAAAGGGATTTATACACCATTGGGTTTTATTTGTTTATTTTATCTTCCATAAAGTATTTCTAACGTGTCCAAACCGCGCTGCTGCTGCTAGAATCTCTTGTGATCTGAGGTTTTAAGGTTAAATTCTTTCTTAAGAGCCAATAAAAATAATAATAATGTCAACAACAATAAACTAAAGCTAAATCGGATGTAGTCACGATAAGCTGGAATGACACTGGGCGAGGAAATAGAGACTTGATACTTGTCTGAAAGAGCTCGTATGGTTTGCTAGAAGTTATGGGCATGGTCTTGACATTATTGGCTAAGGATGTATTGTGTATTATTACAGATCAGATCATGCCATGGTCCAAAATAACAAAGAATCTGCTAACAGGGAATTTCCAAGGTCAAAATGCAGGAGCATCTTCTATGGAGCCCCACAAAAGCGGATCTGAAGTAGCGAGGTGAATTCTGCTGCCAGCGTAGGGTGGACGAAACACATTTCTCGTCTGAGCCAGTTGTCCGAATTTCACTTGTAGTCAGTGAAGAGAAAGACACAGTTCAGTGGGCAAGTCAGTACCTCGTGATGGGGATGTTGGTTTTTTATGGGAGCTATAAACTCACCTGGCTTTCAGAACTCTCGCTGGATGCTTCTCTGTATCCTTAGGGACACAAATAGTGTCAAACTTCTGGCCCGTAGTGATGACGGGCAGGACGGATGCGAAGCCGCGTGTATTGGAGCTGTGTGTCCCGCTGCTGGTTGCTGGAGCTTTGTGCTTCTCCTGGCACAGGGGAGGCTGGTTTGGGAGCCTGGCAGCTCTCAGAGCTCATCACAGAAGGGTTTTGGTCAAAGGGACCTTAAAGCTCCCCCAGTGCCCCCCCTGCCATGAGCAGGGACATCTGCACCAGCTCAGGTTGCTCAGAGCCCCGTCCAGCCTGGCCTGGGATGTCTCCAGGGATGGTTCATCCACCACCTCTCTGGCCAACCTGGGCCAGGCTCTCACCACCCTCAGGGCCAACAATTCCTTCCTCGTGTCCAGCCTGAATCTTTTTTTTTTTTTATCAGAAAGCAAATTTCTGTGTATGGCACCTGCGCAGAGAGCTGTGTGTCCTTCTTTCAACTGTGGCAGAAGGGAAGCGTTTTTGGCCTTTTTAAGGCGCTTTGAATCTTACCCAAAAGGGCTGAGACACTCCGCTTTGGTGGATAAAACCAGGTGGAATCGCTCATACCTGGTGGTGTTTTTCTCCAAGCGTCAGCGAGTCAACTCGTGCGGGGTCCAGGCTTTGCCCCAGAGAGGACACGCGTCTGTCTGTCCAGGATCTACAGCCACAGCTGCTTTGCCCCCTTGAAACGGAGCACTTGGGACCTCTCCTCTCAGTTTGGAAAGCTTCAGGCTTCCCCTGGATGGCTCCATTTTGATCCAGCTCAGGCTGCATGGACGGGCCAAGCGTCTCTTTCAGCTCCTCTGTGTTGTTGTATAAACCCCAGAGCTGTGTGGGCTGAGCTTTCACACCCCCCGAGCACACAGAGCTGCTGCCGCCAGCACAGGACACATTGTCCTCCTCGAATTTACCAGAATTAAAAATTTTCCCCTATTGCACACAGTGGTGCCCTGTCGGGAATTACAAAAAGCAGCAGTCGTGGTGCTGCAGGGATAATCCTTTTTTTTTTTTTTTTCCCCCTCCACTCGAGCTTCTTGTTGCTCTGCTCTTTTCAAGCCCAGGGAGTTTTAAATGGTTCAGCAGGTATTTAAAAACCAGCACCAGGCGCTGCTGTGCCTGCTTAGGCCTTTTCTGCTGGAGTCAAGTACAGCTTAGTCACCCAGAATCAGGTTCTGCAGCCCAGGTCCTGCTGAGAACGCTTAAAATAATGATTTTTTTTTTTTTTTCAAGGCTCTCTGGAAAACCTCAACTCATTGAGAGACTGAAGATGAAAACAGGCCAGGGTTAAACACGTAACAGCAAAACCAGTTGAAATCAATTAAAATAAAACCCGTAGAAAACGCAGAAATAATGCGCCTAGGACCTTCAGGAAGTAAAGCTTCAAAATATATTAAAATATGACTAATTTAAGCAATAATTTAGCCCGTAGCCTGCTCCTGGGTTAAGTTTGGCTCATGTGTAATTTGACCATCAAACCAGGGCTGCTGGTTGCTCAGCCTGTCCCTCAATAGCCGAGTGGAGCGGCTGCCAAACTTTTCGCTTTCAATGCCATTTAGAGGCTAGAAAGAAGTCATTTCAGTTGCACTACGGATTTAACAAATAGCCGCCAGGTTAAAACAGTCATTGATAGTTTAAAACGTAGGCATTTTAATACCTTTTTAGACTAGCATTGCTAGACTCTCTAATGGAAAAGGAGGGAGGCAGAACCGCTGCTGGTTCACACAGCTGCCCCTGTTGAGCCGTTTTCCAGGCGCTGAAGTTCAGGGAGGGTTTGGGGGCGATTTTTCAGCTTTACGTGAGTATTTCCATGGGTTGGGGGGCGCCCTGTCCGTGGTTGGGGTGTCCTCAGCTCTGAAATTCTAGTTCGAAACCAACCAAAGCAAACAACCAACTTTGCTGTGTTTCTGCAGAAGGATTTCTCAAGGGTATCAGGGAATGGGAATGGATACAAAAAGCCACCCCCCCAAAAAAAAAGAAAAAAAAACAAACAAAAAAACCAAATCAAAACTGTATATATATGTATATCTATGTATATCTCTCTATAGAGGGCACTTTGCAGGAACACTGTGCTGTACTGATCTCGAAATCTCTGCCTGCCTGTGTCTCTTACACCTTTTGCATCGCTGTTCTCTTTGTTTTAGGGGAAAAAAATTAGATTACACCTTGTCAAATTAAAATAACAAAAATAAAATTACGAAGTCGGCGTTTAATGTTACAGAGCTGCTTGAAAAATAATTGGGTTCAGTTTATTTTATATTCAATCCTGTAAAAAGCAACAGGAAAAAAAAATAATTACAAAAAGTCGAGAGATGTTCAGCCAGCCTGTCACTCAACTAATGTCTTTTTTAAAGTGGAAAAGTAACAACGATTGGGAAGGGAATGGATTTCCTCCAGACCAAATCCAAGCCTTGGTCTCATTCTTTATTCACCTACCTCTTTATTGATTGACTTTTATTTACCGTGAAGGAAATGAGGAAGGCGATGGGCACGAGCAGGGCAGTGTCTCGTCCTCGGGAGGGACGGAGGTCGGGAATCCAGACCCCAGCGGAACGACCGGATTGGAATGGACAGGGAGAGGCGCAGGGCAGGACCCACCACCTTTTGGGAGGGCAGGACAGGTGTAATCTAAGCTTCACTAATAACGTAGAGGCTGCACATTATTTTGGCACCCTTTCCCCTACCCCCTCCTCATTTTGGAGCAAGACGGAATGAGTCCTGTCTCACCAAAATGGCCAATAATGTCCGCCTTCTCACCTCATTTGGAGCAGCAGCTTGCTGAGTGTCAAAATGTTTAATACCATTTGGTTTTGTTTGGTGCTTTCAACCAGTCACTTCACTTTCTTTTTGTTTCCTTTCTCAATTGATTTCTTCCTTAAGATAGCAAATATGTTTCTCTTTGAGTTGGTTTAATGTGAATCGGGGTTTGAAGTGACGGGTTCTTGTCTAGTACGTTCTCCTTTCCCCACCTCGCTCCTCCTCCAACATTTTTCTCCCTGACTTAATCTGGAAGGGGCTTAAAAAAGTGGAACCGGTGGGTTTCCTCAGCACGGACTGGTTGGTTGGTCCTCAGACTTCTCTCACTAGCAGCGTCCTGGGAACGCATTTTAAGGATGGATTCTGGTGTTGCAAAAGTCAACCCTGGATCTCCCAGTGTCTCTTCTGATCAGGTCTGTAAAATCTGTCCCTTTCAAACGCATCTCTCACCCGGTGGACCCCAGCTCTCTTTTTAACCGAGTGGTGGTGGTGGGGAACCCTAGTGATGTTGATTGGTACCTTGTCGGAAAGAATAATGCACTGAAAATGCCACTCACAGAACACAAACTGGGTCACCCTGCCTGCATCCGTGAGAAGCAACAAAACCAATTGGCTTTACGAGTTATGGACCAGTTCAGTTTCTAACTAATGTTAAACCGAGTTTGGGACGCCTGCGTGAAATACTTATCCAACAAACAAGATTAAACAGACTCTAACTGCACTTAAGAAATCTTTCTGTGTCTCAGAAATGGCTTCCCTGCATCGATCAATTTGACTTGCATCACAAACGGCCAGCTCCAGTTCTAAAATCTCCTCCTACCAGTAACAAGCTGTATCCTTGTTTGAAAAAAGCTCCGGAGAGTTTTTTGGCCATGGGAAATGTGTGTTTGTGTGTGGCTGCTCGTGTGTGGCTGCTGGGAGATGCTGCACATGCACATGGAGCATGTACCTCTGTACGCATGCGAGGTGGGCTTTGGAAAACAGGTCTGACAAAGCTGTCATGGAAACCAAACATCCCTGAAACGCAGGGAAGGTGCTTCTTGAAACCAGAAATTGGTACAAGCATTAGATCAGTGTCTATAAAGCAGACACCTGACTGCCCCATCCCAACTTTTCCTTTCCGGAGAGGGCGGTTTTTCATTTCTTTTCAGTCATTTGAATGTGTTGGATAGCAAAATGGCAGGAATCTCTTCACCGCATTTTTGACATGTAAAATTTCGCTCTTTCAGCTGCCGTGTGTGAAACGCAGCTGGACCCAGAGCTGAAATTGTTCTCGATTCAATCTCTAGCTGCACTTCAAGCTTTCTTCCCACCGCCGCTCTCCTCCTCCTAGGCCTGACCTAAACGCTGACCCAGAGATTCTCAGCTTGACAAATCTCATGTCGAGAGCCAAATCGGAGTGGAATAGCAATTAAAATAAACAGCAGCATGCTGGTTCTTGGCATCCAGAGATGAGCCCTATAAGTATTTCGTGTTACAGTAAAAGCGGTTGTCAGGGCCCTGAGCCACAGCAGGGATGTATCTAGGGACTCTCGGAGGTCTCCAGCATTTAACGTTGGAGTTGTTTTCACATCCCAGGTTGGCGTGTGGATGTTTGTGTATTTGTGCACGCACCGGAGTGTGTAGCTTTTTTTAAACCAGGATGCAGGGGAGAAGCAGGACTGCCTGGTGCTGACCCTCATCCAAATTCTCCCTTTTCGCAGGGCGGCATCCAGACGCGCTGGGTGTTTCCGTTAGTTCACTGTCACAAATGCCATTAAACCGGCTGACAAGTAGCGCTGCCCTGCGAGCCCTGAAGCCCCGGGTGCTGTGGGGAGCGGGGGGAGCTGCTTTGCGTGGGTTTGTGACCATCCCCACGCGGCTCCGTGGCCCCGAGCTTGTGTTTTGTGAGTGGATCTGCCCCCCCGTCCAAAACCTCGCCGACAGCAGCGGGCTGTGCCCTTCAGACTCCGATTCTCAGCGCTCCACCATACATCAAATGATGCTTTTCAGTTATTAAATTCTGGTTTGTTCTTAGCTTTTCTTTCTTTCTTTTTTTTTTTTTTTAAATTTCCTTTCTCTTTTAGTTCGGTTTTATTTCTTTGTGATTAGCCTCTGTTCGAATTAATTGTCTTGTTCTGTTTCCATGACAACTCAGTGTTTGCATCCCACCTGCCGTTGTTTGTTGCTGTTGATGCTGTTTGCTGACCGGATCTTGTCCGGCAAATGTCTCCCCATTTCTCTCACCTCTCCCCACCTTGCCTCCCCTTTCCAGAAGGTGACAAACCAGCCCCTCCTCAGAAGAGTCATCCCCACCCCAGATCTGTCTGCATGTTGACCCCACTTGTTTCTTTTCAAGTTCTCTCCATCTTGTCTCAGACTGTGACCGGCGTGGTTTTCACGTGGCTCCATTTTCTGAAAAGCGGTTCCTCCCGGAGCAGACGGTGGAAGGAGGGATGGAGCAGGTGACAGGGACGTGCCCCATGTCTAGGGCTCCAGATCCTCCCGAGCGGTGTGACAGGAGGGAGCAAGGAGCACGTTGCCTGCTCTGGAGCCAGTGCTGCTTCCCGAGGTTGTGCAAATGCCGATATTCCCCTTACGCCTTTCTTTAAGCAGAAAATCATCTAGTGTTAGTGTCCAGGTGAGTTTGCAGTCCTTCCCTCCACACTCGTCCTTTCCCCGACCACGCTGGAGGTGAGGACATGCTGCCCGTGCTCTTCGCAAATCCGTGCATGCAGGAATTCTCCTTCGGCATCTCTGAGCTCCTAATGCCGCAGATCTGGAAGTCTCTTCCTTGCCGTTAGTTCCTGACTGCTGGTAACTGTGCAGAAAAGGATCTGGTGGCTCGATGGGAAGAGCACACGCACCTTTCTCTGAAGGCATCTCCTTGCCAGCTTGCAGGACAAAGCCCCGCTAAATGGAGAGCAGCCACGACCTCTCCCGGCAGCACCCTTCCCATCTGAAGAGATCCGTAGTGTTGAGTTGCAGCTGGAGAAGTAGGCTGGAAGAGAAACACTAGAAAAAACCCGAGACATCGGTTCCAGGGGCCACCCGAAGGCACTAGGGCTCGGGAGGAGTGACGGCGGGCTGTCCTTTGCGTTGCTTGTGCATGGATGCAATCGCCACTGATTTTTTAGGGGTTGCTCAGAGAGGTTACCTGGGAGCAGGACAGCTAGGACAGATGTTTTTCAGGCCCCCAGCTCTCCCAGTTCTCCTGCCCCCTTGCTCGCCCCGCCTGAGGGGATTTACTGCATGGCTGTCGCTGAAGTTGGAGGGATCCCGGCTCCTTTTCTCCTTCGGCTGCTGCTGTGCCCACGACTCCCCGGGGTCCGTATCCTTTAGTCTTTGCTTGCCGGATGCCCTCAGCTCCCTCCCTAGAGCTCTCTGATCCTCCAACGTGTCTCCTTTGCCCATTCTCCTGCTTTCACCCCCGAGGAAGAGCATCCCACCTCGGCCAGCCCAGTTAGTTCAGAAAATGGAGCCAAGGAAACCGCAGCCTCCCCTTTGCGTCCGTGTTCTTCCTGTGTAAGGTCTGGAAGCTGCATCCACCTCTCTGCTAAGGAGATGCACAGAACATGTCACTGTTTTCTCAACGTTCCAGGTTTCATTACCTTGTTTTTCTTATTAATTCTATTCTATTTATTATTCCGCCAGGGCTGAGATGTGACAATGTGAGCCACCACATTGGGTCACATCAGCTAGAAAAAGTATGCAGCATTAAAGTGGGTTTCCCCCTCCCCTCCCTCTCTTTCTCTCTCTTCTTTCTCCCCTCCCCTCCTTGTTCTCCTTCTCCTTGTCTTCCTTTCTTTCTCTGTCGCTCTCTTTCTATCCAGTATCCATGTGGGCATTTGCTAGCCGCCCATAAATTATATTTCTCTGCATTTTCCTCTCTCTTTCTATCTTTCTCTCTCTTCTCTTTTTACCTATTTTGCATGATGTTTGTGACTCTGAAAGCTGCATCTATCGATGGAACCGTGTCAGATCTTAAAGAGGCTTCGTTAGGGTTTCTATACCCGAAAACCACAAAAATTTCATTAGAGTTTCTCATCTTTTCCACACTCTTTCTCGCCCCAGGGGGACTGCCTCCCCCTGGGTGGCTCTCACACGCAGACACCAACTAAATTCTGTCCCGCTCCGGGGACTCCCTCTCCTCCCTTTTTTATCTTTTTGCCTCTTTGCTTTTCAAGTGGTGTCTGTCCGGCGTTTGGGGGTGTGATACTTCTCTCTGTGTTGGATTCTCTGGCTCACAACAAGATTTAGGCCTTTCCAACGAGGCAAAATCTGGAGAAGTTTCCACCTCCACCCCAACCTTCTCCTCTCAGCATCCCTGGGCACGGGGCGGCCGGTGGGACCAGGGTCCCTCTCCGGGGCCGGAGGCGGCTCCTGGACCATTTTGGGCCAAGGTGCTGGAGGGGCCGCTCCCTTTTTTGGGGCAGAAGGTGATGGGAGCCGGACTGGGCTGGAAAGGGAGGAGCAGGTTTCCCGGGGCCTCTGGAGGAGATTGTTTTCGACGCTCGCCATGCCAGCTCGTGCCAGTAAAGATGAGAAATTGCTAATAAATTTTTGTGTATTTATCTGTGCTGTGATGGGTCTAATCTTGATCAATGGAACCCTGTTGCTATGAAATATCGCTTTTATGTCTATATTCTATATATTGTTTGTGAAGTAAAAATTTATTTGAAGTTTAATTTTTTTGGTTTTTGGTTTTCGATTTTTTAATTTATTTGGCTTTTTGTTTTGTTTTTAATGAAGGAAGAAAAAAAACGACGACAAACCCCACCTATATTTAAATTACCTTTTACTCTTTTTTCTTTTTCTCCCCTTTCTTCTTTTTCTTTTCTTTCTTTTTTTTTTTTTGTTGTTCTGGTTTGGTTTGGTTTTTGTTTTGTTTTGCTTTTTTTTTTTTTTTTTTTTTGTTACCTCTGTGCGTCTCGTCCACAGTTCGTCGCGTGGCCCCTCGCTTCTCCATCTTACCCGTCAGCCACGAGATCATGCCCGGCGGCAACGTCAACATCACCTGCGTGGCCGTGGGGTCGCCCATGCCCTACGTCAAGTGGATGCAGGGAGCGGAGGACCTGACCCCCGAAGACGACATGCCCGTGGGCCGGAACGTCTTGGAGCTCACGGACGTCAAGGATTCCGCCAACTACACGTGTGTGGCCATGTCCAGTCTGGGAGTCATAGAAGCCGTTGCTCAGATCACGGTGAAATGTAAGAGCGTGTAAGAGCGTGAAACGATCGCGCACGCCTGCGTGAGCGAGTGCGTGGGGTCCCAGGCCGTGCATGTTCGTAGGAACGTGCGTGCACACACGTGTGAGCCGCTGCACGGATTCTGTATGTGCCAGGCACGTATTGGGTGCGCGGTCGTCACAGGGCGCCTGAGCATGTGTGCAAAGCAGATGTGTGCACGTCGTGTTTGTGCATGGGAGCACTTGCAGATCTGTGGCCGTGCCTGCCAGTGCTCGCCGGTGCATGGGTGGGGACGTCCCCGTGCGACTCTGGGGACCCGTTCCTGCTCGTGTCTTTGTGCGTCTGCATGGGGAGAGCCTGGGACTGTCCGATCTGCACGCGAGGAGCGTGGGGACGCAACTGTGCATGTCAAAAGGTGCAGGAGTGTGTGTGTGCATGGGAGAAGGAGCAATGTGGCTGTGTGGGCATGCGGGTGCCTGACTGCATGTGTGTCAGTCTGTGTTGTTACTGGTTGCATTAACATGTACATGCGTATGTATGTGAGCATGAGCCGGGAGACAAACTTGAGCCATGCGCTGGGATCTGTGCATGTGTCTTTGGGGATCCCACGCAGAGAAATCCACAGTGAAGGGGAAGCTGGTGGCTTAAGATGTTTCCTGGCTTTAGGAGAGCTGAGCTGTTTGTTACGAAGAAAAACTGTGATCCAACCCCCTGCATGCTTGTTTCTGGCCTGGGATGCGGATGTGGGGCTGGCTGGGCAGTTTGCAAGGAGCCTTGGATGGCTTGAAGCCTGCATGCCATCCCATGCCAAGGTTAGAGATTCGGCCAAGGCCCAGAGGATCTCTGGCATGTGTACCCTTGCGCTAGAGCCTAGTTCCAGCATCTTAGTGGCTGGTATTGCCTCAGCGAGAGGGGGAATAACCCCGGCTTCCAGCTAGCCGTTCCCACGAGGAGCACGGGTGCCATCTTCAATCTATTCTGTCCTCAGCAGGGGAGTATTAAAACCCAAGCGGGATGCCCCTGTGGTTGGGTGAGTGTGGAGCTCTCTGTGTGAGCTGGTGTCTGCTCTGAGTGCTGGCGATGCCCAGGACAGGGCTGGGGGGCAACGGGGTGGGAAAGGCTGCAGGCGGGTGGGGGAGAGGAGGAGAAACCCTTTGGAGAAGGGGAGGGCTAAAGAAAACCAGTCCTGTTGTATCAGTGCATCTGACTAAGGAAGGTCTGACAGTAGAGATGAATAGAGACTAGTGAATCTTGACGTGATGCTCATCCCGAACCTTTGCACAGGGAGTGGGCTCATGTGCCAGCAGAAGGATGCCTGGGGCTGGACCAAGGTGCTCTTCATTTTCCTGAGTATTTTCTTCCTTCTCCTTTTTCCCTGTCGTATCCTATCAGTTTAAAAAGCTGCTGTGTAAGATACATTGCGTCCGCTTCCAACTGTCCTGTCTCCTCAGATGGGGAATCTTGCCCTGCTGGTGCCTTCTGCCTTTTGTCATTTTATTTGTGTTCTATTCCTCCTTACGTTTCTGCGTGTAAGCACCTGCAATCTTTCCCACTCAGAAGATGAAAGGAGGAGCTAGAGCTTTAGAGGTGTTTGAGCCTGGAGAAGGTGAGGTTGGAAAGGGTCTAAAGCATGTAGTGAGGAAAACGCGTAAAGCTGTTAGAGGTGTCCGACACTGAACGTGCAGTCTCCAGCAAGCTGCAAAGGGAGCCTGGAGATGAGTATTAACACGCGTTTCTGGTGGGAGAGGAAGCACTTCAAGTACTACAGTTTTATAGGCGTAGAGAGCGTGGTCTGCACTGTACATTACCCGCACGCTGAACACAGACTCAGCAACGCCGGAGCCGGTGCCAGCGCTGGTTCGGAAGGTCCGATTACGTGCTCGGAAGGAGCTCTGGTGAAACTGCTTTTCCTCGCTGCTGTGAGAGCCGGCGGATGTGCAGCTGAAGTCTGTGCTAATGATTCCAGATGTTTAGCTGAACACTTTTCCTTTTGATGGAGCAGTTTAAGGAGGATAATAGAGTGTATAACTAGGTTCATAATATTTCAGCAGCACTTTACTGAACTGCCGCGCTGTGATTGGTACTGTGCCTCCGGCTCCCACAGCCCTAACTAGCCCAATTAGGCACCATTTCAGCATATGTGTGGTTTGGTTTTTTTTTTAATGTCTGTTCTTCCTGATTCTCAGCACTCCCCAAGGCTCCTGGGACGCCAGTGGTGACAGAGACGACAGCAACAAGTATCACCATCACCTGGGACTCTGGAAATCCAGACCCTGTGTCCTACTATGTCATTGAATACAAGTCTAAAAGCCAGGACGGACCGTATCAGATCAAAGAGGACATCACCACCACACGCTACAGCATCGGGGGGCTCAGCCCCAACTCCGAGTACGAGATCTGGGTCTCTGCGGTCAACAGCATCGGGCAGGGCCCTCCCAGCGAGTCGGTGGTCACTCGCACGGGGGAGCAAGCTCCTGCCAGCGCCCCCCGCAACGTGCAGGGCCGAATGCTGAGCAGCACCACCATGATCATCCAGTGGGAGGAACCGGTGGAGCCCAACGGGCAGATCCGTGGCTATCGCGTCTATTACACCATGGAGCCCGATCAACCCGTCAGCAACTGGCAGAAGCACAACGTGGACGACAGCCTGCTGACCACGGTGGGCAGCCTCCTCGAGGACGAGACCTACACCGTGCGCGTCCTGGCCTTCACCTCGGTGGGAGACGGGCCCCTTTCCGACCCCATCCAGGTCAAGACGCAACAAGGAGGTGAGCGTTTGTGTCACTAACCCTGGATACGCCGGGCTGCAGAAGGGAGAGATCTTGGCTTGTAGCGTTATCCAGCTGTGGCTGCCATCTCATCAGAGCGTTTATTTCTTCATTGATTCAATTTGGTTCGAATAGAAGTAACCTTCTTGGAGGAAGCTGGGTCCAGTGGCTGGAGCCAGAGGGCCTGGTGCATGATTTCTGATCTGTTTTTTCTCGGAAAGGCTGTTTCTTAAATGGTTAGGGCAAGCACTTATGCAAAGAGAATCCATTTCTGCTGTGCCATGCTTCAAAGTGAGGTATCTTATTGCTTCCAGGTTCTGAATGTCTTTAATAGATGTAAAAACACTCACTTCCCAGGCAATGGTGAATCTTAAGTCTTTTTAAAGTACCCAGAAACTGCCCTCTCAGAGGTGAGTGGGGAACGAGCCTTATTTTACCTTTTCCTAAAGGAGGAGCAAAGCAAAGCCCTAATTGTCACAGCAGATGTGCTGAGCTGAGAACAAAAGGTGTTTTATCACAGGTTTTCACCCAGCGTGTTTTTGGGTGCTCTGTTTCCAGTGCGGGGTGCTGGTGAGGAGCCTCTTCAACTGGGCTTCTCACTTCCAGAATCTTTCCATGGTGGGCATTAATGGGAAGGGCTGTATCCTGCACGGCAAGAAAGAGGCAGATGATCCAGTAGGACTCTGCCATCTGTAGTAGCTCTGGACATGCCCTAGTCCTCCAGTGGGATTTAACCTTCCACTCCTTTAAAGGAGAGTCCTGCCCACTTTGCAGCATGGCGTTTTGCTGCCGACGTGTTCTTCACGCACAGGCTTTGAAGAAAACAGTGTAGGAGTCTTGTAATTATCCAACTTAATGTGATTCCTCCTGTCTCCCATCCTGCCTCCTCTGCCCCGGTGGCTTCTTCTCCGTGTCAGTCCCTGGGCAGCCGATGAACTTCCGAGCAGAAGCCAAGACAGAGACGAGCATCATGTTGTCGTGGAGCCCTCCCCGCCAGGAGATCATAGTGAAGTATGAGCTCCTCTATAAGGAAGGAGACCACGGCAGGGAGGTGAGTCCGCAGAGGAGCAACACAAACAGTTGAGGCCCCGAGGAGCCGAGAGCAGGGAGCAGGGCAGGTGTCTCTGGGCAGGGCTCGCCTCTGCTGCTTTTTTTGTTTGGTTTTATTTTATTTTCTTCCCCCTTCGCCCATCTCAGGTGCCGAAGAACTTCGACCCAACGACCTCGTTCACTGTGGAAGGCCTGAAGCCCAACACTGAGTATGTCTTCCGTCTGGCCGCCCGCTCGGCCCTGGGCCTGGGGGCCTTCACCCCGGAGGTCCGGGAGCGCACCTTGCAGTCTAGTAGGTGTCTCTCCTTTTCCCACCCTTCTCTGAGGGGAAGACAGTCAGGGAGCCAGAGATGGTGGGCACAGGGGTACGGAGCTTGGGCGGACGTTGCTGCTCCCGCCGTGTTACACCTCTGGGCTTCCTCTGCGGGGAGGTGGGCGGTGGTGGGAGGTCACTCGGATCTTCTGCCTTCTCCCTTTGCTGACCAAATAGCTTGTGAATCAAGAGCGGGGCTGCTGCATGTGTTGGGTGGGGTGATGGGAGGCCAGGTAGCACCATCCGTTGATGGCGTGAAGAGCTTGTCGATGGGCCGTGGTGCTGAGCATGCTCAGGGAGGACGGCGCCCCAGCATCGCGCAGCCGCTCTCTGGAAGGGGGGCACAGGCAATGGAGCGGGGAGACGGTGGGGGAACTGGGAGGAAAGAGGAGAGGGGAAGGTGATGAATCGAAAGTCCCAATGTTTCCACCCGCCGTTGGGAAAGCAGCCTTCATGTTGTCCTCCATGAGCGACGGGCTGCTGGCCCAGCGGCGCTGGGAACGGGCCCGTTTGGGCTCCGGAGTGGGAGAGCCATGTGGAGGCTGTGGGAGGGGATATTAATGACACCAGGATGGAGCATACGCAACCAAAATGTGCTGGTTTTAGTTTAATGGATTGTCTCCCTTCGCTGTTGCCCTGGGGACAATAACCCTGGATGGCAATATTTCAACCTGGGCTTTTCACAGATCTTTGCTTTTAAATGAGGTGTTTTTTCACTGCATGAGTGGCTGTGGCAGCTGTTCTTTGTGTTTTCTGTCTCCTCTCATCTCTACTAAATCACTCCGCTGCAGTTTGGAGTAGCCAGGAGCAGAACTAACTCAGAAATGGCTCTGGCCACAGTGCGAGGAGGAGAGCGAGCGCCGCTCCATCCCTCAGAGCCCATAACCAGAGACAGCAGCGGGCTCTCCCCGGTTCAATTGTCACGTCCTGCTGTCTCTCTATCTTTTCCCCCATCTCTCTCCTTCCCTTTCTCTCCCCCCAGAAGTGGGAGGAAAGGGGAGGCCGTTTCTGCACCGACAGAATTCCTTACTGGGGCTTTCTCAGGCCTCTGGTCCATTCAAAGATATTTTGTTTTCTTCAAATGTTTTCCCCCTTTATTCCTATTTTTTTTTTTTCTTTCTCTACGTATCGAAAGAAAATTCTTTCCTGACTCTGCTGCAAATCTGCTGGTTCTGATTCCAGTATGGTACTGTCAGAGGGAGCATCACTGCAGGGTGCGGGAAAGTGAACCAAAAGGACCTGAAAAATAAAGAGTCCGACTTACCCACACTCTGCTGCTGTTTTACAAGGGGGTTCCCTCCTTGAGATTTGTGGGGATGGGAGGAAAAGAGGGTCTGGGATTTGTGCTTTCTGGTTCGATACAAACAGGCTGGAATAGGGGGGTGGGAGCTGATGGCAGGAGGGCTCGATGACGCTGGATATTTGTCCCTGAAGGCTGAAGAGAAGGGGATCTGGGAAAGGGGAAGGCTTCGGGGCTTTTTCTAACTTGGCACCTGCCCAGACTGAGGGCCGGGTTTATTTCTCTGTAGCTCAGCTTTCATAGGGATAGTTTTATTAATGTAACGCTCTTAAGAACATCAGCTGGGAGCTGTCAGTGTCCTGTAACACGATGAAACATTTTTTCCTGGCTGGCTGTTGGAGGAACGAGTCAATTCTTCCTGGTCCGGGCGACATCCTTCGGCTCACAGACCTTCTGGCTCGGGACAGGCTTTTGTGTCTTTCCCTCTGCAGCTCCTTTTCCATTCGGCTCCTCCTCGGCCCGCTCCATGGCTCTTGTTTCTTTTCTCTCTGCTCTGCCTGCCTGCATGCTCTTGCAGCCCCATGAAACCAGCTCCCTGCTCTGTCTGTCTGTCTCTTGCTGGGCGGTTTCACACCACGGTGGCATCTTGTCTCTGCAACAGCAAAGCCTCCCCCGTCCTCCCGCAGCCTTTGCCGAGGTTTTCGGTGCTTTTTCCCCTCCTAACCGAGCTGGCAAGCATGTGCCTGCACGCCGCAGCCCTCCCCGCATCGCACACCTTTCTGCACAACACCCTCCACCTCCCTGCCAGGGTGGCTCCTGAGCATCATAACCAAAGTAAAATCCATTAAACTAAAGGTAAAGTATCTTTTTCTTCTTGAAGTAGCTGGGTTTTAACTCTTCAAGTACCAGAGACGTAGATTGTGGAAAAAAAATAACAGACTTATGGTTGGAGAAAGCTGTTTGGCCCTTTCTAAGTAGCCATGACCTTCCCAGGGCTCCTTGGCAACTCTCCTACTCGGCAATTTCAGAGAATGTGACCGCAGACGGGGTGGCAGGGTGGGTGCCGTGCAGGTTTAGAGGAACAACGGGGCTTTCTCACCCTCTGTTCCTTCCTAAGAAAGGACGTTTCCCCCACCCATTAGCTCTGCTCTCCTTCCCTTCCCCCTTCCTCACAGTACGTAAAGTGAACAAAACTTAATGCAAAAGTCTATGGTACCTAAAGGGTTAAAAAACATTGTATTGTACGAGGTCAGTAAGGGTCATTCTTGTGGCTTGGACAGTCAACTTTAAAGCATGTAACAGGTGCAGCTCAGGTGAGTACTGGCTGGTCTCAAGCGGATTCACAAATACAGTCCACCCTGTCGCTGCAGGCTCCCCCACACGTGCGTGGATCCGCACACACATCTGGGGGGGGGCTCCCCAAATTCCTGCCTGCCTGGGACAAACGGGGAGCAGCGGGCAGAGATGATGCTCCGAGCCCAGGGGCTCTTGCCCGCGCTGTGGCTCCCGTCCCAGCGCAGGGGCTGCTGGCAGAGCTGGGCTCCCGGCCCCGCGTTGGCCTGCGGTACGTTGGCTCCGGCCTACAGCCCCCCCCTTCTCGATGCCGGCCCCACGCTCACGCACGTCCCCAGGGTCACGCAGGTTGGGCTGGATTGTGAAGGAAAAAACTCCCAGTGCCATGAGCTCCCCAGATGCATCTCCAGTGTGGGCAGCCAGCACTTGGTGGCTGGTTTTCATCCAGGTGCTGTAGTCGATGAGAGTGATGGGGAGGGGGCCCGGGGGGGATCTGGGCCTTCTCCCCCATCACCCACCCACACTCCCAGCCTTTTTTTGAGCAGAGAAGGTGCAAACCCAAGGAGGCCTCGCTCCAGGGCCTCTGGGTAGGTCCCTGTGCTGGAGGGTGAGTGAGGAGCGTGTCCCCAGGGGCAGCGGGCGCTGCGGCTCTGCTCGCGGGGCTTTCAGAATGAGGTTCAGGATGGAAAGGGTAGGTCAGGCCAGACCCTCTCTGCAGTGGGTTTCTCGGCCGTGCTGGCTTTGGCTGGGCTGCTAAGCAGGAAGAGTGGCTTTTAATCCTACCAGCCCCTGATGGGGAGAAAATAGAAGCGAAGAGCATCACGGCAGGCACTGGAAGAGGGTTGAATCTTTCTCCTCCGTACCTCGAAAGGGGTTTGTGTTGCTTCGGGGGGTGGGAAGGAGCAGCGCACCTCCATTCTGGTGCTGCATCGATCACAGCGGATGGAGAGAGCTAGAGGGGGAAGAAGATCCGTCGGAAAGTGGAGCAAAAGAGAGGAGACTGGGGTCCAAAACTGCCGTTATTGCACGGGCGAGGGTGCTGGTCGCAGGGGTACCTCAGCTGGGGAGCGAGGAGCGGGGCAGGGCGGCATTTTAAATGCCAAGTCGTGCAGAAACCCACCAGGAGCTTGGTCTGGCCTCGTAGCTCAGTTCTCGTGTTCTCTCGTAAGAAAGTCTTATAAATTAGCAGTTGAAGCGTGGAAGGTAGGTAAACAGACTGGGAATGTTCTGGAAGGAGTCACTTTTTATATCAGTATTATTTTATTATGATTTCCTTTGATGTTTTTTTGTTTTTAAATTACCGGCTCGATTTATGTTTTGTTTTCCAGTCTGTTACTTTTGGTTTTGTTTGTTTGACATATTTCATATTATTTTGCGTGGCTAGCCATGGCCAGGGATCGTCACCCTCCGCAGGGGGATTTCTGAGGATCAGGGTTTCATTCTGCCATTTTAAATACAGCCAAAGAGCGGCAATAAAGCAGGAGAAACACCCGAAATGTCCTACTGGACAGAGTGCTCAGCACTTCGGTGTGAGGGTTATCTTTACCCTTTCTGTAAAACCCTCTGATTTCTGTTTGATGGAGATGTGCACAAAGCGTGTGGCTTTCACTCCAGTGTGAACTGGGAAAATGTGACTTGATTGAGCAGAGTCCTCGAGGCAAGCGGGGCCTAAACATCTGTTGGTGACTCAGGGACAGGAGTAAGAGGTTTGAAAAAATGATTTCTCGCTAAAAGAGCTTTGCGTTGCTTAAAAAGCAGCAGAGGAATGAGAAATGGTGCCCAGGATTTATCTGCTCCTGTGCTTCTTGCAGGTGATGCTTTGGGGGCTTATAAGGACACCCCAGTTTCTGGCAGTGTCTGCAGAGAGTTAAAAGCTATTTATTGCAGTTTGACTGTATTTATTGCAGAATTACCTTGAAAATGCATCACTCTCTCTGCTGCCTGGGCTGGCCGATTGTAATTAGTGGTCGAAAGAAACCTGGTCGAAGATTTCCCAAAGTGCCCAGCTTACAGCTGGAGGACAGACCCTTAGTCCTGACCGCACCGAGGTGTCAGTCCCGTGGTATTTCCACCGATACTCCTGTGGTTTTTGCAGTTCTCCCTGTATTTGGAGGCAGCGTGTGCCCCGGCACGTAGTGTCTACCAGCACCAGTGTCAGTGTCCTGCTTCCTACGGAGCAGATGCGCTAAAAATCACCTCCTGCGGTAAAGGCCGAGGCGAGCAGCCCTGTGCTGGAAAGCTGTGGTTGCACCTTCCCCGGCCCTGGAAAATCAGCCCTTAGTTGTGAGCTGCCGCGGTGGGAAGAGGCGGCTGTAGGGCCACGTTTGCAAAGGTCCTCCTGGGACTTCAGAAATACCCAATAACCAATACGTGGTTCAGGCTGGGAGTGCGACGAGGGTTAAACCTGTTGTTGCTTCTGGAAATCCCGCCGGGTACCTAAATACCTCGACAAACCCGCTGCCTCACTCCCTTGCAAATCTTTTCTCTAAAACCCTATCTAAACACACTGGGGGCTCATTGCTTGGCACTATCCCACCCATCACCATCATGGTTTTTTGCCTCCTTCGGTCTGTGGACAACTAATAACTTCCAGCTGGAGGCACAGACTCTTACATTTAAGCCACCTGGCAAAAGATTTGCTTTTCTTACTTACTTTTCACAGAGCCCTTGAAAGAAATTTGGGATCCCAGAGCCTGCAGTTGGGAAACAAGAGCTTTTCCAGCCGGGGAGGACTTGCCAGACCCCTGTAAACAGGGAGCCCAAGGAAAGGTCCTTTCCAGGGCAAATCTGGGTGCTCAATTTGGTACCAGACCCCACTTGGCTAGCCCGCTTGCTGCTTTATTCTTTTATTTTATAACATTTCAGTTTTGATGCCCCATTTCATTTCCGTTGGCTTTTTTTTTTTCTTTTCATTTAAAAAAAAAAAAAAAGACAACAACAAAAAGCTCTCTTCTTTTTTAATTTTATCTTCCTAAACCAAATTTTTGTATGTTTTATTTTAGATTTTTTTGTTATCATTTTCCTTTTTTTTTTCTTTTTATCTTTCCCATCTTTTGTTTTTTTCCCCCTTCTTCCCTTTCCCTCCTGAATTTTCCCCCCTCGTAGAACCGTCTGCCCCCCCTCAAGACGTAAAATGCGTCAGCACCAGATCCACCGCCATTCTGGTAAGTTGGCGGCCGCCTCCGGCCGAAAGCCAGAACGGCGTCCTGGCCGGCTACAGCGTCTACTATCGAGCGCTGGACTCGGAGGACACGGAGCTTAAGGAGGTGAATGATATCCCCCCAACCACCAGTCAGATCCTACTGGAGTCACTGGAGAAGTGGACAGAGTATCGCATCACTGTCGTGGCTCACACGGAGGTGGGGCCGGGCCCGGAGAGCTCGCCGGTTATCGTCCGGACAGATGAAGATGGTAATTGCGCTTTTTCTGGGTTTTCCCTGAGTCCCCCGGTGAATACGTGTCCCTGGGTGGGGACGACATCGAGTCAATTCTGGCTGCCAAAGCAAAGGGACAAAGCACAGCCCCCAGCCCAAGACGTGCAGCATCCACCTCCCTCAGCCCCTCTGCATTTCTAGGCTTGTCCTTCCCTGCTTTAGGGATGTATTTTTAAATTTCTGGGTGTTTGTTTGTTTGTTTTCACGTCAAGCCTCTGCGCCTTGACTGCAGCACTTTTCCTGGAAAGATGCTCTTACAGAGCGAGGAAGCAGCTGAAGCAGCAAGGAAATTAAATCAGAGGAGACGGTTGCTGCCAGAAACTGTTTTAAAATATTAAGAGCTCTTCCCACACATTCCTTGTTACTAGCTCCTCTTTAAGTCAAAGTTCTGGTTATGGGAAAAAAGGAAGAATCTCTTCCTTGAAGTTTCAAAAAGCCTTCAGTGGCAAACAGTGTAGACTCCAGTACAGCGGCCCAGCTGTATTGAATTTTCCTGGTGTTTCTACAGTAAAATAAAACCAGGAAAAAGATCTGAATTTGTGCATGAAGGGAGTGCACCCTCCCTGTGAGGGTGAGCCTCAAATACTGTAGGTCAAGTAAATAACACAAGTGAATTCCAAACTTCTCAGGCTTTCTGCCTCCATCCCAAATAAAAAGAATTTTTTAAAAAGCAACAGGTTTGTCCCCCGTGTGGGTCCTGTTTCCCTGAGCATCTGCCCATGTCCAGGTGGACAGAGTACCTGGCTCAGAGCAAGTATGGTTTTCTTGTAGATGTAGCTGTCAATCCTTTATTATTTCCAAAAATTCTGCCCAAATTCTGTCCAAGACATCTCGTGTTTCCTGCCCTTACATTATGCAGCAGCTGTAACCACCAACCGCCCGTCCTGCCCGAGAGACGAGGGGTCTCCAGGGCACGTCCCCCTCCGCATCCTCCCCATAGAATCCCACAAGCAGGACCGGAGCTTTTCTGGCTCATGAGGAATTGGCTTTGCCCTCAGAACGTGATCTGGAACTATACGGTTTCTTCCATCTGAGCAAACTGGGGACTGTGAAGAACAGCAGGACTATGAGATGGACCCGTTTCCCTGCCCATCTCCAAGCCGTGCAGATTAGATCCCCCAGAACCGCTTCCCAGTTTCACTGGACACAGACCAGTGACAGATGGTGGCATATCCAGTTTAAGCGCCCCTCTCCCTTCAGGGCTGTCGGTTCAGTGCGCGTATGGCCCATAGGTGAATCCCCGAGTGACTCTTGCCCGTTTCTTCCCTCCTCGCAGTGCCCAGCGCTCCGCCTCGGAAGGTGGAGGTGGAGGTGCTCAACTCCACCGCCATCCAGGTGTTCTGGCGTTCTCCAGTCCAGAACCGCCAGCACGGCCAGATTCGCGGCTACCAGGTGCACTACGTGCGCATGGAGAACGGAGAGGCCAGGGGGCTGCCCCAGATCAAGGACATCATGCTGGCTGACGCCCAGGTGAGCACTCGCCTCCCGCTCCCATCTCCTCCTCTCCTGGAAGGGTTTTGGGGGGGTGGGTGCTCCGGCCGCCTCGTCTCATCCCAAGCAACGTTAAGGCTGGAGAAAGCAGCTGAGCATCTCTGCGACGAGGTGTATGTTGTCTTTCTGCAGTTCACTTGCACTGGCAGACTATAGCTATTGTGGAAGAGCATGAGCTGCTGTCCCAGCACTGAGCTAAATACCAGCCACCCTCCCTGTGTCTGGGACATCTTTTAAGACAGGCAAAGGCCACAGTGGAATCTACTAATTTCTCCCACTCTCCTTCTTCCTTCATGCTGGCCTGGTAACTTGTAACCTTGTGTGGCTGCTTGCTCAGGGGCTCCTTCCTCATGCTGTGTCTCTGTCTTTCCCTTCTTTCCCCTCTTGTATTCTCACGTGCAAAACCTCTCTTGTTCTCTGCCCAGTGGGAAACAGATGACACTGCTGAATACGTAAGTAAAAAAAGTAAAAATCCTCCCATCCTGGTTCTGTCCCTTCCCTCCTCCCACTTCCTCTTGTGGTGTGATATTTTCCTTTTCCTTGATGTTTTTTGCAGTGCCCGTGTGCCTGTTTTGAAGCCCGTTGGTGGTTTCCCATGCATTGTCCCCACCCTGCTCCCTTTGCTCTGCGACCCTGTGTGCCTGTGTAGCTTGTCAGGGTTTTCCCCTCGGCTCTGAAGGAAAGACGAGTCCGCTGCTCCTCCGCGGGGAAGCAGATGGGATGTCGAATTTGGGATTATCTCACATGCTTAAAGACGGGCTGGTCTGCGAGCACCGCTGGCTTGTGTCGGAAAAATACAGACAAAAAAAACCATTGAGTAATCAAAGCCCCAGAACTCCTGAGTTATCGGAACATGAACAAATGCTTTGTGCCCTTAACGGGCCAAGGTTCTTAGATACTCATTGATACAAAGCACTGAATAACTCTTGGCCCTTTTGCCTTTCAAGGAGACCTTAAATCCGGCTTGGCTGTTTGGCGTTTGCTACCTCTGCTAAAATACTAAATGGTTTCAGTGATCCTACAGCTACAAAGCAGAAGGAGAAAGGAAAGCATTTCCTTCTTGGAATGACAGGGTCCCAAGATAATCCACTACTAAATAAATTGTATTCCTGTCTCCTGGAGGTTGCTAAGTGCCCAAAAGAAGTGAGAGACCTCTGTTTTACAGGTGGAGAAACTGAGTCACGTGAACGGCAAAGTCTCTTGCCTAAAGTCTTAATAAAACTCACCGGTAATTGCGAAAGCAGAACAGGTTTCTTGACTTCTAGAAGACAGACCTGTCTCTGTAGCTAACGCCTTCCAAACTTGTTGATCACAATCCCACTGTTTTGAAGTTCTACTGTTCCACTCCCCGCTCAACTTTGGGGGCAGTCCAGATATTTTCAGGACCAGCACATTCTTCCCCAGCGCTGCCCTGCGATTCCACATCGAAAGCCCAAAGGGGCAAGTGGGGACTGAGGGGAGAGGGAGGCCATAAAACATGCACAGCGTTCACATCTCCCTCCTTTTCAGGGCCTTGGAGAAAACCCTGCTGCATATGCTCTCATCCTGTTTGATTTAGCACGGGTATTCCTGTGTACAACACAGCCCTTTGAAGGGCTGAATGCTCCACGGGAAGGGCTGTTCTTGAGGCCAGTCCTCTCACAAAAGCTCTCGGGAGCCAGGTGTGCTGAGGCTGATAGAGGGTGGTGGGGATTTAGCAGAGCGCTTTAGCGTGCGAGCAGAAAACGTCTTCTTGCGCTTTGCGTTAAAGCAATCCCTTTAATATTATGAAGGCATTAAAAAATATCTCTGAGGAGAGAAGTGGGGGGAGGGTAATGGAGAAAAAAAATGTAATCTCCTTGAAACCGCTGAGACCTCCTCCGAGACGGCATAGCGAAGAGGAAGGCTTTGAAGAGCACGGCAGCGTTTTGATGGCTGAAGCAGTTTGTGTTGAGATAGGGAATGTGTGAGAGGTAGATGTGGAGGAGAAGGCGTTGAAGCGGGGCCCTGCAGACATGCCGTGTTTTCAGAACGGCTGTTTGCAGCCGGCTGTGCCTGCCTCTCGCTTAGGGAACGTGGCTTCTCAGCCTCCTGCCAGTTGCCACTTCTACCCAGTTACCCCAGAGCATCTCCTGGTTTCAGACTCAGTGAATGTTCCTGCATGCAAGAAAAGGGCTGGGACTCCTGCAAGAAGGAGAGATCTACCTGTGTGTGTGGACATGAATATTTACATGATTTTCCTTGGAATCTTGCAAATAGGAAATGATCATTGCTGGGCTTCAGCCTGAGACGACGTATTCCATAACCGTAGCCGCCTACACCATGAAGGGAGATGGTGCTCGCAGCAAACCCAAAGTGGTCACCACCAAGGGTGCAGGTAAGAGTCTGTTCCTGAACCGCTGGGATTCACCCATTTCCTAAAGCCCTCACGAAATGACATAGTTTCCCGTCCGGTGCTGCAGAAAGCCCAGACACACTTCATAATGCAACGCAGGAGGAATTCATTGCTTGTAATCTCTTGCGATATAAATTCTGGTGCACCAGAAGTGAAGAGAATCTCTGCTGGTCTGAGACTGTGTGGCTTTGATGGTTGGCGCACACAGGTACCCTGGGGAGCAGGAGAGCTAGAGCTCTGCTGTTGGGGTGACTTGCAAAGATCTGAAAAGCAGCAGGAAGACAGTGGTGGCTCATAGTGCCCATTCTTTTAGTATCATGTCTGAATATTTGTCCCCTCGTTGTTCAGGATTAGTGGAGGGAAAAGTACTGACAGTATTGACCTTTTCTGGGACCTGGGCTCTGTCTGCACATACCACTCGGATCTCATTCCTTCCTTTGACCTATTCTTTGTGGCAAAGTGTCTGTTGGCCTCGGTACAAAGGACGCGGTGCCAGGCGAGGATGGCAGGCCCCAAACAGGAATGACAAAGGGCAGCGGGGTGTCCCTTGCTCCTCCGAAGAGCTGTGCTGCCCTCAGACAGGAGAGGTACGTGCTCCCCCGTCCTCTCAGTATCTGCGTTCCTGTGTTTTCTCCTCTCGCACTGAACTGCTCCTCGGCACTGCGGGAAGGGTTTTGTGCAGCCGAGAGAGGCTCTGGTGCCCAGACCTGGCGTTGTCCCTGGTCCAGCCTGTCTCTTGTTGGACTGAGGTTACCCTCTCTCACCCCATTTTGCTCGTGTTCTTTCTTTTGTTCCTGCTGTCAGATGGTGGCTTTCTCCCCTTTTTATTTCTTTTCTTTACCTACTAACTTCCCAACCCTGGCTGTCTGGTCATTTGCTTCTTCGTTTTGGGGCAGTGACCTTCACCCTGCCTGTAGCAGCTGCATAAACTGACATGATCCCTTGTTTCTGGAAGAACATTGCTCTCTGCAGAGATGGAAAGCCTTCGGTCCGCACTGTGTAATTAACCTGGAAACCTCTGCTCAGGCTCTGGAGGCAGCACAGACTTTCAAGACAGACCTGGAACATGCAGGGCTGGACCCCGGCTGCCCTCCTGCCTTTTCCCTGCCCTAACTCGCATCTTCAGCTCATGTTGTTGTGTTCAGACAAGGGAGTGGGATTTGAGCCTTTCTCTCCCCTCTTGCCTCTCCTGCCTCATTAAGAGATTGGTACCGAAGAGAACAAGGTTGATTTCTGGGACACGTGCTCTTGGGATGTTGCAGCAGGGTGCGTTTGGATGCAGCGTCCAGCCTGCCGGCCCCACGCCCGGCGGTGTCACCGCGCTCTCAGACTTCGCCTTCACTCGCCCTCTTCGCCTTCCCCTCTGCCTTTGCCCATGTTCCTTCTCGATAGTCCCGGCTTCTCTCTTCTCATTTCCTTCTTCCAGAGGCTCTCTACCCTTTTCACGTTCTGCTCCCGGAGCATTTCTCTCTGCCTCCCTCCCTTGTCACTCGCTCTTGTCACCTTCCCTCATCTCTCCCCATTAGGATTTGCAGTGCAGGTGATCCGTCACAGAGGGATGTTTTCCCCAGCACAGCAGCTATTACCCAAAACTCAATTTCCCCCAACTGGAAATAGCTGTTTAAAAAAAAAATCTTTCAAATGGCTCTGTAACATTCTTATCTTCTTTGCAGTGTTGAGTCAATATACCTTCTGAGAGGAGAAATTTCTTTCTTTATCATTCAGGGCTAGGGGCTGAATTTAAATACAGTAATACATCCAATTTTCTCCTTTACTGTCCAAACCAATTGCAAAATAAAACACTTCCTCCCCCTCTGCACTTTCTTCTCACCTTTCTTCCAAACAATATTTGTTGTGCAAATGTAATATTTTTCAAGCTCAGCTGATTATAGTAACATTTGTGATAAAAACCAAAACATAAAGGTAATGACACTGTTTTTCTCTTTAATGTCTTTCTTAAGCATTTCCAAGGGAGGCTCTCCCAGCACTGCTCCTTAGCCATTCTTTGGCAGTTTGAACTGAATAAAGCATTTGTTGCAGAGACAGCCCCTCATCCCTGCATTCCGATGCCCGTCAGGGCAGCGGGCAGAGCGGGTTCCCCCAGTTTGACTCCACCAGGGTCCTTCCCTGTGTCTCCCGCTCACTTCGGTAGCGGCACCACCGTTTCCCCACCCACCAAACCTCGCTCGGACTCGGCTGCGAGAGGGACGGGATCCCTCCTAACTCCATTCTCACTCCTCCTCCTTTTCAACCAGAAAAAAAAGCACCAAGGCAGAGAGCAGGAAATTACATCTCTAATAGCGGAGTTGGGTGTAAATGATGCATGAGCTGCTGGAATTAATGCTCCGGTTTCTCCGGCTTCGGGAACCTCTGGGCCTACACGTCATTTCAGCGCGGCTGTGGGCTTGCTTAGCAGTCGGGCAGTGCCAGGGCTCATTAGCACCGCTGAGCTCCCGCAATATCCCCCCAAAATGTGGAGGAACTAACTGACAGGTTAAGGAGGGAGCAAACCGAAAAGACGCCGACACACTCAATCTTCTTCCTTCTCCAGAGGGGAGGGAGCAGCAGCTCTCCCTGCCCTCTGCCTCCCGCAGATTTTGGGCTCTGGTTCCACTCTCTGCGTGTTTCCTTCGTTCTGTACCCAACCAGGCGATCAGATGCTGCCAGCCGGCTGAGCTGGCCCCATGCCTGCTGCTCGGGACCTGGGGCTGCCCACATTCCCTTTCCCATCCTTCATTACTTCACCCTCAGCTGCTCTGGACTTCCCAGCCTGAGCCAATCTGTTCCAGTCGCTTTCTGCATGAGTTGTGCTGTGTAATGGAGAGACAGAAAGAGAGGACGGGAGTCTGGGGGACTCCTGCGTTCGTCCTTCCTTGCCCTGGGAAGCAATCTGCTCCAGGACACTGGGAGTCAGGATTCCTGAGTTTGTTCTTCCCAGCTGAGGGGGAGTATGTGAGCCAGGGGTAAGGGAGGAGCTGCGCACACCTTTCCATCCCGAGAAAAGGGAAGAAAATAACGCCGGAAATGTTTCAGCTCCTCACAGCCAACACATTGGCAATGTGCCTCGTTCCCCAAACCTGACGGAGACCAGGCACCTGTACAGGGGTGGGCAGCAGCTCGGCTTACAGGGGACGCACTAAAGTTCACAGCACCTAATTGAAACTTTGCCACTGATTTGAGGAACCTGTTGCTGCAGCTTTAAGAGTCTCTGCATCTTCTCCCCTGTCCTGCGTTTGACTAAAGGTGTCCCTCTTCTCTCCCAGTCCCAGGGAAGCCCATCCTGTCTGTGCACCAGACAGAGGAGAACACTCTTCTGGTGAAATGGGAGCCTCCGTTGGATGCGGAAGGCCAGGTGATGGGCTACCGGCTCCAGTTCGGCCGCAAGGATGTCGACCCCCTGGCTACCTTGGAGTTCACGGCCCTGGAGGATAAGTACACCGCTCCCAGCATCCACAAAGGCGCCACGTATGTTTTCAAGCTGGCCGTGAAAAGCCGGGCTGGCTTTGGGGAGGAAGCTGTGCAGGAACTCACCACCCCTGAAGACATCCCCAAGGGTTATCCCCAAATCCTCGAGGCGAGCAACATCACTTCCATGTCGGTCCAGTTTGGCTGGCTGCCCCCCGTGCTGGCCGAGAGGAACGGAGCCATCGTCAAATACACCGTGGCCTACCGGGAAGCCGGTTCTCCCGGCAACCCGCTGGAAAAAGACCTGCCCCCCTCCCCAGAGAACTCCTACACCCTCAACGGCCTCAAACCCAACACCGCCTATGATGTTAAAATCCGTGCTCACACCAGTAAAGGCCCCGGGCCGTACAGCCCAACTGTCCAGTATCGGACGTTCCAGCTGGATCAAGGTAGGACTTACCGGTTTCTCCTCCCTCTCTCTCTCCTTGTAACCGGGGCTGGTGCCGGGAGGCAGAGAGCTGGAGAGGTCAAGCCGGGCTCAGCCAGGCTCGTGAGTAAATGCAGAGCACTCTGGTTTCACACTCAGTCCCTCAGCTCCTCTCTGCCTTGGGCCAGGTAAGTCCCTTTTACCACTTTCTTCTAAGTTAAGTCCGGACACCCTTCTTTCACTGGCACCTGAAGTGGGGGGCCAGTCGCTGTACAGGTGGGAAGAGCATTTTCTTCAGCTTTTGCAAACAGCCAAAAGAAAACAAAACAAAAAAATCAAAAAATAAAAAGCCTCAAAACGTGACCTGGGATGGGTTTCCTCACCTGAGCATGCTCAGAAAGCCAGCACCTCGTTCCTGCAGCAGCCACCCAGGCCCGTCAGTGTGTGGGCAGAGCCACGCGCCCTCCCTGGGGTTAGGAACGGGGACAGGGAGCGCTGGGAGATGGACCTGGGCAAAATTCAAAGTGTGGAGGAGGGAGCGAGCCCTCCTGTCCCTGCAGCGCAGCCAGACCCAGACTGGAGCCCCTTTGCCAGTGCCTGACCTTCTCTTCCTTCTCTTTCTTGCTCCTCCTTTCCTCTGCTGCCTTTTCTTCTCCTTTCTCCCCTTCCTCCTCACTTTTCTCTCAGCAGTTTTGCCCAAGAACTTCAAGGTGAAGATGGTGACAAAGACGTCTGTGCTTTTGAGCTGGGAGTTTCCAGAGAACTACAACTCTCCCACCCCGTACAAGGCAAGTGGAAGGGAGGAGTCAGAACTGTGTTTCTTGTCGTTTTCCTGGGAGTCTTGTCTGTTGGTTTGAATACGAGTGTAAGAGGCAGGAATTCTGGATTCAGTTCTCAGATATGGGCAGATAATGGTTAATCACTACATCAATGAGATGCGTTGAAAATCAGAGCTGTTGGGTTGCATTCCCACCTCTGTTTCCAAATCATTGCCTCCCTAGCCAAGTTACCATAATTCTCCCAGTTCCAGCTAAATATTTCTCTTCCCAGAGAAGTCTCAAGGCTTCATCCTGCAGCTTCCCACTCAAATACCTCCTGTTCCTGTGTTTGCACCAGCTCTGGTGGCACATGGCACAGCCATACCCCGTGCTCTCTGCAAACCGAAGCAATGGGGAAGAGGAGTTTGGTTGCTTGAGCAGTATGAGCCTTGCTCACGGGCCAACTTTGCTGCCTCTTCGCCCCCCGCAGATCCAGTACAATGGGCTGAATGTCGACGTGGACGGCCGCACCACCAAGAAGCTCATCACCAACCTGAAGCCCCGCACGTTCTACAACTTCGTTCTCATGAGCCGGGGCAACAGCATGGGCGGCCTGCAGCAGAACGTGGCTGCCTGGACCGCTGCTGACATCTTATCTAAGAAGCCAGAGGTGACCCACAAGCCTGATGCTGATGGCAACGTGGTGGTGATTCTCCCGGACGTGAAGAGCTCTGTGCCTGTCCAGTAGGTTTCTGATAAGCTGCAGATGTGGGGTGCTCGGGTTCTGTTTTGGGGGTCAGCCCTGATGGCTGGATCCAAACCCGCAAGGGCCGTGGTAGGGGGGTGTTCCCTGCATTTTTTAGCCTTGCTTACTGTTGGTTTTTGGAGCTACTTCCCAGGGCTAAAAGGCGATCCCGAAGAAATGCAAAGGGAGTAGATTAGGAGATGTGTCATACGGGATTACCACTGATGCCCTGGTTGTTCCAGGAGCAACAGTAACACTTTACTACATTAAAAATTAGGGGTTTGCAGGGTTGGGAGTGTGGGGCTGTTTGGGCAAACCTCCCACATCAGTGTGTGCGCTCTTTTCTTCCATGGCTCACAGAAGGAGATGAATTCCTTCTATTTCTTCTGATCATTCCCGACTCTTAGGGCTTATTACATCGTGGTGGTGCCTCTGAGGAAGTCTCGGGGTGGACAGTTCCTCAACCCCTTGGGCAGCCCTGAGGAGATGGACCTGGAGGAGGTGAGTGTGGCTGGAACTGAAGCTGGGACGGTGACCTGGGAATGGTGGGTTTGGGGCATCTGAGCTCCATGTTCTGAGTAGCTAAGGTGAGGCCAGTCTGAGTTGCATGGTTTGAGTCTCTGTTCTCCTCCTCCCGTGGTGGTGCTGAAGGCGCTCACAGTGTTCCTTTGCTTCCTCCAGCTGGTTCAGGACATTGCCAGGCTCCGACGCCGAAGTCTGCGGCACTCCCGACAGCTGGACTTTCCCAAGCCCTACATCGCTGCCCGTTTTCGCTCCCTCCCCTCCCACTTCATCTTGGGGGACATGAAACACTATGACAACTTTGAGAACAGAGCCCTGGAGCCCGGACAGAGATACGTCGTCTTCATCCTGGCAGTGCTGCAGGAGCCTGAGGCCGTAAGTGCCGCCTGCTTTCTCTTGCCCTCTTCGCATGCTTGTGTCCCTGTCCCCATCATCGCCCAGTGACAGCAGCTGCTCCCTTGAGAGCTGCCGGTCACCATGGGCAGGACTTGCTACACTTGTGGCTCCAGATTTGAGCCCAGAATGAGGAGTACTGAACTATCCGCTCAAGAATACGCTCTAAGTTGAGAGATCCCTCGGTCAAACCCCTTCGCAAAGAGGAATTTCTTGCAAAGACTGTCCTAATAGTCCTTAGAGCAATGACCTGAGATACCCTGCTTTGACAGCAGCGCGTCACACACCCTGGTCATTATTAAGTTCCCCACCAAGCAGAGATGGGAGCGTTTTTTAATGCAAAACTAGATGTGCTCTCTGCTCTTTTTACCACTTCAGCACCTCTACTGATTCCAGTGTTGTTGTGTTTGGATTTATGAAAACAACTGGTTTAATATTTACCTGCCTCCTCCCTCATGTACAACAGGAAACAGTCTAATATTTTCTTGTTTTTAAATCCCCCTATGGAGTTGTAGCAGGGAACTACTTGAAATTAAGGGTTTTCAGTTTGGTTTTTTTTTTTGCCCCTCAAATAAATATTTAGTTGTGTATTTGATATTAAGAGATTAAGCTGACACAGTTTTGAATGGGTTTCTCAATCGGATTACTGCAGCTTGTGGTAATTTCTGCTTTAGAACAAGGTCCTGGATTTGCAGCAGCTCCCAAGTCTGCAGCAGCATCTCAGTCTTGCTGAGAGCTGATAGAGTTCAACGGCCCAGAGCTCCTGTTCTTGTCCTGTCCCAGACTTTCCCCACAAACCAGGGCATGCCAGTTCTGCTCTGTGTGGTTTAGTTTCTGTGTGAGATGGGAACGCAGCCTTCCTGGGGTGAGGAGACTGTAGCACGCATGACAACAAGCAGGCGATGCCCGTTAGTCCGGACTCTGCGTTTCCACGTGCCTCTGATGCTCCTCCAGAGCCCAGCTCACTGCAGCAGGAGCAGAGGAGACATTGCATTTTATTAACTTATATTTAATCGTATGAGTTGTTTGGGGTTTTTTTCAGTCACCAGACCAGACTGTTTCTGAGCGTTAATTCTTGTTTTAATCCCTTCCCTCTTTCTCTGTAATTCCATCTGACTGTCAAAATCCAGATGGCTACAGGAGAGCTTGGAGAAAGCATTTGTGTGTTTGCGGAAGTGCTCAGGGATGTGGTGGAATAGGGGCAGTGTCGACTGGTTTTCTAAAAGCACCTTCCTGGCTATGAGATTAGGTGAGCCATGGGCACGAGGCAGTCTGCAGCTTCATGTGAATGTGATTTTTCAGTGGTCTGTCTTGCCTGGAGCATTGGAGGAAGAAGACGCCTCTCACATGGGTGCTCACCGACAAGACGGTGTTTTCTCTGTCACTATTTGGTTTGTGCAGCAGAGAACTCACATCCTCTCTAGCAATTCCTCTTGTGGAATACTGGATGCTTGCCCCTTGTTTTCGGTCCCCGTTCCATCTCTGAACTCTGTTCCACAACCTTTTGTGTCTTCCAGACTTTTGCCGCTAGTCCGTTCTCCGACCCCATCCAGCTGGACAACCCTGATCCTCAGCCGATCATTGATGGAGAGGAAGGGCTGATCTGGGTCATCGGGCCCGTCCTGGCCGTGGTGTTCATCATCTGCATTGTCATTGCCATCCTACTCTACAAAAAGTAAGAGATGCTTCTTGTGACTGTCCTGAATGTCCCCAGCTCTGGCCCCTGAAGGGAATTTTCTCGTTGGTCCTGTGGTTGTCAGCTAAGGGCAAATCCTTCCACCCGCACCAGAGACAGGAGCCCTGAAGCAGAAATGCTGAAATGGAAGGATCTGACTGGCCCAGGAGAGATTAGCAGTGGGCTACAGGGACTTGCTGCTTCCAAATCTACCCCGTGGCACTCTCAGTAAAGCTGTGCTTGTCTATAGACAGTCTTGTGGCACATGTGCAATGAGGTTGTCGGGTCTCTTGCCCGTCTCCTCCAGCAGAGCTGCTCAGAGCCACAGCTGCAGGCTCCCCAGGGGTGATGCAGAGAAAGCACCTTTGTGCTGTGGATCAGCAGAGACCTCCAGTGTTCCCAAACTGGTTTTCAGCTGGAGCTGGGAGACAAGAGCAGCAGCAGTAGGGCTGTAATGTGAGTCTGCAGGAGAGAGGAGGGAACCCCTGGAAATCCCAACCCTTTTCCATGGCTTTCAGAGCAGCTCGTGGTACGTGAATGGGAGTGGGGGCCCTTGTGCACATGTGGGCCACACTGTGCTGTGAAACGACAGGAGAGGAAGCAGATGCTGAGCAAAATAGATGAAGAAAAGTGGCAGCATGGCATCTGTGGCCAATGCAGGGGTGTCCTTAGCTGGGACATCTAGTCCCCAGGATGGAGGGAGCTCTCCTGACCCTGCTTCAGCTTCCATCTGCACAGGTGTGTTCACTGATGCCCATGGGTGTGTTTTGCATCCCAGCATGTGTGAAGCTGCTGGACACAGGAGTGCTCAGGGACTCAGGTGCTGCTCGTTGGCATCTGATATGATTGGGTAATCGTTGCTGGGCCCACCTTCCACCTGTGTTACCAGGGTCGGAGCTGAGCAAGTGCTTCCCCCTTCCTCTGCAAGTCCTTTCTAACCTGAACATTTGTCTTGTCTTCTCTCCATTTGCTGCTTTCCTGGACAGCAAACCAGACAGGTAAGAGCACCAGATTTGCCACTTGCTGAGGTTCTTTCTTGCTGGGCTGGCTGTGTGTTAGGCAGTGTTTACTGTCTGTGGTGATGGGGCTTTGTTGGTACAGTTTCTGTCATTAGATCTGTCCTAAAGGGCGCCCTGTGTCACACTAGCATGGGACCGTGTTTGAATCAGGGCAGAAAAAGCAAAGCAAGCCCAGCTTTCTCCTGCTTGTCCATTCCTAAATATAATGGCTCTTTCTCAAGCTGAGCAGCAGTGACAGTAAACGGCTCATAAAATGTTGGGTTAATGGAGCAGAGAAACACCCATTTGTGTTGCAGTCAGAGGTGAAAGCGGGTTTTCTCCGTGTCTGCCTGCTCCATGCGGGCTGTTCCTGAGCCACTGCCGTGTGCAAGCAGAATTTCCCCAGCTGAGCTGTCCTCGCCCCATTGCAAAAGCTGTTCTTGCCCCATCAGCCATGGATTTCTAAGAGAGTTCATTTCTGGCTGCAAAAACGAGGCTTGCTTTGAACCATTTCCAAGGCTGGGAGAGCTTTCACTGGAAGTAACTGATGGGTTTAGCCATTGAACTATTAACAGCAGTTCCAGAACTGCAGCAAAAATAAACTACTTGCAAACTGCAAAGTGGTGTAATTCCAAAATGCTGCCCCATGCGGTGCTGGCAGGGCTCATGCCACTTCTTCTAGCTATTAATGACATTAAGAGATGGCTAAAAATGTACTGAATAACCTCCTCTCTGCCCAAGTACTTGCCATTATTGCTGCAGGCATATTATTGGAGGCTTCTGTGCAACCGGAGCAGAAGAGGCAGGAGCTCTACAGCCATCTTGCTGGAAGGGCAGGGACAATATCTGCAAAGCTCAGGGTGTGGGTGCACGTTCTCTGCCCACCAGAGAAGTTCTGCCCCCAGCAACTTCTCACTGTTCCCTTGCCAGCGGTTGTCACATCTTCAGATCAGCACTGGGCTTTGCTTCCAAATTCTTTTCAAGGAGAATGAGCCAGGTCAGCAAAGACTTTTCAACTGCCTCAGCTAACCTAACCGCTTCTGAGCAAAATATATTAGGAAGCACTTAGATGTGCAGCTCAGCTGGCAGGCTGGAGCGGGCTTCAGCTTCTGGCAAGGAGGTGAGACAGATCTCAGCAGGCACAGCTGTGATGGGAGAGGATGTGGCTACGCTAGTTTTTGAACCCAGATTTTTAGGGTTCTGCGCCTCAAAAAAGGTTGAAAACCACTGCTCTGGCTTCTCTGTCTGCAGCCAGGCACCACGAGCTCCTAAACAAGCCAACAGAGCTATATCAGTATTTTATGTCCAGGGTCATGGTCAGGAGTTTCTGTACTTTTCCGAATGATTATGTTGGCTCTGGTTCTTTCAGGCTGAAAATGGCTTGGCCGGGATTGCCAGGTTCGTGCTTGCAGAGCTCCGCAAAGTTGAGCGGCGGCTCGTCCGTGCTCGGAGGTGCGAGATCACAGCACCTCGGCTGCTCCTCGCTGTGACAAGGGGATGCTTCTAGAATGTCTGAGAGCTGCTGAGCCATTGTAAACCCATCAGAGATACAGCGCTGACAAAACTTCCCAAGCCCCATCCCTTTTCTGATGCATTTTGTGCAATTTACACCCTTGGCTGCACCTAACCCTGGTTTTGGTGGGAACCACGCTCAGGTCTGAACACGCCTGAGCAGCTGGAAAGATTAAAAGGCTCATAAGCTAAAGACGCTTTGTCTTTTTTGTTTCTTTTTTGGTTTTTTTTAAGCAAACGGAAAGATTCAGAGCCACGGACAAAATGCCTCCTGAACAACGCCGAAATCACCCCTCACCACCCGAAGGACCCTGTGGAAATGAGGCGCATCAACTTCCAAACTCCAGGTAACCAGCTGCAAACCGGCCTTTCTCCCGGGAAGGCAGGAGCGGAGCAACTGCCCTTTCCTCAGCCCACTCCCGCCTGCGAGAGCCGCTGCCGCGCTGCCTCGGAGCCCTGGCGCTGAGCTGGGCTGCGGCTGAGGAACCTCAAAGCCTGGTCTTTGCTAAGCGAGACTGCTGAAAGAAACCTGCCGGGAAGGCTCGGGGACCTTGCGCAGGCTCTACCCAGCACTAGCAAGGCAGCGAGGAGGGTTTTCCTGGCTACCCGGCTAAATTGGTGCATTCTGGGCTAAGTACACAGCTGCAAGTGCCGTGGCCTTGCCAAGCTTGCCAGAGCAGCAGTGCTGCCGTGCCTCGTGCTGGGAGATGCCAGGGTGCTGGAGGTGAAGCGGGGCAGGCTGTCCGCTGCTGCAGCTGGTGCTTTCCGCATTTGCGCCAAGACGCTCCTGTCCGGAGCCAGACCTGCCTCGTGCGGAGACGGAAGAGCAGCGAGTCGCTTCGCGCAGATGAGGCAGCATCTCCTGGCTTGGCGCTGCGAACGGAGGCTCCGTGCGCCCTCCGTCCCCTACACGCGTGTCTCCACGGCCGTGCATGCCCCAGCTGCCCGCATGGCACCTCCGCGAGCCCCCGCGGCCCGGACAGGCCCGTCCTCACGCAGACACACACGCGGCGATGCTGAGCGGTGCCTGCGCGCTGGTACCCGCCTCTGCCTCCCAGCCCCTGCTGCTTGAGGGTTTGGAAGGGAATTTATTGTGCTTTTTGGGGGCTGCCTGTTGTTTTCAGTTTCTTTGTATTGTTTTGCTGTTTTGTGCCTGTTAGTAATGTTTCTGCAGCTCCTGTTTCCCATCCCAGTCCTGTCCTCAGCGTTGTCTGAGTTTGCTCAGGGTGAGGTTGTCAGTAGTACCCAGAGGTCAGGGATCTTTGGGGAAGCACAAAGGTAGCACCGAGTGAGGGTTTCATATCAAAAAGAGTTAGGAACAACCCACTGGTGTCAGCCCAAGCTTAGGAATGGTTGAGTCTCAGCTGAGGGATGCAAGCGGGTTCAGTCCAGCGTGCAGGGGTGAATGCAGAGCAGTTCAGCAGCGCTGGGGTCCCTAAATCAGCTCTTCCTTAGCGGTGCTCTTGCAGGAGAGTCTGAAGGCGTTTGAGATGAACCGAGCGTCCCCAGGTGTAGCTCAGCAGCAGTTTGTATTTCTCTGGGCTCTGGGAAGACTCCATAGGTGCTGTCTGAATTAAAGCCACTTGAATGAAATATCCTGTGGTTTAGAAGAGGGCCTGGAGGTTCTTCTCCAGCCAGATGACCCAGGTCCAGCAAGCAGAGTCTCTCTCGTGTCCCCAGCAGCCAAACAGGGGGGGACCTGGGAAACGGGGCTGTGCGTGAGCATCTCGGAGAGAGGAGATACCCTGTCCTAGCCTAATCAGCACAAAAAAATAACTTCCTTTTCCTCTTTAGATTTATGTTGGTTTTCGTTTTTTTATTAGCATGAAATTTTTTAAAAAGTGTATATTTTATTTATTTATTTTTTACTGTTTTCTGCAGATTCTGGTCTGAGCAGCCCTCTCAGTGACCCTGAGTTTGACTTTGAAAGTTAGTTCCTGTGTGTTTTTGTTCCTGTTGGTTTCATTTTTCCCCTCCCATTATTATTTTTTTTTTCCTCTTCCGTCGCTTTCCTTTCCAATTCTGTTTTGTTCCTGGTTTTTCTTTTTCCTTTTTTTTTTTTTTGTTTCCGAATTCTCTGTATTCCCGCAGTGTTTGCCCATCTCATCCCTTTTCTGTGCCATCTGTCTGAACTGCGCTTCCAGTTTTACAGTATCAAATAAAGAAACAGGCCTTCGCAAGACAAGGGTAGCAGCAGCATAGAGCCCCGGTAGCAGCGTGGGACACTGTCCGTCCTCCTGGGTCTCTTTTGCTGTCCCTGAAGAAAAGCCCTGGGTTTCAAGGCTTCCTTTTCTCCTTGTCGTCAAAGACATTTCACTTCTGGAGCTTGGCTAAATGTCCCTCGTATTTATTCCTGGGCAGAAAGCCATCTTTTGTGCAGCGGTGCGTGAGTGTTGTATGTGTGCGTGTTTTTTGTGTTCATCGCTTCGTAACACGGGGGAAAGAGAAAACAGGAGCTGCAGCTGACGGGCCTCTCGCTCTTCAGCACCTTTTCATGTCAGACGAGGGAAAAAGGGCCGTTTCCCACCCGTGGCAGGTGTCTGTTCCTTGGCACAAAGACCAGAGGCTTCTCCATCCTCCCGCACACCCGGGTTTGTGCCGAGTGCCATCCAGCCGCCGCCGTTTCACGAGGAGAAAATGGGCTCTGGCCCATGGAACAGATGTTGAGGGTGACGTTTCTGGCGAGTTGGCCGGCGCACAGAGAATCAAGTCTTTTGTGATAAGATTAGAGAGATTCAAGTGATTGAAATGTTAGATGAGACTGGCTCTAAAGGACTTCATCCCCATTAGAAGCCAAGATCCCAGCTTTGCTGGGTGGTTTCGGGGTTTGATTTTTTTCTTTTTCTTTTAGATGTGAGGTTTCAGCTGACAAATGTGGAGAGTCACAGATGCTGCTTGTGGCTCGGAGATGTGAGGGCCGGGACATTTTTCTGAATAGTTTAATCCAAATATTGGTCTCTTCAGTATTGAATATTCCTGGCAATACTGTCCCAGTTCCACCTGCCACCTCCTCTCCACCCCCTTGTTGGAACAGAGCGGGTTTAGTGTGGGTTTTGAAGCCCTGGCTGAGCCTCGGCCACCCCGGCCGCTGCAGGAGCTCACCCCGGAGGCCGCTGAGCATAGGAACCTGCGAGCCGTTTCCTTTTGTGTCTAAAAAAAAATAAAAAAGAGAGTTATTGAATTAAAACCGACAAAAGAGAAACTACTGGAGCTGACGCAGCGGCAGGGCTGCTGGGAAGCACCACTCCTGGCTCGTTTAATATCAAACTCCTCCTGGATCTTAATGGGAACCCCGATGCACTTGGCATTTTGACCAGGAAAGTGTTTATCGCTGCAGAGGTTTCCGGCCTTTTATTATAAAGAGCCCTAGAAATCGATCCGACAAGGAGATTTCTGTCTTTCGCAGCAGCAGGACGAGGCGAGTTCCCGTGCGCTCCAGCCGGTGTCTGTTCACAGCGGCTGGGGATGGGGACGGGATGTTCCCAGCAAAGCGACAGAGCTGGTTTTCAGGAGCCGGTCACGCTGAGGATTTTTCATGGAGCTTTTCTGAAGGAAACTTGTGAAATGCCTTCAAGGGAAACGGGATTTCTCGTTCCAGATTGGCACAGTGGGCCTTTCCCATGCGGCCCAGTTGCTCAGAGGGAGTGACACACATTGCTCCATGACTTCTAAGCCAAAGAGGATCTGCGTTGGTTTTTTTTTTTTTCTTGTTATTACTGGGTTTTCTGATGTGGTGGGTTTTTTTTCCTTTTAACCTACGTGTTCATCGTTTGGGATTTCATTTATGATGCTGTGTTTCTGAGCACACTTGAGGTTTTTGCAGCAGAATCAGGTGGGGGCAGCTGGGCCCAGAGCTGCCCAGCGTCATCCAGCCCAGGGGGGACCGACCAGTGAGGGGGTGACCACAGAGATCTGCAAACAGCTTTATGGAGTTGCCAGAAGTTGTTCTGAGTGGGGCTGAGCTTTGCTGTTACGCTGCAGCTCAAGGTATGTTCAGCCCGTGCTTTCAGAGGCAGAAGGACAGACATTGAGAAAAGTGTTCGGTCTCTGATCTCGGCCATCTCCGTCCCACGTGGGCAGAGAGACGACTAGTTCCTCCCAGTGCCCCCAGTCTGCATCTGGTGCTGTGGTACTGGGATGGATGAAGGAGAAATCCCTCTCTGGGTGCGATGATGAGACACTGACCAGGGGCTTTTCCTCCCTGAGCTGCGAGAGCCCTGATCCCCAGCAGACTAGAGCGGAGAGACTGTGAGCTTTTTTGGTCTATCCCACCCTCCCTGTTCTATTTTCAGCCAGGCTTCCTTGTGCTGAAAACAAATGTCTAGTTAGCTTAGGAGAAACCTGTTGGAGCGGTGGTTAAACCCCCGCTCTGTGGCAGACCCGTCCTGTCCCCAGGCCTGGGGGAGGCAGCGTCTCTCCAGAAGTCACTGTAAAACTGAGGATGTCATGCTTGCTTTGCCATCTCTGTGCTGAGTTTTCAGAGTATCTGACCATGCTTCTGCCACCGCCGCTGCTTCGTCACACACCAACACCCACGGGGCTCGAAATTCTCCCTGGCTTCCATCACTCCTCCACTCCCGTCCTTCTCATTGGGGACACTGCCCGGGGTTCTCGCCCTGCTGCCGTCCCTGCCTGTCCCCTGCCGTTTGGAGCGGGATCGGCTGGCAGACAGCATGGGAAGCCTTTGGAAAAACATAATCCAATGCAGATGAGCAAAGCACGGAGCGCTTTTCCGCCTGGATTTGTAGCGTAGCTGTTTGAGATGGTGGGACGGGAAGGTCCCTGCTCCTTGCAGAGCTCCCGCTGCCCATCTCAGAGCAGGACGTGCAAATCACGCTTCAGACAAAACTGAATCTGCCTTCGCTGCTCTGCCCTGTTCGTGGCTGTGATGTGCCCCCAGTCTGACCAGTCCAATGCAGCGTGGCCCTCCAGTATGTCTCGGAGAAGATCCAGTCTGTTCCCCGGCAGATTTGCTGCCCCGATACGAGAACTGTGAGGGCAGCAGCTGAAGCAGGTTCACGAGGCATCAGTCTCTGCAGCAAACTGTTCCCCAACCCCCCAGACTGAGAAGGGGCAAGAGGATTTTTTTCGCCTCTCCCATCACAAAAGGTGACGACGTCCCCAAGGGCTGCAGGAGGGAAGGGGAGGGCGAGGACGGAGCCGCCACCCCCGTCCCGAGCAGGGAGAGGAGCCCGTGCCCGACGTTCCCATCCTGGTCGCACCCTCGGAGCGGTGGGGATCCCGAGCTCACCGACGAGCTCACGCAGCCAAAAAGAACAATTCCCGAAAAGCCTCCCCTGCTGCCCCCCACCTGCATTCCCTGCCCCATCGCCAGGTTGGCTGCATCCCTGCCCCTTCCCTTCTTTTGTGTTGGACTTGGGTTCCGATCATTGCGGGTGCTGTAACATTTGCTGCGTAGGTTCCTCTGGCAGCATTTGCTCATTTTAAGTCCGCTATTGGAATCGCTAACACGCATCTGCTCTTTGGATTTTCCTTTTTGTTTTGCTCCGATATACACATTGAAAATGGGGCCATCACGGGAACACTCTCATTTTACTGTTTGTTGTTTTTTTTTTTTCTTTTAATTTCCTTGATTTTTATTTTTTACTTCCAAGGACACAATTTCGAGCCCTGAATTCTTCTCTTCTAACCTCCCTACTTTCATTGCAGATCTTACATTGTAATTTTTTTTCTTTTCCTGTTTCTTCTTTCTTATAAAATGTGCAACGGTTGTGAATTTTAGTTATTATTAAATGAGATTCTTTTCCTGCTGTCTTGTCTTTTAGGTATGCTCAGCCACCCACCAATCCCCGTTTCCGAGCTGGCTGAACACACAGAGCATCTCAAAGCTAATGATAACCTGAAATTGTCCCAAGAGTATGAGGTATGAGCAAGAGTGAGTGCTGTGCATGGGTTTGCAGAGCCAGGGAATTAGGAAATTCAGACAGGCCCTCATCCAAATAAACATCGCTTCATTTTAAGGATCTGGTTAGTTGAAATTTTGAAAAGCTATTTATGAGTTGAAAAGTAAGTAGTTTTGCTCAGTGCTTTGCTGGGTTCAGTTCCAGATCATAAAAATGAGGCAGGTCTGTGAGCTGTCGCTGTCCTGGCAGGGTCTGAGCTCCCTTCGGAAGGGGGATGCGACTCCGGACAGACGGGATGGGGATGGGGAGGTGTCTGGGGTGCCTTTTGTCTTTCTCCTGAACCCGGAGAGGACCGAGCTGAGGAACACGATTCCCCGTTTCATTCAGCTGACGTTGGGCAAGAGGAGCAGTTAGTCCTCCCCAGCTGACGTGATCTGCAGCCACGGAGCTAACGCGGAGAAAACAGGATGATTCGTGCTTTTCTTGTCTTGTCTGGGGGTTTTGTGCTCTCTTTTTTCTCCTTCCTGCTCATCTCTGGTTACTCAAATGGGCTCCTGCAGGCAACCAGCTGTGGCTGCTGGACTCGCATTTCAAATCACCGTCCCGGACTGTTAAATTCCCACCTTGCCAGGGCCGAGGGGTCAGGCCAGTCCCGGGGCAGGGAGGGGGGAAGGAGAAAAGCATCGTAACCCCCCTGTTACCGCTGATACATGGCCCAGCGTCCTTGTCACCAGGCGGGGAAGGGCCGTGCGCTTGCACAAACCAGCTCCTTGCACAAACAGCGTCGCGGCTGCACCAGCACTGCTTAAACCCCAGTGCAGATTGAACATATGACTGATTTTTTTTTTTTTTTTTTGTTGCTGTTCAAAGACATAAAATGCCCCGATCAGGGGGTTTTTTTGACTAATAACTAGTCCGGAGTGCTTAGTTCTGTTTGCAGGCAGAGGGCGAGGGGATGTTTTCTGAACAAAGGGCTGGCTTGCAAACACCAGCAGGTTTGCAGCTCCGCGGAGGGGACTGCGCGGTGGAGACGGCGCCTTTGCTGTGCTGGGGTCTCTCGCCCCGCGCTGGCGCACGGGGGGAGCAGTAGCCCGTTAATGTGCTCTAGCCAGATTTCCAAGGCTGATTTGCATAATGTAATATCCCAAGTGCCCTGGCTTGGTTCCAGCACAACCTCCTCTAGCGGGAGAGCCAGGGCTAAACAAACATCGCTAATGAAATGAATGCGAGGCGAGATTAGAGGGATAGAGAGCAAACAGACACATTACAACAGTATAAATACCCATTAGTTTGAAATGCTCCGCGGCGAGAGCGCGAGAGGACGTTTGTGGCGGGTGGTTTTGGACCGACGTTGCCACAACCAGCGGCGCTGAGTCCTGGGGTTGGCACAAGGTGACTGGTGAGGACCGACCTCTGCGAGCTCAAAGGGACAAACCCTGCGGGGACACGCGCAGGGAGAGGGAACAGCGAGAAACGCAACTCGGCACGCTCCTGCCAAGCCTCCAATTGAGGCAAACCCCTAGGGCTCTGCGAAATGATGAAGGAATTAAGCCCTTGTTTTATTTAATTCTCTGGCTGAGGATTTAAAGGTAAACGTAATTAACCTAATTTCCATATCTGGGACAGCTGGACTTTGGAGAATAAAAAAACCACAACCACCAAACCTGGCATAAATCACCAGGACAGGCAGAGAGGATTTTTCTCTCTAGTGCATTTCATTGGGTTTTTTTTCATTCCTCCCTTTTAGGAAAAAGGTGCATTAATTCAGTTCGTAGGGCCAGGGTCCTTCTTTGCCAGACTCCCCTGGTGCTTCCTCCCCATTGGCACCCAGGAGACCCTGACACCGAGTCCTTGTGTCCCAAGTGACGCCGTCCCTGCTCTTCATGGGCAGCCCCGTCCCCTCCCTGGTGTTTCATCTCCCACTTCCACTCGTGGTTATAAACCTTGTCCCAGCTTCAATATCTTCTTCTCCAGGTATTAGTCCTCACCAAGACGCTGGTATATTTATGTCCTCTTAATCGTTTAGTTTAACCGCGTGCAGATTTAGCCTCTTCATCGTTTCATAAATACATCCCGATGTGATTGTTCCTGTTGCTCTCTCCCAGTTGCGGCCGTTTTTCGGTGTCAGGCTCTAACTAACGCAGCACAGCCCCGGCAGGAGCACGATCCGAGGCCTCTGTGTTGCAGCCTGGAATTGCGCTGATGCTTTTGCTACCGGGTTGTGCTGCATCGTGCCCGAGGGGGAATTATCGCGGGTACCGCTCAGGGCTGAGGGAGGTGGGACCCGAGCACCCTGTGCTGCTGGGCCGGGGCTTTTCCACAGCAAAGATGGGCTCTGGAGGGGAGCAAACTGAATGCGGCGTTCCTCAGCTAGGTCTTCGGAGCCATGATCTGTCCTACAAGGTGTTCAGAGCTTGATTTGCTGTTTTTTCTCCCGTCTGACCCTTCCGTTTCCTTTCCCGATTCCTGCAGTCCATCGACCCTGGCCAGCAGTTCACCTGGGAGCACTCCAACCTCGAAGTGAACAAGCCCAAGAACCGCTACGCCAACGTGATCGCCTACGACCACTCGCGCGTCATCCTCCTGCCCATCGAAGGTACCAGAATCTCGACTCCTACGTGTTTGTGCTGCTGCAGGGAAACACGTTGCGTGTGCTCTTCTTCCTTCCCTGTTACCCTCTCTTTATATTCTTCTGTAGCATCCCCCTGGGAGTTCAGCAGGCAGGAGATTGCTCTGTAAACCAGGCATTTGTTAAATTCTGGTGACTGACATATTCCCCAGAGCTGCAATCTCTCATTTCAAGGGCCGATTTATCAAGAAACTGTGTTCCCTTTACTTGGAGATTCCTGCCCGATACATTTCTGACTAACGGGAAGAATTCAGACCACATGGTGCTTTAGATGGAGCAGGAACGGGTGGCGATGGCTGTGGAGTGTATCTGTACGGCAGATGAATGAGAAGTAAGCGCAGGGCTAATTGTATATATGTGAGTGTCAGCAGCGTAGCAAAGATGCGGCTGCTGAGTCGTACAGACGCAAAGATTACTTGATATGCAGCTCCTGCTGCAGTCCTGGCCCCTGAAAAGCTGAGAATAAGAAGAGGTTAGTGTTAGACTGGTAGGTCATAAATTGTTTCCTGAGCTTCTTACGTGAGCGATGGTGCAGTCAGAAAATTTACATTGAATTTCACAACTCGTGGCTCTTGACAGAATTGCTCTGGTGCACGCCGGGGTAAGAGGGGCTTTTAGTGGAGAGGAGATGGAGTTTAACAGGGCACCTGCTTTGGTTGCCGCTGCCAAGATAATATTTGAGTTTCATCGTCTCGGGTTGTGTGTGGCTGTGCTGTACGGATAAAGCATTTAAGGCCAGTCTTGCATTGCTAAGGGCTGATCATCTGAGCAGAGAGGATATGGGGTGTCCTGATAACCCCCGGGGAGTTTAAAGGTCAGTTCAGAAGCCTTCGTGACAAGGGAATTGCCAGAATAATCTAATGTCCCTCTGCTGGGTAACTCCGAGGGACACAGGGAAGGGGAAGAGCTGTTTGCGGTAACAACGGATTGCGGTGACTTGCCAAAAAGCTGCACAAACCTGGATCAGTCTTGTCCGCCATTAGAGGATTTTAAACATTTCTCCTTGGGAAGATGGCTATGTTCTGGCTTGTTTTTCTTCCGGGATTAATATTGCATGAGCTAAGGAAAGCAAAGTCTTTAAAAAGTTGCCTCGTCATTCAAGGGAAAAGAGAAGAGCACAGGGATAGGAATGAAGGACACTTGGGGCTGATCTCAGCTCTTGGGGACGCAGGAACACGGGGCTGGATGCAGGCAGTGGCATCGTGAGGGACCCACGGGGCAAGCAGGACGGGCCAAGGTTTAATTTTCAAGCCTCTGAGAGGTTCTGACCTGTCTTGGCTGGTGTGTTCCTTCCTACCAGGCTGTATTTTATGCTGAGGGCTGAAAGATGAGAAGAGTTGGAGGAATTAGTTGTTGCTTTCTCTTTGTTTTAAGTCTGGATTTGTCAAGGCTGCAGATTGTCACCGCCTGCTTGGTCAGGAAGAAGCAGTGGCTTTAATTCCGTGACTTCTCTGTAACTGGGCCTGTCACACAGCGAAACATTGCAGGAGCTCACGGCCACCATTTCAAATTACGGAGTGGACCCGAGGGGGCTGGAGAGGCGATTAATTCCAGCAGCTCAGCCTTGATCACGTTCCTGCCGCTGCCGCGCAGCCGCCTCCCCTCCCGAAATTTCAGATTGGGAAGGAATGGGGGCAGGGAACCCTCCAGAAATTTAATCAAAAGCCATTTCTACCAGCAGCTGAAATTACCGAGTACCCTTGAGGACTGGCAGGCAATTCAGCCTGGATCGCTCGCGCCAACGGGAGCGGCGGCGGCTGCAGCGGGATGAGGAGCAGCGACCCAATTTCCTGGGGGTGCCGCTCCCACCCTTGGCTCCCCCTCGAGACACGAGTTAAGCGTTGGGTACCGAGTTAATCACAGGTTAGCAGAAACCTGCCAACCCTGCCAGCCGCTCCGTTGGCGTTAGAACGGGCCAAATCGCCGCACAGGCAGATCCTTCGTGCCAATCCGGACGGTGTCTAAAGCTGAACCTGAACGGCAGCGCTTGCCAGTGTCCGTTTTAACTCGGAGCGGTTTTCTCCTGCCGTGTCCCAATCCCGCTCTTAGCTCTGGCAGCACCTCCTGCCACTCGTACCCAACCCCTCGAGCAAGGACACGGGCAAAGCAGCTGCAGCTCAACAGCCTGGAACTCGTGTGAATAGAAAAAAAAAGAAAAAAACAGTCCTAAAAATGACAGTGGACAATTTAAAGCAAGTCAAAGCCTGTAATTTCGAAGCCTTTACTGGCTGAATCAAGCCTGGTTTTTTGTTGCTGACTTTGTCCAGCTGTAGCTCACATTAGACTCTGGACTGTGCTCTGCATCAACCAGGTGCGTTTGCTGCCCGGACTGGGCGTTCTGGGACAAGGACTCGATTTTGTCCTATTTGAGACCAGTCCTAGGCCAGGACTTCTGCTCCTATTAGCAACAGCAGTAAGAAGACCACGGTTTCAAGGCTTTGATAGTCAGTCTCTTTAATATCTTTGGCAAGAAGTTATTTGTCTCCCTGCAGTGCAGAACCTTCAAGGCAGGAGCTTCAGCTGGGAAAAACTTGGAAAGCTCGTGGTCCTCCCAGCTGGGACTCTAACCCACCAAGCCATGAAGGCTGCGGTGTTTTCGCAGGGGAATTATCTCTAACAACATCCCTGCAAAGATCTCCTCGCGCTTCCAGCTCCCTAAAGTCCTGCTCAATTCACTAACTGGCTTTTGCTGGTTTAATACAGGAATTGTGGGCAGCGATTACATCAACGCCAACTACATCGATGGCTATCGGAAGCAGAACGCCTACATCGCCACGCAGGGGCCTCTGCCAGAGACCTTCGGAGACTTTTGGCGGATGGTGTGGGAGCAGCGATCAGCTACTATTGTGATGATGACTAAGCTGGAGGAGAAATCACGGGTAAGATGCATGAGAGGGATGATGGGTTAGTCATAATCCTGGGGGATTGGAGGGTGGGGTTGGGGAACAGCAAATCCCTTTGATCTGCAGCCCACAGTGATGTCGGGGGGGGTTAGTGCCTGCGTTGCCAGCACCCTGAAAGTTCAGTGATTCGTTGCATTTTAAAAAAAACAAACCATTCACCCTGGCAAGCTGGAGCCTCCTTTGCAACTCCAAGAGGACACTCAATCCCGTCGCATGCTTTCTAGGTCTGTCTCACAGTTAATCATGTGGCAATTTTCACACTCAGTTCTCTTGTTTAACAAGCGCCAGTACATCCACTCTAATCTTGGGGATCATTCCAGTCTGTTGTCCACATGATTGATGTGGTGCATCAAAGCCTGTGCTTAGTCAGTAGGAGCTTTTCATGCCGGGTCTGTCCAGTCGTGGTGCCCTGGAAAGACATTTCTTGTGCCTTCCCTTGCCTCGGTGACCTGCCCAGCTTCACCTGTAACAACATCAGGGCAGTTCTGGAATGAGTTTCCCCTGATAGGATGAGAGAAAACAGCCTCGGGTTTTGCCAGGGGAGGTTGAGGTTGGATCTGGGGAACAATTTCTTCCCCAAAGGGCTGTGGGGCATTGGAACAGGCTGCCCAGGGCAGTGCTGGAGTCACCATCCCTGGAGGGGTTGGACAGACGGAGATGAGGTTCTCAGGGACATGGGGCAGTGCCATGGCTGGGTTATGATTGGACTCGATCACCTTGAGGGGCTTTTCCAACCAAAGCGATTGTGTCCTGTGCAGCACAGGGTTTGTGCCAGCACTGAGCGATGCCTCCTGTTTTCCAGATAAAGTGTGACCAGTACTGGCCGGGCCGAGGTACAGACACCTATGGAATGATTCAAGTGACATTACTCGATACCATAGAATTGGCCACGTTCTGCGTTCGCACGTTCTCCCTCCACAAGGTGAGCTTTCTCCCATTTTTTCCCCGGCCATGGGCTGCAGATGCTCTCCGTACACAGCCCGGGCAGGGTCCTGGTACCTGCCCTGACTCTTGGTGCAACTTTGTCTCTGCAGAACGGCTCCAGCGAGAAGCGGGAGGTCCGCCAGTTCCAGTTCACAGCCTGGCCTGACCACGGGGTGCCCGAGTACCCCACCCCGTTCCTGGCTTTTCTGAGACGAGTGAAAACCTGCAACCCCCCTGATGCTGGTCCCATCGTGGTGCACTGCAGGTACCGATTTCCTTCACCTGACCTTGCGTGGGGCCATGTGGGGAAGGCAGAATTTCAGTAGGACATTGATTTGCACCTGGGAGACGGGTACAGCCTCCTCGCGAGGGCGAGAGCTGCCCTGTAACGTGGATTTCCAGCCGGCATCTGAGGAAAGTACTTGGGGTTTTCCTTGAGCGTGGAATTTCCTGAGGTGATGAGTGCTTTGGTTTGCAGCAAATCGCTCAGACCTTGTTAGGAACGGGAGGTGCCCCGCGCGGTCCTGGTGTTGGGTCTGCGTCGCGTTGTTCTTGTCGCCGTGGAGAAGGAGGGAGGTCGAGAGCGACCGGGGAAGCTGCTCGGTGTTGCCGCACCAGGTGTTTGGGAGGCAGAGCTGCCTCCACTGTCAAAGGGAGAGCTGGCAGTGGTTGAAACGGGGCTTTTTTGAGCGCTGCAGGTATTCTGATAACGACAGACCAAAGGCCCCCATGGGCAGGTAGCGTTCCCTAATTCAATTTACAACCCAAGGAGGAACGCTTGCAGGCTCAACCGAGATAAACCGCCGTGTTCCTCGGGAGGGTGAGGAGGAGCCTGCAGGTTCCTGGGCGCCGAGGAAAGACATCTGAATTTTACAGGCTGCGGGGGAAGCTAATCCTGCCTCTCCTAGAGGATGCCATTCAAACAGCCTTTGTAAGTGGGCAACTTATCACTAGCCTTGCAGATGGCAATTATCGTGCACCTCTCAGAAAATGAATAAAGAGACCTGTCAGCTCACAACGTGCAGGAACCGGCTCCCAGATCAGCTGCTAAATTCTCGCCAAAGCTCCAGTCACCTGCTTGGTTCAGGTGTTAGGCAGTCTAATTAACAGAGATCAAGGGGGCTTTATGAAAAAAGGGACTGCGCTGGAATAGTAAAAGGAAACCCTTTATTAGCAGCAGCAAATACACAGACTCACAGAGCCCTGCTGATTCACAAATGCCATTACACGCAAGTTTGATGTTACCTCAATGCACAAAAACATTCAGGAAAAGAGGTGACGCATGTTACTCATTACAACATCAGTAGTTTCTCAGCTGCTGAAAGATCTGAGTGATTAAATGTGCTTTTTAAGCCCTTAGATCATGCCGGCCCTTTGTTCAAGCCTGGAGCCCCCTACCTGGAACTGTCAGAACCGTGTGTCTGCCAGGACAGCTCCTGTCCCGGATGGCACAGATGAGAAATACAGGAGAAACGGGGCAGATCGGTGTGGAGGGGCAACGGGCACGGCTCCAGGGGCAGCTTTGGGCAAGTTTTTGCTAAACTGAACTGAACAAAGCTAAGCCTGAGTACAGAGATGAGGGACCTTTCCATCTGCCGGCTCGGACCCTGTTGTTGTGGCCCAGGTGGGGTTCAGAGAAACACATTCTGAGGTTCCAGTGCAGACTTCACGGCCCTGGTGCAGCACAGTGCTCACACACTGCAGTACCGGTGACTTTGGTGTCACCGCGTCCCCTGCACGCTCTAGAACTGTCCCAGACCCACATGATGAAGAGCCACGTGCTGAGGTGAGTGGGCAGCAGCACTCGCCAGCACCAGGTCAACTGGGCAAGTTCTTTTAATACAACAACATCCATAAAACGCCTGGATAGTCCATCGCAGAACAGTCCATCGCTTCATTTTTTTCCCCTTCTCCTTCCAGTGCGGGCGTTGGACGGACCGGCTGTTTCATCGTGATCGACGCCATGCTCGAGAGGATAAAACACGAGAAGACGGTGGACATTTACGGGCACGTCACCCTCATGAGGTCACAGCGCAACTACATGGTACAGACAGAGGACCAGTACAGCTTTATACACGATGCCTTGCTCGAGGCCGTTGCGTGCGGCAACACGGAGGTGCCAGCGCGGAATCTCTACACCTACATCCAGAAACTGGCACAGATTGAGGTCGGGGAGCACGTGACGGGCATGGAGCTGGAGTTCAAGGTAACGGGAGATGCTGGAATGGGGACGGTGGTCGCCGGGAAGGCTCACGGGAGCTCTGTTGTGCTGGCGCTCACACGTAGCAGACAGGGAGCCTTTATACGGCTGATGGAACTTTTTGGTTCCACGTTAGAGAAGTAATTACTTTTCTGACTTCTGTTACTGCAGTTCCCAGGGGAGAGAACTACCTGCCGCTGCGGGAGGCTTGTCTGGTCATTTCAAATCCAGATTGAATTTGCTCACCCTTTAGATTGGGGTTTTAAGGTTTTTTATTATTATTTCTTTGAAAGTTTTGCTGGGGAGAAAGTCTCAAACTCTATCCTTACCCACCACAAAAATAAGAAAGCACACAGGCAGAACAATGTGGTGGACCATGGAGGGCACGTTAAGCGGGCTGGCATAGGGCTCAAGCCAACAAAAATAAAGGTGAACAAACGGTTGTGACTCTGCTTTTGCCTTCAGCGACTCGCCAACTCCAAAGCCCACACCTCCCGGTTCATCAGCGCCAACCTCCCGTGCAACAAATTCAAGAACCGCCTGGTGAACATCATGCCGTACGAGACCACGCGGGTCTGCCTGCAGCCCATCCGCGGCGTGGAGGGCTCCGACTACATCAACGCCAGCTTTATCGACGGCTACAGGTACGCGGCCCGTCGCTGCCGGGAGTTTCTATGCATGAGTCTGGGGATGCAGAAGTACTAAGGGTTAGAGTAGGGCTGTTCTGTCCCCTGACCTGGCTGTGCCACAGAGAAATTCCCCCTTGCTGGTGGCCAGCAGCACTCTTACAGACTCAAATACGGCCTCATGAGAAGCTTTATTCTCTGCAGTCTTAAAATGACTTATGGCCCGAAGCAAACTAAACCCTTCTCCAGCTGCAGGTCCTAAACGTAGAGTGTCAGCGAGGGGTGGATTTTTGCCATTGGGAGGTTTCTAAAAACAGATTAGGTTTTTATCATTACATTAGTGATTTGGGGCCGTGGTTGTTCTGACAGCTTCCCCCAGGCAATCGCTGCCACATGCTCCAGCTGCCGCCATCCTGGTGTGTGCAGAGCCGGGCAGCGAAGCCGGGGACAGAGCAGCCCTGGGCATCCCCAGGCCTGGCAGTTCAACTCTTGGTGCTACTCAGGCCCAGAAAACATGGATTCTAGTTCCAGGAATCCAGCATGTTACACCTTCGTCTATACAGGGCATCATGTTGATCTCAATTTGCCCCGTGGAGCGGTATTTAGAGAAAGCTTCGCCACTGGATTTTTGGTTTTTTACCATTAGCACCAGAGACCTCTCGTGCCCCATTAGCCCTTGCCCTGGTCTCGTTCTTCCCCAGCATTTCCATTTGTTCCCCTGCTCTCCAGCCTTCACGTGCATTTCCCAAAGCTTCAGAGCCTGGCCCAGGCTGCCCAGGGAGGTTGTGGAGTCTCCTTCTCTGCAGACATTCCAGCCCGCCTGGACACCTTCCTGTGTAACCTCAGCTGGGTGCTCCTGCTCCGGCGGGGGGATTGCACTGGAGGAGCTCGCGAGGTCCCTTCCAACCCCTGACATCCTGGGATGATCCCCCCTGCTTTGTGTTCTCTCAGGCAGCAGAAGGCGTACATCGCCACGCAGGGGCCGCTGGCCGAGACCACCGAGGATTTCTGGCGGATGCTGTGGGAGAACAACTCCACCATCGTCGTGATGCTGACCAAGCTTCGCGAGATGGGGCGGGTGAGTGCGCGCTGAGGAGGAGCGCGGGGGGGACGCCGGCACGAGGGCTGACGGGGACTTTTCTCCCCCCCTCGGCAGGAAAAGTGCCACCAGTACTGGCCAGCGGAGCGCTCTGCCCGGTACCAGTACTTCGTCGTGGATCCCATGGCGGAATACAACATGCCTCAGTACATCCTGCGAGAGTTCAAGGTCACCGACGCCAGGGTGAGTCCTGCACAAGGGGTGTTTTATCGCTGGGGGTGGGCTGGAGCGTTCGGTGCCTGGTGACAGGGAAGGTGGTTTACATTAAAAAAAAAAAAGGGATTTTGGCACAGGATGAGAGGAAACAGCCTCAAGTTGCACCAGGGGAGGTTGAGGTTGGATCTGGGGAACAATTTCTTCCCCAAAGGGCTGTGGGGCATTGGAACAGGCTGCCCAGGGCAGTGCTGGAGTCACCATCCCTGGAGGGGTTGGACAGACGGACATGAGGTTCTCAGGACATGGGGCAGTGCTGGGGGTGGGCTATGGTTGGACTCGATGATCTTGAGGTTCTTTTCCAACCAAAATGATTCTACAATTCTTCTATTTTGGCTCCAGTAAGAAACACTGAGGCGTAAGCACTTTGTGAAAGTCCGGGATTATCAGGGGAGGAGAGCTCAGTTGTGGTGAGGAACAGAACACAAACACAGATTGTACTTAAATATCTCATCTTACAACTTGAAAGTAGTTTTCTAACCTCTGCTCCTCACTAATCACAGTAGTGAGTCACTTTGTTACAGATGTACCGAGCTTTTGGTTTTACTTGCAGCTTATTTGAGATAAAAGCAGAAAATAGCATCTCCCCAGCCAGCTAAGAAAAAAGCAGAGGATGCTCTGCACCCTGCAGAAAATGTGCGCTTGGCCTCAGGTTTTAGGAGGAGCCACCATTACTTGTATTCAAAGGGGCACAGTCACACAAATAATCTTACATTTAATGTCAGATTTCTCCTCTGAGGGAACGTTTTGGTACCTTCAGAAATTTGTTTAGCAAATGTAGCTCTCAAATTAGAGTCCTTTGCTTTTGAGGTTGCCATTACTGTAGAAGCTGATAATTCTATGTGCAAGGTTGAGGAGGAGGATGATGCCTCATCGGTCCTGGTAGAACAAGATTTATCTTCCTGTCAGCTGTAATTCTGACACTACAGCAACTCCTTCTCGAGATTGATGGAGAGGCCACGACCTCCCCTTGGCTGTTCCTCTGAACGGTCCATCTGTGCAGCCCTTGCGGTGTCAGAGCTCCCAGCTCACCTGCCCATCTGTGCTGACGAGTCCGAAAACATCAACTGAAACAGCTTCACCATTATAGAGACACAAAATATTATATGTTTTCACTTGATTATAACACAAAGTTGGTTCAATTTTTTGTGCCCCTTAATAGAGTAACGACTAAATGTTCAGGTTTTGGGGTTTGTTTTTTTTTTTTTTCCTTTTGTATTCAGTACCACACACACAGGATGTTTGAAATGTTCCTATTTTCTCCTCTCCCAGGATGGTCAGTCACGAACTGTCCGGCAGTTCCAGTTCACCGACTGGCCAGAACAAGGGGTGCCAAAATCAGGAGAAGGTTTTATCGATTTCATCGGCCAGGTACATAAGACCAAGGAGCAGTTTGGCCAGGACGGCCCCATCTCTGTGCACTGCAGGTAGGCACACCCCAGTGCAAACACCTCATTCCTCTGAGGATGCAAAAGAGCAAAAGGAATTAAAATCCTGCAGATTTCTCCCTCCTTGCAGGCAGATTTCTTGGGGGTGTCTGAAGGGGGGGGTGCCAAACGCCATCTGCAGTGCTGAGACTGCAGGAGGGAGGTACCACAGGGTTAAGCAATAGCTGAAGTATTTTTTCACAGTCTTACCCCAGTTCTGCAGCTCTAGCACTGCTGGGTTGTGTTTGCTGGCAGCAAGAACTGTACCTCCCTCCCCCTGGCCAGGAGAGGATTGTGCATTCTTCCAATTATTTAATTTAATAGCTTAGTGTTAAATATTAGTAATAATTTTCACACAGAATGCTATTTACCACTACCCAAAGCTTTTGATTTTTTTTTAATTTCACTTTCTCAGACATTTGTTTGGGTCGCACACTCTGGCAGTTTATTTCCTACCTCCTGCAGAACTGAGTCTCTCCAGTTCTAACGTTCATGAGACACAGCTCAACCCCACCATAGCCTCAGCATTCAGGAAAACATTTGAACACCATCACATAGAGTTTCCCTTTTTTTCCCCCCTCCTATTCCTGCAGTGCTGGCGTGGGCAGGACCGGAGTGTTCATCACGTTGAGTATCGTCCTGGAAAGGATGCGTTACGAGGGTGTTGTAGATATTTTCCAGACGGTAAAGATGCTGCGAACACAACGACCTGCCATGGTGCAAACAGAGGTAAGGGGAGCGGGGAAGCGGTGAGGTGTTTAGAGGGCAAAGCACCAGCGCTGCAGCCTCGTCCCGGCCCTGGAGATGCTTTTTGCCCTTTTAACCACTAGCAAAGCCTTACCTGAAGAGTAAGCACTGCTGATTTTTACATAACTAATAATAATAATTAGAAAAAAAAACCCCTTGCTATAAAGTCTCGTAAAGGTTTAAGCCCGGTCTGGCAGCCCTGGTTCTTCCCTCATCCCCAGTTCAGAGTAGGGGGACTCACCTGTAGCCACAGAGCAGGAGGGTTTATGTGATGGGTGTCCAAGAGCTGCACGACCAGGAAAGGGGTTTTCCTTCCGCGGCAGTTGGCAGCACAGCAGGATGGAGCCTGAAGAGCCGTTTCAAGCCTCTGAAGCTGGTTCTCTTTCCCGTTCGCAGGATGAATACCAGTTCTGTTACCAGGCAGCTCTGGAGTATCTGGGAAGTTTTGATCACTATGCAACATAAAAAGCCATCGTTGTGCAGACTCTACCAACCACTTAAGTCCTGGAAGGCCTCTTTTGACCCAGGAGGAGCGTTTGAACTTAACAAAACTGAAATCAGAAGTACCTTTTCATCTGGACAATGCATTGGGGAGCAGGGGAAGGACTGGAAGGAACACCCCTTGGAGATCTCATCGTGTAAGCGGCCGCGCAGACGCAGCTCGGAGGTTGCGGCTCCAAGTGCTGAACTGCTCTCGTTACCTCAAGTGGTGTTCGCTCTGGAGGATGAATGGACATGGAGAAATGGATCCAAAAGCTAAAAACACACCTTGCGAAACGTTACCGCTGGAGAAGGGAAGGAAACCGACTTTGGTTACATCATTAGAGTTCAGTTTATTTACTAATATAGTTGGCAGTCTTTAAAGGAAGTCACTTGCAGAATTGAAGGTGTTCTGTAAAAGACAAAACAAGGAACTAAATCTCACCACGTAGGCAAAGTGAGGGGCAGGAGTTAAGCTGGAGTCTTAATAAGCTCAGTGTCAGCACTGGGATGGTCCTGGGCTCACAGGCACCTTGTAACAGCGTTCACAGGAGAGGCTTTAGAGAGGTTTGAATACTTGGAACATTCCTCATTTCTTCTAATTCCAAACTTTATTTTTTAGGGTATTTAAAATTCTAGAGGTGCAGCGTTGCCCTGGCCGTGTGCTGTGCCCCCCCCGCACCGGGGGACGGAGGCGGCAGCTCCCCCTGGGTTCGCTGCTCCCCCGTTTCAGCACATCCAGCTCCAAAGGCGTTAATTAGAGCAGCGGTGGGACCCTCGTGAAGACACGCGGCCCCTTCCCCTTCTCTTTGCACATTCACACCCCCCCCACTTTGCTGCAAGCAGCTGTGCCCCCCCCCCAGCCCCATCTCTCCAGAAGAAGCCTGAAAAGTGCCCGTTAAGAAATTTATTTCCAATAACCAGCCAGAGACTCTCAGGACCGTCCGTACCCACCGAGCCCCCAGCGCAGCCGCAAACGCGCCCGGGCTGTAGGAGTAACGGGGAGAGATCAAGTCAGATGCATTCAATGGCAAATACTGTGAGTGGCTTTCTTTAAAGTATCGATGTAACTGTAACAAGTGACATTACCTTTTTTTTTTTTTTTTTTTAAATAGTGTATTTTTTCCTTTTTTTAAAAAAAAAAAGACAAAGAATATCAGTCAATGAATTTAAAAGAAAAATCTGCTTATTTGTTCATATTATGTTCAAAGACAGTCTATTTTTTCACTGTAGAAATGTTACGTGTAATGGCTGTGATATATAAAAATGCAGTGCAAATTGCTACTTCTACATATTGCTTTTCTACCATTTAAAAGGTTTAACTTGCTCATGTAAGAACAAAATGTCCTTTCTGGATTTTTTTTTTCTATTTTTTTTGGGTTCTTTTGGTTTCAATCGCAGACATATCGTGTTTTGGAGGGTGGGAGCGGGGCGGGCGGGGGCTGCGCCAACCCCTCCTGCAGCCGGGGCTGAACGGGGGGGTCAAACAAAACCAGTGTCTTACCGTGACTGCAGCCAGACAGACGGACAGACGGCGATGCCGGAGCCGTGACGCACATCAGCGCACACAGATTTTATTTTTTACCATCAGAGGTCGGTCTTAGGTAATGGCCCGAGTCTGTCTGTGCGCTGGGTTGGAGATAAGATGCTCTTGGGAGTGTCCGTGCCGAGTTTTCTTGCAGAAGTGCACAGAGGAACGTCTTGGGAAAGCCGCACTGCCCCGAACACTGCTTGCCTGTGACTTTTCCTTTTTTTATTTTTCTAGAAGGGGTAATCATGGCCATCAAGTGCTACCCAGAAAACCCCACAACAATCTATTTCCTGTCTTTAACTGAAAAAAAAAAAGAAAAAAAAATAGAAACAAAAGGCTTCTCCAAGATTTTACTTATTATTTGTGTAAAAGTTGCCCAAATTTCTAAGTATGTTGCAGCAAAATCTTACTGGACGAGTCGGGGGGAGGGGGGGGAGGTTTTTTTCTTTGTATGAGAGCAAAGTGCTGTTGCTTTCACACTGTTATTTCAAACTGAAACAGTAAGTGGTTTTCATACCACTGTGTATGTAGATATATTGACTTTGTATTAAAGGAAGATTGTCTGAACGGCCTGGCTGCAAACCCCTTTGTTGGTGGGAGCGGGTGACGGAGGAAAAGGCGGCTGCGAAAACCGTTTTCTGGTGCCCGCGGCTGCACCAGATGTCGCTCCCTTCACAAGCCAAACATGCGGCTGCAAAGAAAGGAGCTGGTTTGCAGATCTTTAGAGCTTTCGGCCAAACAGCTGCAGCGGCACAGGCCCGAGGGGGCTGCTGCTTTAGGTAGAGCCGTGTGGAATTGGGCACAAGTGTATCCGTGGCTGCAGCAGAACGGGTTCTAGAATCAGGGAATAGAACCATAGGGATGACTCCACCACTTCCACCTCCTGTGAGGTTTAAAGCCAGCTCTGCTGCCTGGTCTGTGTCTCCCTCGCACTGGGCAGTGGCTTCCAAAGGAGCAGCAGGGGCTGGAAATCGCGGTGAGGACGCAAACGCTTACCCAAAAGAGAAGGTCCTGGTTGAAGCTGGTGGCCAAGGCAGCTGGAGATGTCCCTTGTTCCACTGCTGGAGGTTCCCGTGTCTGCAGGAGGACTTGGCCAGGAGGAGAAGGCGGCTCCCAGTGGCTCCCAGTGGCTCCCATGCCTGGAGAGACCCACGGCCTCGTGCTGCCGTAACCTGCAACACAACGGGGTTGTAAATGTCAATGTACATGGTGAGAGCAGAAAACTCAGCTGCCTTCTGTGTCCAGACAATTCCTGCTGAACCAGAGCCTAATAATAACAATAATAATAATAATCATCATCATCATCATCTAGACCTGAGTTGTCAGTAGGTCCAGACTGAGCTTCCCACATCACCCATGTTAAGACAGGACCGAGCAGGACACGGGACCAGCACAAACCCCCCCGTCCCTGCTACGGTGACACCACCACGAGCGCTGTGGCTCGAGCTTAAAGAAAAATAAAGAGCAAATTAGCACAGAAACGTGATCAAACAACTGAACCCAGGGAACCGCAGCCCCTTCAAAACGCTGTTAGTCCGTGCGACAGATGGAGCAGGTGGGAGCCAAACAAACATCCAACAGCAGCAACTCCGACGGCACAGGACAAAAGGAGAAAGGAAAAAAAACATTCCTGATGTATAATCATCTTTCACGTACGTGGGCAGTTATATGAACTGTAATTATTTTTGACTGTTCCTAATCCCCTGGACTCAAAGCTAATTTGCAGCACTGAACTCCGCAGATCAGCCATGCGACACAGACAGGCCCCTTTCCTCAGGCTCGCATCAATCACTGTTGATTTTGGGCGCTCACTTTAGTTTGTCATTGAAGAACAGAAAGGAAAACCTGATTTTTTTTCTTCTAAGCTCTTGTTCATCAGGCTCCCACCCTCCCGCTCTCCTGCCCTCTCGGCAATCCCATTCTCGTCTCTCTGTGACGCTCATCACCCTCAGCACCGCTCTCCAGTCTCTTATTTTCATTCTATCCTTTTTTTGAGCTACCGTGACCGTCCCCCGTGTTGAGATGCAAAACCTTTACAGAACAGAAATAAACTCCCCAGGGAGTACAGGAAGGTGAGTGACAAAGAGAATTGGAACAACAGCTGGGAACTAAGTAAATCTTTCCAAAAAACCCAACCGATTCAGTAGGAAGCCAGTTAGAGAAGCAAAAACAAAGTGAAATATCAGCACAAGAGGAAAGCTGTGAAGACTTAAAATGCCACCAAGTCCGCTGTGACACCGCTGCAGTGGTGATGGTCCCACAACGGCTCCTCTCGGAAGGTCAAACACAAGCAGCATTGCTAGAAAAATCCCATTATCACCTGGCTCCCATTGCATCGCCCCATGCACAACTTAAAATACGTGAGAAGAAATCTGATTAGTCTGCATTAGGTGTAACAAACTCAGCTCCCTCCTGCCGCTCACGCTGTGAGATCGGGAAGAGCCCGCGGAGGACAGGGGCAGCAGATCCCTGTGTCCGGGATGCTCCGGAGAACGGCTCTGGGACACAAAATCCTCTAATGAGACACCACTAAACACCCTGGGGCTCCCTCAGCCAGGACAGACGGGTCGTCTTTTTCTTTAACACGAGCTCTGACAGACGCCTTTGACGGCAAGTTTCTTAGCGATGCCAGCAAAGGGACACGGGACAGCAAAGGGACACGGGACAGCAAAGGGACACGGGACAGCAAAATGCTGTCACCAGAGCTCTGGGGCTGCACAACCCAAACCAGAGCCCGTCCGTCCCCTGCAGCAGAACAAAGACTTTAAAGTAGACGTAGCTGCGATTTACATTCCAGAGGAAAAGGAAAAGCCTTTCTCGGTTTACAGAATTACCCAAGTGGCAAAGCAGTTCCCAGGCCAGAAGGAATTCTTCATGTTGCAATATGCTTTAATTATACCAAGAGAAGCAGTAACAGAACGAGAAATCAATTCATCCTCCTAAATAAGACGGTTGCAAATTCCAACTCAGTTACTGAACAGATGTAGAACTGAAATGGAAAAAGTAAATACCCTCACAGGCGCTGCGAAAATTGTCTCACTAGCTCAACAAGTCCTTCCACTGGGAAAGGGACACAGGGAGACTCAATCGTAAAGGTCTTTTCCAACAAACACGGTTCTGTGATCCTATGCCGGCTGCATGGGGCTGGATCCCCTGCACGTCCCCATGTCCCCGTCACCAAATCCCTCCGTAGATAATCGGGGACGACGACGTTTGGCTCGCTCTGCACACACTGACCAGCAGCGGGACGGGGCCTCGGCTCTGCCGGCACTTCGGATCCGAAAGACAAATCTACGTTTGAATCCCGCGTGTTGCTTTTCCTTGACCTGTAATTTCTTGTTGGAGATGACACGGGAGGCACGAAACGGCGCCGTATATTTTAAAGCCACATTTAAGATGCGGCAGATAAAGAACACGGAATTGCGAAGAAGTTGAAGAAAACACCGTCCTGGTGACTAACCCGGGCACAACCACAACCGAGGAGGCGATGGCTCCAAACTCCCACGCACGCAGCCGCGTCCGCCCCTCGCGGTCGCATTAACCGTTCACAATAAAATCAATTTACTGAGTCGTTTCAAGCCCAGGGAGACGGCCGAGGCCTGAACAGCAGCGATACGTTGCTATTTCTTAACAGCGCGCTCTCTCCAGCCGTGTAACGTGTTCATCCCCATCCGTCTTTAATCTGCCCATTTTTCTGTTGTCTCCTTATCAATGTGTCCATCTATACGCTGGAGCAATAACTCCAGATCGCTTCGCAGTTTGTACAGAGATCAAACCCAACGTCGCCGTCTCATCGCGCCCTCATCTCTCCAAAGCCCGACACGCGCAATTCCCTCCCGGTCATTAACGAGAGATTCCTGATTAAGAGAGTCCGGGGCTCCATCCATCTGGGGATATATACAGGGATGCATACATACCAGCACACACGTACATACCAGCACACATGTACATACCAGCACACACGTACATACCAGCACACACGTACATACCAGCACACACGTACATACCAGCACACACGTACATACCAGCACACACGTACATGCAGATTGCAATCCTAGATTAATAGGTTACACAAGGCTTTTATCCCAAGCTTACTGAGGATAATAAATCCCTCTAAAAGAAATTTTTAAAAAAGTTGTGTCCAAATGATTAAAGAAAATAAAATCCTTTAAATATGTAACATTGTGCCTGAGCTGCATGTAAGGTGTTGTTTGGGAAATCGCTAAACATTCCTATCAATAATTCCGGTTCCACTTGCACTGGACGCTCCTTCCAGCTCCTTTGGCTGGGACAGCCAAGCGCTTCACAGAACAACCAAGGGCCCGCGGCTCCGACCGGTACGAACATTTCTGCGAACAAAGAATGAACCAGACCTATTCAATATATACATTAATTTTTTTTTAGGGCAATTAATGCCCTGCTTAAGGCTCGGGAGGTTTCTATCTACGTGTGAGGCCTCAGGAGAAGGCAGGACGGTGGTTTGGTTCCTTCGCATGGTCTGGGAATACTTAGGAAAATAAGTAGCTGTCCCGCTTCTGAAGCCGGGGGTGGGTAACGGGAGCGGCGAGACCTTCCCTGGGCACTTTATTTAACCTGTCTCAGATGCTTCGGGGCTGGTGTTGCCAACGAGCTCCTGCTCTGGGTTCAGCTGCTCCTCACCCCCACGGCGACCAGAGCAAAGTCCTTCCCTTCCCTGGCCAAATCCGGGCAGAGCAACCCAGGGAAAACGTGCATTTGTGGTTCCCGGTTTTAATTCAGTCCCTTGCAGCAACCGAACTCGCTTCTGCCAGACACCAAAGGGATTTTTCTTAGTCCAACTCGACCGTGGCTTTCTGCCACAACTCCTCACGGCACAATCGGCACAAGGCCAGATTTTTCTGCGTTCCAAACCCCACCGAGATGTTATTCCAAACGGGACGGCACCGGCAGGGAAGCAGAAGCACAAACGAGTGCTCGCCAGCGACCCGCAGCCACGAGCCCTCCGAAAGGGCGCAGTGACACCCAGGTAAATCTGCCTGGTTTGTTAATCCACAGCATCATTTCAAAATAGATAACACCGAAACAACATTTTTCCACAGTGCTCCATTTAACAGACAGAAGACGACACAGCAGAGGTTTATACGCATTCTCCTAAAACGCGGGGGAGGAAGAGATGGTGGAATTTCAGTATAATGTGCATCCATCTCCCCCCTTCCTCCAAACCACCGCAATGAAGTTCGCGGAGCGTTTGCCTGGGGGGAGAGGTGCGAATTTCTCCTCCAGCCTGGCTGGGGATGACAGACGAGGCCCACGGCACCGCGCTGAATCACGCAGCCAGAAATACAATGCAAATGACACACACACACACACAAAAAAAAAAGGCAAATTATTAAAAAAAAAAAAAAAAAAATTGCTGTGGGCCCTGGAGATATTACCCACGGGATATTTTTAGGGTTGGGAGGAGATGCTGAGGAGTCACCCTGCAGCAGCTCCATCGTTTGCCGTGGGGGCTGGGGGTGTCCCCAGATGCCACATGGTCACCAGCCCCCGGTACAGAGCTGGGTCCACAGCGGCTTTTCCGCACCAGCACAAAACCCCCCGCCAGGCTCCCGAGGCACCCGCTGCCCGGGCACTTCGTACCAGCAAAAAACATCGATTTTTGGGGTGAGACACAGACATGTCCATCCCCGGCCCCAACGCACCAGCGGGACGAAGAAGCAGGAAAGCGAAAACGTCTTGGGAGAAGATGGAGAAGGGACTAACGTCGCAGCAGAGCACGCGGGAGGACTATTGCTGGGAAAGCCACGGTACCTGCGGCTGCGGATCCAGCGCGCCGTGCGCCGCGAACTCGACCGACCCGCGCCCGGCGCAGGAACCTCCGTCCGCGGGGAAAGCGAAGCCTCCGGCTGATGCTGAGACCCCGGAGCGGCACGCGCAGGACAAAGCTGGAGCACGTGCTCAGAGCTGGAACAAAGCAGGACTGGAAGCGGCCGGGGCCCCGGGTCCTGCAAAGTGGCCCCAGGTGTGTGATTGGGGCGGCAGCGCAGCTGGGAGGGACCAACGGCCCCTGCCCGGCCACAAACTAAGCAATTAATGCTCTTCTCTGCTGCTTTTTTCTGAAAGAGAAGCAAAGGGAAAATCTGCTACCGCTGTCGCACGAAAGAAAGAATCTTAAAAATGTTTAGGAATACAATTCCCAGAAAATTGCTCTTCCAAAATTATAAGAAACCTGGTTGTTGGCCCTCATGCTGTTGGCTTCGGAGGTTTTTGTGTTTGGAAGATGCTGCTCAGACTCCCAGGTACTTTAACACTTACAAAGTGACTCGTGGCTCATTGGATGATGCAATATCTGCAAAATTCCTTCTTTCAAACAGTCTTATCGCAGCCACAAGCCCCTGACCAAGCCCCACGCTGTGTTTCCACGCGAACGCGTCTGCCCTGATCCTCATCCTTTCAACCTACATCTCTACAAAAGCCGTGCGACGCCGAGCGCCTGGAGACTTGGTCTTAATTGCTTTATTTTCTCTTTACTAAGGACAATTTAGCATTCCTCTGGGGAAGCAGCAAGGTCTAGAAATCACGTTCCTCAAACCTGGGCATTTATTCCACAGGTGAGGCCTCACGCTCCTGTCACTGTTTTCCACACGGATTCTCCCATCGGGCACCGATCCGACCTCGAACCCCCTTTTTCCTGGGCCTTTGTCCACGTCAGTCGGTACCCACAGCCGGCACCATGAGGACACGGGATCAGGAGAACCTGGGACAAAAAGACGAGCGAAAACGCGACGCCTGTCCGAGAGAGCAGAGCTTCCAGAGCAGATTTAAACAGGCGTTTAAAGGAAGAAACCGCGAACGACTTGCTCACCTTTGGCAGGTGCAGAGCGCAATGTCGCTGAATGTACATTTTTCATATCTGTGTAACTCCCCCGAGGCAGATGCAGATTTGCAAGGGCTCCTCGCTCCATCCCTTCACAGCAACAAAGCGTCTCCGGGGCTGATTAGCGCAGCACGTCGGTATCACAGGGGCAGCGGCCACGGGTGGCAGCTGGAAACACAAATTTCACCTTTTCAAGCAGCTTTCACAATTTCTTGGGCTCAGGCGTCTCGCTCCCCATCTCCCACCATCACCCAACGACCCAGCTGCCTCTCGTCGGGGCTCTCGGGCGGCCGGGGGGGTTCTGCTGTTTTCGGATATCACCTCGTAGCTGTGGAGGAATTTTTTAGATTGAAACTTAAATAGAAATCAAACCAACTTACTGTTCCACCAGGAAAAGCAGATTCAAATTGCCGTGCAATTTTTTATCTAAATAACGTTTAAATTTTAAAAAGCGGGGTGGGGGGGAGAAACTAATTACATCTTTGTGTGGAAGATCATAAATCACATAATTACAATGGGAACCTCTGCATCTTTCCAACAGACTAAAAGCAGACTACACAAGTTCTTATCTCATTACTGTTTAATTAAGAATTATGTTTGAGCATCTTCTTTTTAATTATCACGGAGCCCAGATGACTTCTAATCTCTTTTTTACCCAAAATGAGGGAGGGTGCGGTCCAAAAATGGGCATTAATGAATTTACAATTTGCTCTTTGGGGAACTCTAATAAAATTACTCCACACAGAAGATTAACACTGATAAAGTGAACTTCCAAAGAGAACATTTGGTTCCTTTCAATTAGCATCACACAAGGCAGGAGCCGATCAGGAGGATGCTGAAGAGTTATTTTTTGGGGTAGGGATGGGGATTTTGAGGCAGGAGGGAATTGGGGGCAGCAGAACCCGCCACCCCTGCCTGCAGACCCTCCCTGTAACACTTCAGAGACTTGGAACCGGCTTCTCGCCCAGCAGATGAAAAATATCACATCCCGACACAAAACTCCATCCCGCGCTGACCGCAAAACTCCTCAGCAGCGTCTGAAGAGGAAGCTTCAGGACAGCTGCGTTTTATTTTTTGCTGTCTCTGGATCGAATCCATTTATTAAGGCTGCAGGTGCTTTGTGCCCGTCTACACTCGAGCAGTTATTCAGCAATAACCGAGTTAGAGGCGGTGGATTCCTCCAGCTCCTCAGGTGCTCCAGTTCCCTCCTCTTCACGTTTTTCCCAAAGTATTTGGGCTCCGTCCCCTGTGCCACACCAAGCCCTGCTCACCATCCTCGCCCCAGGTAACTATGTGCAAACAGCACACAGATATATTTTTTTTTTTTAAACTGAGCCCACAGCAAACACCTTTTAATTCAATTGGTTGAATCGACACAGAGAGATTATTAGTTTTCAGTAAGATTTGATTCAATTAATTAGCCTGAAAATATCAGCACAGCCAGGCAAGCAGAGAAAAACTGAGATAAATCCCTGCCATCGTACTGCTTCATCTTTTAAAGGCAATTAACTCTTAGTTATTAGCTTTTAATTAGGGAATAATAATGACACCGTTAATACAGTTTATTATACTTGTCAGCAGACAGCTGTTCCAAACAGATTTTATTATCAGATCTTGGCGGTTTTGTCTTTTTCGGTGTTTCGAGGGGAAGCGGCGAGTCCCCGAGCCCCGGCTGCTGCTCCGGGCTGGTCCTTGTCCCTTTGTCCCTTTGTCCCTTTGTCCCCAGCCCCTTCCCAGGGACGGATGCAGAACCAACACCAGCTCCCTCCGAGGCTTCAAAGGAGCCTGACAATTTGCATAATTCGCAGGGATTTTATTTTATTTATTTTTTTTTTTTTTAAGCATCTCAAATGGTTTCTCTCTCGGAGAACTGAGGTGGCAGCAGGATCCAGCCGTGACTGCGCGTTTGATGTCTCTCTCACGGGCAATTCTCAGGCCTTTCCCAGCGGGAAACGCTGGATCTGCACCAAAGCTGCTTTTACACCTCGGCTCATAACACCCGCGACAGCATCCGACTCGCGAAACACTTCACATGCCAAAAAAAAAAAAAAAATCCGCTGCGTTATTTTGTTTTCTTCTGAGCTTATCCACCTCTTTGGAAGCGCGGTGTATGTTCAGAGCACAGCGGAGATGATTTGGAAGAAAATAATCACGTTAAAGAAACGAAGCGCTCTGAATAAGTTTATCCATTCATAATCTCATTGCTCCCCCCGGGCGCGTGTCACCACGAGGAGGCGGCTGCGAAGGGCGGCAGGAATACCGTGTAATGCTCCTTCTTGCCCCAAATTCACCCTGAAACCGTAAACTTCAAATCCTTCTGTAAGAAAAACCGCTACCACGTTAGCAGTGGCAAACTGGCTCAAGTTTTCACTGATGCTTTGTTATTTCCTCAGCTCCTGCGTCACCAAAATAAAACATCCAGAAGGCTCATAATTACCCGCTCTGTCGCGTGCACAGCAAACCACATCATGTTCCCATTATTTTCACCGTCATCCTTCTTTTCTGTGTCCTAAACGGCTCTGGTATCTCCCCGACAGAGCCTGCAAACTATTTCCAGGGCACAAGCCTGTCTTAACCGAGTTTTATTATTCCTATATCATACATTCTTACTCCTAATCACGTAGGCAGGATGCTACTGCTATACAAAAATGTAATGCAATAATTTTCCCTGATTTACTTTGGAATTAACAAATCCCGAAAGCACTGAAATAAAAACCCAGTATAAAATATTGCGTTGGGTTCTGCTACCTTGATTTTAATTTTTTACCCTGGCTCTGGACTGGAGGAAGCCCTAAGGAAAATACCAGGAGCTCAGAGAAGCTCCTCAGCACCAAAAACCTGCTCCTGGCAGGTTTATTCCTCCTCCTCACCCAACACGGTGCAGTCAAGTCCCAAGGAAAGAAATTACCCTCGTGTAGGAATAAAGCAGCTGGAAGAACCTATTTGAAATTTTCCACAGGAAAGCAGGGAGTTGTTAAATTGAAAGCAAAGCTGTTCAAAAGAAGATCAACTTCCCCTACTGAGAACTGATATAAAAATATGAAGGAGAAGGCTGGCAGGGCTCTAAGCATCACGGTACAGACGCAGGAACGGAGGCGCAGAGGAGGGAGCTGTACCTGGGGCAGACGGCAACGGTGGGATGAGCGTCGTCGTCAGGAAAGCACATCGGGACGGACGTCCCGGCTGGGCCTCCGGGACTTCATATAATTCTCATTTTCACCCCTGCGCTGACAGCGGCTCCGAGTCCCAGCTGCGATGCTGGAGGCGTTTTGCACATTCGTGTCGGCACGCGGCTCCCAAATCGTTGGAGTTCGCTGTTCCTTCACGCCGGTGACTAAGCCTGAATATTTTAGGAGAAACCGCTTTAGACATCTTGGCGCAACTATGAAAACTCCTCAGCTAAGGGGTTTTTTTTGTGCTCGGCTGTATCCAGGCAGAAGTCGGGAAAGAAAAACCAACTGAGACGTGGAATTTCAAACTTTGTCTCCAAAAAAAAAAAAAATCTATCTGATGCCTCAGATCACGAGACGCTTCAGTGCTACCTTCTGTAGGTAGCAATAAAAGAAATGAGGGTTGTAAGGGAACTGGAACTCGTGCTCTGGTAGCACTAGCGCTACCCAGGGCTTGTGGAAACTGGCTTTGAATTTAAGCACCATCATTTGAGAGAACTGGGCTTGTTCGACTTCGAGAAAAAAAGGCTTAGGAGAGACCTCATCACCACATTCCGGTTTTCAAGGGTTGCTGCAAAGCAGATGGAGACTCCCCTTTGACAAGGAGTCCCATGGAAAAGACGAGGGGCAACAGGTACAAGTTACTCCTGGGGAGATTCCAGTTGGACATGAGAGGGAACAACTGGAATAACCTCTCCAGGAAGGCGGTGGATTCCCCAACACTGGACACTTTTAAGATTCAGCCGGACACGGGGCTGGGCCAGCTTGTCTAGACCAGGCTTTTGCCAAGGAAGGTTGGACCAAATGATCCTCGGGCTCCCTGGGATCTGTGATTCTATGGGATGACCCAGCCGGGCGGGAGGGAAGAGCCGCAGCCCAGGTCCCCAGAGCAGGACGGGTTCCTCCTGCTCCTCAGTGAGGAACCTCAACCAGATGTGACCAAAAGGGATCCCCCGAGAGCTCGGCGGCAGGAGGGAATTATTATAACTCACCCGCGACCTTCTCCGAGGGTCCGGCTCATGTCCCCGGTCCCGGGCTCCGTTGTCCCTGCCCTGTACGCAACCAAGGGGTCCCCGCACACGTGGGAACGCGCACGAGGTGGGCAAGTCTGCAGAGAGGAGCGAACGACAGAATGGTTAATCCTTTGCCTTCCTCCACTCGAAGAGGGGATCAGGAAAGAAAAATGTCCGGGTGTGCAGTCCCTGCCCCAGCCACCCGCCCGCCTTGCACCAGGGGATTAATTTCCAGTTTTACTGCTGCTCTTTACTGGAGACAGCTCTGAAAGGCACAAATTTTCTCCCCTACAATGGTCCTGTCACAATGACAATTACAGGTAACAAGGCAGCCTTGCCTTTCAGGAGCGCTGATTACAGCAGCAAATAGAAGCACATTAGAGAGGTGACAAGAGACCGACAGGCTGGATTCACGGGGCGTGAAAGGTCCCATCACGCCGTGCTCTCGACAAAAGAAACCCAAGGGGATGTTCTCTTTTCTTGGGCTTCTTTTGAGGGGACAGGTAGGAGCGTGAGGTTAAAAGTCCCGGTCCGGGAGCAGCCAAGAGCCCAGGCTGGGGTGGAAACCACGTATGGAAAAGCCCAGCGTGCCAGGGGAAACGCATTAGGGGGGTTGTTTCCCCTCTTTGCAGTCAATCACCAGCCGAGAGTGAAATATCGCCGTGATTTTAGCAGTGCTACTAGATGGGAAGTTCGGTCATAGCGCTTGAAATATGTAAAAACATAAAATGTCATCCGAAGTCAAGGGAGACACGAGCGTAAGCTGTGGCGGGGTTGGGAGGCTCGATGTCGGGGTTTATCGCGTGGTTGTTGGGAAATCCCTGGGTAATTTTGACAAAAAAGGGAGCTAAGTCAGTGTATTGCTGCTCATTGCAGAGCACCACGAAGCACTCGGGTCTGAGCACCAACAGCCAGGAAAAAAAATGAGGACATCTCTCACCACTGAGAAAAAACGCAGAGAAATTAATTTGGACAAAATGGACCGAGCCCTTGATTCGAGAACACCACAGAAGTGAGAGAAATCACCGCCTTTAAGAAGCCAATTGCCTGTGTTCTGAAGTGGTAAAAAACGTTGTGATAAATCATTCCTGTAAAACAGAAACAGCCCTCAGCGGCGGGATCTCACAAAAACAGTTGCAGTCGGGCAGATTTTTTCCCTACACGCCGACAAAAACCTCACGCTAATCGCCCGATGCCGGACCCAAAGCTACTGGATTGCGGTGCTAATTCCACGTTAGATCTGAATCCCAGATTAATCAGATGTACCACTTCTTCAGCCTAGATATTCCCTAGTGGCTCCAAGCTACTAAGACAACAAAAAGGGAATAAACCTCAGCTCTAAGTGGAGACGCAAGGAAACGGGACTCGCGCAACAGCCCTTCTCCCCATCCCGTTGCTTCTCCACGTAGAAAATTGTCCACTGACCCTTCTCTCCGCACAGCCAGCTCAGATTTGCTCTTTTCAGTCGGGCAGATGAATCCCCGCGATTCTAAACGGCAGCAGCATCTTGGCTCGTATCACGGGTAACTGACCGCTCACTCCTAATCAAAGGGAATTTGCTGTGTTTTCCAGAGATGGCTCCGTTAAATGAAGCAGATGAGCAGTGGATCTGTCCATTTATTTATTTTTAAACCACGATCTGGGGCAGAGGGGAGGGTGTCTCTCGCGGTTCAGAGACAGCTTGGCTCCGCGCTCATTTGCCGGGGGATAGCGGCAGCTGGCATGTGAAACGGCAAGGCCAGGGCAGAGAGGGAAGCCAAAGTCAACTGTGCTGAAACACGGCCAAATTCTTCTTTATTCCGCAGGAAAAGTGGCTCAGCTGTGGTCGCTGCGTAATTCCAAACAATATTTGCACAGCGACCTTTACGTTTCCTATCTTGGAAACAAAAAAATTAAATTGTTTTGCTCCTCTACCGCTGAATAAATCACTCCCAGTAAATTTCTATTGATGCGCAAGTAAACCAAGTAGTTCTCTTCTTCTGCTGTCATAGCTGCCAAATAATTCTAGCTCAACGTCTCCAACTCGTTTGAGTCTTGGTATTTCGCCAAAGCTGCCTTTTTGGTGTGTGTTTGTGTGTGTGCCAGTACAGTTGTTGGTGGGACGAGAAGCAAGAGACGACCCGACCATGAGCCTGGAGATCAGGAACCCCCAGGAACTTCCCTGCTGGAGTCTCAGGTAATTTGTTGGACCTTTATTCCCGTTGTTGAGCTCCAGGAGCAGCGGTAGGTATTACCTGTACCAGGTACTCTGAAGTAGCCACCGTTTAAACGTTAAACTCATTCGCAGGGTCTCCTCATTAACCTATAAATGACATAAAGGGACGAATTGTCCTCCTAAGCCAAAAAACCACAAAAATAACGTCACGGGAAATAACAGGGGTCACGAGAGGGACTCGGCTCGTCCCGTGTGTCCTGCACGTGGTGACGGTCGCACGTGTTGTCACACCTACCTGGGGACAGGGCCGACCTGGCGCTCGGCCGGGTCCACACACACAGCGTTGCTCTTTGCTTTAATCCACCGCAGTACAATCGCAGGCCCAAAAAAGCTCTTCCACAAACCCGCGCTCTTTGAAACTCGGTCTATTTGTAGGTCAGGGCTTTGCAATCGCTTGAACGATTGCCAGAAGGGGGCAAAAAGCTTGGTGGACCGCCTAGAGCTGTAGGCAGGGCAGGGAAAAGAGGCCCAAACAAGAAAAGTAACAATGATTTCCCTACTGCAGCACACAAAGGAGCCTATTGCAGGGAAGGCTTTGCCTCTCGCTTTGAAGAAATTTAAGTCGGAGCGAGAACTGACACATGCAACGTGCTGATCTATCCCCATCTTCCTCTGAGCCCCCGGCTGAACAGCACCCACTGCCGCACAACGCATTCCCCCCCTGAGAAATTCCGCTCGTTCAATTCAAATTGCCATTAAACTAAAATAACATGCCCGGATTCAAAGGAGAGTTTAAAACAGCTCCTGATTACCTTAAGCTAAAACTCCCCGAGTAAACTACTCCAACCAAAGCAAGGGCTTTCTTCCAGCAAGGAATTGCACCTGTTTAACGAGTAGTTTTATTAAACTGGTGCAATTTGTTCAAGCTGAAGGAGAACTACTGACAAAGAACTAATACGAAAAGCGAGGGAAAAGAGAAAAATCCCCAAAGAATAACCTCAAGAAATAGAAGTTCTGCAAAACTGGCTAAAGCACAGATGTCTACAGCATGTGACAAGGGGGTTTTTTTCCATCATCTGCTCTTTCCCTAAGCTGAACGGTCACAGAAGTAAAGAAAAAAGGAGCAAGTTCTGCAGAGGGAGCGTCCAAAGCCCGTGATGTCCTCCCGTGTACGAGCAGCAAAGCTGGAAGCCAGAAGGAGAGGCCGTGAAAGCCACAAAATACCCCGTGCGAACACGCTGACATAGATCTGCATGCTGGGCATTTGCAGTAAATACCTTTGCAGGAAGAATTGTTTTATTAGGATGAGAAGTGACCACGAGTGAGAGAACCACGACAGGGCAAAGGACAAAGCGGGCGACGTCTTGTCAAGCCTTACAGAAGGTTAAGCTGCCCATTCAGCCCCAGCATAAATACCACTAATTAGCCTCACCCCAATCAACGCTGCTACTTTTAGTTTGCTAAATAATCCTGCCCTTTACAAAGGAAAAGAAAAAAAAAAAAGGAATTATCTCCCCCATTTCTTCTCACCAAGCTAAAGATCCTTCTCCAACCAGATGAGGTTCAGGAAGACGCTATTTTAAGAGGTTCAGTGTCAGCACGGCCTCCAAGGGCTAGAAAGAAAAGCCGTGAGCAGACTCCAAAGAGGGAGCAGCAAGCTGGTAATTTAAAAGAGAAAGGATTTTAGAACCACCTCTGGCTACTTTGCAACCACGGCTCTCGCGTCAGAGCAAACCCTGGAGCTGGGACAGAAAGGCGTTGCAAGCTCGGCTCTGGATTTTGGGCAGGGGTGGAAGGCCAGAGCTCGTCTCCTGCACGGTTACCGGAGAGGAAGGAAAGACCACGCTCTTCCTCACGGGTCTCGACTCGTCTTGGCTCAGTCGTATCCATCAGCTTTACCCGTCGGAGCTGGGAGCCGCCTTCTCCTGCAGTACAAAAGACTTTAAACTTAGAAATGAAGAGACTTCAACCCCCTAAAAAGCGTCAATCTGAAGTGCTCAACAGCCTTTAATTCATTACGAACCTAAAGGTGGAGAAAAATGAAATACATCACATCCTTCATCTGGGGGGGGAAAAAATCATTATTTTTATAGCACATAATCAGACACTTACAAATATAATTTCACTGGAGGAAGGGGAGGGTAGCTACGTGCATTTCCTATTTCCTTCTCAATAGCCTGATGCACAGAGGCCATCGATATGGTCACGACAGATCATCTGCACATCATTCCTAAACCAAAGAGAGGGATTAAAAAGAAACAAAAAAAGGAGAACCCCTGCAACAAGGAAGGGCATTCTACAGTTCCAGGTTCACGTTTAAACATAACTCAGCATCTGAATGAGGGGTGAGGAAACACACTTTGTTTTTACAATATAAATAGTCTTTTTTAAAGGTATTACATATGGATACAGTAGCGGTGCTATTTCAGTCAGGACTTGAACATGCAGAGGAAATTCCCCATTGCTCATCCCAGCCCACCCTCCCCCTCCAAAAAAAAAAATCCTCTGCTGTTTAAATTCTCTTTCAATTGTTTTAAATATTTCTCTCATGGCTTGGCAACATTCCTACTCTTTTATACAAGCAAGTTCTCTGCTAAACCGTGTGTTAACCGACAGGAGACAGCTATGTAGGAGTAACAACCCAGGCTTTTAAGAACCTTGCCGATTTTTAAAACTTTTATTAGACTCGGTTTGTTTTTATTCTTGGAGGCATCTTTTGAAAACGTCAAAAACCCAGAAATAAAACCCCGTTTCAAACGCCTTACAAACACGCACAGAGGCGCGCGCGCAAAGAAAATAACCCGGAGCGGAGGCAGAAGAAATCAAGGGAACTCCAGTTCTTCCAAGGGAGAACACAAACCAAGAAGAAAAAGGAAAATGCGTTATTCTATGTCCACTCTTTCACCGGGACAGTTTAATACCCATCGAGTCCCTTAAGATGCTAATCTACCATCTGCCGGCCCACAAATCCTTCCCACTTATTCCCTTAAAGATCCAGCTACAGCGCTGCTTAAAAACCTCTCCGCAGAGCAACGACCGCCTTGCAGAGGGGCTTAAAAATATATATATATAAAGAATATTGTCTCTTTCTGCCCAGTAATTTCAGGGAATTAAGTGGAAAAGATTGTTCCGGACAGCTCTGCGATCCCCCAGCGTTGGAGGCGCGTGGTGTGACGGCCCCGCGGATCCACGTCCCCGTCCCAACGCTGCATTAACGGTGCCTTTTTCTGGCCTCTGACCTGCCCGAGCTTGTCCAGAGCGAGAGGAAGACGTTCCAGTGACTCCCGCGGGGTTTGGGATCAGGCTCTTGTACAAAACACTGCTCCACAACCAACAGAGGTGATTTTCAAGCGTTCGAGTGGGAGCTGCCCACTCGATAATCGAGGATTGGGGTTTTACCTTCAACGCTCGTTCAATTCGCAGCGAACCGAGTCGAGCAAACCAAGGGCTTGCGTTCCTGTTCGCCAGGAGTATCTCAAAGGCTCAGTCTCGGCTTAGGTAAAGGATGTCACAACAATCAAAGATGTTTGGGGAATTTCTTCTTTAATAAGATAAAAGAAAAAAACCAAACATACAAACACCTCCCAGGCTTCTGTCATGGAATGATTCTCACAACTGTAAGGAGCACAACTCAATAAAAGAAAAGAAAATAAAAATAAGGAGACAAAGAAAAGAAAAAGGTTCCTATGGGGGACATGCCTAGCAGAGCAATCCCCGGTGCTCCGTCGCAGTGGGGAAGGGGATGGCTCGAAAAGGAACTAACACAAGAAGCAGCAACAAAACACTTGCCAAAACTCCAGTGGCGTATCGAACGGAAAGCCATGCTGGTCTGGAACTAGAAAGCAACGGTGATGGCAAAGGTGGGGAAGGAAGATGACGAGAATGACCCAAACCTGTCGTTTCTGCCCGGCGTCCCTTCCTGGTGACAAGGCAGAAACGCACACGGGGATCGCGAGTCTTGCAGAGAACTAACGGTAAGAAACATCCCGGCTGTGAAACATTTCTGTCCCCATCTTACAAAGCAGATAGTGTTTCTTTACAAAAAAAAGAACCCAGAGCTCCCCAGGACGTCTGCTCTTGCTCTCTCCCCCCGCTGTCACATTAGTCACATTTCATTTGGGGTGAGGGAGGAGGATTTTGTTTATTTTCTGTTTTTAAAGCCATCATCTAGAAAAATGTTTCGTGGAAACTTTTGTTTTCCTATTTTTGTTTGCTTTTTTTTTTTAATAATGCTCATTTATAGAAAACTTCACAAAGGTGATGTCTATGTACAGAAAACACCATTCCAAAGGCTGCTTCAGTAGTCAATGTAATAGCACCTTGAAAGACAAAAGTTTGACATATTTGAAAAAGTCACTGTGTTAAATTTTAACCCTTTCCAAGCCTCACAAAAAGGAGCCAGTCACAAAGGCCCGTCAGGACAAACTCTTCCAAAGTCTCCACGGGAAATGCTGTCGGAAGGTTTTCAAGCTCCTACTCTATCGGTTCCTGGCCAAGTGGAGGTAGCGCAGCCAGACGGGACTTTCTGCAGTTCGAACCAAGAGCAGATGAAAGAATTCACAGCAGGCTATTGCACAAGGCTGGTCTTCTATTCCACACTTCCCTCCTTCTTTTTCCACAGGCTTGAAAAGGGTTAATTCAATTTTATTTTTAATTAATCCTAGTTAAAACATGTTGCTCTGAGTTCCAGGCTGGTACTGTGTCTGCAAGAGGCTCTCCATAAAGGCCAAGTAATCTGGGTTTTGTCCGTATTCTTCGGGATTTCTTGAATTCCCCAGCCGGGGACGCTTGGCTCTCACTTCATCTCCCGAAAATACATCTTCCTGAGGGGCCCCAGTGCTGAGGGACTGCGGGAGACAGGAAAGCACAAGCGTTAGAGGCACGGGAGGAGAGCGGAGAGAGGCGCGGGTGCAAACGTGGAGCGCGCCCGCGCAACAGGACAGCGGGGCCAGCCAGGGCACCGCTCGGCTTGAGTATTCCTGGAGAAAAGGCAAACTCCGAAACACGCAAAGCACACGGGTGAAATGAAAAATTACAAGCTTCTGAAACCAAACTGGAAAGAGAAACCCTTGACTTGCCTTCTTTCTGTTTCAGAATATCTTTCACTTCAGCTCCTGCCTTGCCAGTTCTCTTTCTGCTCCTGTCCTCTGCCTCTTCAGGTTATTCATTCATAATGGAAAGCACAGAGGGAATTGGGGCTTCCCTGATGTCTTTGGAAAAAGACCCAAAGAAAGCATTTAGGGATCGCTGTTTGAACAATTGCTTCTGCTCGTCCTGCTCTTATGCTCTCAAACGAGATGCGTTTCTTGGTAGAAATTATCATCTCCTATCGTTCTGCTCTTTTGTTCTGCTGTTCGACATTAGAGCATCACTGCCAGAGCATCGTCTAACACTTCTGGCAGCAGAAAGTACAGGACAAAAGCCTTTAGCTTTTTATTCACTTTCCAGCTTGCCTGCCTTCCTCTGGAACTGCTAGAAAGCTGATGTCTCCACTGCAGGGGATGCATTTCTTTCCAAATGTTGTTTTTCAGGGCTCAAATACACTGTTTTTATTATTAGACAGCTGAAACAAACTGCAATATTGAGCACATCCTAGAAATGAATTCTAGGGTGCTTCCTTGCCACCAGAAGTCTTTCGAGGATAACGAGGTAAATTATTATTAACCTCTAAAATTTACGCTGTGAGGTCTTACTGAGATAACCTCAAACAAGATGAAGATGCCACCCAGAGCTACATTACAGAAAGCATTCTACAAGGGGGTTTTGGGGTAGAACCCTTGGAGATTTCATGCATAAGCACACAGAAGTTTCCTGCGAACCGGCACGGGTTTTTCCCCAGGACTGCCTGTCACCAGGTCACTTTGCCCATGTGCATCTCACACTCCTGCCGGCGGCCGCGGATTCACCGGGTCAGTGAATCGCCGGGTTAACCCGGACCAGCAATTCACTGAGTCTCAAGGGAAGGGGGGACCATCCTCTTTTTGCCTCTATAAGGGACAGAAGCCCAGAACCTCATCGCAGCTGAACTTTGTGGATCCGTTCCTGTCTTGCAGTGCCTGACACGACATTTAGAATGAAGAAGAAAACTTTATGTTCTCCATTTGCGTAGAAACCAGTCTCATCATTGGTTTAAATGCGATGTCTTTAAAGGTTAAAGCACCATGTTTGAAAACACCCAGCAAGTCTGGAACTAAAAAAGCTACGAAAGAAATCCCTCATATTTTCTAGGCTAAATAAATCCATTGCATACACTTAAAGACAGACCGATCTTTTAGATTAAGAGCTGTATAGGTAAAAGCTATGTTCTAAATCTCCGGTTTGGGGAGAAACAGGGGTTTGTCCCACGTTGCTCATGAGTTCTGCAGCACCCACTTAGCTGCAGCCAAGTTCACCTCACTCCTAATGAAACGCAACATTCAGATAGAATGGCAGTCCACGTAACTAAACTCATATGGTTTAAAATGATATGAACATAAGCTTTTAACCAGAGAAAACAAAAATTGTATCTGAACGTGCGAAAGGGAAAAGAATTTCAATGCTTCTCAAGCATTCCTGTCCTATTTTGTGAATGACAAGAGGTTTTACAGCCACAGAACCCGTGGGTTGCATTCACCTAATGTCTAAACAATATGCTAAAAAATGCGAGTACTGCAAAGCACAGGCTGTTTCTGTTACCTCGATACCCACCAGGCGAGACTTCACTCTCTTGGGAAGCTCTTCTTCCAAGGTATAAATATCCCCACGTTTTACCATGAGTTGGGAACCATCTTCAAACTCGACCTGCAGAGGAGGCACAGGATGAACTAAGAACTCGGCCTCTACATTTACTGTACCTGAACTGTCCGTTCCCAGATTCCGTCAAACTGTTTTGGGGATGCTGCACCCAAAAAGCGCCGGTTTCGGTGTTGCTCAGGCACCTCTGTCTTTATCAAGATCAAGTGGTTTCATTCGGCGCTCCCAAGGACCTAAAAACTCTGAGCCACAGCTGGACCAGCACCTCTGCTCCCTGCTCCCGCTCCGAGCACTGCAGATTTCTACTGATTTTTTTATTCAAATCCTGAAAAAAGACGCTTTTCACTTCTAAAAGGCAATCCTGTATTCAGACCGATATGGTAATAAGAATTCCTTTCATCTTAAACAAAGCCTTTTCTCGTGTCATAAGGAAACATCTCCAGCTACTAAAATGTATTTGTATTTTAACAAGCAGAAACAGTCAGCCAGGTACAAAAAATGGTGTTAACTCCTCTCATCAAACCTTTTTCGCCAAGCGCTGATTGTATCATGAATTATGCAACAGATGTTACGGGAATGTTTATTCATGGCAACGTGCATATAAAAATGTTAAAACTATTAAAAGTTTTTAAGACATTCTCAGTTTCTTTGCTTAAGACCTATTAGGCTTTTCTGGATAATGCAGGAGGACATAAACCACAGCTTAATGCCGGGTTCAGACTGGTTAATTCAGAAGGAAGAAAGTGTCTGTGCTCTGAGCGCCCCCTGCACTGCCCAGGTCCTGCAGTTCACCAGTTAAACCAGTTACACCAGTTACACCTTAAACTATCACAAACAGAGCGCCTGGATTTTGTTTATTGAAGTTCCAAATCAGGGACAGCGGTTAGACCTCTTATGACCACACATTAGAGCACACAGGGTTGCAAGACAGTCAGCTGGGCTCAATTTTTTAAAATACATACACATCTAATCTTAGCACAGCAAATCCAGACCTAGAGATGTGAACCAGGAAGCTGCTGCAAAGTAAGTTTAAAATGCAAAAGCTAATAAATGCCTGCTGTCTTCCGACAAACACACTTATTTCGTAACAAAACTGTCTCTTTTATCTGTTCCACCACAGATAAAAGTACCATAAGTACTGAAAAAGTATCTGCGTAGGGAACCCATGTGGAAATTCAGGCTGTTCTCCCCATGGAAAGAGCTTTTTTTGGAGGTAACTGCATGATTTGAAAAACACGGACTCCTCATGCATATTTTTCTGTCATCTGGCACTATCGCTGGAATAGCCTATTTCTAATGATTGTACCTTCGAGAAATCAATGACAATTTCCTACACTGTGATTAAACTGGAAAGCATGCATAACAATAGATCTTTCTGGAACTATCTATTGTCGTTATTCACAAGCAGGGTCACCTCAGATCACATCGGCTCTGAGGCAATTAACATCCATTACACACACCGAAAAGACTGTTCACCGACAAGGTGGGTTATTGTGCTCATCACAAACCCTCCGGTGCAGAAAGGACAGAAACAAGAACCCCATTTAAAACAAATACAAGATAGGAGATTTTCTTTGCCTTTTGCCCAGGGGAATTCATCTCTTTAAAATAACAATTACTTGCAAATTTCAGCATGTATTTTTTCAAAAGGATGCGCACAAAGTATATTTTCCAAATCACTCTCATTTTCAGCTTCTTCGTATCATTTAAAATGGATTCGATGAAACGAATGGACTGCACCTTATACAGCCTTCTGTGCTGAAATACTAACACTGAGTACCAGGTTAAATCTTCCTTCACTGACCACCGCAACCTTCCACAAACAAAAATCCCATATGTGCAACAGACTCAAGGACAAAAAAAAGCCTGGCTGCTGGTTTTCTCGCCTTAAAAATAGAGCTGGTGAGAGCGTACGGGACCAGAGACTGAAGGTTTCCAGTCCCTCACATGTTATTCCCACACGACGCTGCCACTTCACAAAGTCCCTTCCCATGACCAGAGGATTGTTCCTCCCCTCGCAGTCGTCTCCTGAGCCGTTCTTTCTCTTTTTTTCCTCTAAAAGTGTCGAGGAAAGTTGTAATTCTGTAGATCCTGACTCCTGCGGAGCTCCAGCCCACGAGCTCAGCTATGTCCAGAGCAGAGAGTGGTTCAGGTGGGTCACTTGCGACCTCAGTCAGCTCTGAGCCAGAAGGAAAAGGGCAAATTTATTTTATATTTTAAAAGCAGATACAGTCTAGACGTATGTCTATCCATACATCCACACTCTACCATGGAAACCTTTACCCTGATCCTATTTTAACGTGACTACCAGCAGTATTCATTTCAGAAGGTAAATTCGCCCTTCAAGACCAGAGCAAGTGTTCAACACCAGCGAGCCATATTATTTGTGTAATAATCAGTATACAGGTGCCCTCCCACACTCACCTGGTAAATGTGACTGATCTGGGCTGCAATAAACTTGGCCTTATAGACGATTCCATCCGTCCACTGCAGCTGGACCAGCTCTCCCTCCAGAGGGGGCCCCAGCTGGACGCAGTCTCTGCTCTGGAGACACAGGGAAAGAGGTCAGACCTAAAAAAGTGCCTTCAAATCACTGCTCAAGTTGCTACGTAACGCTATCATTAAGTATAAGAAAGTTTCTGCGCTTGTGATTAATTGCAGTCATCTCCAACGAAACTCTTACCAAGTGAGAGAGCAGGAATAATAGAGACCTGCGGCTCCTTCTGGGGACAGGACTCGGTTCTGGGGAATTTCTCCTTACAAATCCCCGAACATCAGATCTCCCGCATCGACACAACCAAGCGGAGTGACCTGCGCTGTGTCACGCAGTGAATCAAAGGTGCAATCGGGAAAGGAATGCACGAGTCGGCCTCTTCTAGGCCTTCCCGCTGTTAAGTGAATTCCCTGTTTTGAACCGCAAGTGCCTACAGACAATCTGCTTCCCCCATGAATCACACTTGTCAGTTGAAAAATAAGAGATTATTCAACCACAAAATAAATAGGATGCAAGTTAAAACAAAGATTGCTTTCTGTTAAGCCATCCGCATGTGGCAGAATCACATCTTCACAGAGGAACGAAAACACGTGAAATGAGGTTATGTCATAAACAAGAACAACGGTAATGAAAAGCAGTGTGAATTTTTCTATGCAAGCAGCAACTTCACTTTTTAATTTTATTTTAAGTTTTACTTTGTTGTTCCACCCCAAAGCGCATAGAAGAGGAATGCACACGTTACAGTTTGTACCCGTCTATAAGGGTAACAGAGCTCCTTACGATAATGCTTTCTGGGTAAACGTTGTCGCTGTATGAACCATCGTCAAAGTTCACTTCATAGAAAGTCTGTGTTGTCATGCCAATCACTTTACATCGGTAGTAGAGCCCATTCCGATTCTTTGTGATCACTGTCTGTCCGAGGGTCACCTCTCTTCGAAACGGAATCTGCTTTGCAGAGAAAAGGGAATAATTTGCTATTTGCAATCATAAAAGCTGCGTCAAAAATACAAAATAAACCCAAAACAAATGCCGAGCCCCCAACCGTACATTCTGGTTAGCAGCTTTGTGCTTGAAGCAGGTGATGGACACGACGTAGGGCCAGTCGTCGGGCTCCATGGGCACGCCGGCCGCGTGCGCGCAGGTGACGTGGAAGGACGTGGAGCAGAGCTCGTCCGAGCACTGGATGCAGGCGCCCGCCACCCGCTTCATCCGCTTGCGGCAGTACACGCATTTCTGGAAGGGAACGCAGGGCAGAGTCAGCAGCAGCTTCGCTGCAACGCGGGGCGCCCCGGTACCTGCCACGGTGGGGGACTCTCTGTATTGGTGTCTACGGCACAAAAACCGCGGCCAAAACCCGTGACGTTTCCTGCTGCGAGCTCACGTCTAGCACTTCCAGAACTGCCTATAAACACCTGCCTGGACTCACTCGAAACCCAAAGAAACTAGAGCAGATCCTAACTCAGCATTCCCTTGAACACGACAGCATCCCGCAGTAATTCACGAGCTCGCTGGCCAGGAACACAGACTTAAGTTCAACTGGAGACCATGCGGACGGCACCTGTACCGACGGTAATTCAAACAGATGCACTGCTAGAAAATAACATTTTCATTTTTTGAAAGAACAGAACACAGAATAACTGCATAATAATTTGTTCTATTTAACGGAACATTATACCTATTAGATCTAATACAACTTTATATAACGGAACTAAAATATTGCATGTGGGTTTGGTTTTGGTTTTTTGGGTTTATTTTTTAACACACATAAACATATCAACCATAAATGCTTTATTGGTATCTGTGTCAGATTAGCTACTGTAGTTCACTCAGTCACTGCTTTGCAAACAGAAGAAATAAAGACATTGTACCAAACACCAGAATTACAAGGGGGAAAAGAAGGAACAAAATCTTTCGGTGTTTTTAAAACTCATTTTCTGCAAAGCAGGTCCAGTTATTAGGCTAATCTAATCAGCACTTCAAGGGGACAGGTAATCAGCTTAAGATGCGTTACCACTTTAAAACAAAATCTCTATTTTTTTCCAAGTCTGGAGTCTTGACAGCGCACACCAGGAGTCAGTGGAAGCGAGACACATCTCCTCATTCCCAACAGCACCAAATTCTTGTTTCCAAGCCCTCAGAAATACAGAAGAGCAGGTTTGGAGAATCCCAGTCTAAAGGAATTTAAATGAGACACTTGTGCAAGGTTTCCAGGGAACTATCTGGAAACACCGTTTTCAGCTTTTAACATTTAAAGTGCAGGGAATCTGTCACTGATCGATGGCAGCTGCTTCACCTTATCTGAGGCTTGGACAAGGCAGATCAGGGAAAAATTAATATCACATGTGAGAGGAACATGCATTTTAGAATGAAGGGCTCACATAAATAAAACCCTCAGAGATATTACATGCCCATGAATCTGACTAGATGGCTTTGTAATTTATTTATTACAAATAATTTCCACATCTAAGGAGGAACAGCGGAAAGCAGTCATTCCAAAGCACATTACGCCAGCTCGCTCCAGCCACCGCCCCCAGGTTTGGCCTCAACGTCCCTCCCAATCCACCCGCTCGGACACAAAAATGTCCCATAAACATACGGGGATACTACAAATGACAGATTGGTTTGCTCTCTGCAGCATCTGATATTAAACAGAGCCTTTCTTCGCCTCTTCGTGCCCTCCCGTTACCTCACTCCCATTAAACTTCTGCTGAAACTCTGCAGCATTCCCAAACGCGTGACCTAAATTTTAGATCCGTATGAATTACAACATCCCATGGGATTAGAAGCGTTAACGTAAGCTGCTTGAGATCACACAATAAGCCAATACAACCCCCAGAAATACGAATTCACTCTGCTGCTAGATCTAAAAGCGCATCCTCAAAAATATAAGGAGTGGTATCGTATTACAGACTAGGCAGTAAATGCAAAATAAGAATTGCCAAATGTCAATGTTATATTTGTGTTGCCACAGCTGAGAGCCAGGGCCCCACCACACCAGCTACAACACGCCGCCAAGACAAATAAAAGGCCATTCCTTCTCCAAAGAGTATTTCTCTTTTCTTTGAAAGCAAAACATGCAAAAAAAAAAAAAAAAAAGGGAGATGCATTCTTGGCAATTTCAGTGCAACATCAGCCCTCCCTGATGGGATCTGCCTCACATCCATATGAAATAATTCCTGCGAATTCACTCAAGCCGGTATGTTTACACCAAAGATTAATTTGGCCTTTTTACTTAAACTAACAAAAGCCAGGAAATTCAAAGCCAAGGCCTTCGTGTTGCCAGAACGTGGGGGGTTTTTTTCGGAATTTAATAAGCTGTGCCTTTATCGCTCGGTAACCCATGTTCCAAAGGCAGATAAGCAGCACAGCAAAGTGCGCAGCAGGAGCGGGCGCTGAGAGCAACGAGATCTCATTATTAAAGTGTCGATAGGTAATTCTGCCGCCGGCGGGGACGACGCTGATCCACGGTGTGCTCAATAGCGTCTCTCCAGGGAGCGCCAACCCTGCGCTATCAGGAATCTGCTTTTATTGACGCGAACGGGGCTCTTCCAAGGTTTAGTGTGCGTCCAACGACAGCCCAGCGGCAAGGGAAACTCCTCGTGACAGGGAAACGAGCTGCAACAATGGAATATCCAAAGCAAATGTGATCGAAGGATAAAGAAAACCGAGCTACAGCGAGACTGAAATGTGGAAGACGGTGGGAAGAGTGAAAATCTAGAAGATGCGGGAGATGGGATGGCCAGAAGCAGCGGTGCCAAGGGCCACCGGAAAGCGGCACGTGGAGATTTAAAGACATTTTCTGTGGGAGGGGAGGGAGCAAGAAGAGAGAATTTCTAAAGCACAGGAGAAAAATCTTCAGAATGAATGCACAGCAGAGAGTGGGGTCATAGCCGAGCGTAAGAAATGGGCTGTCTCCTGCATGATGAACGCTGCAATTCATTTCCTCCACCAAGGAATGACAGCTAATTATTCCAAATTTCCACGTCATAAATAATTTACACGCGCAGGCCCGTAAGACGCCATCGATCAGGGAGCACGCAAGCTGCGGTCTTTAAAATGATGCAAAGCCACAAATGGACTGAAAAGTCTGTGCTTGAAAGGGGAGGCCTGGTGCATGCTCAGAAATCAGGAGATACCTGAGAACAGATCACCGCAACGCCTTGTTACCTCAGCCTCTCACCGTAACTTAAAAATACAAACGTATTAAAAAAGAAAATCAAAAATAATCTGAACCTGTGTCCAAAGCTGCCCAGCCCAGCCAACAGGCCCTGCCACAGGCTCATCACTTTCCAAGCAGAGCTCTTAAAGCCAGGCTTTGCCAAGACCTGAGCTAAAAACCAAGCTCTTGCTCACTTTAACATAAGGAATAGGCGCCTGTAAATCACATCATTAGACAAGGCACTTCACAAAAATTCTCTGCCTTTCCCGAGACACGAAGAAAACACGAGGTGCGAATGGAACACAACCCTGCAGAAATCAACAGAACCGAGAAGCTTTAATTCGGGAACGACACAGAGAAATGTGCAGTAGGTCTGTGCAGAGGCTTGGGGGGGAACAGCCAACACTTCGGAGCAAAATGAAGCAACAGTTTTACGTGTTTTAATACTGCCCTGGCTCTATAGGATTGTAAGGCAGTCACAGAAGAGTTAAAGAATTAAGTCTTGTGAGGCTCCATTAAGCAATACAAGTGAGTCTTGTGTAAAAGGATTTTCAGTTCATCGTTACAAGTGCTGGTAATGAAGAGGATGCTTGCTGGAAATGTCAGACGATCCATAAAGAACCACTGCTGCAAGATTTATCGCGCTCACATCACACTGCTCCATCACTCCACCTGAATAATGAATGCTTTTTACATCCACATTTGTGTACGAAACCCATTTGCACAACAGAGAAATAACTCTGGAAGCAGACAAAGATTCCTCCTCACCTCTCAGCCAGGCCCAGGCCAGGCTGCCTGCACTAAATAGCCGCGCAGTTAACGAACACATCACCGTTAACTAACGTACCGCTGCTGCGTCACCTTCCCCCGCACCGCGCTCCCACTGCCACCCAGCTGACTTCTGCACGAAAAAAGCAGCAAAAGCACCATTTATTTTGCAATAACACACTACAGTGATGGGGCATTAACTAACATCGAGATTAATTGCTCTGAGCTAATGAATCATCCATTACTAATCCCTCAGATGAGGCTACGCCACTAAATAACAAGTTGGAGCTGGACTTCTATTAAATCCTTTGCAGAGTCTCGCCTTCCAGTCACAGTCACAAAGAATGTTTATTATTTTCTGCAAGAGATTTCTTGATATCAAAAGAGAAACGTTGTAAAGAAAGACAAATCAAATTACAGATTAAGGAGTCAGTAACACCTCGGCTTCTTTCTAGTTACCACGGCCCTTGGCACTCCCGCCGTGCGGAACTTTCAATAAATGAAGCTTTCAGGTAGTTGAGCCCTGACCCAGAGGTGGGAAAGTGTCCCAGGGGAAGAGAAACTCCTGGAAAGCACAAGCAGATGTGGACATCACAGCTTGTTCCTCCTGGTACGTTTGTTGGCAATAAGAGCAAGAACATCACCTCTAGTCTCAGCTGCTTTATGATCCCACACGATGTTTTCCTGTCTGCTTAAAGCCTTATCTTTTTTTCTGGCTCTCGTTCACACTCTCTCTACAGGTAAAAGACACCCACCAGTTTCCACCTCTGCTCCGGAATAGCACTGATGTCCACAGGATGACGCTCTATTACATTGAGAAAACGGGCCTCGGGGACAGCGATAGCACAGATTAGATGGACCCACCTGGGAAAAAAGCGAGAGAGAAATCAGTCTACCATTATTTGAATTAAATACGCAAGAGGACAGTTAACATTTCTCTGACTCCCTCGGTATCGAGGCATATTTACGGTGGTCGGGCAGCCGTGGCAACGTTACCGACTGATTGTTAATCACGGTTGTACAAGGTAAATGTCTCTGGAACAACTGGGATCAACTTTCTTAAGCATCTGATCTTGCATGATACTAAACACTCTCTGAAAATACTTTTCTCTGAGAACAAACTAAATTTAACAGTGTTCAGAGCCACATTACCCCTGCTACTGAAAAACCTGGGGCAGAGTGTAAGAGAACACGGTTATTCCAGCTCATCCTTCCAATTCAGTGAGTAGCAGTTACCTCCCTAATGCCAAAAGTAGCCGCTACCCTGAGCGCCAAGACCAAATTCACAACACTATAGCATTAAACGCAGTATGGAAGGACAGGATATTTAAAACCATCCCTTACCGCCCGTCCGTGGTCATCTGCAGAGCTCCTCCCCTGAGATTGCACAGGCAACATTCCTGGGGGAACAAAACACCTTCAGAACTGGACCAAAAAAGCCCTGCGAGCCTGCCTGCCTTTCCCCAAACTGAATGGTGACACCACATCTGGGATGCAAAGGCAAACTGTACCCTCCCACCACCCACCTCTGTATCTAATTCACTCCCACAATTAATCACTTATTGTCTCGATGCGCAGACACTTACCGCTGCCCACGCGTTGGCTGAGCACCGTGAGCAAGACCAGCTTTCATTCACCAAGTCTGGACGAATTCCGTAACAGCCTGAAAGAAAACAACTTCTCTTTAGTTTTCTTTTCTTTTTTTTTTTTTTTTTTTTTTTGCAAGGACTACAACAGCAGCACTTGATCCTCCAGGCAAGAACTGGACTCAGAAGCGATGCTGCTACTGCGGGAATGCGCCCACACGTCACAACAGCGGAGAGCACGGAACGTGAGCATCACTGAAGCAGCTGGCTTTGCTAAGTGGTATTATGAGAAAGAACTGTAATTAAATACATGCATTTCACATATTTAACAGTATTTAAACTAATACTGATTTCTGGTTATATGAAGCGCTAGAAATATATGATTTTACAGAGCACCAATGACTCCAATATGCAAGCACCAAACCCTCCTACATACTTTGCAGCATGCAGGTATTATACCCATTATAAAGACAAAGAAATAAGACCAAAAAAGCCCTTAAAATTCTGTAAAAGGCACCGAGGTTTGCCACTGAAGACAATGGGGAAAAAACAAAGGAGTTTTGAAAAAGTAGATGTACACGATTCCCATAAGCTTAATTAAACACAAACTGCCAGCCAGCATCCTAATAACAAACTCATCCCATGGCCTTCACCTGTCCTAACAAAACAGAACAGAGCGTTTCAAGTGGGAATGACAAGCTCAAATTACTGAATTAAAAGAAGTTATTCAGAAAGCACTGAGATTGCCGCAACAACCTGATTTATAAAAATCATCCACTTAACCAGATAAACATGATGTCAAAAAAAGTCGATAATATAGATCCACAGCTGTCTTCCACATCTGAAATCTCTTTTCATCATATGGCAAGTCGAGAAAGCAGATTCAACCCTGTCCTAGAAAACTGGGTCTAAAAACCTGATCTGGAAACTGAGCTGAAAAAAAAACCCCAGAGACCCTTGACTGAAATCCTGCTGGAGCAAAAAAAGGTGAAATGCTGAAATTTCAGCATTGATTTCTTGGTTCAGGACCACAGGTGGCTGGGCTATGGGATCTGAGGGGAAAAACAGTCCTGCTTACTGAGCACTAGACTGTCCCGTAACAAAGGTCCTAATGGATAAATAAAAGTATGCTCTTTTTATGGATTTTGTCAACACCTTAAAAGCCCAGAAACCTTCCCAAAAGCTCCTTCTCTCTGCGGCCCTGGTGCGGCTGGGCGAGGGCACCTCTCGAGGACAACCGACTGCAGCTGGTCCTGCAGCGTGTGGCCAGATCAGCCAAACAATCCTGGAAGAAAAGCAAATGGATTCTCCGCAAAGTCAAAGGGATATCGCGGTCTAGAAGTACAAACAGCGACAAGGAAACAAGATGCTGGAGACCACATCAGACTGGATTTAACTTCTACCCTCAAGGGTAGACCACAGGTGGAATAGAAAAGAGAATTTCTCTGCGCTCTGAGACTGCAGATTAACATCACCTCGCCCACATCCCTCCGTCCCCAAATAGAATTTGGCCGCTGAAACCATTTTGATAGACTGGACTACTGAAGACATATGGATGTACAAGATGCAGCAACTCTGTCCCGATCGCTGCGGAGAACACGAAATCCGTCTTCAACCTCACGCTCACTCTGCATCACACGCTCTTATTAGCCAGAAGTGACCGTAACAACGGACACAGGGCAGAAATAAAAGTTGCGTTTTAGTTCTCCCCAGGTGACAGTCCTGCTGAGCTGCACGGTGACCCGAGGACTGTAAGACTGGAACAACGCAAGTGATTCCAGCTGATGCAAGTCAAATAAGATTCCCCATCTGTCAAGATCAAAGAGCTGAGCGGTAACTCGTCACATCTCCGAGCAGGAGCGCAAATGTTAACTAGATGTCATACAATCGACGGTGAAGGTACACTCTACCAGGATTAAGCAGATCTTCTTTTAGACCTGACTATCAGGGAAACAAACAGACATATGTTCCTTTTTGTAATCAAATGCCATTCCTACAAAGAGTAACACAGATGCTAATAAAATATATCTCGGAAACGAGTCCATAATCTCTGCTGCAGGCAAGAACAATACAGCCTTACCCAGCAGAGCAATATTTGAGCAAGAGAAAAGAGTGAGATCAGCTTTGTGATTTCTGCTTTATTACCAAAAAATGAAAGATAACAAAAGAGTCTTTGCTGTGAGATGGAAGAATCAGCCAAGAAACAACCAGTAAAAAGAATATTTGTGTGTGTTTTTAAGATCAGTGACTGCCAAGATGGACTCGAATATACATGCATACTAGGGCCAGAAAAGGGAAAAGTGGGAGCGACAGGTACAGCAAGCACAACAAGGAGAAATTTGAATATAGGCGACATACAAAGAAACTTCCAAGTTTCTCAATACCCGAAAGGCTTTGGTGAAGGAGGAAACACTCACTAGCATGAACCTGCAGGCAGCATTTGGCACAGGATATCAAGGGGCTGGTTCCATCCTCCCCAAGGTAGGAATTGGAAGGAAGGGGCTCTGTGTTCTCTCCACTTGAGGTAAAGCACATCTCGGGGATCAGGGGCTTGGTCTTCTGTCCGCACTTGGAAAGGTGGACGAAAGAGCTGGGCTCCCCTCCCGAGGCCGGGACAGCTTCCTTATCCATCTGTAAGGACTTAGAGAGAAAATATCGTCAGATGGAATCGCCCCTTCCATGGTCACAGTTTCCACTTGAAGTCAGAGCACTCCCCGTGCAAACAAATAATGAACTTTAAATCCACCCCCCCCAGCCCTCTCTTTTGCTCCTCTCTCTCTTCCTTATGCCTGTGCTGGGATCTGTAATTTATTTTGAAGGCTCAAAGCAGCATTAGAATAATGAGAAGCTTTCCCTGTTTTTCTTCTGTAAAAAGCTAAATTCCTAAATTGCAGCTGGAGTCACGAAGGAAAAACAATATTAATAAAAGCAAGACCTCCCCTCCCGCTCTCTCATCCTTTTGGCATCCTTCCCTCTTTCCACAAGAATTTACCCTGAAGGACATTTCAAGGTTTCTGGTAGCAGACCAGAGTGAAAAACAGTGGATGGAAACAGCCCAGCTGCACCCAGCTTTCCTCACAACCATTATACAGCAACATCCAGCAATCAGAACAGATATTATATTTTTTGGTCTGTATAATAAATCAAGAGATTTTATTGAAGAAGGCGATGGGTTCTGCTCTTCTCAGAAAAAGCTTCCAACACATCTAAATGCATCCAAGGCCCATATTCCTAGTGGACACACAAAGGCAGATTTGGCTCTATGAGCACGCAAGAACAAATCAATACACAACTGGGCCAATGACTAATTCATCTGATAAATTTTGCCTTTCTGCTCATAACGTATCCCAAAGCATATTGGTAGTTTCCAAGAAATAATGTATGTGGTTACTCAGTGCATTTTTGTTTTGTTGCTTGTTTGCATATATGCAGAAGTCCGGGCTTCAAACAAGAGCGATCACGTGCCCAATACAGCCCCGTTTCTCTGCATGAAATAGTGTTTGCAGTGCAAAGCTCTTTAAAAAAATTAAATAAAATGAAAGCTGGGAAAGCCAGAGGAGCCAGGAAAGAGAAAAAAGGCTCCATCCACCGCCTCTGCTAAATCCAAACAGCCTTCTTTGGTGTGCAAATCTGTGTGTGTCTTTTCTTTATTCTAAAGGTCTGCATCGGAACTCGCAGAGCAGCCGCCAGCTGAGCAGCAGGAGGAATTACCTGGTTGTAGGGGTAGAACAGGGTACAGACAGCGCAGTACGGCTCGCTCAGCGCAGCGGCTGCGTTGAATTTTCTTTCAGCTGGGAAATTATGCGCTTTATTCTTCCACTGGAGGGAAAGTAAAGATTTCAGAGCCTCTGGGTCACTCATATCTTCCTCCCCAGAAAATGGAAATGTTTCTAGGAAGAAAAAAAAAATCCCCAAACAATGGACAGTCAGTAGAGGCCAAACAGTCAGCAGAGAGTAGAGACAAAACGCAGCAAGGTCGGGTTAAACAGTTTCAATGACACAAGAAGTTCAATAAATAAGAAGATTCAACTTGTCCGTGGTTCTTCATACGTGTGTGCCTCAAAGACTTGCTTTAATGGAAATAATCTCCACTTGATGGGTACGATAGAGGAGATAGAGAGACCCCGATGACCTGATGGAACTGGCCACGAGGAAGAAGGAAGAGAATCCCGATTTACTGCCTTCATAACTCTCTCCACTTTCTAGCGGTGGAAACCTAACCCAGCTTTTTAATGAAGCCAAGTTCCAAACACATGACGCAAGTACGAGGAAATCTCCTTTTCCTTTCTGCAGCTGGGAGCGGCTGAAGACGCGTGCACAGCCCGTGCTGGTTCGGTGCAGCCAGCTCCCAGTTCCCACCAGTCAGCAGCAAGGCTGGTTTTCCCACCTACCAAAGCGCATCCTGTACCTGTTTCTGCAAACACAAATCTTGGCCGTGAGATACCCCGGGTCCAAGTTTTCGTTTTCCGCAGCTGCTGCACAGCCACTTCTGTCAAGCGCGCACCGCTAAGCCTTCAATTCGCATTCCCCACCACCTCTTCTCCTGCCAGAGCTCCGATAGGTACTGCTGGGGCTAATTAGTTTGCTAATTCTTTGTTTTTACAAAACCTGTAAAGGGCTCTTGGCATTTTACGATTAAACCACCATGGAATCCATTGGTGTTCGTTGGGGGTCCAGGTTTCTTACCATTCCTCATTAAGGACTTTTGAGTCACTCTAAGTGTTAAAGAAAGAAATTTTCCATGCAAGACTAAGTGTAAACCACTCGTCGTGTTGCCAATCTGCAAAGTTTCCGAAAGAACAGCTTGGGCCAAGGGAACTCAAAAACATCTTCTAGAACATTATCCCCAGAGCTCAGCACATCAGACCAAACTGTTCAGTGCTTCACTGTTAATTACTGGAAATATGCAGCTGATGTTCTGTTCTCAACAAGTCTGAGCCTCCTCCCCATTCCTACCCCCCTTTGAAGATTTTCAGACACTTAGTTGCCAGAAAGGATAAAAGGAACTTGTAGTAAAGCACTAATGGCTAAGTTTACATCTCAGATTATAAAAGTTCTCCCCAACTAATCTGATATATTTTGCCAGACAAAGTGGGAAATTTTGTTGTGTTTAATTGATCAGTCCTTTTTTTGAGATGATGAATGCTGTCTGTGTATTTCTGTTACTTCCCCCAAAGTGGCTTTTCTTACAATATTATTTGAATATTGGTATCCAAAGGCTATCACAGCTTTTTCCACACCACTGCCCAGCACTCTGCTGGAAAGGGAGACAGGACAAGGACGTGTTCTGCAGTTCCAACTCCAGCTACACGTGGCCACACCTCGTGTAAGGCACAGGCAAAATCTAAAACCACCAGTGCCCTGGGATATGCAGATCGATACTTTCAACATCTTTACTTTCGAAGCAGAGCTCAAGCCTCACCTTTTGAAGAAATCAAGCAGCTTTAATGACATTTTAAGACATGAGCTAAAAACCAAACCACATGCTTCTCCAAATTCTAGTCAAGGCACATGAGGAGACAGCAAGGATTTCTGATACTGGTGAAATCAATGAAACCCCTGTCATAATCCAGAGCTGAGAGAAAAAAGGAAATGACTGTTGTATGTTATCGCCTTCAGTAATCCCAGGACGGACCCTTGGTGAGATGTAGCATCCAGGACAGCTCCTACATTTCAAGCGAATTATACCCAAGTGGCAAAGGCTAATGATTTGTCTCAACTGAATTGGAGGTTTGCATATACTTTCCCTTAATTGACATGCTCGCTCCTCCTCATGGCAGCCTCCAGATTGTCCTTACACACCAGCCGGTCCCCAGGAAACAGCAGCGGAAGCTGCTCCCGAGGCAGCCAAAGGCCCCGCGCACCACCCAAAAAGTCAAAACGGCAAAAAGAATCTGTCTAACGAGGATCCTTCAGCGCAAAGTTTGTTGCGAGGTCTCACACCAAACCAGATAAATAGTCTCAACTGCCTTTCAAGGCTTCACGTTTTGCATATGCAAGACATCAAATGCTTCAGCCTTGGTACGGAAACGAGCTGTGCATGTACACAATATCCCCTTCCACACAAGGTTCCTCTAAAATCAGTGGATATATTCTCTGAAGGAGAGCGAACAGGAAAGATGTTGTCCTTTGGAATATGAGGTTGTAAGTACCTTGAAAGCAGGACAGCCAACTACACCCTCAGGTACCTGTCCCACCATGCAAAAGCTTCTTATTGGGGACTTTTCTATTTTCTGAGTACTTTATAATGTGGGTAAGACCCAGAAGTGGTAAATTACACCGCACAACAGCAGAGAGAGAGGTAAGAGACTTTTTTTTTTCTTGGTCCAGACTGTTACGGCATTCACAGCAACTGGAATGTGCAAAAAGAAAAATCGGTGATGTACAGTTAAGCACTGAGAGACTTTCTAATTCTCACTGCTGGATCTGCCAAGAAAAACTGATCCCCAACACTCACATAAACTAAAAAGTCAACCAAAAAGTTAGAACTAGAATTAACTTTCCTCATCCATATAACAGCAGACCTAACCTCCACCACGCTCTCAGGCGAACACCTCTCACTTTAATGCAATATCTAAGAAGGAGCTTTTATTTCGAGATGTTATTTTCTGTGAACTATTTTTTTCTCCCCTTTGCCCAAAATGCTGCCTCATTCTGCAGCCAGCAAAATATTTTTCTTGACAGAGAAAGAGGGTGGGAGGTGAGAAGGGACACCACGGATGAATTGGGTTTCCAGCTGGGTTATCAAAATGGGAACATGCTGCGCTTTCTATCATTTAAGTGTAACACAAAAAGTTTGCGGCCATCTAGTTACATTAACGGCTTCAGCAGTTTTTCAGATCAGACAAGACATACAAACGCTCCTGATGCTCGCGCACTCACCCTCATCACTCGAGGTCTCCTGTTTAACCACTGACAGCGGGGAGCGGGCTGGTGGTTTGCCCAGTGGGTGACGACGACTCTTTTTTATCTTCATCTTCATTTTTGAAAAAGCAGCAGCAGTCTGTAACAAACCAGAACGAGCTCCATGGGAACCCCAGAATACACAAGGAAGCAAAGGGCAGGGCAACAAAGGCAAAAAATCCTTGTCATAGAGACTTGTTGAATTCACAGAGCAAACTTCACTGCCTTTTGGCTGCAATCAATTAAGGCTCCCAAGCCAATTACTGCAACAGATAAAGCCAATGTTATCTCTTAAGACGTCAGGTAAAGGTAAACTGCAGTGTTCTGTTAAAATCAGAATAGCTTCAAGCCTGCCAATTCCATTAGCTCACAAAAAACCTGGTCAATCACATAAACAGCGAGGAACTCTGGCACGAAAAGTACATACAGAGCATACCGGACCAGAAACAGTTATCAGAACATTACAGTGCATTTTATGACAAGTGTATTATTTATCTTGTACTGTACCCACTGCCCTGCGTGCCATCCAATATTGTAAATACCGCATGCATCCTAATCACAGGGGCTCGCAGTTCTCAGCAATATTTTGACAACAATGACAAGTTTGATGAATCAGCCAGCATCAGTGCAACGATGGACTGAACCATGGACTGAACTCTGAGAAAATAATCGATCTTTTCCTGTAAGAGCACCCTATGGCTCCCCAGCACAGCGCTATTCCCCTGGAGGCCCTGGCACAACTCAGGACTCCTTCCAAGTTTGGTCCTCAAGTCATTGCTTAAACCCACCAAATCTTATCGTCACCTCCTTGCTCACTCATACCTGTGAATCACTGACCTCTGTAGCGACCTCTGTATTTTCTGCTTCTGCGTTCTCCTCATCCTTCACTGGGATTTCCATCGGGACCGTCTGCTCCTGCCAGCTGGGACTCTTCTGCGTGGCGAACTGCTCGAAGGCCTGCTGGCAGGACATGCGCTCCTTGTCAAACGCCACCTTTTTGGTCCGCGGAACCACGTAAAGCATGGGAATGATGGGCCGAGATTTGAAGTCGTCATCTTCAACCGGCGCCTCCGAGGGCTGGACGACGTTCAGGGGCGCTGGGGGCAGGTTCTTTTGTGCTGCGGAGGATGCGGGGGCTGCTGGGGGCACCGGTGGCCGCGCCGCTGGCGCCTCGTCCTCTGCCAGCTGCTGCGGGGGCAGCGGGGGAGGCTGCGGTGCTGGCAGGTGGTGTTGGTGTTGATGGAAAAGGTGCTTCTTCTTCCTCTCACTTTTTACTTTCGGGGGACGGGCCTTTGCTTTGCAGTCACCTGTTTCAAGAAATAAGCAATGTTTAGCTTCATACGCCAAGATTCCTAAAGACGTGAGGAAGGAATTGTTGGCCCTGAGGGTGGTGAGAGCCTGGCCCAGGTTGGCCAGAGAGGTGGTGGCTGAACCATCCCTGGAGACATCCCAGGCCAGGCTGGACGGGGCTCTGAGCAACCTGAGCTGGTGCAGATGTCCCTGCTCACAGACCCAATAAGCTTTGAAGGTCCCTTCAACCCAAATTATTCTATGATTTCTGAGCATTTAATATTTTTCTCCTTTCATCAAAAAGCTCCAACGCCGGGCTAACATATGACATTACAGTGTTATCCTTTCCTTCGAACAGGCAGACTGGAAGCTGCAGACATATTCAGCTGTACCTCAGCACTGACTTGGAGAAGCCCAGCTTAGAAATAAGACTTGTGTCATTTCTATGGGCTACTTCATTCTTGACTGGAGCAGAAAGGTGCCAAAATGAATGTCGCCCGGAGGAAAAAATATCTAAACCCTCAAGAAACCAGACAGTGTGCCAGAAAACATGCCATATTGACATTTGCCCTGACTCGGTATTTCAAGTTTTCCGTATCAGCAGTCTCCAAAGTGGGGTGTGCAAAACCATAAATAAAATAAATCTTTAAAATAGTATTTTTGTCTTTATCTCATCCTTTAAAAAATTTCTATTTTTGTGTGTATTTTACAATGTACACAATATATTAGCACAGTTATACACGTACAGATTTGATAAATAAATATATTGGGAGGTCTGCCCAAATTTTTTTTGTTGTTTGGGGGTGCAGTCAAGAAAGTTTGGAGATGATGTTCTGTATCAGTAGCCTGCTGTAAACCTCTGGACCAGCCCCATTTACTGCTCCCTCTATTTGCAAACATAGCTCTTGTCTGCGCGTCAACACATTCAACAGCCCTGGGAAATGAAGAATTGAACGCAGATACCTGAATCATTACTGCCCAAAGATTTCTACTGCAAGGCCTTTTAAAAACATGCCTGTGAAGCATCAATCGAGCAGAGCATTGACCTGAGCCTGTCACAGACGCCACGCCAGCTCTGGTTACCGAGATCTCCTTTCCTAACGCTCGCTCCATTTGCCCTTGTTTCTCCTCGATTCCCGTCATTCGTCTTATCCACATGGTGTTGCAGGGCTGTGACAACAAAAACACTTCTTGAACAGGCAGACGTCTCAATATTTTTACCAGAGGCAGTAACAAGCCATAAGAGTCTTCTCCATCCATCCTGCCAACGTAACTCTGCTAAAGGATCCACGCGCTCTGATTTTACAGCAGTAATTAACATTCCCACTGGCCGCGGAGCGAGGGTCCCGAGGTCAGGACGGGAGACGCCTTCTCGTCTTGCCTTATTCCATCGCCGCTGATCTATGTTCCCTTTGCTCCACCCTTCTCCCACTTCATGAATGAAGTTATCGGTTCACTCAAAGGGAAGTCAATAATAGATGCTCCACCGACAGATGCCAGCGCTCCATTTATTTCATAAGAGATTGTTTTTCACCTGCAGATGCTGCCTATGACTAGCTGACTCTCCTGTAAAAGGGCATCTTCCCACTAACACGATGGGGAAGGGGGCTGAAGACAACAAAAGACAAGGACTAATAGTGATGCTTCACCAATCCCAACCCACTCAGACTCCTCCGTTAAGGACCAGACCAAAGCCGACCGGCCAAACCTCGGGAACAGAGCAGCAGATAAACCACCACACCACAACGAGGCATCCGCAGGAGGGAGGGTTTGCAAAGAGAAGGTGACTGATCCTCCAAGAAGACAAACGGCTGAAACCCCTGCTGAAATCTTCCAGGGGTATCTCAGCCTCGGCATTTCCCAGAAGCCTGGTCTGACGACTTTATTTACACTAATTTATAAAAATGGGAACCAGTCCAGCCCAAATAGTTATTGTTGTACTGGTGTAGGCAGTCCCTCCGATAAACGGGTTTGTTCTACCACAGAGAAAGGAATATTGAATTTCCTTAGAGAAACAAACATATTGAATGAAAGGCAAATTGGATTTTTCCCCAGTTGCACAAAACCAGATCATATTTACTCTCTATACACTCGGAGAATTCTCTACCCAACAACAAAACAAATGCTATTCACCAGCTTTATTGACTTCTAAATGGGTAACTTGACAGCAGCTGGCATGTAGAACTTTGTTTAAAAGTTTTTTGCATTAAGAGAAACAAACTAGTTTGCAAGTGAATCTATAAAATCAGAAGCCAGGAAGAAGTGAGGCAGAATTCCAAGGCCCTCCCTGGCTGTCGCAAATCCTTCAGAAAGGACAGGAATCGTTATGCACAAATCCACGTGAATGCCGCCGAACAAGAAAGGCACAAGCAACTGAGCGACCGCACATGGAAAACTGTAGCGTGAAAATGGTTTTTTTCAAGGTTTCAAAAGCTTGTTTGTCTAGAGATAACTTAAAATACATTACGGAGTTCAGTAAAGTTGCAGGTATACAATTTCTTTGAGGGGAAGGGGTGTTGGTGTGAAATCAAACCACGGACGTAGGACCATACACTGGAGCTAAATTGCCTTGAGCATCCAGGGCCGTCCACACAGATGATATTTTCTGTTTCAAGATGAACTGTAAGACACTTGTGAGAGGCAATCCAGACAGCAGGATGGAGAAAACTAATGAATTCTGCGGTATTTAATTGCTACATTGCATTAAGAAACTCGAATATTTGCTAACAGCCACGCTGAGCACTACACCCCTCAAAAACTGCACAGGAAATAGTCTGGTTCTAGTGACGATTCCTGCGATGGTGCTGAAAATAAGTTTCTGCCTCCTGTGCTAATAGTTAAAGAGCTCTTAACATGTAGTCTGAGCGTATGATTTGGAATCTATTCAGCTAGAACAGAGTCCATTGTTCCTCTGCCACTCTAAGGATCTCGAATCTGTCCGTGTCACTTATCTCTTGTCTCCAAAGGGATATCAGCATTTTTGGCCCATTTATTCAAGCATCAACTGTTAAAATTGTACAAGAGTTCGGAGCACAATTTAACACACTGCTGACACTTCCAGGCTTCGGGCAATAGGAATTAACTGTCTGTGCTGTGCTACTCCTGCTCTGTACAATAATCACTTTCAAACTCCTTATTTCCCATGAAAAGAGAACATCCACTGTCTAGCTAAGAGACTCTGGAAATGAGCAAAGACCTCAGTTATTTTCCCAGAGCTTCCATAGATTTCCTTTAAAATCATTATCGGTTTTCTCCAAACGCTGAACAACTAACGGATATTACAATATATGAAAATGAATTCACTGGTGTTTCTGAAATGCTCAAGTGCCTCAATGAGAAAGTGCATCATAGAGACATCAGCTGCTTAACCATGTACATGCAGCTTAATCCCCGCAAGAATTGCAACCTTTCATACAGAGGCAAGACAAAAAACTAAAGTATCACCAAAAAAGCCTCCAGCAAATGGCTGAGGTCAGGCCTTTGGACTAACCATATGCAGAAGAAATCGTAAAGGACGGGAATTGGCATGGCCTGGTACGAACTTCAGCCATGCAAAGAAAGCTGAAGAGATTCCTTCCTATAGCTCGACTTAAAACCAAACCTGCACCTCGCACTCGTGCAGCAGCTGCGGATCCCACACAACCTAAGGCTGAATTTATTCACAGTCGCTGTAAGAAAGGGGAGGAAGGGAAAGGGGAAAGATTAATTGCACAAGGGAGTGCACAAATCATTCCTTTTCAGAGTAGGACACGAAATATATTTATTTGTTTCTCTATGAGATATTTTAAAATATTCCTCCCCTAATATATATTTTTACAAACCTGTAATAGTTTTGGCAGAAATTTCAAGCCCTGCCAAGAAAGCTATTTGGACTGAATCCTTAAAGAGAGGGAAAAAATCAATTGCTGCTGTAAATGATGGCGTATTTCAGTGAGCACAGATTTAATATTGAGAAAGACTCCACTGATATTTCACCAGAAATAAACAAGAGCAGCCGAGTTATTTCCCTATGTGTTTTAGAGAGATAGCTTGGCCAGTTCTCCACTGAAGTGATGGGTTCCTCACCTTCTCCCTCGGTCCCTTTGCTTCTCTCCTCTTCCTCCAGCTCCGGCCCCCTTTTCAGCTCCTCTTTTACTTTCACATCTTCCAAGGCAGTTTCAATCGCCATGACATCCCCAAGAGACTTCTGATCCTCCGTTTTATGTCTTCTGGGTTGACTCCTTTTTCGGTGAGACCTAGAAGTACAGAAGTGTGATTTGACATGAAAGAACAGCCTTCAATGTATGAAACGATCGCCGACTTAAAAAGTCCAATACAAAACAAAGGATCTTTTTGGAGAGAAAACACAAGGTAGGTAACAATAGCTACAGGGCAGAGCAGATATCTGAAAGGCAACAGATGAACCCTGCATAACACAACATTGCAGATCTGTTCACAGCAGCCATTAATTGTCTGGATTTCTTGAAAAGCTTTTTCCCACCATCACTAATGTAAGCTCAAGAGTTGCAGTTAAGATGATTGTAATTGTATTTTAAATCTATTTTGCTTGCATTTCAAAATAGAGATGAAAACTTGCTATAAATCTTCCTTTCATCCTCTGCCTCCGTTCCATCGTTTCTTTTCATTGTGTACGTGCTTCCCTTTGGCAAACTGCTGGAAGTCTGCAAAGCATCATGTTCCAGCTCTGAACCATTACCCAGCGCTGCCGGTTTCTAAAAACACAGTATAATTAATGCTTATAGCATAATCAATAGGCAGTCTATGATTTCTCAGTGGTATAATTCACAGGGTCCAAGGCCTGTGAAGAAGTCTCACTAAAAAAAGTGCATATTAATATGATCAGATTAATACTAACAAGCCAATATCAATGCTGTTCCTTCTAAAGAGTCAACAAGAGATTACAGGAGCCACAATGTAAAGACAAATGCAAATTCCGAAGTCAGGACAATGTATTGTGGTTAGGAACCATATTAGGGGCCAAGCACCCACACGGCCACTCACTCACTCCCAATGGGACTGGGAGGGCAAACCAGGAGAACAGGAGCCAGAAAATCAACACAAAGACAGTTTAATAGGTGAAGAAAAAAATAAAAAGAGAAGGAAATAAGCAAAGGAAATCCAGTCACCATCTCCCACAGGCAAACCAACCCCCGCTGCTTCTTTCTCTACCCCGGTTTTTATTGATCAGCGCAATGGTTTTGGGTCACTGGGTCATTGTTGGGTTTAAGTCTAACAAGCTCTCAAAAGGGCCTGATTCAGAGACCTGCAAGTTTTACACCATTTTTAGCACATAGAGATATTTTTGAAAGCAGCCTCTTCCATATGGCCTCCCCGTTCCAGGCCCTCACACCCACCAGCCCGGAACAAACCGTAAAACGCAATCGTGCCGCATTCATCACCCGAAACTCGAGAAAAGCTGAAATTCACCTTCCCGTCCTCAGAGCCCAGAAACTCAGCTGCTGATTAGATTTGGAGCAGAGTGAAATTAAGAGCCCTTCATCAGGTAACCAACAAAGGAGGAGGAAAAATTTCAACCTGAGATGAATGACGAGTAGAAAGTTGATCCATATGCACAGGAATTTTTAATTGCTAGACGCTAACCATATGGTAGCCCTCCACGTATAGGTGGTAACTTCACACCTGCGAGACGCTCATTAGCAGGAACACAAGGCTGAGCCCAGAAAGATCAACTTTTCGCCCATATTCTGAGTACACGTCACCTTCTCTGGGGGTAAAAGTGACGTGGGAGGAGGAGATAAAACCTGCCGGACCTTCCCACTGCAGCTGGAACTTTCCACAGTTTGTGGAAAAAAAGCATCGGAGTAGAATCATTACAAGCCAGTTTTAGTAAAGTGTGTGTTTTATTCTTGTGGGGCAGAAACACCAGGCAAAAATTAAATCACAAAGCTTTATCCTCACAGTAGCTAAAAAAGATTTTTTTTTTTTTGCAGTGCTTTTCTCACTCTGAAGTTGCAGAAAAACGAAGAGAGGCAGAAAGCACATCATTTAAAGAAACTGCGCTTCCAGAACTAAAGCTGAAGGCTGTACGTTTCCAGAGAGAAGACGGTTTGTATCTGACGGAATTCACAGATCAGAAATGGGCTTTTTGTGGACCAGGCTAAAACAGCCTCTTGCTGAAGCCACCAAGTAAACAAAGCTGAGTTTTTCAAGGTAACTAAGTATGACCTTAGAGAAGAAATAACATCTCTCTCTGCAGAGTTTAAAAGCTCCATTTCCCAAGAGAGCTGGCAAAAAAGCAGCATTTGTACTCTTTGAAGAACAGACCACAAAGTGACTTAAATTAAGTAGATACAACTGTGAAAAGGTTCGGGCAGAGGTGAATCCCATTCTCCCAGCAAAGTCCATCCTGCTGAGAAAAGTCCATCTCCAAGTAAAATTATGTCTTTCCAAGACATAAGCAGAGGAGAGAGACTTGCTAAGCAGTTATTCAAGAGCTTCAAAACTGCTTCAGGATAATACTGAAATAATCTAGGAAACAATGAATAGATAAGAAAAAAAAAAAATACCTGGATCTTCTGCAATAGCTCAGGTTAAGAGAGAAGCTTCTCTGCTAAGCAATAGGCTCAGAGAGGGAAAATAATCCTTCGTGTTCATATAGTATCTTACACTGTGCAAACATTATGTATATCTGAGTAACCCTTAACAGTCATAGGCAGTAAAGAGATCCCCAATTTCCAGATGTAGAAGGAAAAGACCCAGGGACTCACTGGGGTTTGTAAATCACAGCTTCTGACTCCGACTGCGCTGCTGTTCCTGGAGCTCCGCACGGAAGGAATAGCTGAAAACATGTTAGGAATAAAACCTCTGGAGTAGAGCGACATCGCAGAGGTCAGTTATCTGCCAAAATACCCTATTTATTATGTGTTTTGAAGCATAGATTTAGTGGGGAACACACTTTCCCATTTCAGCACTTATAAAATAATGGAAAATGTAGAAAAGGCAAGAGCGAGGGACCACCCACCCAAAGCAACAGCAGGTGACTGAAACCTCCTGGAGGACAATGAAGACCAGTGATAGAGGGAGAGACTCTTATCTTTTTCTTCGATAGAACACACAAATAAATCAACTATCACCGAATTATCATGTTAACAGTGTTTAAGCTGTTCCTTCGAAGTCCCTCACAAAGATGGCCTCAGAAACCTAAAGTCTATTTAAAGCCTTTTTCCTGGATTTCAACCAAGTGAAATTACAAGCAGAATACAACATCTGGATGAAGCGGCACAAACTATTCCATGAGTCTATAGGGAAGGGCACACGCTTTGCATCTGAGTACATTAAAGCCCTGTGGTAATTCAATTTCCTATAATATAGGGTCTCATTCCTCAGCCAAGCTTGATGAGGAAGAAAAGTTCTCCCATGGGCAGCCCATGTCTACAATACTCTTGTTCAAATCCACTTTCTGGGACAGCAGCAGCTTTTTATTAACCATCTGCTTCAGTGACCAGGCAGCTTTATCCACCACCGGTTAACCAGTATCCATCACTACTAGTTCAGCAGATTAACTGCCAACTCAAGAACGGAAAACCAGAACAGGCACGAGATGGCTGAGCTGCCCTAACGGCGCCAGAGGAGATCTCAGAAAGCTGCATGAAACCAAGATGAAGCCGGGAAACCTCGATCGCAAGGATTTTCTGTGCCCTTTCAAAGAAGCAGACATGAAAAAAAACTAACTGGAAAACACTTTCAGAGTTAATATTTTACGAAACTCGACAGGAAAAAGAATGAAGCCGTTGAAGTTGATGAGGGAAGTCACGTACCGGTGTTTGGTGTCCTCTTCCTCGTCTCCTATCCTATAAAGCAAGATTCCAACAGCAAAAGGTTAGCATGCCAAATTTGCAACTCAAGCATGCTGTTAATACACAAAAACCACAAACTTGCAGAAAATTAATACAGAGATCAAAGGAAGCACAGAAAGGCATGCATTAAATCCCTTTTGCAATTGATGGGATTTTTTTTCCCCTCCTGCTGTCTGATAAGAGAAGCTATAAATGTTTACTATAGATTTTTTTGTTTTCCAGGATAAGAGATGAGATGTGAGGGGGCACACAGCGTCCTACTTTCAGAAAACATGTGCTTCTAGAATATGTAAAGGAAACAGAACAATGAAGGAGCACATAACCCAAGAACAATTACAAGAGGAAGTGTAAAAAAAAAGGAAGAAAAAAAGACAGGTTTGAACTATCCCAAAATTTAGAAATTAAAATCAAGCATGGCGCTCAGACGCAATTCTTCTTCTGTTGTTGTTTTTCTCTTTACCTGCGAAGCAATTTCGCCTTCAACTCTGCCTTGGTCTCATTCCAGGCATCCAGTTCTGGGCTGCTCAGAGCTGTGGGTTTCATGTGGTCCAGGACAGCAATGTCTTTGCCTTGTTTCCATAAATCGTAACGTTCCGGTTGCAGAACCCGCACAAAGACGTCCATGGAAATCTTCACCGTGTCTTTGCGGCACGTACACTGCAAGAGAAATCCAGACACCGACACGTGGGTATTTCAGGTTAATGGAAAGCACTGATTCTGGGGGTCCTGGGCACAGCAGGGTGACCATGAGCCAGCACTGGGCCCTTGTGGCCAGGAAGGGCAATGGGACCTGGGGGGGATTGGAAGGGGGTGGTCAGTAGGTCAGAGAGGTTCTCCTGCCCCTCTGCTCTGCCCTGGGGAGACCTCATCTGGAATATTGTGTCCAGTGCTGGGCCCCTCAGGTCCAGCAGGACAGGGAACTGCTGGAGAGAGTCCAGCGCAGCCACGAAGATGCTGGAGGGAGTGGAGCATCTCCCGTGTGAGGAAAGGCTGAGGAGCTGGGGCTCTGGAGCTGGAGAAGAGGAGACTGAGGGGTGACTCATTCATGTTTATAAATATATAAAGGGTGAGTGTCAGGAGGATGGAGCCAGGCTCTTCTGGGTGACAGCCAGTGATAGGACAAGGGGCAATGGGTGCAAACTGGAACACAGGAGGTGCCACTTAAATATGAGAAGAAACTTCTTCCCGGTGAGGGTGCCAGAGCCTGGCCCAGGCTGCCCAGGGAGGTTGTGGAGTCTCCTTCTCTGCAGACATTCCAACCCGCCTGGACACCTTCCTGTGTAACCTCATCTGGGTGTTCCTGCTCCGGCGGGGGGATTGGACTGGATGAGCTTTCGAGGTCCCTTCCAACCCCTGACATTCTGGGATGCTGCGATTCTCCTGCCCTTGGCAAAACATGAGACAGCCCCTCTCTGAGGGCACCTGCAGACCCTGTTCCCAAGGATTTTCTTCTCCCTCTGAGCCCACCAACTGAGCTAAAACTTTCCGGTAACTGACACCCAATATACTGCTTGTCCACCATCTTATGGTCATTAGACAGTAATAACTTTGGCCGACGTAACCAGGTCTGCGCCTGATCTCAAGCCCACGCTCCCTCCATTAGCCGGCCTCTTGCTGAGTTTCTCAGGCTGAAAAAAGATTATGAATATCACTTCATAACTGAAAAACCCTTAAAGGAACAAAAGACTAACCTAGAGAACGAGGCAGTTAAGCTTCATAATTATACATCATGACATGCGTATAAATCCTTCACAAAACTAGAGAAATAAAAAAGGCTACAACAATAACTACATCCCGCATCTAAACCACACCTGCCTAAGCCAAAGAAAATGCTTATTATTCATTTCAACTAGCACACGCTCATTAAAATTAACCTCTGGAACTGCACCCTTGCGATTGCACACTCCTACACAAGGGCTACTTACAGGTGTTTTTACTTGGATATGTTTGCTCTGATAAAGCACAGAATTAACAGACTGAGTCTAGACCGGGGATTCTCGCCCAGGACACAGATGCAGCCCGAATCAGCGTGTTCTCTTTATCAACTTTTACCTCCGAGAGCGTACGGGACTGAAAAGGACCCAGCGACACCGCAGAGCCGCTCGCCCCGCGGGGCTGAGCTCCAGCTGCGCTGTGGGCAAAGCTGAGCCTGGTTTTAGTTCTGCTCTACCGTGCAAAGCTTGGCTTAGTGTGCTCTTGCACTAAATTGCTTTTCAACTTCAGCTTGAGGCTGAGGTAACTAGAGCCACTTTGCAGGGCTTATTTTTCACAGTTTTTCAAAACTCTTCTCTCCTTTCTCAGCAGAAACACATGAAATTAAACTTACTTGTCCCCTTCCTTCTTTCATTTTCCGCTACCATTATTAACACAGCCATAGTCAGGAGAGAGAGAAGAGACTCTTCTGTGCAGTTCTCCGCTATCCCCCTTCCCTCCCAACTCCTGGTTTCCATTTGCAAAGCCCTGGCGGGTGGGAGTATTGACAGACAAGCACTTTCAGGAAAACTCAATTCATTTAATGAAAAATTGCACGGGACAGAAAGGCTGGAAACGTAATTTGGCCGAAGAGCGGCAGGAACACAGACGGTACCCACGCTTCGAATCCCCAGCCAGGCAGAAGCTTCTCACCGGGACCTCCATCAATACTGGCTTAAGGGATTTGTATTGAGCAGATTTTTCAATAACTTTTCCTAAAGAAATTTTAAAAGCACCTGTGCACGGCTACAAAGAGGAATACGGAAGAGCACCCCACTGCACACATCACCAATGAGCTACGGAGATTGACCTTTCTCCGCCTTCACAAAGGATGAAAAACGGCTTAAAAGGGGAACAGTCCACTTTGTGATCCTAACCTGGAACCAACACGCTGCAGCGCACTAATGTCAATTCCTGCAAATTGAGCGGAGCAAATCCCGAGTCGGACGGGTCGAAAGGTCTCCAGTACACTCTCCAACCGCCGCCAGAGCTTCAGAGTCTCACAAAATGTAAAGCATACACAGATTATCGAGAACGCACATGCCGAGCTACCTGGATGCTGTTCAGAGAAAGGACGCTGGGCTGCGATCTCCAGCGCATCACAACCCTGCGGAGCCAAGTTCCTTTCTTCACACAAATCCAACATGATGTATGTTTACATTTCAATTTTAATTTCATTTTATTGCTCTCACACTAGCGAGCATGAATAATTTACAAAGCCTCTTTCCTTTGGGGCTCCTTCCAGACCGTACGGTTATATTTCCTCAGCTGCTGCCGCTGTGTCACATTCACGTTCCCATAGCGGCCGGGGTATTTTCCACACCCTTCCCTCAGACACAACAGCGAGATCTGCTCAACACGGCGGATGCTTCCAAAACAACTGCAGGGAAGTTCCTTTGCCATTCGTGACCCGCTCTGCTCCATCAGAGCCACACAAAATCAGCTGATGTTTCCCTGTCACCGATACCCATTTCCATGTATTGCCTCCCCTTCCGTACACACAGTCATATTTCTCTCAAAGTGTTTAATGGGGGTCATAAACACACGTATTTCCTAGGACGTTCTACACCTACACTCTCTGTCTCTTCCTATCCCAATTTCTGCAAAACATTTCCTTCCGTATTCCGTTCTACCACTTTCATACTCCAGTTTTACTACACCTAAACACCACCACTAAGGAGAGGCACAAAAACCTCATAACCGGGATCTCCAAATCGACCGCAAGTCCTGAAAACGTGGGTCGGGGATTAAAAAGAAAAACAAAACATCAGAAGAGTTTTAGGGTTAGTTCTTTGCCTTCGGTTCCAGGGGATGCGAGACCCAAAACAGCAAAAAGAGCTTCCATCTTCACCACATCTGCAGGAACTTAATTTGGTCCATCTTCTGAAGGCTCTTCCTAAGCCAATGACTTTGTTAAGCACGCAGGATAAGAACAGGCAAAGGCGACCTTCAATCTAAGCGCATGCGAAAATACGATAAGGAAATGCACAGGCTGAAGGATTTTTCTACCACAGAAAACCAACCTTCTTCCTCTACTTCTTATTTTACTATCTCCTACTCAAAGTTGGAGACTGTGGTAAAATATCTGACCACACAGGAACCCTGTCTCATCAATCAGAACTCAAAGACCGATAGCAGGAAATTTGTGGCTACTGAATGTGTAACCGTTATCTTATTTGCAATATTTTTTTTTAAATAAAAACACTAATAAGTCTCTATAAAATAACAGTCAAATAAAGAGACTGTCTCCTTGAAGTAATAAAATCAAATGATACATGGGAAAACGCAACCTCATTCAACCTCAAGCTTCAGCGTTGTTTTTGTAAGGATATTTGCCTCGCTTCCCAGCTATTAGCACTAAACTGAACCCCAGCTGTTCCGTAGAGTTAATGTAAAATAACTCTTCTCCTTCTGTAGAAATAGTCGCAAAATGATCTATTTGAACTGGCACCTCTGGTTCTCACGGAAAACCCCCTCACGTGTGGATGCAATCAGGGCCCTCCGCACAGTTTAACACTCAGCCAGTCGCCCACTTCGCCTCAATGGAATTTTAAAGATAAGAAAACCCAACACGCTCAAAGTTGAAGTTCTTGCAGCTATTACGGCACCATTAAACGCCAGACCAAAACCTTTGCTTAAAGCTTTTGTATCTGCTTTTTCATAACAACGAAGCCTAAAAATCAAGTCACTGGGAAAGAACGAAGGTTACATTCCAAAGGCAGCTGAGAAACCCTTGCCGTGCATTACAGAACATGTATTTCTAATGCAGACAACACTCCTCAACTTCTCTCCATTGATTTCCAGGACAAAGCATAAAGTTTCAGATTTTGGGAGAAACGCAAAGCCCTCCAAGTACAATACTCTTAAACAGCCTCCCAATCTGTTATTGGATTACAACTGTGTTACTTGAGATCTAGTTAATACTCACCCAACGTGACAGAATAAACCAGTTTGGGCTCCAGTTTAACTTTCCATCCCCTGCACAGCGATGCTCTCAGCGACAGCCAAGCTTTCCAAAGCAACAAAGGCACAAAAATTGCAAGTCTGTGCCTGGAAGATGAGTGGCAGCTATTCTGCAAGTAACTGAGGAGTTAAACTTCAAGGAGAAAAACCCTAAAATGTTTGTGTGGTTAATGGTTGGTACTTGAAAGCTTGTGGGAAAGAAGATGAGCCTTGACCCCCTGTTTCTACGGTAATTACCAGCATTGCCCTGAGTCTCGACAACAAACCAGTTCATTAGGAAACCCACTGGAAATCCTCTACGGAGTTTCATAAACAAAACAATTAGGCCAAGATTTGCAAGGGCTCCCCCTGGTCCCGGCCGCAGGGCTCGCGCTCTCCTTCGTTCCTTCACTGGCTTCCAAAATGTTTCGCGTGGATTTCTGTGGGTTGAAGAGTTGGGCGAGCGGCAAGCGGTGCGAGGTGGGGAGTCAGATTTACCCTGCTCCGCTCCACGCGTAGCGAGAAGGTTCCGGCTTAAGATATAAAATCTAAATATCAACATCATATAAAACGCTACGTGGCATGCTTTATTTTAGGCACATAAAATAATACCCCATCCCAACTGGCATCAGGCTTCTGCTGATATGTTACCTGGTCTCTTTTTTTTTTGGCAAAGCTGTTTCGCAACCTCTGCCAGAATTCTTTTTTTTTTTTTCTCTTTTACTATTCCATAGACTCCACCTGTAAGGATGCCGACCGGCCCTGAATCTGCCTCAACTACCTGCGATCCTCATCCCCGAACAGCAGACACAACCACAGCAGGGGGATCATCATCTCAGCGGGGCCTGGAGTGATGTGTCTCTGCTCAAAGAACAGAAGGAAATTCAGCAGCGCGACAAGACGGGGATTCAGTGAAGTACCAGTCCCTTTCTATTTTGACAGGCTCATTCCAGTACAAGGGATAAACAAAAATAAGACTTTTATCCGGTGGTTATGATGCAGTCTAGAGTGAGCATCACCCCAAGCTTATCTCGAGGTATTTCTTCTGCACCCCAAGACTTGCAGCGGGCGACAGGAGTTTATCGCCGAGCACGTTGGTGTGTGGGAGGCCGGACCTTCGCAGGGCAGCACCGCGCTGGGCACCAACCGCGAGGCTCGGCAGATCCAGACGCACCAGACAGCTCCTGCTAAGTGACTGAAGTCACCCTTTTATCTCCTGTTTGATCATCTCCTTTTCAGTCGTTTTCTTTTAAAGAGAAAGCAGGATGCTGTGCTGTATTACACACCTGTAAACCAACACGGAGTAGAAAAAGTAGAAAAGCCACCATTTTGCGTCCCACGTACGACAACAAAGATCTCTCGGCGGTTTGTAGGAACAAGAATGATTATGTTGGTGCAATATGAAGTGTCGGTGTCTGAAGTGACAACCCAAGATTTGCTTCTAGCACGTTATCAAATTCTTTCCCTTGGTAATAACGAGTATTCTCCAGTAACATTTTTCAAAAGGATATGAAGCTGAAAATACATATTTTTGCAACTCCAAATGCTACAACTTAGAACCAAGGGAGGGCTGATGTATAAATAAGGGAGGAAAGATGTTATATATCAATCCTAAAGGAAACAGCAATCAAGACTCCTCTGAAAACCGCACGTCAAATGAAGCGCTTCTGTCTCCGTCCTGCAGTAACCTGGACCTGCCTGCACGTGTTTTCGAAGCAGTTAAGAGAGTTAGGTGAGTACAGAGAAGCAGCAAGATCTGAATGCTGACGACTGAGATTAGGAAACGCCACCCCACAAAACCCCTGAAACCGCTAACGGTCACTGGGGAACCGAGCTGGAGGGAAATGAGAAGCACAGCTATCAGGAAAGACAAACAATGAAGCAAATGGAGTGTAAAAAAAAAAAAGTAAAAGAGGCCGTTCATAAGCAACCCGGTCTCACTGCACTATAACAAATAGCGGGGTTTATTTTTATAGTGTTCTTTGTGCACAAAGCAAAGAGACAGAAGGATAAAAACCACTGCTTGTCGGTGCACTGAAGGAGTTTTGGTGGACATCAAAAAGGAAAGGTACCTGATGAGAAAAGTAACGCCAGTTCACAGCTACATCACACTTCGAGTTCTAATGTCACCATTTCTGCAATTCATGAGCAGAATGCGCTATTTCGTTATTTGTTCTTAGGTGGAAGGTAAGATCGCTCTTCTTTCTTCATGTCTGTGCCCCCGCGTGTCGCCCCTGCAGCAGTTCCAGTGGAGCGACACCCTGCACAGCAAAGCACAGCGTCAAGGCGGCTCTAAAAGGGATTTTTGATGGCCCTGCCACACCAGCATCCCCAAAGCCAGATGACCCTTAAGCCTCCGCTCTGACACATGAACAATTGGGGCTGGGAGACTTTATCAGGGACTCCTGTGTGACAGAGAAGCTGAACGAATAAGCCGCAGGGAGCACATTCTTCACATCGCTATTTACTGCAGGCACAAAGCACGGCGCAGCCTCCGCGCTATAAATCTCGGGGTTAGCGAGGCAGAGAGAGAATGGGAGACTCTGTCAACGCAGCCAGATCAGGACTCGGCGGGTTCAGGGCAGCTTTTCATCCCGGAGATGCCGCAGTTTCCATCGCGGGCTCCCGGACAGTCACCCTGAGCTGGCCAAGTCACGACGAAGGAGCATTCAAAAAGTCAAGAACAGCATGATTTACACCTTGCAGTAATTAAGCTAAAGTAAACTAGGCTGAGTTGCATAAATAGGCCTAGGCTGTTTGTTTAAAAAAGCCCAGATCCTTCCCATTTCAGTGCTTTAACCCCGAGCAGAAGGGCCGACGAGCTGCCCGAAGCCGTCGCTGCCCCGAGGCAGAAATGGCCCGTTCGCTGGGGGAATCAAGTCCTGGACGGTTTACAATTACATTCTGGATTTAAAATTAGTTCCTCGGATACTCCTTCTCGAGGGCAGGACATGCAGAGGGGACGGGCCAGGTACCTCAGCACCCATATTATAACAACAAGAAAAAAAAAGTGAGGAGTGGGTTCAGAAGCAATAAGGTACATAAAACACCAGAGTCTGGGATCTGAAAGGCACTTTGCTTGAAGATGCTGTTATGCATCAGTAAAATCCAAACAGAAGAGTTGTCCTCGTCTTCCCCTCTCCCCAGGGAGATGAAGAGCAGCAGCGCAGGACGGGCCGGCACCGGAGCAGAGGGCCGTACGGGAATATTGCGCGGGATGAGGCGAAGGAAACTTACTTCAGAACATAAAATGCAGGATTTGGGAAGGAAGGGCAACTTGACCCCATTTTATATTGGGATAGAGAATTCCGGCACTATCTCTGGAGTAAACAGGAGATAAAATGAATGTATGGAAATGTCAAGCGATAGTAACACAGACATTATCACCTAGGAGTGTCTGCTATTAACACAGAGGAATGTACCAGAAACTGTTCCCCTCCCATCCACTTATTTCCAGTCCAGTTGGCAAAAGAAATAGAAAAGCTGACCTGTGAGGGACACTGGAATTTCTTGTAAAACCGTACCCTTGAATACGTGGAGACTTACAGGCCACCTCGACTTCAGGAAGGACACTTTACTGCTTTACACTTTACTTTAGAAGGCTGTTTCCTCAAACACACAGCTATTACCACCTTCTGTTTGTCCAAGGTTGCATCCAAGAGCTTTCAGAAACCAACCAAATCAAACCAGTAATGCAGAAAGGAACTGCAGGCTCGTGTAGCAAAAGAAAAAACAACCCTGATGGTAAGGAATGAAAATGATCATTCACTGCCCTTCGTTCACCAGGCCTTCTTCAACAACCAAAGAGAAAAAAGAACACGGCAAAGAGTTAACGGAAGGCAAATGAGAGAAGAACTCCAACTATGGAGTGCGAAGGAAGATTTCTCCCTCATTTTCCAGGCTCTGCCCGTGCACGTGAACATTAACTACAGGATATAAAAACAAAACCGGCCCCACTCAACTGTATTATTTCATCAGTAGTGTTAAGGTCCAAAGCAGAGTATTCAGATTACAACTGACCCCTGAAATATTGTGCCAGTATCTCCAACACTACGAAAAAACCCTTTAAACTCATTTCTTCTGGGTCTCTTTTCACTTGTGCACAGTGACAGACTGATACTCACGTTAGTCAAATAGGAACGCACCTCAAAATCCCTCCCGCCAGAGTTTGATCTCCCCACGCAGCAAAGCAAAGGACGCTGACGTGAATTCCCATCGCGTCTTTGGAAAGACCCAGCGGCAGCAGAGCAGGATCATCCAGGGGAGCCCCAACGGTGGCCAAAGGTCTCTGTGCCACCCAGACACGTCCCTGACAGACGTGCTGTCCCATCCCAGCTCCGCACAGGGCCCAGGTCCCTGTGCCACCCACACGTGTCCCCGACAGACATGCTGTCCCACCCCAGCTCCGCACAGGGCCCAGGTCTCTGTGTCACCCCACACGTGTCCCCGACAGACGTGCTGTCCCATCCCAGCTCCGCACAGGGCCCAGGTCCCTGTGCCCCCCAGACGTGTCCCCGACACACGTGCTGTCCCACCCCAGCTCCGCACAGGGACCAGGTCTCTGTGCCACCCAGACATGTCCCCGACACACGTGCTGCCCCACCCCAGCTCCGCACAGGGACCAGGTCCCTGTGCCACCCAGACGTGTCCCCGACAGACGTGCTGTCCCACCCCAGCTCCGCACAGGGCCCAGGTCTTTGTGTCACCCCACACGTGTCCCCGACAGACGTGCTGTCCCACCCCAGCTCCGCACAGGGCCCAGGTGCACCCAGCCAGCTGAGCTTGGCCTCAAAGTCACCTTGACTGGGACAAGTCGGCTGCAGCACACGGTTCCTGGAGGACAGATGGAGACATTTACATTGACGATAAACGGGTAACAGTTGAAGAGCTGATAATTCTTACACCTCTGGGCACAACGTCCAGCTGCAGGCAAGACATCTCTTTCCCAGTGGCACACCACCACGTAATTAAAGACATGGAGTAGAGGAGGATGTTACACCCCTCCTCTGAATCTATGGAGACTGACATTTGCTAAGAACACAGACCCATCACTCCTGAGGATTTCTATGCATCATGAGAGATGAATTTTGTCTGTCACATCCAGCACGGGGCCTTGAGGCTCGAGAAGCAATTACCAGCAAGATCAGATCAGACTGGAGAGACAAGCACCGGCGATAACTGAAAACCTGAAACAGAGACCAGGCCCAACCTAGAGACAGACACCGAAGAATTCTGCTGAACATGTGTGGCAACCCACGTCCCAAAACCCACCAAGTCCCAAATTGCCCACGTGAGCCTGGGACATGCTAAACAAAGACACAAATTTATCTCTGTGTACTGGCCCTGTTTCGTTAATAAAGATGTTTTAGTCAATATATTCTTACGGTAAGAGGCTACTTGTCAGCAACGGTTACAACTTCCATCTAACGACATGAAACCCAGCATCACATCCTAGTTACCATTATACGCCTCCAGTTCCTTCACATCAGCTTCTCCTAAGCAGGTCTAAAAGAGACTCCAAAACCTCTCACGGGGTTCTCAAAAAGCTTTGAACCAAACAGAACAGCTAGTTTAATGCACCAAACCAACTTCCACTTGAATTTTCAGGCACCTCTTCATCCTGGTTACAAGTTTACACAAATGCAAACATATTTACCCACTATTAAGTTTCCTACACCACCCTGCAGCCACCGCTTGTTTTATTTTTGCCAATACTGGCTCAACTCTACAATTAGAGCAGAACCAGCGTCTAAGAAGCTGATCTTTAAACTTCAGTCTGGTTATCATGTATTTTCTCACAGCCTAGGCAGGTTGTGCTGTGGTTGGCAGAACATTCCATCCATCTGGCAGCGATTAGCAGGGCTCTGGCTGCGTTTCTGCGAGGTGAGCCAGCGCCTGCCCACGGGAGCTCTCTCTTACGCTGTGCCATTGACGTATATTGCTCTCGGTAGAGCAGGATCCAAGTTTAATGCCCAGGATAATGTCCGGGAGAACATTACAACGGGCTAATTTTGAACCTTACAAGATAGGGTTGCTAACCTGAGGAAAAGAATCACCAGCTGGTTTCAGTGCAGTACGAGTACGTACCTGAGGAGTGCCGCCCAGCTCGGAGTTCCCAATAACTTTATAAACAAGTATATGACAAGAAAAAAATACCTGCTCTGATGTGGGCAAGGATAATCTAATTGTGCCCAAGAGCACAGAAATCAATATAGCCATTTTTTTTTTAATTTAGTAAACCTGCAGCAGTTAACCAAGAATCACACGCTCCAGGATGCGTCTCTCCGCGAATTCTCTCTCTTCTCAGCTCCAGTGTACACACTCAGCTCACATTTCATTACGTCCCTGTTTAACTTAAAATGAGATTTAAACAAACCTTCTGCCCTTACAGTGTAACAGCATTCATACCTCTCCTGGAACCTGCTAGTAAGGTATCAAAGGGTTAATTAACACACGTGCGGTGCGTGGTTTAGACGCTATTAAATGGAAATCTCCAAACAGACAAGTGTCAGCGAGTGCAACGGAAATAAATTGGGCGTCTCCTTCCACACTTCAACTTTCTCTTCCCAGATTTGCTCCGAGCTCTCCATGCTGCTTGTTCAGTAATTTCACGCTACGCTGCTTAACAATGTAGGCATGGAGCTCAATCTAAAACTGCACTTCCCAAATGTCACTTGTTTGTGAACACATGGCTGAATCCAAAATTGCTTTTAATATTAAAGCGGGGCCTGCTGGAGCCGCTGCGGTTAAGGGTCTGTCAGAATTGCCACGATAAACCCCATTTTCTGGGGTGTAATACCATGACCATTTGCTACAGATAAACCTGGCATGCAAGGTCACAGCAGACAAACACCATTTTTAAAATATTCCAACCAAATTTGCTCGGCGATTTTTGAGTTCAAGACACTTAACGCTAATTTGAGGCGTCTCGCGGTTCTGGGTTTTTCCGACCACCCGTTTAACTCCAGAACAAATTCCCACGTACGACTCGTGCTCCAGCCAGCCCCGGAGCCTCCGTTTCTGGTCTGGTCTCCAGCCTTGACGGGAATATGAAGAAGTTACAAATACCAACATGGGTTTCCCTGCTTGCACAGGGCTGGGGGACAGAGAGGACAAATACTTAACTTTTCAGCATGAAGATTTTTCTGTTATGAGAACCACTTCAGTTACCGTTAATCGCAATTTAGAGGTGTTACCCCACCGGCATGGGGAGTTCACACATTTTAAATTTCATGGTATATTCATTTTGATCTTTCGTGGCACAACCACTAGCATGCCTAACAGAAGATCCTTTTACATCACTGCAGTTTTGGGAATGAAATAATAAAATCTGTGTGTTTATTTCAGAAAAGGAGAGAGCTCGGATGCCAAATTTGTTGGCTAATGGTGGAGCCCTTCAAACTACGGGCTGAATATTAGTAAAAAATAAGAATAAAAAAGACAGAAACTCCACCTTTCGGGAACCTGATGAGCTGAGTTTGTTTTCAATGGGACGAGCTCCTCAGACACCAGTTATTGTGCCACTGGATAATCAACTGCCTGTGTTTGCTGATGGAGGATAGAGAATATCAAAAAGGGGGAAAAAAGCAGGAAAAAAGCTCCTGTGGGGTGACAACCACCTTTCTTTTCCAGTAGGGTTAATGATGTTCACTTCTTAAAAAGGAAAAACAGGAAGAGACGGCATGGGGGGGGTTTGTGAAGCCTGCAGTGCCCAAAACAGCCCTGGAGTGACTCGCATTAGTCACCAAGCAGCCGCTCGGGCTGATTTACACACAATATTGATCGCTACCAAACACGATTCCGTGCAGAAAGTTTCTGCTTGGCTCAGAAACGGCCAAAGGCATCACAGCGAGAAGGTGGAGGGTTAAGAAGGGCTCTGCCAAGGACTCCGGGATCCCAAAGCCATTCAGTGAGCATCCACCTTTTACTATATAATAGAAACCTTTGTAAAGGAAAAATGGACATCGCTACCTTGTTCCACAGATTGAGACGAAGATGCACTCGCAGTTTGTTTTGAACGGAATTGGTTTTGCTCAGAACAAAGAATTAGGATGCTTTACAAAAGCTAAAGAGTCAAGCTGAGTTGACAGAAGAAAAAGAAGGGAAGGAGATATTACACATGCTATTCTGGAGTGAAAGCTAAGGCTGCCTTTCTGGAAAGGAATATCTGAGGCAATTTTAAACTGCTACCCCCACACTGTAACAATTTCCCCTTTCCCCAAAGACTTGTGTGGAATTGAACCCTAATTTTAAAATTCGCAGATCCTCTGGAATCAGTGAAGCCAACAAGTTATACTTCACGCTTCAAAACAAGAGAACGCAGCACGTGTGCTGCCATGAGACCCCTCACCGGCTTCAACTGGCAAAAGTAACAAAACATACAAGAAATTTGCCCCAATGAGAAATAGCCACACAAAGCCATTCAGCACGGCTCTAGAGACTTAACCGAGTTCAGTGCACCCAGAAATTCAGATCTTTTCAGAAGGTTATTGCCAAAGTCTTATTAAAGCTTAAAAGTATTTCCAGCTTATTCTTTCCCCTTCAATGTGTACCTAATGAAATGTATTGTTACGTCAGCCACCTTATTCTCTGTGAAATGCAGTTTAGATGTATCAGAAAACTAAGCCAGACTTACTAGTCTCAGAGCAACCACTTTGCAAGGTGTATATAACATCCAGCATTTGAGAAAGTCACTGCTATGCCCTCAAAATGACACGAATTATCAACGGGCATAAAACAAGGGCATAATGAAAGAGTATATTGTCAAAAAACGGCACTTTCCATTTTGTTCTTAAGGGTAAATCCCCCACGTTATTCCTTTGCATTTCAGGAGTCGGACACCTACCTGTGTTGCCATTTTTCCGTAGTCAATCCATCGCAAAGTGGCAAAATTGGTGGACTCGGCGCAGTTGAAGCCGTGATTGAAGCCGGCGTGGTAACCATAGGGAAATGTAATCATGAACTCTCCGGCTTCCTGGGTGATCTGGAAAACAAAAATAAAAGGGAGAGATACCCCACAGATCAGTCGATGTAGCAGCTTGAGCATAAAGACCTACAAAAACCAAATTGACTGGTTAAATCGCTTTCAACTGGAGGCAGAACAGCCACCGCCAACCCATTGCTAAACCCAGAACGATTTCTTGTTAACTGCAGAAATCTTGAGGTATTTCTATGAAGAAGACAGTCCAATGGATGGACGGGGTCACAAGATCTGAACTCTTGGACTCACGGGCTCCAGTTACAAAAAGGGTCTCGGGCTGCAGCTTCCCAAAGATCAATAAACCTCCAGACTGCGACGAGTTCAGCTCCTGTCAAGTCCAAATCTGCGCTCCCACCACCACGGCAGAGCCAAGAAACTGGATTTCCCTCCTACCATGCACTGCAGGGTCCTGCTCAAGAACCTGCTGCCCTTCATTGGGTTTATTTCCCCACTTGTATTTATCAGTCTTATTGTCATGTGTTCACCTTAAAAATAACGGCCATTTGTCTACTTCAGTAAAATTAAAACAACAATAAACACCATGGGCATTAGTTTTAAAAACTCTACAGATTACAGCTGTAATCAGAGGCCAATCAACGCGCGATGCTTCTAGAAAATCCTCTTTTTCGATCTTACGCAGAAGAGACAATGGGGAAAAAAGGACTTGAATTGGTAGAGCGTGGCATAGATCACAAGGGCAGCGGGAATTTTAAAAATGAGAAGTAAATTCTAGGATAATACAAGAAGCTTCTGCAGTATTTCTGGACGAGAGGCGCTCGAGTCCGGTCCGCACCAGCATCACCAGCTCCCTCCGTAAATCAGAGGCGAGTGGTAGATTGCTAACTTCAAAAGACGGGAAGATTATGTTTCTGTCAGGAAATCTACATCTTGGTGTCTTCATTTGGAGCCCACAGTGTATGTCCTCCATGTCGCTGCTGTCAACATTATCCCTACAATAAATTAGAAAGCACTCAAGATGATGGATAGGCCATGCAGAAAAGTAATAACTATTGAAGGAGAGCCAGCGCAAACTGCCACTCACGGAGAAAGCCCGAAATTTACTGACTTCTGCAAGCTCTTGAGGAATAAATGGAGAAATCAATAGGAGATTACAGAAACACACATTTTTAATTATTAAAAAGCCCCAGTATTGATCTGTTTCTTTTTTTCCAGAAGTAAATACCATTATAGAGATTTATAAATGCATGTCTATTCACTTCATTGGAATCTGCCAGGAATTCCGATGAAGGGATCCTATCTCTGTTTCTGAACCAAACGGCTCATGTTCCCTGTTTCTGAACAACTGGTTCCCCTTCAAAAGCGGCTATTTCAGGCCAGGAGCTGTTCAGATCTGGGCAGCTCAGACTGAAGAGATCTCCTCCCCCTTTTTACAGTTAAAAACATCCTTCCAGTGAGCACCAGAAAGAAGCCATCACAAAAACCACTGCCCTCACTGCGTAAATCCGGATTAGGAATTGTATTTAAGGAGCATGTTAATAATCCCCCTTCTTTTCAAAAAGAAAGTTGGGTTTTGACAGTAATATTGTCTTTTACGTGTACACTGGTCTCTCCTATTTTTCTGCAAAAACAGGGAGACAAAAATCAGATTCTTAGCATTAAGATTCCTACATATGCTCAGTAGGAAAGAGACACCAGCCATCAATCTGCAAAAAACCTTCATGTCGCAAATCAAAAGATTCATAGGGGGACGCCTAGCTAAGCAGGTAAAGACTTCTACCAAGCAATAAATTAGAAACTCCCATATTTAAACCACTACGTATGTCACCCTTATCACCACCCAGCCCAGTAACGCTCACTTGGGGTAAGCTCAGATGGAAAGTTTTCTTCTGCTCCCTTTTTAGAAACTCTTCCTTGGTTATTGATCAGAAATGACTCAGTATGTCATTCCCGGTTGGTGCCACTTTCCTCAGATAAATGGAAAAGCGAACACACAACAACGTGTGACTCTAGGAAAGATGCGCCCACCGACAACACTCAAATATCTGAAGCCCTGCAAGAATTCCCTCCGCTCCCGACCCCCGGCAGCCCCAGAACAAACCAGCAGAAATTCAATCCCCATTTTTATTCTCCCCTGTTCTGCAGGAGGATCACATGGCAAAATCCACTTAGAACAGCTACTGCGCACCAACAGGCGCTTTTAGAATTCTTATTTTTGGCTGCTGGTTTGGATAAGCAGCACACACTTTTCAGGCTCTGTTCAGGCAATTACGGCATCACTTACGTCTTCTGGTTAAACAACTTCATCAGGAAAACACCACAAGAAGTAGCAAGACACAGCGTTCAACTTATACTGAAGCAGAAAGAAGCATAAGAAATCCTTGAACTCCACAGTTTAGGCCAACAAATAAATATCCTCTATCAAAAGTAATTTCTTGGAGGGGCATCTATGTATTAAACTGAAATGCCTCTCATGTTCTAATCCATACATCCAGTTTCCTGAAATTCATAAAGTGAAAATCCTTACCAACAAATCCAGATCCCACAATTAGATATTTTCATTATTATTTTCAACCATGTGCAGCAGGTAACTGGGTTTTCACACTTGGGAATTAGGTTCCAGAGATGGAATTATAAGAAAAACGGTTTGTTGCTCTCTGTGAGCAATTTAATATCAACCACGGTGTGCAAACCAGGCCAAGTCTAACCCGTGATGTTGAACCGTAAGCACCACGATGCTTCGTCAAGTCTGCCCTGTGCTGCCAGCAAACTCATCTGACAAGCCGGGTGATCACACCGCGCGTTCCATTCATCACAGCCTTCCGCTAGGAAAAATGAAACAGTCTCTGGAGCAGCAAATTGAGTGAATTCATAGTTTTGATGCTATAAGAGCCAAGATCTTTTACTTCCATCGCAAAGAATCACCAGGCTCATCAAACAGGTGCTACACTTGGTCTCAGGTGGACTAACCAACAAAACCACGCTTAAAAAAATTTTTTTTTTTAAATCAGAACTCGAGAGTTCTTATGTAAGAAAAAGATGGCCATAATATGTACAGATGACGATGCGAAGGGATGGGGAAGGACGAAGCCACCAGGAATTCTCTGGCACTTCCCGGTCCCTCCACCTCAATCCCTTTCCCACAGCAGCAGTTGTTCGACTGATTCTGCACAGATACCAAATCCGTGGTAAGCACGCTTGGCTGAGAAGATTTACTTCTTACCAGAAGACTTTAAGAATAAGCACATTAAAACGATCATACCAAACAAACATGACCCCTCATTTTGAATAAGAGGACTTAAGAGATTCGTGGATCCTTCCTGGCTTAGCGCAGAACAAACGCTTACGCAACAGAGAACCGGCACGTCTCGCTCCAGGTTTTGGTTCATACTGGATCCAAGAGAAACAAAACAATCTGTATTTAATTCCCAATTTAATTCCCAATGAGTTATGCCGCCTGTTGATAAGCCACAGCCTGTGTAGCACAGTTTGCCCCTCTCTACCTGGAGAGGCTCCCGAAGTGACAAAGTTAGTTCTACTGAAAGGTTTTATGGAGAAAAGCGCTTCAGACAGTGTCGCAGCCAAACCACAAATCCTCATTTACAGGCAGCCGCCTGCTTTAAACCGATAGGATACATTTAGCATAATAATGCATTTAGAAATGAAGCAAATTGCTCCCCAGCAGCCTGCAATTAATTGCTGCCATAAAAGAGGGGTGCTGTGCTCTGTGCACCCCGCAACCCGCCCGCGTCTCCAGCGCATCCCTCGCACGTACCCGGTCGAAAGGAATGCCGTACTTCTTCAGGATCGAGGGCGAAATGAGGGTCATCTTGTGGCGGAGGAAAGCGTCGCAGCCCTGAGAGCTTCCTGGAAAAAAACCTGCAGGGACATTAAAAAGAGGAATGTCACTATAGGCACATTATATCCAGTCATTATTTAAGCAGAGACAAGCCAACAAAATGAAAACCGGCCTCGATACTTTATATAGATCAAAACAACGGGCACAAAACTGAGGATGGCAGTAATTAGCACATCCCTCACTGCTTAAAATACCACATAAATTTTGTGACAAAAACTTACACGTTCAGGCATGTAAGTCTAAATTCCATTCAAGTTGAGAGTTAGCATCCAAGTCTTCTATGTCTGGGAATAAGCAACTCGGTCAAAATCTCAGCGAAACCCTCGCAAATTAAGACATAGAACCTGTGTATCTCAAGTTTTGGCTAAAACCCTAAACCCTGAGCCACCGTTTTTCTGAGCACAGACAAGGGAAGAGCCACATGCATCCACCATCTGCTCTGAACACTGCAAGGTCTTTTTTATGCCTTCTCTGCCATGCACCTATATTATTCCTGGGAAAGAAATACAACTCCTAAGATTCCAGAGCAATCTGCTCTACATACCAGCCCCTAAAGAAAAAATAATAAGCACGTAGATGTTAATATTCAGTCAAAAGAACGGAAAAACCCCATATCCATGAGAAGGCAGAGGAAGGAGGGACACACGTCCACTGTGGTCACCAACAGGTCTGGTGGGGACGCTGTGATCTGACCCCACAGCTCAACACTATCAAGGGTTCGGTTCTACCATGGCTACAAAATTCAGGCTGAGCTATTAAAACAAACCACAACTAATCAGAAATGCTAAAATTGGGGGTAAAAACTAATGTCAGCACATTAGTGATGTCAGCACATCGCTCCCAAAAAATCTCAGCTCATATACCGTCATCTTCTTCAAGGCCAAGGGTTCCTCTCCAAGTGGGGGAGTCAATGGCAAATTATGTGTTTATAGGGATTTCAAAAGATCACCACTTAGGAAAATAAATAACCCAGGCTCGGGAAACAAAACTAATTGATGAGACATAATGGAAGGGGTTGCAGAAAGTGAAAAGGATTACTGGATTTCAGGTTTTCTTATATTTTTGTACTAAAAGCATTTCAATTAAACTGATGACTGTCTGCTACCCAGTCTGTCGTCCCTCTCCACAGTCCCTCTTTTTAATGCACAGTTTAAGTGGCTCTCATTAAAGCTACTAATAAAGAAGCACATTTTAAGTGATTAGCACCAATAACACGGCAACACATTAACATTCTCTCCCTGGGCTCCACAGCTCTCCCAGTGAGCCCATTTACAGCTCAGCTATTCATTTTCCATATTAATTGCACGCTCGTTTCTCCACAGTAAACTTCGTCATCCTACAGAGCGCTGACGCACAGGCCAGGAGGATGCCCAAGCACTGGAGTTCCAAAACATCACTCATCCCAAAAGGTACCAAGCAACAGAAAACTAAAACAACAACAAGATCATCAATCATTTGCTTCTGGTTGATACATTGTCAACCATCGATGTGTCTCAAGAATGGATAAGCAGCAAAAAATAAGTTACAAACAGCGAGAAACTTGGTATTACATATATCAGACTTTGGTGCGGTATTTCAGATGAAACAGAACACGGGCCGCCTGGATTTATTGACTTTTTAAGAGATGAAAGGGTAACTTCTATAAAACCTGGGAAACGACTAAACTGAACTGTAGCTCTGAAATGCAACGTTTCTGAGCAGCAATTTTCAATATTATTTGTATTTAGGGATCACGGCTCTCAGTGCACACAACACAACACTACTGCGCCCTTGGACATTTATACCTATTTACTCTACACTTATCCTACACAACCAGTTGCTCAATTCAACATCCTCTCCTTCCTTATTCACATACAAAACAGTTAATAGAACACCAGACTACCAGCAAGAAATGCCATGACCATTAATTTGCCTACTTTTTGGAAAAACAGTATCCGAATATTTCTTTATTTTGCAACAGAAGAGTCTTCCAGATTTTCCTGCCTGCTTCCGCTGCACTTATTTCAGCACCAGATTTAAATCAGTAAAATCCTCCGAGAAGACGGAACACGTAGATTTAGAGTTAATTATTCTGGGATACGATCTTTTTTTTAGCTGGGCAGCGCTTAGAACATTCGCAAGTGAATGAAAACGGCAATAAAAACCAAACAAATTTAAAAATCTGTATTTCTGCAGCCAGATCTCTTCCCTGAAGCTTCCAGTGTGAGCAGCTGGAAATGGGCAGAATTTCCGCAGAACTCACCTTTCGCCAGGCGCTCCAGCCTCTTGCCGTGTTCCGGGGGGATGGCGTACCTGGGAGACAGGGAATACAAGAAAAAACATCAGAAAAATCACACTATAACCCCAAAACACTGAAAGGAAAAGACTAGAAACAAGTGCAGCGATGACTTTCAGCACAGCGCACTTACGATGAACATCTGGAAACACGTTCAAAATTTTCGAAGTCTGGAAGGTATCAGTAACATGTAATTATAACACATGGAAGATAGCCAGTACTTTAATAAATGTCCTTAGACATGTTATGTGATGTGTATTATTTTCCTGCAATTTTTTTAAACAGGACTTCACGAGGTAAAGGGAGAAGCAAGACGACAAAGTGATGATGCGGCAAGTTACAGGGGTAAAAAAAAGAGTGCAAAAGAATTTGATTGAAAAGGGGATTTTTCCCACACAAGCACGAGGTATTGAACATCATTCTGGGAAAGTTCAGAAAGTTAAGAACAAGAAATTTTTCTTACAGACAATTTGGGCACTTCCATGTGCTTCAATACATTGAAGACGTTAAAAACAACTTGAAAAAACTGCAAAAAAGCTTCTAACAGTTGCAGAAACAGTGCTGTGCACGACGATTATTTACAACAAAAATCGGAAAAGTTTCAAATGGTTATTTTTCTTCCCCAAAGTGGTTGGTTACCTTAGTGCTTTGAAGTTATCCTACCTCGGTATTCACAGAAGCAAAAACCAAGCGACTGAGATTTTACGTGTTCAGGTTATAACAAGGGAGCTAAATACCACGATACACTTGAGCATGTTTAACATGATGACACACGCAATAACATCAGTGGGATTTCGTATACTACGTCAAATTAAATGTGGCTCTCACACCATTTTTGTAACCGAAATTTTTGAAAATTTACATTTGTGAGAAAGACATTTATTGCCAGCTATAACTTTTGTTCTATGTGAATAATAAAAACTGCATTACTTTTGTTATTTCTGATAAAGATGTCTCATTATAACAAGGTGAAAACAGGATATCGTAATGGGCAACCACACAATCTCCACAAGGTGAACTTATGACAGGATCTCTCTAAATACACCTGATTTTCCAAGACTTTCAGCCAGTCCCCTTGCTCAGTTTCTCCATTTTCAAGTCTGAAGTTTCTCTATAATGTACGGAGAAATAAATCGAAGCCATATCTCGTATTGCTTTTGTGCAAAGCCAAAATTCACCTATTGTGGTCCGGCAGGTTAGAAAGGATAACAAAGGACAGAAATCAAACATAGGATGTTTCAAGATTTAGACGTTAAGCCGATTTGAACTGATGGCTTAAAAAAAAAAAAAATCTAAGGGAAAACACTATGTAGCACCTAATCTTGTAAAATAATAAATACAGCAATGGGTTCCCAGCATCCTCTGACCAAAATTTGACAGTGCCTTAAATTGCATAATTATCAAACAATTTAATTTCATTTGTCCGGGACAAAGCTAGTAGCTTTAATTTTACAAAGACCATTCATCGCTTACATAAATGTGATAAAACTAATCCTGATCCAAAGCTCCTTTGTGGGATTAATGTCCCTTAAAACAGGGAAATGAGACATTCCATTCCTTCTGGGAAAAATGCTGAAGGATTGGGAAAGAACTCATTTGTGGCTACAAGGCTGCCGATGATTAATGTAATATCCCCAGTCTACAATGCAACCTTCACTTAATTAGTGCCTGTAATTGGGAGTTGTAAAGATAAGATTAATTGAATCTTGAGGATGTTAAAAGTTTAATACATCGGAACATGGTTATTGTGTTATCTGAAACTGCAGACCGCAAAAAGCCGAGCAGAGCTTTAGAGAACGGTCCGTGGAGAGGCGCACAGAAAGGACTTGCCTGGATAGAAACCAGCAAGAGAGGAGGAATTTCCAGCTTATAAAAAAGAACTATATGTAATAATACACAAATCAGAACACCCTACCGCAGAACAGCCTCCTGGTAACAGCTGACTCCAATTTTAGAAATCAACTGCTTTGGTTGGGCCAGGCTTTAGGAAGCAGAGCCTATACATCCTTATACATTTATTCTTAGGAATTCACAAAATTAACTGCAGAAGAGAATGAGAAGTAGGTCAAATTCTGCTTTAAGTTACACTCCCAAATTTGACGGATTTACATAAAGACAGGCAATAAAGAGCTTGGGCTGCTATTTAAAACCAGTAAGAGAAACAGAAACTCCTGCAAGCACTGCCCAGATTGAGCCAGCTCAATCTAGCCGTCAAACGATTGACTACGAACTAGAATAACGATGGAGGCGACACAGGAAGATTAGAAATTACTGCAATCAAAGCAGAACTGTTATTGAGCACAGAAACTGGTTTATGGCACAGCAAACTTCCAAAAAACCCGGCTTGCAAACGAACCAAGAGACTGATGCCCTAAGTCCGTACTTCCCAGGGTCGGCCTTGCAGCGGTTGACCAAGACAAAAGGCCAAGTTTAACCCAAAAACCTGCTGCTCAGCAGTTTGTGGGACTACAGCATGAATAATGTCTTGTTGCTTTGCCAGGAAACACAAGATTTACAGAACAGAGGAAAAAAAACAAGCTCAAGATCCAAAAAGTTAGAGCTCTATGTCTCAAATGTCATCTCACCCTGAAGTCAACTATCTAAAAGTAATATACTGATCCTTTTAAATTTCCTTTTTCTAGGAAAACATGAGCAGGCCCCTGAAATGGTTTCAGTATCACTTCTACAAATACGGAACTTACTGTTCTACCTGAAAGACTTTCAGCTTCCAAACTCGTTTCACGAAACCTAATTCCAGGATTTCTCATCTCTATTCCTGTGTAATTTTCTGAGTTCTCGAGCATTCTGCAAAACTGATTCTGACCGTAATTACCAGACGTCAGGGTCACGGCTCCAGAACGCACTTGCCCCAAAGCTACTAATATGTTAGACAATCATTTCCCTTCAGTGGTAGTTTGCTTTTGTTAACACGAGTTTAACTGGACAGTCCCCTTTATATCCTTAACACAAAAGAAAGATCCTTCCTATTTGCCATAAAGGATGTCATTAATAGTGTAATTTTCTTAGTGTTTTGTTTATTCCCTTGGAATGACTTGATGGATGTGGATAATTATCAGACTATAAAAGCCAGCAAATGTGCTATTTTCTATCGCTCTAAATCATCAAACAAATAAAGTGTGAAACAGCATTTTTGAATACAATTTTCCCCTCTAATGGCTTAGAATTATTATCAGGAACAATGGAAATAAATAAGCAAATGTCTTGCGAGTTAAGAATTAAATGAGTGTGTCAGTATCAAAGAGCAGACGGACCATCCCGAGGCACAAGGACCAGTTTAGGAGCCGTTACAAGACGACATAACACGGAATTCACTTCGGCACAGACCGTTTCCAGCATCGGGTGCTCTTCAGTTTAGTGCCAGGTTAATGGTTGGACTTGATGATCTCGAGGGTCTTTTCCAACCAAAACGATCCTATGGTTCTATCCTGTCCCTTAGCTCAACCTCCGCCGAAAGCTTCCAAGACCTTTTCTTGCTCTTGTTGTCACACATACCTTGCGTTTTCGATAATTCCACCACCTTGCCTCCCCACATCAGGCTCTCCTTGCACCAACACAGCAATTAAGCAGTGATTAAATTACTCAACTTCATGCACCCAGCTCTCTACCGGAGCCTGGGCGCCGTGGGCAGGAGCAGGTTCAACCACAAAGCTTCGGAAATGTCACTTCAGCCCCATTCCCGGGAGAAGGTAAAGAAGCCAATTTCACAGTGTCTGCACAAGGTCCGGCCAAACGGGCCCCACGCAGCTGAACACGCTATAATTACTGAAATAAGGAACAGAAACAAAAAGAACAGCACGTTTTAAACGCCTGAGACCACGTGTCGAGCTGGGGGTTAGTTATCTGTCTTCGAGGCAGATTTAGTTGTGCCAAGAATACTGACCCTTTGACGATTCAAATGCCAACCCACTCTCAGTCATGACAGGCGGAATAAAAAGCTATTATTTCAATCTCTGTAAGGCAAAGTGTGTCCAGAAACGCATCATCTGAACCCTGACCTTCACCATCTTTAGCCCCCGTGACAGCAGCAAAGCCTCCAAAGAAAACCCCCACGTCTCTCAAGAATATTTATCACCCAACAGAACCATTAGGAAGCACCACTACATACAGGGCAGTCCCTGATTTGCAAAGTTCATATTCTGCTTCTAATGCCTAATTTTTCTGGAAGGTAAAACACTTTTAATACTACATCTCCAAGCAAAGCTCAGAGCAACAAGCGCCATTTTTCCTCACTATTTTTAAGCTGTTTTGCAGCCTGTATGGAAAAAAAAAGTACCTTTCAACAAGAAGAATAAATTGCTCCTTCATCGATAGTGCCGTCATCTCCCTCCCTTTCCTGGTCAGCTCTCTTTTCCTCGCCTTTATTTTCCTCCACGTTTAACAGCCCTTCATTCCTCTCTCCCTCCAAGTTTGTTAAAAGACAGAAATCATCTCCCTTTCTTCTTTTCCTCATCAATACCTGAGGTAACCCCGCAGTGGATTTGCCGTATCCAGTTCCCCTTCTCAAGATCACGGTTTGGAAAGGAAAAATCTCGGGCCTCCCTCATCCATCCCCTTCTGAGTTGGCTCCTTTATAGCAAAAATGCAAATACATGCTCTGGAGATAAGATTGCAGACAGATCACAGCTCCTTGTTCCTAGGAAAGAACCTTTACCGAGTGTCTGCAGTTTTATCTTTAATGGATCATTTTACAGAACAATAGATGATGGGATTCAGTATCTTTAACCGGCAGCGTGAATGATTTCAAATAACGACATTTTTATTGAAATACACATAGGGAGAAAGATAAACACAGAAGCTGGGGAGTAGCTGCTCAAAAAGCCACGATACGGAGTAAATAGGTAACGACAGAACAAGATTACAGCCACCCAAACACAGCACATCAACCAGGCTGCTAAAGCTTGGAGGAAAACGAGCTGTGCAGAGAGCTGCTCACATACCGTCCTCTGGGAACAGCACAGCAGGAAAATCAGGAGAAAACCTGCTCAGGAAGGGGAGCAGCAAACATTTTCAGCCCTTATTTCACTCAATAAAACCTCTTTTCCACGCACACCGCTGCCTAATCATCAACCCCACTCCCAAGCGCGATATGGAGAAATACCACGCGATTTTGCTGCTAACGGATCCGTAAAGCAAGATAAGAAACTTCCTCCTTCCCTTAAGAAAGTTTGTGCAGTTGCAAACTCTCGATTTGTTTTCCAGTCACAATGGGCAGAAAATCTCAGGTCACTCTGGAGCTGGGGTCGAATTCTTACAGATTGACCGTTGGAAGATGAGAGTCAAACCCACCTCGTGCCAACCACACAATGGCAAAAGACTCCTGAACCCCTAAAGCTGCCATAGCCAAACCCAGTATTAAACAGGCATTAGTTTCAAAAAGTGAAATTAGGCAGCAGCTTTTTCAAATTACAGTTTTAAAGCAATAGGAATTTTCAAGTGGAACACCTGAACTCATCACTACAAGATTTGCAGCAACAAAGCAATTGGCTACTTTCACATTGTTTCACTGCCCCAAAACTCAATGAATACAAAAAGGAGATTTTTCCAGTACTCTAATGTAATTTTTAAATACTATTTTAAAACAGACAGTTTAATATGAACAACCATCTGCTCTTGGAAAGACTATCAATGCACCAGCCCAGCAAGCTTCACAGCCACAAATGTCAGGCACAAAGCACAAAATTACAAATCACAAATCACATTGGAGTGACTCTCCTTCCACACGTACAAAATAAACCCACAGGCTGCTCCTGCATGCAGTGAATGAGCAGGGAGAAGGAGGTATTTTACTAATAAAAGGTGTTTGGGGAAAAGCGTTATGAAATCATTTATTCATTCAGTTTGGCCAAGAAGATAATTAGTATACAATTCAACAGAGATGAATGACTACAATATTCATCCCCTTGCCATTCTTCATTATTTGTTTTGAAGAATCTGTTCACATCAGATTCATTTCCCAAAACTGGCAATCAGGTTATTAATTACTGGTTGCTTTTTGTAGTGGATACTGTATGAATACAAAGAAAAGTGACGATTATCCTTCAAAGACCTTACATTCTAAAAAAAAAAAAAAAAACCAACTCAATGCGACTCAATAAAGGAGAAAAAAGGTGACGGAGAGATCACAGATGTTGGGATCTTGCAGCAAGGGGCCGGTGAGAGCTGCCCCCGGCACTGGGCCCAGGGACACGAACGTTCCTGCCCGCTGCTCTTGGAGAAAACACAGATTATTGCCCACAGCAGAACAAGAGAAATCTGCTCAACAGTAACGAAAGGTACCTGTGGATGAGGAAAGCCCTGTGCTAGGGGTGCGATGCCTCTACGCATACGCTCTTTTCTTTTTTGAGAAAAAACCAAAACAACAAATAGACACACACACACACGAAATCCCCCATATTTCAAAGGTTTAATGCTCCTCATCCACCCAGCTGCATCGTTTCAAACCACAGCTCCTACTTTGAAGCTGCGCCTATGCTCTTGTCAGCAAAGCTGGAAGTGTCATAGTTAACATTTGATAAAGATCAGTGACAGGGTTTGTAAAGTTTCCTTTGTTTCTTCTACTTGATCCGCTTTGTCACATTGATTGGCCGGTCGGAAATGAAGTGGGTAGAAACCCATATATACTACTTAGCACATTAACTAGTTAACAGTTGCACGGCACTCAGACGACGCCGAGCGCTATTTAAGCACCGTCATTACTACAGGCTTCTGGTATTTTAAACTACACTTGTGCTGCACTTGGCATCACCCAACGTCAATTTTCTCTGCTGAGTAAAGAAAAAAATCCCCGCTGATTTCTGCCAACGTGTTAACAAAATGTGAATAAAGACAAAGCTCTGCAGTCCCACTGTCGGTTCCTTCTGGTCTTTCCAAGCCCGGCTTTCAGCTCCGTGCCAAGTTGGGATTTGCGAGCTCGTTCTCCCCCAGGGCCCAAGGCAGCTCAGGCTGAAAGCAAGCAGCTCATCTCCCTCCATCTCGTCGCAGCGGCAGAGCGCACTGTTCAAAAGCCTCACTTATTAAAACCAATCTGTGATCCTGTCAGACTTCCACAGATCTTCATTTCAAATCAGGCCCGAGCTTTGAGCAGACACTTTCAAAACGCAAGAATGAGTTGCGGCAAGAGCCTCCTTGGATCAAAGACGCGCTGCTCTCAATCCAGACCGGGACTACTGAGCTGTGATGAATTATTAGTGCTGGCGGAAACAGCCGTACGCGCATTAAACACCGTGTCAGTGGAGCAGGAGCCCACTTGAAGACGCCGCTGTAGAAACGAGGATGAGATCAAAGATCGGCATTACCACCTTTCAAGATCATTACGGAAGGATATCAAGACAAACCATAGATGGGAAGGTTCTCCGCTTCGCTAGGTTTGGTATGACAACTCACAGACGAACCCCAACCTCTGAGAGTTTGTAATTTCAACAAACTAGCTAAACAGGCCCAGTAAAGATGGACATAAGATGCACAGACTGAAAACTAAGATGGCAGCAAAGTACGTACTAATGCCACGTCTTTTGCAGTGGGTTTAGACAAGAATAAGCAACAGAAAGAGAAGAGGACTTTGGGGGGACGTAGATGGAAAGCACAGAGCTGGGAGAAAGGAGGAGGGAGAGCGAGTGGGTAAGAGCAGCCGCCGGGCTGAGGGCATCTCATCCCTTCTCCTACAGAGCAACGGGCCCTCCTTGGACAAGTCCCAGCGTTGATCCCATCGGCCCAAGAGTCTGGATTGATCTTCACAACATTCTGTCTCAAAGTTAGACGAGGGTGAACGAAGAAAGGCAAGACACGAGTCCTGCCTCTCCATGATACTGTGCCGCCTCTGCACCGGAAAAATTACCTTTTAATAACCTCTCTACAGCAGCATAGTATAACACAACAAAAATCTAAGCCTATTAAAAAGAAAAATCTCCACTGTTCCAACTGCAGGCACCTGATTGGGGAGATAATCCAACATAACACAAGTTAGAGCTCGTAACTCTTCATGTTGTTTGGTTTGATGACTTAACCACATTAAAACCACTCCAGTCACCCAAGATTCAATATGCCGATCCCTGGGATTTTCAAAGCGAACTATCAGCTAGTAGTGTTCCCTCTTGAACGAGATTTACACCATCCTTCAGCCACAGCACCATCTCCAGGACAAACAGCACCCTCAGCCCCGAGGAAGGCTGGTTTGAATATCACTAGTATAGTGTGGCTTGTATTGATTAACTAATGACTGCGGTATATGAAGCTTGAAAGGCTGTATTAATAACTCACTGCTGCACTGCTCTCATTTATCAGCAAATTACAGGGAGATGCAACTCTGCATCTCAATACATCACTCCCCTCGTGAATCTCGGAGCACATCAACATGCACAGACTCTCGATGCAGAAAGCCTGTTCCAAAGCAGCTTTCACCTAATGGTTTCGCAAGAGGTAGGAGAGTGAAAAGCTGTTCTGCCTGGCCATATTTTATCTCACTTCCCTTTTATTTCTTTTAATGAATATCACTGTTCCTTCCTCTATGCCTTTTATCAACAGAAAGGGTCTTGCTTTGCCAAATCTGCCTGAGAGCAAATGGTGTTGCAGTTAATCTATAAATCAACCATCACCATAAATTCTACTCATTCTCCATCCAAAACCGCAGAGCTGTAAAACAGATTACATGGGATAGCAGAGGCAGGAAGGAAATTTGTGAGCTGCAAGGAGCCCATCATGGCCAAATGGCCTTCCCTGCTCTCCTTTCCCCCCACTCCGCCCCAACAAGCCGATAAATCTCTACTGTCAGGAGTGGAACACACAAACCGCAAATGTGTGCACACATTTAAAAGCAAGGCAACCCCACGCGCTTCGCTTGGGGATCGAGGGAGGAACGGCTGCAGAATCTTCTTCTGAATTCCCTAATGTGAAGAAATAGGAGAAGTAAAACTCAGGAAAGAAAACAATTCTCTCTGTATGGAGCAAAACGGAAAGCCATAGTGAAACAAATTCAGAGTCCTCAGCTCCCCCCAGGGCAAAACACAGATGTGATTCCAGCTAATCCAGTTTTAAGGAACTCACAGGATCTCCAGGGTGCAAGGGTTACTGAGATCCCAATAATCAAGACTTATAATCACATCTGATCAATTCAACTGCCTTGTGCAACGGCCCCCTAAGGGAATGTAATAGTCAGAAGGCAATAAATGCTGCAAGGGACAAGTGCCCTTCCCCCTGCTGCCATACAACTCAGGATCAAACATTAAACCCAGCTGTTTAAATGAGATTACATCAAGCTCGCAACCAACTACAGCATATGGGAGAGCGTGTTAAAGCAGAGGGAAGGCGCAGAATCCAATGCAGGGAAATGGGGACGAGGACCCAGCATCCTGCACCAAAAGTGATGAAGGAGAGAAGCTGGAAGAGTTGAGCTCCACGACTGTATTAGGTCATTTTCTTTCCCCAAGATAGTTTTCCAGGGATTAACATTTTTCTATCCTAGGGGAGGACAGAACAAGAGTTCTGACTAAGACGGCGGCAACGCTCCCTAAGACAACAAAGGAAAATAAAATCAGCAGTGAGATCCTCTGCACTTGCTTCTCCGCAGCGGCTTCAGTAGACGCTGTTAGCTGAGAATAAAGAGGGTTCCTCTCACAACCCACCCCAGGGGAACCATCACCTCTTGCTTTCAATCTCCCCATCATCATAATGTTAGAAACGGTGAGGTTTCCTTATTGCTGGTGGCATCACTACAGATACTACAAATGTATTAAATTGTAGATGTTACAAGCAAATCCTCCCACATTCCTACAGCCAGACTCACCCTGCACAGGGAACCTCACTGGCGGCCTGGAGACAAACCAGAAATTCTAAAACATTTTAACCAACAAAGTTTTCAGGTAACTCTTATGTACTTTCAGGTTCTTAAGACTTTTACAAGACAGAGCTCCACAAGTGTTGTTGTTTTTTGTTTTTAAATGTAATTGTATCTGTGACCAGTGCTTTCAACTAATCGTATTATTTTAAAGTTCCTTTGGTAATTTGTCCTTAATTCTACACAAACTGCTGTTCTGGCATAAAGTGTACTTTGCGCTATCAAAGTCAAACAGATTAGGCATCATCCACTTCCAGCAGGGGAATGGTCTGGAGAGGAGACCATATTACTTAAAATAGGGAGCCAGCTTCAGCTTTTAATTAAAGGGGATTAAACATCCATCATGATAAGGAAACAGGGACATCTTCTAAAATCAATTACCGTCCTCAGTGTCACTCTGGTTTAACACCTGCAGTTTCCGAGAGAAAGAATACAGTGTAACATCCCATTAGTACTTACAGGAGGTATATTAAATATTGTTGCTATACAGCAAGATCGGTCACAAAATATCTGAGAAAAATAACCTTATTACCCAGGCAGGTGTTACAGTGTTGACAAAACAAAACGGAGACATTACACTTCCAAAGCGCATCCATCAAATTCACGTTACCGAGATTTAAAGTTTCCTTCAGCACTTCCCTACCACAGGAAGCCCTCGAGGTAGGAATCGCGCGTTTTTATATAGATGAAACAAAGCGATGGTGGAATATCTGTGTTTAAAAACACGCTTTTGAAATTGCAAGGGCTGAGACGCACACGTTCCTCCACAAAATGCCGTAATAACTGTGAAGGATGGGGCTTGGCATTCAGTTTTGTTGCTTCTGTCATTATAAAAATCAGTCTTCTGTTAGCACTGCTTGACAATGTGCTCTATTTTAGATCTCAGCATATGAATGCGTAGGGTAATTATACATAATATGTATAATTGATACAGTAAAAACTCCTAGCAAAAGAGGTTTAATATAGGGCTGCAAAATGAAATACATTCAAACTTTTGAAAAAAAAAAAAATGAAGACTATGAAAAGGTTGTAATTAAACTACTAATTGAAGAGGGACGTTTTATTGTAATGTGAAAAATAAGCAAGCAAGAGACTCAATCTGGCAGCTCCCTGCCCGAGAAGCTTAACCCGAAGTTACACAACAGCTCCCGGTCCCCGGAATGTTTGCTGGGAAGTGCCCACACCTCCCATCCACCTCTTCTATCTGACAGGGTGATTTTCCCGTTAAAACCAAGAGTCGGACTCCAGCGCGGACCAGCCGCATCCCCTGAGACACGGCACATCAGAAAAGATGACTAATTTTGACCTCAGGCAAGCCTGACCTGAGCGTGCAGCACGGGTCTCCTCGCAGCAGCAACCACAACGGCTAAAGACACCTAACGGCGCTCATTCTTCTTGGTACAACGAGACAGAATTCAAGAAACAAATGCATTGCAATCTACAGGCACGGATAAATCATTTAATGAGACTGGGAGCAGGAAAAGAGCTGTCTCTCCCATTATCCCCTCTCCCCTCCCTCCTCGCTGGATGACCCTTTACTGCTCAAGTACTTCACTTAATGCTGAACAATTTTTTAACCTGCATCCCCGGTGACACAACTGTGTAGACAACTCATGTTGCTGCAGCCTGTTCTGCTCACGGAAAAGAAACAGAACGGGAAAGCGTTGGCAGCACGACTCCTCTGCAGCGAGACACGCATTAATCAAGGAGTTGCGTGACGATGCAGATGCTCGTTAGCTTGTACAATGAACTCATCTCCAGCTGTTGAGCCACAGACATTTAACTCTAGTCCCAACAGTCCTCAAGGCACCTGTTTTGTAAGAGGTATAACCCAAAATTTCAAAGGCAGACGTGAAAGACATACAAAATACTTGGGTAACTATCCCCCCCGACCCACGAGGCAGATTCCCTTCTCAGCTTATCTTTGGCCACTGAAATGGCTTCTCGCGGTCTGAACGTATCCAAACCTCCCTGCGAAGGTGCTTCCCCTCTTCCATATCAAACACAGAGATTTCTTGCAGAAGCCACTTGAATGATGTCTGGGAGGCAACTTCAATCAGCACGACTCCTTTCTCACCTCGCCCTCCTAAGGAAGCAGCTGGTGGCTCCTCAGCCCTCCCTGCACAGCCTTGGGTTGCACAGCCTGCATTAAAGTAGCCTGAGATAATTTTTGAGAGACGTGAACAAAGAGTTATGGGTTTTAACAGATAATTTTGAAGCAGAATACTACCAATATACAGAGTTCTTGGTACCACTATATAAATATCTCTGACAGCCAAACAATAACTCTGCCTCTTATTTTAGAGCTCAACCCCGAACTGGTAGAGTTCATAACTCCCCACACTCCTGCTAATCCCCGAGGTGCTTCTAAGATGATCACTGTCAGAGTCAGAGAGTCTATAAAAAGGATGAAGGAAGCTGGGAAATTTCCACAGAGGTGGTGGCAGCACCACAGAGCTCCCATTTTAGCCATCTTTTGAGCATCTTTTGAGGCTGCACCACTGGAATCTCAGCACCGCAGTCCACGAGCTCCCCCAGCTGAGCTCTGGCATCACTGCACTCCCAGCCAGTGATCGCTCGGTACCCGGAACATTCCAGCCTTGCTCAAAGGGGTAATTCAGATTTACTCCTCGGAAGCCAACGCTTGTTCACAGAAGAGCTTGAGAACTCATTAACAGAAGCTGTCACAGTGAAGGACAAGGAAGAAATGACTGGGGCAAGTGGCAGACTCTTGCCTCACGCTTAAGGGAGCAGCAGGGAGTCCTGCCAAACCAGCACTGGCATCTGTCACAATACATCTATTCTTGTGCTACACGCTGTCATCTGTATAAGAAAACTCGGCTCAACAGCAAAACGTTTTGCCCAAAACATGGTCTGTCCTCAAAATCCTCATTTCCTCCAGCCCTGTAAGGTTTATAGCGGTCGTTACTACAAAAAACACTATGCAAAAATAGAATGGCTGGATAAAAATCCTCCCCTCGAGTGGGGTAAAAGGACCTTTAAAAAAAACAAACCAAACCCCACACAGAACCAGGTGCAGAGCATGTTCCTGCTTTGATTTGTAACCAGCAACACCTGAGCTCCTTTAGAAAAAGATTCAGTGATTTCTCTTCTCTGTTCCAATGATAAGCAGTAGTGGCTGGACTCTCCAACAGCTGAAGCCCCTCTTAGGGGAATATTAAATGTTCCCCAGCATGTCCCCAAATTCTCACAAGATTTGACAGAAATAAAAGCTACAAAGAACCTCTAAGATCCAACATTTGCCAAACACAATTTTCCATCTACAATTTCCACTCTTCTGATTCTGAACCTCTTCACACAAACGTGCTACACAAAGATGTTTTGGATTTTATTGTTTGGAGGTTTGTTGTGTTTCTCTACTATGTGATCCATATCTCCCACAAAAACAACATCAAATAAGGACATAAGGAAGATCCACTGTTAAGATGAGGGAACAGCTTCATGCAATGAGTTTACCATTCTTATAATATACACAGTATGTGTATATCCACATATTATAATAGTAAAATAAACCAAAAAAACACAGAAGAAGAAGAAAAAAAGCCAACAAACCACCCAATCAACAACACAAAGTTCCTAAGATGCATGCAAGAAGAAAAACAGTTTAGGTCGGGCTACAAATAAATGAAATATATTCTTCATTTAGCACCTGTTCTCTAACTTCTGCTCACAACGTGAGAGTTCATGGAACAGCCATTATTTTCACACCAGCTTCTCTTTTCAAGGTAATTTGTTCTTATTTCTGCTTTTTGAAAGCGATAACCCGCCCTGTTGTGGGCTCCGAACAAAGGCGAGCAGACGGGAGATGAGGCAGAACTGATAACACGCAGGGATGAGGGGAGCGGGCAGAGACAGCGCGATCTCCCGACCCCAACGCAAACCTCGTACCACACTACACACACTGGTTTTACTGGTCGCCACCGCAGCGCGTGCGCAAAGGAGAGCAACGGCTTCTCACGTGCTGGTGGCACCATCTACAGGAGATGGGGACCCGAGAAAAACAGGTTTGATTCGCCGCTGCCGAAGAGCAAAAATCAACAGGATCTAAAATGAGAGCGTGCCCCGTTTCATTGGTAACCCGGAGAGATGTTTCTTGAGGTCAGGTTTGTTTGGCAGAGGTATCACAAGAGACTCTGCGAAATCCTGAGAGGGGGAGACTAAGAATCAGGTACGGGGTGGGGGGAAACATTTTCTGACACATTGGAAAGATTAAAACAATTCGCATTCAGACTACAGCTGAATGTTAGAGATTCAGCCCCTCCTTCCACCCCTTTGCAAGGCTGTAAAAGAACAGTAAATCCATTCATTACAGCGGTAGATTTTAAATGCCCGCAGGCACTAACAGCCCAGAGACACTCGGTGTCACCGGGGACTCATATTGTAGAGGGATGGGAGGATCTTGTCTGCCCCTGCCAGGGCACAATGACAGCAGCTTCACGGTGACATTTAAGCTCTAATTTGCACGCAAATGTCAATATTTATTAGTCACATCGAGATCTTCTGCAAAGCTCTTCTGGGATGCTAAGTCTCTCTAGTGATACTTTTGAATAGGATGCTTGAGAAAAAAAGAAGACAGAACGGTTCTTGGTAACTTATTCCAGATCTCCTAGCTGCTTAATTTCATCCTGATCCGTTGATTATTTTTGTGGAAAGTTATTTCCAACCAGCCTTTGCATTAACAGTGTTGAAAAACGCTTATCATTTTTCTAAGAATTTGCCATGAAAAAGTAACCCTTTGACCTACCTTGTCCCTGGAGTTCTAAGTACATTTACATATCTAAATAATGGAAATTGTAAAGTAACAGATGTTTCCTGACTACAGCACAATGCAAGAACAAGAGTCTTTCACTGTTAAAGTGCATCTGCAGCATCCATACACTCCCATCGCCGTTTGTTCTCCCACATCAGTACAAGTGCTCTCCTGTGCATTCCCTCGCAAAAAGCCCCGGGTGTTGAAATCTGATTTTACTTGTAATGTCAACAAGCCTCCTGAATTCCGCTGCTTTTCTAGGAAGTCAGGAATTAGGCCTCCGAGCAAGTCAGCATGAAACCCAGTAAAATTGCTTTCAAATATCAAGTAGGAGAGGGGAAAAACTGGGAAGGGAGAGATTAGGTGGGCCTGATGGAACTAGGTAGACCTGAAGAAAAGGATCTTGCAGTGGTGTCTAAGCAGAAGGCACAGGTACCACCCATCTACTCCATCACTTACCAGGATTTTGGCTCCCCAAAATGCAAGTAGTTGATGCTGTACAGATCCATGTCCTCGGTATGCCAAGCAAACGTTGTCTTCCACATCCCAAAGTAGAGGTAGGGAGTGTTGACACCTTCTATGATAATGCCACACTCGTGTTCCACCATGTCCAAGAGGGTGTTCAGGTTGCCAATATTCCATTCTTCCACATCCTGTAATTCAAAAGAAATGTTTTGTACTGGAACATAGTGGGACTTGCTACAGCAGAATAATAGTCCACAGCTTCCTTTTAGTGCCTTAAAAGGGGGATATCCCAGTGTTATCTGCATTAATTGAATTTCCCCTGCTTCCAGAAAGCTTACTTTTAACGATCATCAATAACCATGAAAAGGCCGTGTTACCACGACTCCGTAACAAAGGGATTGATTTCCAGCTTCTCCCTAAATGTGCTCTCTGAAGAGGCCCTTGTACTATGCAATACTCTACCAATTAAGTAACTGTTCTACTAATAAACTAAGGGCGAAATACCCTTCTCTCAATAATATTTTCCATCCAGTTGTCCTTCACTTGATGAACACGGATGAGCTGATGAGAAGCACTAGACTTGAATGTGGCCAAAGCGGCAGGAGCCTCTACATCAGCTCAGCGCTTCAGATAAAGAATTTTGTTATCATCAATATTTAAACACAGAGAGCAATAAAAACAAGTTCTAAATGTGACAGCTGGTTTTCTGTACTTCAATGTGAAATAAAAAAGCCACATAAACAGGTACAAATCTTTAACCTTGAGATTGCCTGAAGAGTAATATGATATCCAAAAGGAAACTGTCTCCTTCACAGCCCTGCTCCCCAGTATATTTTATAGGCATGCAAGGAACTGACAGGCATGTGAGCAATCCCAGCTGCGTGCTGCTTGCTGGAGTAACTGCAAGACAGTGAAACTCCAGCTGCTCAATCTTGAAATCAAGTAAATTCTGAATTACTGTTCCTTAAGAAGAAAAGAGCAATAAGGAAGTGAGTGTTCATATTTAAAATTAATAAAAGAGGAGCATTTCACTCACTGCATCATATAGTGAGCCACTGATATCGGCTCCATAAATTGGTGAGACAAATGTGAGATTCTTCCAGTACTTGCGCTCCAAGTCTTCAAAATCTTGATGGCGTGGAGTACAATACCTGATAAGAACAGAAAAGATAAGGATGTAAGAAGTCCTAAGGAACACTCATCACAGATAAGCAACTGAAAAGAAGCGTGCACATCAAAGTAGGCACACTCGGGGGGTCACTGAAGGTGCATTTCATTTTCACTTCCATTCAGATTCATATAATTTACTGCCTTTTAAATCTTTCTACAAGAACCTCTTACTGCATATTGACGAATGGGATTTGCACTTCTGTGAAGCACCAGATCCCCATCCTGAGGATGCAGGAGATGAAGTTTTTAGGCAGGTAAAGCACTGGCGTAGATGCTGTATAGCAATATTTCAGTCGCTTGTGCTAGGGAACTGAAGTGCTCTGCAAAGCTCCCAGTCACTCCGGAGGACACTCGTGTTACCAGTGTCACCTCAGGCACGCCGAGATACTTGTATTTCTACCTCAGCAATGGAACACATTTTCCAGAACAACCATTAATGCGCTGAGAGCTCTTTTTTGAGTCTCTGGCCATCCTTTTCAGGCAGATTCTTAGCCAAATACTTACTGCAAAGAATCTTTCTACACCAACTCCCAGAAAAAGATCTAAGATACACTCAAAACCACCAAGTTATAAACTTGTTTGAGATTCTAGAGGTAAGGTTTCAGGAAAAAGCTGCTTCCTCAAAAATGCTATTTATTTAACAAGGCTGCATTTTCTTTTCAGCTTGTTTCTAGAAAGAAAGGCCTCCCACACAACTCTCCCGTTCACAATGTAACTGCATCGCTTTACACCAACATACTTCTCACTGTTAGCCAGACGCCGGTATTCTCCCACAGTCATCGGCTTCTTCTGTATATTATACTGGGTGAACAACCCCGACTGGCCAGTAACCACCTGCTGAATAGGAGCTGGGATAATCATGTCATCTATGTCATCGTAGGTTTTTCGGGGCTTCCATTCCTTGGGAGGAATCACCTGGAATTGGAATAAAAGAAATTAAAAAAAATAAACGCTTCATGTTCACGACAGGCAAACAACTTCTGCTGAAGAAAAAGCTATTTAAGTGGAAGGTATTTCATCCTGCTGCAGGTTATCGGATAACAGCAGCATCTCAAATAACTGGCACATACGACGAGACACGTGTTCTGCATCTGCTGAAGCGCAGGACTCGCTGCCACGGTCAGAGCGCAGTCCCATCCGTACAGGGACAAAGATAAAAAGATATATGGATATTCCAAGGAAATACGCTGCATGCCCAAATGGCCGCACGTGCTTCACTCCAGCACCATATTCCTCTCACCTACCGCTCCACGAAGCTGCATGAAGACACCAGCAGCTTTATGCTGCATCTCTACAACTCCATACATTTGGGTTTTCTTTGGGGTTGGGCTCTTTTTGTTTTGCTCGCTTGGTTTTTTTTAACTAGGAAAGCTCAAAATCCTGTTGCATTATTGCTGTTGACGTTTCTGTATTTGCTGGTGACACATCGGGGTCCAACTCCTTAAATAAAAAGGGGCAAGGAGTAGAGGGGAAAAAAAAAAAAAAAAGAAGAAAAGAAAACCATGGGGAATGTGTCCAGAACTCTTTCCTTGTTCTTGGAGAGTGTGCGAAAATACTGCTGCAAAGCAGTGCTGAATCTTGAAGAAAAATCTGTAATTTTAAACAGAATTGCTGCCAATGATTCTAGGCTCGAGATCAGGGAACAATCAGTAGGACATTCAGTGGGCACACGGAATGAAAAAACAAAATATCCGCAATCTAATTTGGTGTAAGGATTAACCAAAAGTTACAGGAGCTGGAGGACAAGTTATTGATTTTCATGGGCACGGTTCCTCCAGGATATGATGAGCTTTACTTCCATTACAAGGTTCTGAGCTGCAGTTGCAATAGAGACACACAAAAAATAACTTGAAATGCTCAGATTTAGTCCTACAAGTAATTTCCTTACAACATCTGGAATTCACCAACAACCTTTATTAAAATAATCTACCCTAACAGACTCACGGAATGTAATTGCCACTACACTCAAACAGACAAGGAAACATTTCACAGGGCTCTTTATCAACCCAGCTCTATTTAGAACTGTAATAAAACCAGTAATTGACCTATGTTTTACAAGAAATAAGGGTTATTTCATGCCCAACAGCTTTATTTGTCTGCTGTGCTTTATTAAGTTCTGCTAAATACTGTATGTAACAACTACAGAACAGAAGATCTCCCTCAGCCTACGGTGCGACATGGAACGGACACAGAAATATCCTTTCTAATCGGGCAGCCCTGATTTTTTCCAAGCAGCTGTACGTCAAGTACTAGAATTCAGAAGCTTCACACGGAGAGTTCGCACAAGGTTTCATCAGCTTCGGAGGAAAGATGCGGATGGGAAGGAAGCAGGAAGGCGTTTAAGAGCTGGCTGGAGAGCCGAAAGGTCAAAAAGGCTTTCAGGAATTTGGGAACTGCACACGGATACACTCTGTGTATCCTCAGAAACAGCATCAGGGGATGGAAATACCTTTAACCCATCTCTGCAGGGGCTGGGAATGTCCTTTTCCAGTTAAGATTTAGGAAAAGCCATCCTGCAAATAAAGACTTTTGTCACTTTCTTGAAAGGCCTGTAACTCCCCTGAGTTTGCTTTCTTGATGAACCAAAACAGAGGCTGCAAGTACAATTTTCAACCCCACGCTCTGCTCCCTACATGAAAGCGAACTAATCCAACTTTGGGGCCAGCCGGGATCAAGCCGAGCCCGGGAAGGCCGACTCACCTTGGCCAGCCCTGCTCGGTGAGCGCCTTGCGATTCCATGTACGCGATGTATTTCCCAAAGTCCCGGAATTCCTCCAGGGTGGGACGAAAGGTCATAATCTTACAGCCAGGGTTCTGCGGGCTTGGGTTTTCCGACCCCATATTTCTAGCACGCTGGCAGCGCCTGAAGAGGGGAGACAAAAAGGGAGAAAGAAGAGAGGCAGGAAAAAAAAAATACTGGTTAAAAAGGTTTGTTTTCTTTTGACATGCTTTAATGAATTTCACAGCGAGGCATGGATTGATTTTTCATTTCTCTCCCCTGCTCCGCCAAGAAAGTATTTGTAAGTACCATCCTCTAACACAAAGAGCTTCTGACCAAAAAATCCACTTAGTTATTTGTTGGCAGGGCCCTAAGAAGGGTCAAGTATCAGGGAAGTCCTGATATCGGTATCATCTGAGAGACTGGACAGAGCCTAAATATAGATCCAGAGCCAGCATCGGCCCCTCCGTCCATCGGAACCACCGTCACAAACAGCAAACTCCTCAGAGCTGCCCCTCAAAGCCTTTTTTCCACCACGATGCTCGATCCTTTATATTTTCAGTTAAAAAACGACAGCTTCGGCCAATGTATTAGCTACTATTTCTTGTCTTTTCCACATGCCAGGCTACATTAAAAATCATAACATTCTTTTTTTAAAAATGTAGCTTCGTTACATTTCGATTTTATTTGCAACGCACACAGACAAAGTAAAGCGTCAGGCAATTCTTAAAAGAAACGTAGATGCACAATTTCAAAACATCTTTCAACATCAAAAGCAAAATCGCTCAGTTTACTTCAAAAGTTGCGAGGGGGGGTGGAATCCAAACCAATTCAGGATGAAATCACGGTTTTGAAGATGGACCTTCGTAAGGTTATACCAGAAACTTTTCTAAGTTTTTTTGGCATTTCAGTTGCAAATGTAACTATGAAAATCTTCCCCATGTCAGCAAAGCCGTTCCAGCACATACAATATGCTCGAGCCATCACGAGAGGGCAGTACGGAGCTTCTGCTTTGTCAAATGTGACTTTGAAATCACAAAGTATGTTGGGATTTCAATTGATTTTGAACTAGCCAAGTATTCCAGATGCTACTAAAAGTACTCTTTGTGTTAAGAAAAACCAAACAAAAGAGAGAAACACTGATATATTGTTGCTTTAATCAGCGAGCACGGTACAAAACTCACATTTCTCCAAAGAGAAAGCAGATAGTCAAAAAAAATAGTTAAGAAAACCAGCACGCACTAATTTAGAATCACCACCCAGCTCGCCCAAGGCACCAAAGTTTCCTTCCCAGTTTTAACTGGGTAAACCAGTTTTTTCCATTTTGAAGGCAAATGAACAGCTTTGAATCGAAGCTTTAGGAAATTTCAGAATTTTCCAGAATAACTTTAATGGAAAATTTCTTTCCGCACAATGGTCCGCAAGTCTAAGCCCTTCCAACACAGCATTTAAAGGAATTTCAGGCATCGAATGGCAGCCTCTCGCGTGCTGGTCCAGCCCCGCAGCATCTCCCGGTGCCTCAGCATCCCTCAATTTCCAGCCGTGTCCCACCAGCTCCTCCCGAGCCAGAGACGCAAGAAACACGAAAATCAAACTATCAACCCCAATACTGCACAATATCCCAGAGCAAAACCAACAGAGGACAAAGATATTGTTTCGCTCCCTTCACCCTGACAGACACTTGTAACAACTGCGTTTCTAACAGAAATTATTGCAAACTTAAAACAAAATAAAACACCTTTTACCAATTCCTCCCGTCTTCCAGGTGGCTCTGCCCACAGAGATTTCCAACCTTGCAAAAGAATAAAAGAAATAACTTTGCCGTGTTTCAGGGTCATCACCTTAAGATAACAAACATATTTGATCTGTACCCGCAAGAACAACTTACTACACAAATGTTTTGCAGAAATACAAGAGGAAACGGCATTTTCCGTCCCCAAGATGAACCACAGGAGCTGACAGGGCATCCATCTGCCAAAGGTTTCCTCCGAACTACTGAAAAAAAACCCAAGAAAATACGGCTGATCCTGGTAAAGAGCTGGAAGAAAAAGAAAAGTGACTGTCGGAGACGCGGGACGCTGAGGGAAACCGTCCCCGAACTTCGATTCCACCGCAATCTCACTGAGAATATTTGTGTGATTTTTAACGCGGGTCTAGAAACGCCACCGAGTTCCCCCGCTGGGCAGCAGCGAGTCTGGGGAAGGAGCTTTGGTTCCGTCCTGCGGGGATCGGTGCCAGCACCATCTGCTCCAGGGATCCCTTCCCAGGATCCGCAGCTTCACCCGCAACCAGGGGAGGAAGAATGAAGAGTCAAAGCCAGGTTTTATCCCGTCTTTCCCTCAAGATCATCTCCAGCAATTCCAATTTTTATTCTTTGAATTCCTTTCATTCTGTTGAATGAATAGTCAAAATCATTGCTCCGACAAGGGGAAGGGGATCAAAAATGACTTCGTGCAAAGCTTAATTAATTAAAGGGTCTAACTGCCTCACTACAAGCAACGTTGCCCAGTACTCTGAAAACTCTGTAGTTCAGAGATGACAAAGCGCAATGGATTTTTCCATGTTTAATCCCATCTCTTGATTCTAAGGGATATCTTAACACCTACCCTAGATAAGGTTTGCTGCAATGTACGCTCATCTAACTAAACTAATTAAGCTACTGCCAAAAAAAATAGCCAGGAAGCTCCTGGGAAGGGAGAACCAGTTCAACAGCTTCAGTGTCCAATTTCTTAACTCCTTTGCACCAGTGTATTTTGGATAAATAGTCTCAGTATTTACTGGTAAATTCCCAGCTCCTGGTTTTACAAAGGACAAGAGGCAGCGGGACAAGCCCGGGGCTGCGACTGGCGTTTCCTTCTGGGATTTTCAGGAGATATCCTCAAAAACACCAGCGCCGTCATAAGCTCGCCGGGAAGATTTCACAGCAGAATGCAACAGTTCTGAGAACGCTCAAAGCTTTTTTCGTTCACGGCTCTGCCGCGGAAGTAGGGTGGATGGTGACGATGTGAACAAAATCTTCTCTTTTCACTATTAGTACTGAAAAGGATGATTTTGCAGAGAGAGTCTAAGTCCCTATTAGTTCTTGAAAAGAAGTAATAAGGTATTTTTCTCAGCTGGATACATTCTATTCCTTTGTAAGAGAGAGTAACAACCTGAAACGTTATGAAATACCTTCTAATTCGCAGCCGCGGTAAGGAAACCCTCAAACTTGTCTCCAGAGAGATGATCTCAATGGACACAAAGAGTGGAGTTTTTCATTTCAGTGACTTTTACATGAGAACTTCCCCTCTGAAACTGATGTGAACTGAGACACTTGTGTGACTAAAATCCTACACCTGTTGATTGAAACCTTTGTACGGCACAGAAAAAGCCCAAGAAACCTGGCCCAGAACGACTTGCACTTGCTCGAGGACGGGGAATCAGTTCCCTGCTGCTCCCTGGCTGTTGATCTCCAAGAGTGGATCATTCCAACCCATTCTCCTCCGCTTTGGAGTCAGGGGGCGACCCCGACGGAAGGTAGTGACTATAAGTAGAAACGAACCCACCTTTAGGCGCCAGCACCGGAGCTAAATATTGAAAACATAAAGCAAACCAGTCCTGCTGCTTTGCCAGAAACCCTCCGTATCAATCCGGATTTGAACAGTAAAAACATGGGCAGAATTTATGACAAGGGACTCGCTTTGTTTGTACAGTAAGACGAGAAGACTGTCTCTAATCTTGCTAAACAAACTGAGCGTGCTCTCTGGGATTATCAATTTCTGTGATAAAGCAGAACCCCTGAACCTCCAGAGCCCTTTAAAGAAGGCACCAGGTCTAAAGGTGAACTTCTACCCAAGTGACATATGTCCTGCTACCATAAACATTACACTGGATACACCTGGCAAAACCACTTTGCAGCGACCTGTTGTCCCTCCAAAAGTGCAGTTTTTCACCATCAACTCCCCCCAAAAAAACCCTCATCCTGGCTTTTTGCCAAAGGCCTTGAAACCATACAACCAAAATTCAAAAAGATAAAGGAAAAAGCCCTTTGGAACACATGCCTATAGCAAAAAAAAAAAAAAAAAAAAAAAGGAGAAAGTAGGCATTCAAAATCTGGTAGGCAAAACCATTGCACGCAAGTCACAGGCAGCAAAAATAACTTTGTGAGAAGAGGATACAGAGCATCCGCAGTGACTCCACGACATTCCACTTGGGTTGGGCTGGAAGGGGACAAAAAAACCACAGGGAAATATCCCCCTGAGCAGAAAATATGCACGTTACGGTGCTTGCACGGCGGTGGGCACGCGCGCTGGCACCGGGATCGCTCCCTGCCAAGGAAAAAAGCAGCACAGTCGTCAAAATTCCACCGAGCAAACAAAGCGCTGGCCACAGTTTGAAGCAAGAGGAAATTTCACAGCGGTACCAACTTGGAGAGCAACCGAGCTCCCATCCGCGGCCATTTGTTCTTCTCCTGTGCCAAATACGATGATTTGTGGTGCCACAGTGCAAAGCCATCGGGGAGCTGGCTCTGGTTACGGGGCGGTGCTTTAAAACACGACTTTTACAGCAATAGCGCAAAGCCACCATCTCAAACCACAGCCTCAGCACGTGACAAACAGAGTTTCAAACATCTGAAACAATTCCAGGAAAAGTTTCAGTGGATTAAACTTTTCTAGAAGGCACGCTTATTACAAATTCTCCTCCCACAATGTAGTCTCTCTTCCCCAAACAGGAGACCTTGTTATCTCCTATTATATATAAACTGGAGTTTGCACACGCCTAAAAATGGATTGAGGGTTACTGGTGCTCTTCAATCGAATTGCCCTTTTATTACAGAACACCGAACCTACTAACTCTTAATCTAATCAATGCAGACAACAAACATCACTGCACTTGTCACACCAGTAAAACTGCTGTTAGGAGTTAAGAAAATGAAGTTCACAGCTCATTACACTATGTAACGACAGTGAATTATGCAGCCTTGCAGGAAACTATCTAAGGACAACCCACAGCAAACCAAGGCAGGGAAGTGTAATAAGTCCTAGATACCGAGGAAGAAAAAAAAGAGGAGATATAATGAGAAGATCTAAATGAGGCACATCTAAATAGCTTAGATAATTGAAGACATAAAGAAGATGTATCCAGCACAAAGCCTAAAAACCATTAATATACAACAAATTACTCATTTCAATGCTGAAAAGGCAGCAGCTCACTCTTTGGGGAAGGAATTCTCAGTGCATTCTGAGTGGAGGAAGCTGCTATCAGGCAAATAATTTACTGTTCGAGTACTTTAGAAAGACAAAGAGAGATGCCGTATCTTAAGCAAGGTTTTTAAATCATAACAACAAAATCTTAAAACCTCTCTTGCCCTCCATTTTTCATTCTAACCCTCTGGATGTGTCAGAGCATGATCAGAGCCTGGTAGCATTGCATATCACAAAAGACGACTGAATATCAATGGTAACAAACCCTCTAACCTTGTTTCAACACCCAAATTGTTCGACCTTTTCATTTCAGTGACTTACCAGGCAATTTCCCTTGAAAACTCCTGTCTATTGATCCAAATATACCTACTAAACCTCCCCTGGCGTTTTAATAATCATTAGGAAAAGAGAGGTTTGACTCATCTGAGGGTTCCTCACCCAGGGCAGCATTTACAGAATCCCTCATTCACAGCATCCCAGGATGTCAGGGGTTGGAAGGGACCTCGGAAGCTCATCCAGCCCAACCCCCCCGCCGGAGCAGGAACACCCAGATGAGGTTACACAGAAGGTGTCCAGGCGGGTTGGAATGTCTGCAGAGAAGGAGACTCCACAACCTCCCTGGGCAGCCTGGGCCAGGCTCTGGCACCCTCACCGGGAAGAAGTTTCTTCTCATATTTAAGTGGCACCTCCTGTGTTCCAGTTTGCACCCATTGCCCCTTGTCCTATCACTGGTTGTCACCCAGAAGAGCCTGGCTCCATCCTCCTGACACTCCCCCTTTCCATATTGATCCCCATGAATGAGTCACCCCTCAGTCTCCTCTTCTCCAGCTCAGAGCCCCAGCTCCTCAGCCTTTCCTCACACGGGAGATGCTCCACTCCCTCCATCACCTTCGTTGCCCTACGCTGGACATGGTCACCACCAGCCAGCTCGACATGCCTTACGTCACCGAGATAAAGCTACCACAAACTTACCATCAGGGACTCTCAGGAAACTCCTACGGAACGTTCAGAGGGCTGGGAGCCGGTGCTGAGCTCACCGGTTACCTCACAGGGCCCTGCCTGCCCAGAGCTCCGCTCCGAGTGACACCGCGCCGGTGGAACATCCTCCTCCCCACAGGCAAAAACGGCACCACAACCACTTCTGTCAGCGCTTAAAAACTGAACACAGGACTCAGAGTTGTTCACTTATCGCGTTGTCCTTGATTAAACTGTCCATCAGGTTGGGTTTATGGCCATTCAGGGGGATGAGGCCAAGCTGGTGGAGTGTGGGAGGAGGCAGAGCCAGAGTTCTCGGCAAAACCAAACCCCTGTTGTATAGTCGGTAGCATCACAAGAAATGAGGATCCGCAGCTTCGTTGCAAGATTTTACCTCCCTCTGCTCTTTGCCGGAAATTCTGAAGGGAATTTCTGCCTTGGAACCACATCGCTGACCTGGGCTTGGGCTGCACATTGCCTTCAGGATCACAAAAAAAGCAAAGTTTGCGGCCTGTGCATTTTGCCCAAGGCTACTTCAAGTCCCTGGCAAACTTGAGATGAAAATAAGTTTAGTTTAAGGGGGCGGGGGGAGAAAAAAGAAGCTGATCCTCAACTGAAAATACCATAAACTTACAAAATGAAACAAAAAACCCAACAAAATACAGATTTCAAGTGTGCCTGAATTAACTTCTTGTTCTCACTCGCTTCGTATTTCTGAGAAATCTCATCAGCAATAAAGTAAGAATTCTGTCCATGAAAGAATTCTTTAAATTTACTTTTAACTCATGACTTGACTACTAAGTACCGAGTGCAAATATTAATGGAAACCTCATGTGTTTATTTGAAATGACATTTTTTTTGATGAATTAGGCTGGAACTTAGAGGGCAGATTCTTCTATTTCCGTCTACTTCCTTTCCCAGTAAGCCAGGGAACTATACTCAAATTTACATCTAGATTCTCCTGGATCAGGCACTAGCAAAAGTTTCTTAGTAGATGACAAACTTATGCAAAACATCAAGACTATATATATATATATATATTTTACTAGTTTTAGAGAAGAGCATATCCGAGACAACTTTCCTTTATCCCTGAGACTCAGACAACAGCAATTAGACAGAGTGGAAATTTGCACTTCATTGTGGTGTCCCCAGCCAGTTTTAAATGACTGTAAGATCACAGCAAGAATTCTAAACTAACACCTTTTCCTCAAAACCATCTATATATTCATTATATTTTTAACCTCCAAATTGCTTTGAGTTTTGTATATCCACGCTCTTCGTGTATTCCGGTTCCATCTGAACAAGAATTCAAAGTCTCAAAGCACAACACTTGAATTCGATGCAGCAGTGACGCAAACTTTAAAGTACCCCATAGTCTATTATTATTATCAGAAACTGTACGTGTTTCAGAAAACTTGACTACTGCACCGCTTTGTACAAAAAGGCAATTCCTATATCAGATTAATAACTTAATGAGGACTAATTCCCAACAGTATTTCTTCGACAAACCTGCCACAACCCCAAGCCTGCAGGAACGTTCTCAGGAACTCGCTCAACTTCTCCTCTAGGTCATTTCAGACTTTTTTTAAGAGGGAATTTGAACAAATGTGACTGTTCTAAGCGCTTTCGACTATTTTGCCACTGTAAAAATCAAAACCTCGGTTGTGTTTTTTGCACAAGGTGCTTTAGGTCCTGCCTAGAGTGGGTGCGACACACTGACCCAGATTCCAGGCTTAAGAGCAGCTGCATTGCCAGAAAATCATCTGCTGGGGGAGAGCCTGAGCAAAAGGAAAAGCCAGGAGGGGACCAACAAGATCAAGAAGCATCACACAGCTCGTACAGCTCCAGAATTGCATTTCAGCAGGAACATCCACCCTCATCCGCACCCGTAAACAGCTTAAAATCCTCATCGGCACAGGGAGGAGCAGGGGGAACCCCACAGTCTTCTGTTCAGCATTTCTTATCTCATTTCATCTCCATTTCACACTTCTTAACCAAAAGTGCAACCGAAAGGAGTGAAAATTTAAAACCCCAAATAAAACAAAACCTGGGAGAAAAACCAAGCCAGTTTCCCATCACCAGACAATTTTAAAGCTCTCCCAGCTCCGTTTTATTGCAGTTCTTCTCTCTGGAAGCTACAGCTCCAAACCTTAACACGTAGATCCAGCCAAAGCTGCTGCTGTAGCCAACGCAGAACTGAGAACAAACACGGCAAACTTCATATAAACTTCTTATCTACAACAAAAACCCCACAGAGGCTCAAAGTCCTCCCCACTACCCTGAAAGCGTATGGGATATTGTAAAGGAATAGCAGAACACCTCAGGAAATCCCAACACTGTCTTCTTAGGCCACATTCAAATACAGTATTTTTATCGAATAGGTTTAGGAAACAAAAGAACAATCTATTTTCCAAGAAAGTGGGAACTGTGGCTTTTTTCATGAACCTTCTGAAACAGCAAAGAAAAAAAAATAATTAAGTTGCAGGTCCTTTATGCCATGATTGAGACACACAGACTAAGGGTCTGATATTACAGAAAAATATTAGTGCAGAATAGGAATGTGTTCTGGGTCAACAGCCATCCAGTAAGAACGTGACTGAGGAACCACTTAATTCATAAAAGAGAATCATTTACTCCATGAAAATATATATGAAAATAAGTACCTTAATTAAGCCTTGGTAGTAAGTGACTATATTCATAAGTTGTGACAAAACACATTTGGTCCAAAGCAAAGATTCAAGGGGGAAAAAAAAAAAAAAAAAAATCTTACAAAGCAATGATCAGTTTACTGAAAAATACTGAAAACAGGAAAACACCTTTCTCATCCCACAACTATTTTAGCCCGAGAACAATAAACATGCCATTAATATCACCCAACCTATGGTAAATGGCAAGATTTCTGCCAATATTCTGCAGTACTCAGGGATTTCAGTTGGCTAGTGCAAACAGACAAACCATCTTCCGATTCTTCAATAGAAGACAAATAATTACTTCAAACCGTGCCTTGCACAGCCACGGAGAATCCTGATGGCATCCAAATCTATTAAGCAAATCCCTCGCTTGCAGTGACATATTTAGCCATCATCCATCTTTGCCCTTAACAGACGCGATATTGCAAGCGACGCTGCGTGTAACACACGGACAGACAGACAGGAACAGGCGCTGCAAATCCTTCTCAACAGCACGCGGTAAAACATTAAAAAGTGAGGCAGAAAAGGCGGAAAATTCACCAGCCTGCGGTTCTATGTCGTCTAGAATTAATTAAAAGGAAATAAACTTTATCATTCCTCTGACCGCAAAGAGATTTTCATAACGTGTGAACCGATAAGTGGTTGTCTCGGCCTTATTTCTATTTCTTTTCTGTTATGGGTGAACTTCCCTATTCATCGAAATTATATGTAAACTTTGAAGGTTAATTACAGCCACCTGAACAGCAACGCATTGTTTATTGTATTACAGCTGGACGTCCTAGAATAAAATAAGAATACATAACTCTTGACAAATGTACAAGAAAACCCCACACGGCTGAACAGGCTCATCCAGCACAGCTGGGCAAACTGGTTTTCCCAACTTGCAGAAAACTTCTGGAGACCTCTTCTATGGAAATAGTTGGAAGTTTTCAGAAGTTGCCTCTATTTTGGATAATTTCAAATGCCGAGTGCCTGCAGATCTGTAAAACGACGTTATCTGGCAAATGACAGGAGTTGATGGCAGCACTAGAAATAGTTTTCCCTTCATTTTGCTCCAAGAGCCCAGCTGAACAGGCCGGTACGCGGTTCCAACACAGTGTTTGCATTATCTAGAGGAAATAGGTGGGATTCATTGTCCCTGGAAGTGCGTTTTGCTATCGACCTCTCATCAAAAGCTGGTGAAACCTCTGATGTATGTCAGGTCTTACATATAAAACCCCATATTCACCCTAAAGTCACACTTTGACTGTCGGACCTGTGGACTTGGTTCTTTTGCGCACATTTTCTAACTTACTGAGAAACTGACTTCTGTATCTAACGCCATATACCCGCTGGTGCCACTGGGTTGGTTAAGCAAATTATCTCTTTTCAAAGAGCCAAAAAATGAGAATAACACATTACTGAGCGCTGGACAGCATCTTCCCGTCAAAAGATGTTTCGGTGAGGGTCTTACAGGCAAACTGTAGCTCGGCAACAAGCAATCAAGTGTATCCACCTACGTATATTTTGCACAGGAGTAACCCCTAGCATTAACGAGAAAGAAGGAGCCACCAACTCCTTTGGCACTGGAGTGGCTCTACCTGCCTCAGGTTCTTCCACTTATTACAGGAGAACCTCAGAATTAGGAACTTACTGTCCAAAAGCAATTAATTACCCCTCCACACACCAACAGTTAGTTTATGTAATTGCTGAAACGTAACTGTAACTTCTAAGTTCTAGTTTGAAGATTTTGAGTGATAACGTGAATTTTAACAAAACAGAAAAAGGAGACAGGACAGAAAAAAATGAAAAGTTCATAAGAAAGAAGTGACTCGTGTGTGCAAAGGGGAAAAAAAAATGCTACTAGGTTTCTGATGAACAGCATTCCATAAAATTGACTCCTTTTGGTTAAAGGAAACTTAACTTTGGGAAGGTCAGGCTTGATATAACACAATAATGTATTTACACTACCCCAGCACAAACTGGGTCACACAGCAAAACTCCAACATCTGAGGCCGCACGAGAACCGTCTGTGCCCGTGAACAGCACCGCTCCCTGCGGCGGCTTTTAGTGACAAGTATAAAAGTTAAGGGATGCGTACAACGCTAAATCTAATTTGGGACTTTAATCTTTTAAAACAAAGGGGTCCAAAATAGTCTTTCTGCAATATATCTAGCTCCTACACGCCTCCATACACCATCTTCACCAATGCTGCTCAGAGCCAGCGTCAAAGCAAAGTCCCACCTTTGATGGTTTCCTGAATAGTTTCCCCTTCCAACGCACAAGACATCCCGAAAGAACCTCATACATCTCCTACCTGTTTCTTTTTTTTTTTTTAAAAAAAAAAGGGCAAACTGAACAGCTGAAACCCAGGGCGAGTCACCAAAGCGTGACCGGACAAACAATTTCTGCAGTTGGCAGTTTGGGAGCCGCTTTTCCACCCTGTACCATGTGTGCCCAAGGGGCGAGAGGAGGGAGCTGCGTGTGCAGCCAGGGCTGCTCCTGTCCAACTCAGGCTTATTACAACAACAAAAAAAGCTTAGATTTGGCCTTAAGACTTTGACAGGCTCCGGAGGGGAAGAGAAAAAAAAAAAAAAAAAGGGGGGGGAGGGAAAAAAAAGGCCCGTGTCATATCGTCGGTGCCGGGTTTCCTTACACCGGGCCCGCTGCTCATCGCCGGGAGATGAACGGTCCCGGAGCCCCCGGGGCTCCCTCGCCCCGCGGAAGCCCCGCTGGAAACCGCCGGTCTGTCACCCAGCGCACCCAGAAATCGGCTGTCGCGGGGAACAACCGCCGAGCCGGCGCCCGCCGCCGGTACCCGCGGGGCTGAGGGACCGGCCGGGGCCTCCCCCTCACACAGCACAACCCTGCGCTGCAACGCGGAGCCCCCGGGGTGACCGGGCCCGCGGTGCCGGCTGAGCGGGGCGAACACGGAACGGGGGCGGCTCCCGAGACAAAGCGGGCGGCGGGACCGGGAGCAGCGGCCGCGCCGGGCCCGGCCGGTGTCCCGGCCGCACAGGCCGGTCTGTCCGGGGCCCGGCGGCGGCCGAGGGCTGGGCCGGCCGGCGGAGGGAGGCGCGGCGGCCGCCGTCCGGAAGCGAGAGGCAAAACCACGGCCCGTCGCTGAGGAGAGGCGGTGGGGAAGGGACTCGGCCCGGGGAAGGGAGGGGGGAAGCCGGCGGGCAGCGCCGAGCCGCGGGGGGCTCCAGCGCCGCGGTCCCGGGGGTGGAGCCGCAGGCGGCGGCAGGGCCCCCCGCGGGGAGGGAGAGAGGGCGGCGGGCGGCCCCGTACCTGAGCCCGCCGGCGGTCCCCCTCGGCGGCGGCGGCGGCCCCGAGCTGCCCGTGAGCGGAGCGCCGAGCGGCCCGGCGCGGGGGGCAGAGCGGAAGGGGGGCGCTGAGGAGAGCGCAGCGCCCCGCGGCCAGCACCTGCCGCCCGCCTCCTCGCCCCGCTCGTTGGCTGCGGCCGGCGCCGCCTTCGCAGCGATTGGGCTGGTGGCCGCTGAGTGGCGGCGTTTTCTACCCATGGCGGAGCCCGTCACTGAACAACAAGAAGAGCGCGTCCGTTGATTGGCCGGTTGCTCCGGGTAACGGCCCACCCACCAACAGGCGGGGCAGGCGGGCGCTCGCCCGTCGCTCAGGCGCTCTAAGCCAATAGAACGCGGCCGTTTGGAGAAGGCGGCCCGCCCTCAGCTGCTATTGGGCGAGGGAGGGGTAAGGCGGGCTCCGATAGGCGGCGCGGGGTGCCTGTCAGCGCCCCGCAGCTCTGCGCTCCGCGGGGGCGCGGGGCGGTGAGGACGTGAGGAGCCGCACAGCAGCGCGGGGGGGGCGCTGCGGCCGCCCTGCGCCAATGGGAGGGCCCGCCCGCCCCCGCTGAGGAGCCTCATGGCGGCCGGGCCGCCCCGGGCGGGCTGTGGCATCGCACCCTGAGGGGTTTGACCACAGAGGCCCCGGCAGCCCCCCGAGCAGAGCCCCGGGAGCACCGAAGGTGTAAAGATGGCACGTACCGCAGGTCACGGAGGCGCCATTCGGCGGATTTGTGGTTTTTCTTGGTCCGGGCGGCCTTACCTGACACCGGCGGCCCAGGGATGAGCAGCCCCGGAGGGACCTGAGCAACCAGAGCACCTGGGGAGAGAAATGGACATAAAGTGATGGAGCGGGGGGCAGCTGGTACCTGCTCAAGCTCTCACAATAGTCAGGGGGTAGTTTTAGGGTCCTTGTGGACTCCAGTACCTGGAGCTTAAAGAAAAAAAAGAAAACAATTAAACATCAGCGCGCACCTGTGGGCTGAATCCCCATCTCCCCCCGTTCATTGTCTCAGAGCCGCTCCGTTCCAGATCCCCCAGAGAAGCTGCACCAGCGCCAGCCCAACAACAGCCCCATTTGGGAGATGGGACCGTCCCAGAGCTGCGGGTTCACAGCATCCCAGAATGTCAGGGGTTGGAAGGGACCTCGAAAGCTCATCCAGTGCAATCCCCCTGCCGGAGCAGGAACACCCAGCTGAGGTTACACAGGAAGGTGTCCAGGCGGGTTGGAATGTCTGCAGAGAAGGAGACTCCACAACCTCCCTGGGCAGCCTGGCCCAGGCTCTGGCACCCTCACCGGGAAGAGGTTTCTTCTCAAATTTAAGTGGAACCTCCTGTGTTCCAGCTTGAACCCATTACCCCTTATCTTACTGTTGGTTGTCACCCAGAAGAGCCTGGCTCCATCCTCCTGACACTCCCCCTTTCCATATTGATCCCCATGAATGAGTCACCCCTCAGTCTCCTCTCCTCCAGCTCAGAGCCCCAGCTCCTCAGCCTTTCCTCACACGGGAGATGCTCCACTCCCTTCAGCATCTTCGTGGCTGCGCTGGACTCTCTCCAGCAGTTCCCTGTCCTTCTGGAACTGAGGGGCCCAGAACTGGACACAATATTCCAGATGAGGTCTCCCCAGGGCAGAGCAGAGGGGCAGGAGAACCTCTCTGACCTACTGACCACCCCCCTTCCGATTCCCCCCCAGGTCCCATTGCCCTTCCTGGCCACAAGGGCCCAGTGCTGGCTCATGGTCACCCTGCTGTCCCCAGGACCCCCAGCTCCCTTTCCCCTATGCTGCTCTCCAACAGCTCATTCCCCAACCTATACCGGAACCTGGGGTTGTTCCTGCCCAGATGCAAGACTCTACACTTGCCCTCGTTCTATTTCTTTAAATTTTTCCCACCCAACTCTCCAGCCTGTCCAGCTCTCTGGATGGCAGCACAGCCTCTGGCGTGTCAGCCACTCCTCCCAGCTTGGTGTCATCAGCAAACGTGCTGACAGTCACTCTATTCCCTCATCCAAGTCGTTGATGAATACATTGAATAATACTGGTCCCAGGGTTCTCCCGCAGAGATGCCCCAGGTACCTGCAGCCCCAGCTGGCTCCTCGCACCCGCTCCAGCAGCCACCATCACAACAAACCCTCTTTTCAAACCCGCTGCAATTACAGGATGAAGATCTATCACTGGCCTTTTTTAATTTGTGCTCAATTAAACCATGCAGACCATAGATCCCGTACACTTGCTGGGAAACAAGAGCAGAATTTCCCAAAATACTTGATCCTTGTGTTGGCTTTTTTTGCAACATTATTCTCGCTTCCTAATTCCTTATCCACAACATACTTATTTTACCAAACCACATATTGGATATTTCCTCCAGAATTTCACAACGTAAATATACAAACACACGTCCGGCAAACGAAGCATCATCCTACTACTAAATCTCTACCATTAAAAACACACAATCCCTTCGTATCCAAAGCCACCCAGCAGCTCTTTGTAGCACAGTATTTTCCTAGAAGAGGTTTATATGGAGAGCTGCAAGCCCCAAATTATAGTGTCTAATTTGCAGAGAAATTCTAATTCATGCTAACCACCACCACTCGGAACAGCACACCAAAAGCTGTGCAGGAAAACAAAGTTTGTTTTCTGAATCCCCATTAACAACAACAATATTGTTAAGCATATCAAATTAGTGTTTTCCCAATTACTTCGTAGTGAAAAATCATAATGGAAATATTAGGACTTAGCAAAGAAAAGGCTTAGTATAATAGAACATAAATTCCTGCACGAGCAATTAGGTCTGGAAACCTGCTTCAGAGGAAAGAGTTAAATGAAAACAGGAACAACTTTCATCTGAAAAGATATTTATTTTGAGAACTTACTTGCACATTGTACAAAAAATTGACAAATTCAGCAAAAACCTATAAAATGTGTATTTCTTTCCCTAACATATTAACATTATAATTTTAAAAAAGGGTAAGAGTTAAGTAAACCAAAAATAGGCACATTTGTTCCAGTCTGTCTGCAGTAAAGTGTGATTAAAAACATCCCTGTCTTGTTGAGGTATTAAACTGCAAGCTTTGGTAATGGTAGAAAAAGACAAACCCATTCACAAAATTCAGCCTTTTCGGGGTCACGTACAATAAACAAAATGTTTCATAAAAGAGTCAGAATTGGTTATTCTCCATTTCCAGGTAGAAATGCAGCAAAACAAAGAAAAAAAAAAGAAATCACGTTACCATAATACACCCAGCGTTAGGAAGAAACCTGAACGTTTGCAAATCCACGCTAATCATTTACAGCTACAGTGTCGTGTTTTACCCCATCCGGTTGGCAGGTCTAAACAATTCAGTGCTTATGAAAAAAAAAAAAAATAGAAATACGGTGGTTCAGAGCCCGTCGTTCAGCAAAGGACAAAAGGCACTTGAATGGCTTCAGCGATTCCCACAGTGGCATTTCTGGCGAGAGGGACAGTTCCCAAAAAGAAAGAAACCCAACTGAGGTAGAACTTCGTATTGCTTGACCGCTTGGCTACACGCAAGCGGCTTGCTTTCTTTTTTTGATATGCAAAATTAGCAGGAAATGGCTTCTGATAGGTTTAGCAAATTTATTAAAAATAGTTCTTTCAAAACAACAACAACAACAACAAAAAGGCAAATACGCACTTGTGGTATTTAAAAAAAAAAAAAAGCGTAAGCCAGGAATTGTTTTGTACAAATCGAGCATCAAAATGCTGCCAAGGTGATGCACAAATCTACCTTTATGGCCAAATCCCCATTGAAGATTGTTCTAGCAACCGAGCCATTTTTTTTGAATTAAAAAAATAATATTAATTAAAAAAAAAAAAAGAAAAAAGAGGGGGCACAGGGGGCGCTCTGAGAACTTTCATAATCATTAGCAGCCTTACCAGAAGCACGTTGTAAGTCCATTAAAAAAAAATATAATTCTGTGCTGATGAATGGCAGCTTGGGGGGGAAGAAAAAAAGAAAACAAAAATAACAAACACAAAGTTCAACATTTAGAAACAAAAACCCCACAAACATACAAAAGGATATTCCTTGAAGTTTATAGTTTTTCAAAAACAGGGAAGACTTTTTAGGGGTCTGGGAGAACACAGACTACGTTTTTTTTTTTTTTTCTTTTTTTTTTTTCTTTTTTTTACGCTCATTGGAAACCCATTAGTAAGTCTGAAGGCAAGGAAATGAGAAGTGCTTTACAGAATCACCGTCCGTTGCCATAGCCAGGGAAGAACTGACTGAGAATCGTCTGCAGCGTTTTATTCACTTGCATGGTGTAATTCTTGCCCAGGTCGTAGCGGCAGGCGGGACAGCTGTACACGTCAGCTTTGAAGGATCTGTCCAAACAATCCTGGCGGGGGACAAAAGAAATAATGGGTTAAGAAATCAAGATGTGCAGTTTAACTTATTCTTTTTATAGCCTTGTTCATCCAGGTGCTGACAAGCGCTGAGAAAGGCCGAGAGCGACACAAGCTGGAGGGAAAACTCCCGTCGTGACGTGCAATAGCGCCCGCATGTCGGCACAGCACAGTCCTGCACGGTGTTCAGGTACAGGGTGGAGATATTTCATTCTGGCACATTTCTAAAAATCAAGAATTCCCCTGCAGCTGTTACAGAGTGTTGGAGCTTCGGCAACTTCACATCATTCTTCAAAAAACAAACCCGAACCTCACGCACCCTGTGAGTGTCCAGCCCGATGTCACCTACCAGGATCGCTGGAGCTCTCGTCAGCCTTTAGAGGAATCGGAGAGCAGCGACAACAGTGGATGTTTCTTTAAAGCGCAGACTTTTCTATGCCAAAAGAACTTGTACCAAATCAAAGATTTAATATATAAACCTCACTCATGCTAAAAGACTAATTGCTGCCCAAAATACCCAAATCTGCACCCCTCCACCTCTCTCACCACTAAACAAGTCAGTTCAAGGTTCAGTAGAACTCACCAGAAGAGTTTTGTCCATCACTCACCTTGCACACGTTGTGTTGGCACACGGTTGTGACCGGCCGAAAGACAACCTCCTGACAGCAAATGCACAGGAAGGCCTCTTCAACTTTATTTAGAAATTTCTGGAAAGAAAACATTGGAGTCAACTTATTCTTACTGTTCTCTGAAAGATACAGCCAAAAAAACCACCACCTACCACCCCACGTTAAATGCAGGGGATTACTTTAGTCATAGTAAGGTTTTCTGTAAAGCTTAACGAGGCAAAAAAATAGTCACATTAAACAAGTTCTGATAACTGTCTTCTTACCGACCTCAAATATAGAGCTTTAAAAGTTACGCTGCGGATGTCTACAATGAAAAAACACCATGGGCCTGAGGCTGTTTCTTTAATGCAGCCAAGAGGTTTGTGTCTGGGGACAGAACAGCAGTTGTCACTTTATTTCTGGGAAAAATAAAAAAACCCATGACATACCGGCCCATCTTTGAGAGCTTCTAGTACTTCATTCCACAGTTTTTCATTGGCTTCGTCACTTTTGATAAGAGATTTTTGCTGAGATGTCAGCTTGTATGGCTCAACTTTTGTTTTCTTTGGAGTCCCTGTAGGAGAAGCAATGAGTTTCTCCTCCCCACCTGAAAGAAAACACAATAAACTTTTCAAACAAACAAACAAAAGCAACCAGAAAAGAGTAACTAGGCAAAATGCACAAAAACCTACAAGGCTTTCATATCCACTTGCCTACTCCACAAACCTGCTGATTTCCTTTTCCTCCTCCTTTTCCCCAGGGTATCAAAATCATCATCTCCATTATTTTCTTTCTCCTTATCTTTGTTTGCAACAGCTTCCAGATACCCCTCAGGATACTGCAGAAAAACACAAAACAAGAAGCATTTGATGCAAACATGCCGGTTCATGGATGTAAAGACTTATATGTTGAAAAATGATCCCTGGGATTCTTTATTTTATGCAATAGATCCCTGCTCTTGCCGAGCTTTTATGCGAACTATAGAAATTCCGTATAAAAAGGTGAGTTTTGTCCATTTAGCCTCCCAATGTAAAAAGAAAACAAACAACCCACAAGACTAAAAGCACTTGTGTTCCCTCAGTCTAAGGGGGGTTATCTTGATTATTACACAAGGATCATCCGCAGTAAGAATGTACAATAGAAAAATTCCTGCGATCCATCAAATTCAGTGCTCAGGGGAACCATAGTGATGTCCCAAACGAGTACCTGCATCGTTAGGCCAAGCTTTTTCATCCTGTCCTTTCCTTCTTTGGTCCAAGGAGCAGGTTCTTCATCATCCCTCCTAAGTAAGTAACGCCACACTAAAAATCCAGATTTCCCTGTCTCGGGCCAGTATTTCACAACCTAAAACAAGTCAGATGCAATTCCATCATACACTGTGAAAATCCCTTGGCCGTGACCAAGTTACCTTGCCCTAATTCAGCAGGGGAATTCAAATCCTTCATACCTTATATATTCCATCATATCTGTTCCCTTCGACGGGAGCGTATTTGCTGTGTTTGCCTCCTTTGACGTTCCTCACCACCCGGACCGGCTTCCCGGCCCTCCAGTCCTTGGCCTCGGCTCCGTTCTTGTCGTTGATGGGAGCGCTGCAGTTCAGAGCCAGAGCCCTGCAAGGGAAAGTCCCATCACCCCGTGTACTTGCCAGGCAGAACTCTGCAGAATCACAACTCCAGAATGCAAAGCTTGCATGGGAAACCAGCTACCGAGAGGTAATAAAATTAACTAGATTACCCAGAGCAATACACGGGTAGTGGCATTGTGCTGAACCATAGCAATGGCTCCCAAAGATCTGGAAGCTCCTGCTTCTTTGCAAAAACAATGCAGCCAAGAGCTCTGCTTGTCTATTTTACATAGTAACACTTTCAAGTATCTTAAATTACACTAAGAACTCTGGGAGATAGAAATTAAGCCTCCTGACTGGAGACCACATTTTAAATACGTTGATTATTCATTACGGTACCTTAACGTAATTGCATGGCCCACCTACTCAAGTCCACACTTATTTGTAAGAGCAACAGTTCAAAATTACAAGTGATCTGGTCTCCAAACGTAACAAGTGGCTGCAAAGGTCTTCAGGTGACAGTATGAAAACTTCTACGCTTGTTTACTGCTCTGTTCCTTAATTTCAGAAACTCATAGAAAGGTGTGAAGGGCCTTTCCCAGCTCCCCCAGTGCCCCCCCTGCCATGAGCAGGGACATCTGCACCAGCTCAGGTTGCTCAGAGCCCCGTCCAGCCTGGCCTGGGATGTCTCCAGGGATGGTTCATCCACCATCTCTCTGGCCAACCCGGGCCAGGCTCTCACCACCCTCAGGGGCAACAATTTCTTCTTCACGTCCAGCATGAATCTCCCATCTTTCAGTTTAAAGCCATCACCCCTCGTCCTGTCACTACAGGCCCTTGTAAACAGATTGCAGGCTACTACTAAGGTCAGGAATGGAGTGTCAAAGTTGCCAACCTGTTCATATTCGTGAGTTTTTGATCACAAGACTGTTCCGCTGTGCGTTTGTTTCCAGAAAGATCACGCCCTCCACTCCCTGTATACGTGAAGGAATTTCCATGATCCTGAAACACACACAGATGGTTTTGACAGATTTAAAAAAACCAATTCAGTAAAAGCAGCAGAGTCTTTTAATCAAGTAGCTTTAATACAGTATTCTCAAAAAAAGCAAAGACGCTTTCTCTGTTTAAGCTCCCCAACTCAATGTCTGGTCCTTTTATACTGCTAAGAGAGAAGAGCCAGGCTCTGTTTTCAGAGAATCATTTTGGTTGGAAAAGAACTCAAGATCATCGAGTCCAACCATAACCCAGCCCTGGCACTGCCCCATGTCCTGAGAACCTCATCTCCATTTGTTCAACCCCTCCAGGGATGGTGACTCCAGCACTGCCCTGGGCAGCCTGTTCCAATGCCCCACAGCCCTTTGGGGAAGAAATTGTTCCCCAGATCCAAGTTCTAACAGGCATTTGGGGTGAAGAGGTGCAGGCAGGTAATGCACCAGTGATTCGCAAGAAGAATGAGCAGCAGGGCCTGGTGCAGCCTCGTACGGGTCAGGTTTGGCCAGCAGAACCAAACGGTACATGCAGAAGCAGAACTTCTGTCCTCACTTTCGTTCTGAATGCTCTTCTGACACAGGAAGATCTGTCAGCACATATTGTAAGACTGTTCAAACTGCGGATGCGATGGAGACCCTGAAAACGCAGCTAAGGACTTGTGGATTAAGAGCTGGTGTACAGATATTAAACTTGATTTAAATGATCCTGTTTCTCAGGTCGGCACATTGTAGTTCGCCTAATTTTCTTCTGAAGAACGTAAACTTCATCAAGATGGGGAAACGTCTGATATCGTGTAAAACGCAATTAAAGCCAAGTCTTTGTTTTAGCTACAAGGTAGATGGGTTCTCAGACATAAATAACCAAGATTCACTTACTATGTCATCTTCATAGCCTCCTGCCAGAACCAACGAATAGGCGCCGTCGTTACTTCTGCCATGGATACCTGCTACGTGCGGCCTGTGAACACCAGATTCGCTCACCTGAAAAACAAAATAATAATAAGGTTTGCAAAGCAACTGCTGTCAACAGGCTACAGACAATATAACCACCCACTGGTCTCAAAAATAAATTAACAAATAACGCTATTTAACATTTGGTTTGCATATATTACAGGGTAAAAACTGTGTTCTCGCCACTGTCCTCCAAAAAACTGCAGGTACGGGAAAGAAAAGTTGTTTTAAAAATCAAGCTGTTGAATATTTCAGTAAATTGAACATGTGGATATTTTTTTGTGATGTCAGTTTAGAAATTTGCATCTTTCTCACTGAGACTTCTTATTGAAAAGCTCCAGGAATTTCAGAATAATGCAGGTATTAAAATTAAATGCTTGTATAAGGGGATTGGCTTTGAAAGACCTGCAGTAGCAACTCTCATCTAATACTTGAAAAGAAGATCTGGATAGTTCAGGGCTTTTCTTCCCCAACTTTCTAACAGGGTGAGAAAACTTCCTGTTTAGTATATCAAGATGTTTGAGAGAGACCCTTACCAGCAGAGCAAGTGAGAGATACCACACATCTCCAGGAGAAACTACTGGAAACAAGATGTTTGGTTTGGGGGTTTTGAGTCACCAAAAAAAGCACTAAAGGAAAAAACAACACAACCCACTTGCAATGCCTGGACAATGCAGCATTAGTTATGGAACACTTGATCTAGACAAAGCCAGAGTTCTTTCTGTCCTGCTCTTACATATCCAGTGACATACACTCCCTAGATTAACTGTTTCAGGTTTCTCATACGAGCTGGATTATTCCCATTTTTTCTCCTACGGTGGCTCAGGCCAGCGATTCAGCTTCATACCTGAACTCGGAACTTCCACATGGTGCCAACCGGGATCCCAGGAATCGGCCCATAGTGGTTTGAGGGGACGATGGTACATTCCTTCGTGCGACCCACACAGGCCATACCCTGTTCCAAAGGGCAGGACCCATCAGCCAAGAATTACAAGGAACTAACACGTGCTATTCTTCAATATAAAACGGCTTTTGATTTGAACTGACCTTGCCCCAGTCTCTCCGCGAGGATGATTTAGCAGATGCCATCTTTTGTTTCTTTTTACTTGCTTTTAATCTCTCTCCTGCTAAAACCACCTCACTTGCGTCATTTCGACATTCAGGGCAATACCTAAAGTCACCAGTCAATGACAATTAACTAGTAGCAAAGCCTTAAATGAAAAGAGAATTTCCTCAAAACATACTGAGTTATGTTACAAATTCCCCAAGTGAAACCAGACAGGACACCGAGACAACTCTCAGCACTGGAATTAGATCCGTGCTCACTAGTGGCCTTGCACCATCTTCTAAAGCCATTGTGGATGTGTCAGGAACTCAGCTGATTTCCTAAAACTCATTGTATAAAATGCTGAAACAGGACGCAGGCAGTGTATTTCACGATCTATATGCATATAGATATAGTTAGTGATGTCTATCACCATATATATTTCATATATAAACCAGTATATATTGCCAGCCTCATATGGTGATGGGGCCTGTGAATACCTGTAAGTGACCCATAAAAACCATGACACACGTTAAGCCTCCTGGCATCAGGTTGGCATTTTGTTTATAGGTACCTGCACTTCTCTTTGAACAGGCAAATAGATCCAAAACCTAGGAAAATAAGTTTGAAAGCCACGGGCTTAAAACATCCTCTCACTAAACTGATGCTCAAGGAAAGCTATGAAGTCCTACAACAACACAAAAATGACACAAATATCCCTTTACGTCCTACAGTCACCATATTGCACCTAAGGGTGAGCCTAAAGCTCTAGACCTCGCTTTCTGCTCCTAATTAGATGGTAATTGCGATACCACACACACGTACTTAGAACTTACCAATCCTCATCATCTGGTATACAACTAAGGGGAGGGTTGAGGCAGTAGATGTGGAAAGCCATATCACACTCATCACACATTAGCTGTTTATCTGGATCTTGTTTACCTCCACAGATATGGCAAGCACAAATTCGGCAGGTCTTGTTGGGGTTGTCCTTACAAGCTTTACACACAGGTCCACTTTGTCCTGGAGCAAAGAGAAACCACAGGTTACTTGAGACTCCGGAAAGCGCCAAGATACGCTGGAAATGCTCAAAGGAGTCACAGTTACAAGTGTCTTGGACCTTTGATCCTCACAAAGACAATTAGCAGAATATCACAAGGCAAGAACTTTGCAAGAGACTCACGTTTTAATGGCCTGGCACTAAGCGGACAAGTACTGCCTGGTTCTTCAATCTTATAAATTTCATCCACTAAAATAATTCTGCAGTCGTTCAAGGAGTCACCAGCATCCCTACAAGGAGAAGTTGAGAACAATCAGAAAGACCAGACTTTGAAAGTATCAGACAGCGTGAATTCGCATTGGTACCATTCTCCTGCACCATCGGTGTCACATTGGTTTTTTTAGCAGACTCACTCAGACCTCACAAAAGCTCGAGTAGAGTTGAAAAGTTCAATTTATTCCACATTTCTATTCTTTAGGAATTCGCTTACCCAAGTATTATCTTTGCATTCAGCTCCTTGACCATTTTAGTTTCCTTTTTTTGCTGGATCTCTGCATCGTACCAAAACCCTCTCTCTTTCGGTTCGTCAGGGTTGTAGTTGACCATCACCACCATTCCTACTTCGAGCTGGTGCCACTTCAAAATAGTCCGTGCACGAGCCCGTACGTCGTTCGAACTCAACTGTACAACTCCGTTCTCTGGATAACTTGAAGCAGAAGGGAGGCACAGAGGGACAGAGAAGAAAAACCAGCTTCACCATCATAGTTTTTATCCAGGCAGGTCGATTTAAGGACCAGTGCCACACAACATACAAGAAAACCACGAAGAATAAAAATCTGCTTCTCCCACACAGACACAGTCAGAACTGGGCAGTCCAACTTTGCTACTATTGTATCCCACTTCAAACTTGGATATTTCTAAAAACGCGATTCCAGCTCCCAGAACTCCCGTTGAATCCCAACTGTAAGACAAACTTACAGTTCACAGGACTCACTAACATAATTACTGCATCAGCCCCGTTCTGTTGTACCTTGTGGATCGCAACAATAAAACTTCCCATCAACATCGTGACCCAAGTGACTTTATTAGCCAAGAAGTGAACAAAACTCACTCTTCGTATTTGACGTGGTATATTACATCTTCTTCAGGAACGGTTGTGGGCTGATCAGGATCCATGCAGCTGTCAGCTGGTTCACTTGTCGGTTTTTTTCTGGTGACATTCACAACCTGGGCTTCAAACCACGCTCCCATATTCGTATCGCGAGCATCGACCAAGTCATTGATCTACACAAAGCAAAGCACAGAGCTCAGCAAAATGGATTATCAAATTAAGCATTAATTTCCAAGTCTACCCAAAGACTCAACCATCTCAAGAACTTCAGCATTATCAAGATATTTAACACATTGTCTTAAAAATTAAGATTTCCTTTGCCTTCTCAATCCCATTGTGCAGCCCTACAGGTTTCTCAGGTTGAACCTTTAAGGCTAAAATTCCATTGACACCAACATGTACAAACAGCTTATTTAGTACAAACTATTACGAGTTACTCTAGAATAGACTTTCAGAACTGTCTTGCCCACAGTCTGGCAAAGACAGCACCAGATCTGTAATAAAATCTATTGAAACAGACAAGAAAATGGTTCTGAACAGCTGGTTGAGATTTTCTTTTGTTCATTCAAGAAAGTTTCAGCTTTGACAAATGCAGTGACTCCAAGCAAAAATACCGGGAATATTTTTTAAATCAAAACAGGCACTCTGAATGCCTTTTTTTTTTTTTAAATTAATGTATTGTAGTTTTAGTTGAAAGGATAAAATGGAAAATATTTTGACCCATGACATGTTGCATTTAATTGGTTTGTGGGTTGGTTGGAGGGTTGAAGAAAAAGTTTTTTTTAAAAAAAAAGAAACAATTGGGGCATGAAAGATTTTCAGAAATTCTCAGCTACAGAGAACCAATTCCCCCCTCAAAGCGCAGTTTTAATTAATCTCAGCTGTTTACCGACCCACCTTATAGAGGCCGAAGCCGGGGTCAGTCCAGAGGGGCTGCGCGGCCGTGCTGGGCTGGTCCTGCGGGTCCGCGGCCCCTTCGCCGTTGTGGGAGCTCTTGTCCGATTCGCTTTGGCCGGAGCCGCAGCCGGAGTCGGTGTCGGAGAGTTCAGGCGCCTTGTCCTGACTAACGGGAGGAACTGCTGGGCTCTGTCTGACCAGGAGCTGCACGATGTCGTTCAGGCCGACGCTGTAATCGAAAAGGGAGTGACCGTCCTCCATCTGCAGGGAAAGCATCGCAAGGATCCAGTTATTTCATGCAACGGAGCTTTTCCAGCTCAAAACCACCCATCGCGCTGTCGTCGCCTCTGTGCGCCGAGCGGCCACGTTGCTTGAAACCCATCAACAATCGAGGATCTTGGCAGTTCTTCAGCATCGCAGTTACTTATAGATTATTCTTCTTACTATTTAAAATGTTCTTTTTTCAAAAGACTCTACCAGCTAGGAGAGCAAGACTCCCACGCTGAGCTAGACTTACTGCCCAGATTAAGCCACAGAATTCTATGAGATCTGGGAAGGTTTGTGGTACATTCCCTAGAAATATCAATTCTGGGCAGAAAGACTTAAAGAACTACAGATCTCCTACATTCCCATCAAGATTTAAAGATAATTCCACATGCCGTACAAACTCCGAAGTTCTTTCTTCCCTAATCCAGACACACCCAGTAACATTAGCACAAATTAGTCTTTATATTTAATTGTGCATGTTCCAGATTATTGTCACAACATCGCTCTCTTAAACGTGGCCTAAGTAGAAGCCCAACAGTTAATCACCTCCTTTTCTCTGGGAAAGCACACAATTTTTTTCCATTGAAAGTAAAATCAAAAGAAGTTCAATTCAACTTGAAACCACCCAATCACTTTGTAGCGCAGCCAGGCATGTCCTAATTTCACACCCTCGCTAATTTTAAGAGTTTATTTTGCATCGTACGTAGTCAAATCAAGATCCTACCTCTGCGAAAGTACAGAGGACCCAGCATGTCTCTCAACTCCCCTCAAGAGCTCCGAGGAGCGCAACCATTTTAGAGTTAAACTGTCGGGCAGTTGGAAGTTTAGACAAGTTCACCACATAGTTAAGGTCTGACTAAGAAATTATACAGGAAATGATCGTCCCCTTCCAGCCCAAACCACCAGAAAAAGCAACCCCCAGAGCTTTGTTCTCTATCAGTGGGAAACAGAGCAAAACCACAAAAATTTACACTTCACAGGAATCACCATGATAATTCAATTCTGATTTATGGCATAAAATGGCAATGGAACAATCCCTGGAAATCTGACTGTACAGGAAGTGATCCGGATTTTTTTTTCTGGTTTAGAGATGAAAACTCATTGAGATACAAGAGAAGAAAGCAGAGATGGGTTGTTTCTTCTGAACAGAGACACGGGATCACAAACACGGTGCCGTTATCACCAAAGAACACCAGTGACAACAGGTGCGAACAGAACTGGAGCAGCAGAGAGCGCAGGAAACCGCAGGAGCTCGAGGGGGGCCTGAGAGAAGCGCGGCATCGGAAAACGGCCCTCTGACAAAGGAGGCGGGTTTTTAATTAACAACTACTTTCCTAACATCATTTTTCAATTTCAACTAACAACTAAAACATTCCTGATGATTCAAAAAGCCAAAGCACCAGCGAGCGCGGCGGGGAACGGTGACTAAGAGGTTAGATCACACCGGATAACTGTTTCTGCCTAAAACCGCGCCTAAACTAAGGACTACTGGAATTCCACAAAGAGGAATTGTCTTCGCAATGCAAGCGCATCCTTCCTGAGGAACGTTACTGCTCCTACTGAAAATCTGCTTAACCTCAGATACCTGCAGAGGTTTCCGTGTCAGGAAGTCTGACAGTTGTGAGTGCCCCCTCTTATCGCTTTATCTACAACCACAAATGGTTAATTACCGCACCCCAATTTACACCGACACAGCAGAACAGAGGTGACACGAGCCCTTTCAGAGATTCTACATATTACTACAAACCTCTTCTTTTACTCCTACTGGTCCCCAAGTTTGTTAATTAAAGCTATTCCAGGTGTATTCCCATATCCTACACTAACACCTGCTAATAATCACGTACAGCTCACTCTAATCACCCCAAAATGGAGGGAAATGTGGAAAAAAGAGTCTAATTCCTCCCCATCTCCCAGTATTTCAACTGCAGACTAAAATTGTTATTTCTGAAATTAATCTATTTGAATGACCAACCGCTGTTTCAGATGTGTCTTGAGCAGGAAGGTTTGGTGCTACGCAGAGTATGGAAAAAGTCTTCGAAAACGGTCTCAGTTGTCTTTAATAGTAATTTAGACGCGTTATTAACTCACGTGGAAGAAATTACAACTGTGATAGTTAATATACTGTGGAGAACACAATAAACTACTGAACCTCTCAAAATTTCAGAGCGAGTTCTGCACCTAATGAGATTTTGATATAAGAACCTAAAAACAACGACCTGTTGGTCCAGTCTACAAAGGAAGATCAGAAACTGGACCTTTACGGCTTTCAGAGCAATAAAACCCACAAGGCTTGAGAAGTTTTAAGCGCTAGATCGCAAAGCCCATGGTAATATTGGTGCGTACAGAGATACTTCGCAAAGGCGACAAACTAGAGAAAAAATAATAAGGAAAAAACCACGTTTGCAAGTGGAAAAATAAAGCCCACTATCGGGCTAACTCCTCTCCTTGCAGAGCAGCGGGAAAGGGAGCCCGGGAGTCACTAGATGGCAGCAAAATATCCCAGCAAGGAAAAAAAAAAAATAAAATATCCCTCCCCAGCTGGCGGGGGATAGAGTCTGGGGGGCGGGGGAGGGCGGGGGGTCCCGCAGACGCCCGAGCGGCCCCGCCCCCGCTGCTGGGGCTGTCAAACCCCCCGGCCCGTCGGTACCTGCTTGCCCCGGTAAAACAGCCGTTGCCGGTGGGGCTCGACCCCGAACACCTCGTGTATCCGCAGCCGCAGCCCCTCCACCTTGGTGAGCTTGGAGAGCGAGTCCACGCGGTGGATCTCCTTCCCGTCCATGGTGCGCACCTGGATCCACATGGCGCCGGTCCTGCTCAGCCCCGGGAGGGAACGGAACGGGGTTAAAGCGACGCGAACTGCGAAGCCCGACCCGCCCGGTACTGTATCAATGGGATCGCTCAACCTACCGCGCCGCCCCGGCCCGCCAGCCGCACGCCCCGCCCACCTTCTACTCCCCCCCGCGCTATTGGTCGACAACCCGGCCGGCTCCAGCAGCGATTGGCTACTGGAGGCTGGGCCCCGCCCCCTCCCACGCTGCGCTAACGGCTTTAGTTGCGCCCGTGACTCTCCGGCCGCCTCGCGCCAACTGTATCTCGCGCCACAATTGAAACGCTCCCTCGGCTCTCGCGGGGGAATCCCCCGCCCCGCGCGGCCCACGGCCCGGCTCTCGCGAGAACATGCAAATGAGAGCGGAGGGGCAGCGAGCGGTCTTAAAGGGGCCGCCGCCAGCCGGGGGTCCCCACGCTCCCCCTCGGGAGCAGCCCCCGCCCATCGCCCGGCGGCTGCGGACCCACACCCCCTACAGTCACCCCGGTGCGGGGGGGGGGGGGGGGGCGAGAATCGCTTTCGTTCCGACCGCGGAAAAAAACGGGGGGTGTCAGCGGCCCCGCCGCCGCCAGCCCCGAAAGCCAAGGGGGGCGATGCCGGCCCGCGCCCCCGCCGGTCAGCACCCCCCGCTCACACCCCTCTCCCGCGGGCCCGTTTCGGAGCGGGGGGGGGGGGGGGGGGGTCGCTGCCGCAGCCCCCGAGCGACGCGTCCCGCCAACCGGCACCGGAGCGCTCACCCCCCGGGGAGACCCGCCCCGAGCCGGGGGGGGCGAGCAGCGGAGCCGCACCGCTAACCGGCAGCTGTCACCAGCTCGGGAGCCGCTCCCCGCAACGCTCCCGGGGGGTACAAACCCCTCCGCCACCCTCCCGGTGCCACCGGCCGCTCCCCGTCCCGCAGCGGGCTGGGGCAGGGAGCGGCCCGGCGGGACTCACCGGTGTGGCGGTGCTGGAGGCCGGTGCCGCGCTGCACCCGCCGCCCGCGCCTGTCCCCGGGCTTTGGAGTTTGGCGCGGAAAAGCCCCGTGCGCGGCGGGCGGCCGCCGATTGGCCGCCGCTGGCGGGAACGAGCGGGGGGGGCGGAGCCGCCGCCTCCCGGGAACGCGGCGGGGGGGGGACCCGCCGGAACCGGCGCTCCCCGGGGATTCCCGGCCCGGCGCCCCCCGCTCCGCTACCGCGGGGGAGCGGGCAAACCCCACCCTCCCCCTCAAATTCCCGAGGTCCCCCCGTCTGGGAAAGTCCCTCCGGTGCTGCGACCACGGTGTCCGTTTTTATTCTAAAAAGGGGGTCACCGGAGAGGGCACAGGAATGATTTCCCCCGTGACAACCGCCCTCCTCACCCGAGGGGTCCCGTTCCCCCTCCGCGGGGAGCTGCTCTTCCTGCTGTGATGCGAATAATCAGAATAAACGGAATAATCGAAATAAACCGAATAATCGGAATAATCCGAATAATCCAAATAATCCGCAAGAGGCCTCTAACTCCCCAGGCCGTTAGGTCCGGGTCGCTTCTGGGGCTTGTGTATGGCCCCGCTTGTGAAAACGTGGCCTGGGTGACATGGCAGAACCGCACACGTGGGGCGTGAGCGGACAAAAAGAGCTGGTCCGGAAGGAGGTTTTTCCTCAAAACTCCTAACGCTATGAGGAAATTAAAAATGATAAAGTTTGCTTAAAATGGCCATCGGATGGAGTAAACTGTAAGCAAGGGATTGCCATGAGGTTTCTGAGAAAAGTCAGTGCCAAAAGAAGGATGAAAGCACAAAAAACGGTGGTTGGGGGGGAAGAGCCGCCGGGGTGGGAGAGCGGGAATGGCGGCGGGTTGGGCGCTGCCGGCACAGCCCCGGCGGCACCGCCACCCGAGGCCCCGCCGGCCTGACCGCGCACAAAGAGAACACGAGGCGCCGCCGAGAGAAATGCAACAACGGTATTTCCCGTGTTACACCCCGCCCCTGCACCCGCAGAGCCAACCTCGCGCGTGAAAAAATACCAAAATCGGAGGGATGCGGCACCCCCCGCCCGGTTTGCAGGCGGCCGGACTGAATACACACCGCGCTAAAAGCCTCCGGAGCAGCGGGCGTCTCTTCCCGAGCCCCCTCCTGCCGTGGGATCTGTTGGGGATCCCATCATTAAGCCCCAGATCGCAGGTTGGAAGTCGCTGGCCTAGATTAGGTTAGTACCAAAGGTTAGGCTTGTGTCACTGCACAAAAGCCGTGAATCTGACCTGCGACCTGCAGCAAACGGGCTTCATTTCCTCGCAGATCTGAAGGTTTTGCCTTGCCAAAAAGTCATTTTTTTCTCCGTATAGATGCACTAGACTCTTAACCTTGACCTTCCCGCAGGGTTATCAGACATTACAGACCTGGCAGGGAGCAGGAGCAAAGCCTGAGTATTGGAAAAACCATTTTCACCCTCATAAGGAGACGTCACATGTCTCAAGCATCTCAGGTTTGGATCTCCCAGCCTGAAGTTCAAATTAATGTTGCCCACCAGCATACCTGGATCCATATTCTGTCACCCACACATGTCCCGTTTCCAGAGGAAGCCACATCCCTCATGGCTTCCAGATGCAGGACAGTTTAATAACAGACTTTTACTACCCTCTTTCAGCCTTTTTTTCAGCATCGCTTACATCTCTATAGTAAAGTGCTGTAAGAAGGTCAAAAAAAGACACTTTCAGGTACAGACCTTGAGTGTGTCCCATTGGGCTGATGTACAATAATTGTATATTTGAACAGTTTCCTATTCATGTCACACACACTTAGGTGCTAAATGTGTTTCTGAGAGCACCTTATTGCCTTGCATTCCCCCACCATCTCACGTTCAGTTAAGAATATACATCCATGGACCCAAATACACAACACACACATGTCCTTCTGCCCTGGGCAGTTCCCATCCCAGCAGAGGGGACGTGGTTTTACTGTAAGACATGGACTGTTCAAGGAAAAGGCTCCGGCCGGTTGCTGCACATGACTCGTAGCTCCCCTAAAACTGTCAGCCCACTTTCTCGAGAAACCTTTACTCATTCAGTGAACCCACACAGTGAAAAACTGTGCTGCATCCTACATGCTGTTCAGTTGGGTCTATAAATCACTTAAAATAAGGCTCAATTCTAGATCATTCTAGTAGTGGAACGCTGATTTCATTAGAGGTTAGATTATATATGCTCTCCTTTTAAGTTCCTCTCTTCTGTTAAAACTAGAACATTGCCAGGGTAACTTAGAGAAAACTTGGTGTCAGTGAGATAAAGCCCTGGGAGCTTCAGGTTTCCATAGACCATCAGAAAAAAAAAAAAAAAAAAAAGAACATTATTTGGCTGTATCACAGTTACCTAAGAGGCTGAGGAGTTTGAGTTTCCTCCGTGTCAGAGTGTTTGAGGCATTTCTTTTCTCTGGAGTTACAGTTCTGATTGAAAACACTCTTCTGCCATCTGGTAAATGCCCCACGCTGTGAGGAAACAATATCTCGCTTCTCCTGCCAGGAGGGATATCCAGTTCAGTTTATGGAAACTTAAAGCATTGTTGAATTAATTTGCAAAACGATGCAGTTAACAAGACAAAATTCTAAGTCTCCCAGCCCTTGGTAGTGCTGTTCAAAGTGAAGTCTTGGCACAAGGTTTTAGGAGAAACCAAAGTCCAGGCATGCACATAAGATCTACCAGCTGATAAACATCATTAAAACAAGTCTTGGATGTTGAAGAATTGACAGCCGGTCTTATCAGTTCCAAGGGGGCCACATTTACCCTTGAGTGGGCAGCACAGTGTCCCCCTTACCGCTCCTATGATTCACAGACCACCCTTTACAAAGCTTTTGCAGCACTATCTGGGAAAAATAGCAGAGGGCTGGTCCTACAAAACCACAAGATGCATCACAAGAGGTACAAACACCCTAAATGTTGAAGACGCTCATGATAACAGCAAGTTGCAGAAATCCAGCTGGGTTCAGGGATGTTCAGCCTACCCCTGGCTCCCCTCCGCACACACCAGCTAAAGAGGCCACACCTGCTTGGTCCGAGGGATTTGCTGGAGCTCAGAAATCATCTAAAATAATGGGGGTAAAGCTAATGAAACTCCAAGAGTGGGGGCTGCGAAAGAAGCCTGCGTTTCTGATTGCTGGGGAAGCCAGAGTGGGGGTCTCAGTGATGGCCTGAGATGGACAGGACACACTTGGCAGGCCCAGACGCCATCCACTCTCTCATCCACCAAAAACCAGCCTTATGTTAACCCACCCCACCGCTGCCTGAGGTCTGAGGCAAGAGGGAGGAGCAGACGGGTGTGTAGAAAACCAGCCTGCAGTCTGGTGAACTGGGAGAGCAGCCAAGACCCCATCAGGCTGGTCCTTGCAGTGAGGGCAAAGCGAACTGGGGCTCGGGGCAGAAAGCCGCCCCTGTTTTCGGGTAGGGGAGGTGCTGGAAGGGAAGAAGGGGCTGGGGAACCTCCAGGTAACAGGAAACATGCAAGTCCTGCGTGTGCGGGCGCAGGTGAGGGCAGCAGAGAGCTGCAGCGTGCCCTGAGCTGCTCTGAAGACTTGGAGAGACCAAGGGGGTGGTTGGGAGGCAAGAGCTGGGCTGAAGCTTTTGGTATCTCGCTGGAGAATTGTTTTCAGAAGGACACAGCACTGTGAAGGCTATTGCCTTCGGAGATCGTCAGGCAAAGCCTGGGGGAAGAGATGGGGTAGCACAGGACAGGATCCAGCAAGGAGTTGTGGTCCTGCCTCCATCGCTGTGCTCAGGATCCAGACACCCAGCACTGCGGGACCAGCTCAGGGACACCCAACGGCTGCTGTGAGGAACACCAGCAACTGCTGCAGCTGGCGGGAAGCTGGAGCGTTAGAGGGACAGAGTGCTTTGAGTTGATGTGAGCAGCTAAAACCATTTCTGCCACCGCCACCCCAAGGACCACTCGCTCCCAGCAAGGGGAAGCAGTGGGGGAGAGGAAGACGAGACCAGGAGAAAGCAGAGGCTCTGGGAAGTGGACATGATGTCAGCAAACATCTTGTGGACCTTGCATAGGTTGATTTGTCCCCTCAGAGGGCTCCAGACAACATTGTACTGCAGCTCGTACAAGAGGAACACCTGAGCTGAGCGCCACAGAGCAGCTCAAGCAGTTTGCTGGACGCCCAAGGGCTTTGCTTGACTTAACCGAGGAACAGAAATCAAAGCAACGCGTGCCTCGCCCTTGAATCAGCTTTTCTTGTGTCTGCATCTGCCCCAGGGAAGGTGACTGAGGCACTGTGGCAGGTTATTAATGGAGTAAATGCCATGGAAGATCAGTAAATCATTTCCTTTGCAGCACATGAACACTTGCAGATGGGCGCTCCAGTGTCACATGCAGCCTCTGGTCCCCAAAGAGACGATGTTGAGCTGTGACGCACCACAGGAATCCACACAGGACTGGGACAACTGGGAAGCACGCAGCTGGAGAGGCCTCAGCCACATGCGGACCCCAGGACGCAGCTGAAACGAGAGCTGTAAGCCAGCAGACGAGCAGGGTTTCCTGGCTCCTGATGGGCACAGGAGACGGGGTTTACATCTGGGAACCACCAATAGGATCTGCCCCATGTCTTGATGATGCAGCATTTGCACAAAGTTACCGCAGTCACTGACACGACGCTGCCTTTTGTGGGAAGCGCTGCCCAGTGCCACAGGGCTCGTTTGCTCCGGCCAACAACTCCCTTTCTCTTCCCCAAACGTGTTTCTCTGCTTCCTCCTACGCCCTTCCCACGCCCACCAAACTTCTTAGAACCGATTTTATCTCAGCTTTAAGTATGTGGTGTTTATACAGTAACAAGATTCACAGAAATGATCACGCAAACCTTTGCTCTGGAATTGCAAACTCTGAATTTTAAGTGTTCCGACACTGCAGGCAGGCCTGGCACCCAGCAGGAGATCCAAGCATTGCGACTTTGACCTAGTAACTAAAGCTACACTTTAGATATTAAACACTGCCTCATTAATTATAATTACCAACGTTATCTCAGGCAAACCCCGTGACACTTCTGTTCACATTTGTCTGTGCTACAAGCCCCATGGAGGTGTATCATGCACATCGTGCTGTTGTACCCACTGGGGTGATGAAATACAACCTGCCTGATGAGACTTTCACCATCACCTTCACAACTGGCCTGCTCAGGCCCTTCACACCCACGAACTGACCATTTGCATCATTGACACTTTACCTGAGGACGCAGCCACTGTCCGTATACGGGCCAACATTCAGAAAAAAATTAGGATTGATTTCTTGATTCCTAGTTCCTGAAAATAAAATTTAAAAATCATCAGATTTTCAGAGGACAGACAAGAGCATCTATTCTTTCCCCTACACACATCACAACATATAAAAGCCACGATGTGATACCTACTAATCAGCTTAAGTTTTAGTACGAGACACTGAACACTTCAAAACTGCAATTCACGCTGTGAAGGGAACGAGATCAAAGGAGGGACCGTGCACTGCCAGGGAGTTTGGCAGATGAAAGGTTCAACAGTGATGCTACAATATGAAGTTTATGTCACACAGACAAATACACAAAAAGTCTTCTCAGCAACATATGTGGCAAAACAAGAGGCAAAAGCCACAATTTGTAGCTGGGGAAGTTCAGAGTGGACATTAGGAAGAGATCTTTTCAGCCAATGACTCCATGATAAATCTGACTCAAGTAAGGAGGAAGATTCCTTTTAACCTCAAAGCTGAGAAGTGGCAATTGTCTACATTTTTGTCACCTTACCAGCACATTTTCAAAAAATGTTGACAACCTCCTGCTCCCGCTGCCTTCATGGCTTTTTGTGGGCAAGACAGAAATGAGACTCGAGGTCTCCTGCATTCACCAGCCAAAAACAAGGTGACTCAATCACTTTAATAGCTTTAGAAGACTTCAGATAATTCTTACCTGTGCCTCAGTTTCCTCCTCCACTGATCTTGAAAACAGACAGCAGGAAGCTTAATTGATGGTTTCAAACTAGTTTTTGAGATCTGAAGATGAAAAGGCACAAATAGAAAAGCAAAGCGTTAGCTAAAATTTTTGTTATTGCTGTTGCTATTAAAGAGCCCCAACTTCCCGCAGCTGGGCTCAGAGTCCTGCATTGCTGGGCCCTCTGCAAGTACAAAAATAAAAGGCAACCCCTATTTTGAAAATCCCAGTAAACTTGAGAAGCAGCATGTTTCACCATCATGTATTTGCTGTAGCCAGGCAAGGGCTGAGTGGAGAGCATGTCTCACTCCTTGGGCAGCTACGGCACCCATGCTGCAGAGTAGGAGAGATTTGCCAAGAAAACATCACATCCACGTGCTGTTTCCACATCACAGCCCTCATGTCCTGCTTCTCTGGGTCTCCCTGACAACATCGGCCATGCCATGCAAGGACCAGCCCAAGAGCAGGTGTTGGCGTGGACTTGCCAACTGTGCTACTGGCTGCTAATGCAGCTGCTCTTCAGAAAAAGCCAAGTGCTCTGACATGCCCCGGCAGGTCTGTCCTTCTTAGAATCCCAGAAGGGTTTGTGTTGAAGGGCCCTTCCCAGCTCCCCCAGTGCCCCCCCTGCCATGAGCAGGGACATCTGCACCAGCTCAGGTTGCTCAGAGCCCCGTCCAGCCTGGCCTGGGATGTCTCCAGGGATGGTTCAGCCACCACCTCTCTGGCCAACCTGGGCCAGGCTCTCACCACCCTCAGGGCCAACAATTCCTTCCTCATGTCCAGCCTGAATCTCCCTCCTTTAGTTTAAAACCATCGCCCTTTGTCCTATCGCAACAGGCCCTGCCCAAAAGTCTGTCCCCATCTTTCTTATCGACCTGTATAAGACAAACATCAGGGGACACACAGCAGCATCCCCACCCCTTGGCCACCATGTCCCTGGGGGGTCCCCAATCCCCTCGCCCCACCCTGCACACACCTCCCGCCCCTCCCTCTCCCACCCACTCCCCATTGGCCAGGCCCACACCTGCAGCGTCCCAATTGGCAGCCTCGGCTGCTCGTCAGGCCCTGGGGGTATTTCTGTGGGGTGAGGCTGGGGCACGCAGTCAGTGCTGGGGTGCGCAGGAGCCAGGTAAGGCAGGGCTGGGGGGAGGCAGGTTTTTGGGCTGTTGGTTTGGTTTGGCTTGGGGCTGGGAGGGACCCCAAAAAGGTGCCCCTTGCTTCCCCAGGGGCTCTGCAGCCCTCTCAGGGATGGAGGGTGGAAGCTGGGCTTGGAAATGGCTCCATGCCCAGAGCCTTGGGCTGGAAGCACCGAGGCTAAAACATCCCTGCTGAGGGGGTTCTGTTCCCCACACTGTGCCCGTGGGGCTTTTCCAGCTCCCAGGGAAGCACAGAGCTATGTGCTGTGTCTCTGCTGCTTTCCCCCATCTGTGTGTGGGGGTGTGTCTCATGCTGGGCTTTTTGAAGCCAAAGGTGACATCTTACAGTGTCACCCTGAATCTGCTGTGCCTTGGGGAAGAGCTGAAAGGCTTTGAATCCATCCCTAAGTGCTTCGAATCCATCCCTAAATGCTTCTTCCGAGCCTTGAGAGATGATTTCTTGGTAAAACTATGGGTGTGATTGAGCAGCTTTGGGTCTGAAAGCTCTTTCCTGCTTCCTGACGATCAAAGACGGGTCCAGGGGAGGTGGCCCTGCCGCCCAGCCATGCACCCGGCCATCCCCCCTGGCTTTGGGCAGCGGGACGTGCCATCAGCTGGGCATCCCCTTCCTGTTGACGGTGCTGCCAGACCTGCCTGTAGGTATTTCACATGATCGCTTGGCATGATAATAGTGTTAACGAAGGGTGGCGTGACTTGACAAGGTAACTTCTTGCTCAAGAGCTCCGTGTCTCTGCAGACAGAGGCGGCGGCCACGCACGGCTCTGCCAGCTCCAGCGCTTGGCAAACTAGCTCAGTGTTTCTCAAGAGTAACAGAGTTCTTAAATGTGGTCATCACTACCTGAAACTGTGTGTGGCTGTGAAGGACTTCAAAGATTGAAGCTGGCTCTGCTGAAACTTCCAGATGAAAATGTGTGTTAAAGTGCAAGGGCCACGCTGCTTGCTCTGCAAGTTACAGCTTCTGTCTGAAACTCAAGAGTTTTGTCCTCATGGAAAAACTGGTAAATGGAAAGTACTGGAAAGCCCAGAGGCTGTTTTAAGTAAATTCTCTCTCCTCTTTCCTAAAATATCTCCAAATTCTAATAGCCTGGATAGCTTTTATGCTCACTGTCCCAACCTAGTAGTGGCCACTGGCTGTGGTGCTTAATTTCCACTGGAAGTGTGTGTGTGGGAAACCTACTTCCATCTGCAAGGGTGGCTTTAATCTTTGAGGTTAGATGGGCATCTCTGCCAGCAATTCTGAAACTCACACCCTATGGTCAAAGCTGAAATCTATCTGATCCTCCTCCTAAAGCCAACTCTGCCCTTGGAACATTTGCAAACGATGCCCTGGGCAGTGCCATTCCCTGTGCACAGACACCCACTGACCCAGTTCTGCGCCTGCATTTGTGGTAACTGGGGTACCGGTGGCAAATCTCAAAAAGAATCTAGGTGCTTTAACCGCAAATTAGTACCCTGATAAGCCCTCCCTGCTCCTATCTAAAGCACTAAATTTAGCTTTGTTTTCCTAAATGGTCATTAAAGAATTGCCAGCTAAGCTATTGAACACTAGCTATGGCTCAGTCTGTCTTCCCAAGGTAAAACATGTTTGGAGGAGAGAAAAGTTTCCTGAACAAGATCCTACCTCTGTCTGCAGGACAATGTAACAGCAGGCAGGGCTTCTTTCCACAGGGAAAATAAAAACCTCACACAAGTTGAAGAACTTGTTTTATGTAGGAATCAAGGAGGTGCTCACCTCAGCAGGAAAGTACTTGCTCCTTTGCCAGGCCAGCATGTGGCACTGGCTGTGCCAGTCCCTGGCAGGGAAAGGGACAGCAGCTTGGCAGCTTTGGTGCCATTGCCCTTGCTGCTTCACTGGGTTGAGACTTGTGCCAAATTGGGCAATGATGAGCAATTAAGCTATTGTACCACGCTAAAAATGTGCATGGCAGAGTTCTGTCTTTCTGAAACTATGTAGTTTCAAGAACTTTCTCCAGCAGTGACCTAATATTTCTGATGTAGCAATGGTATGAAATAATCTGATCATCATTTTCGTACAAAGCAAACTGTAACCAAAGCAGATGGTGATGCTGTTCTGCCTGGTGATTCCCACTAGCATCTGCCCTGGCTCGAGGTTGTCTGTGCCTTTCTCCAAAGAATTCTGAAACAACCGCCCCAGAGCTGCTGAGCGCTGCGCTTTCCTGCCATCTCTGAAGTAAAACAAGGTCTGCTCGGCACTTTTGCAGGGGAGAGACTAGAAAGAGAAAACAAAACCATGCTGTGGGCTCCTGAGTACTTACTCACACCACAAATACCAGTGTTGCAACACACCCCAATTGCTCCTACACAGAGGAGAGCAAACAATGTTCTAACATGACTGTGCTGCAAGGATTGTCACCGACACAGTTGCATCCGTAATTAAGATGGGCTCCCAGTACTTCAGAGGTTGATTCTAACCTTATACCAGTTTTTACATCAGCCAAGGAGTTACTCCTGACTTATGCTAGCAACTAGAGTCCTCTCCTCTCTTTTTGGCTGTGGTGTTTCTGTGCTAACCTTGACACCAAGGCCAGCAAGACACTCTGGAGTTTGAGTTTTTCGCATGTGTCTAGAAGTAAAATAACTGAGCAAAGGGATTGTTTGCAATGGTGTTGAAAGAGTTGGGCTCTGCCCTCTGACAGGGACTGACTCGGTCTATTTGGCTTCAAAAAAACAACAGACTTGCCCTGAAGCAGTGCAAGAGGAATAACCACTCACTGAGCAAACCCTGTGGACTTTGGGACTGAGACTTTCTGTTCAAGCCCTGCTTTTGTTCGGAGCAGCTTTGTAGAAGTCCTCCCAGGCTGCTAAAGTTCAAGGTGTATTTTTGCCGTGCTGTTAAATCCGGCAGCCCCCCGGGCAGGGTGGTCAGCAGGAATGTGCAGAGGAGCGTTGGCTCCAGGCGTGAGAGGCTGGAGGTCCCGAGGTCTGTGACAACTTTTGCCATAGATGTGTAGCACTCAGCTTGAATCTCACTAAAATGCTGAGTAATTGTGCAGTTAATGCTGCAGTATTTGACATCCTGCCAAGTTACCTCCTGAGATGACTCCCCCGTTGTATCCATAGTCCAGGGCTAACAAATACTTGTTTCACTACTTCTTCCCCAGTTCTCTGTTCCTGTTTCCACAGCAAAATAAGAACCTTACACAAGTCAGAGAACACAAGAAACAAGACAATGGTCTTTGTCACAAATCGGATGACAAGTTTTTTTGGGTAGAGTCTGCCAGTGAGCCTGGAGCAGTGCTTGTCTTGGTAATCCAGTTTGGGAAGAATTTTGGTTTGGGGACTTTTCCATTGGAAAGCGCCATAGCAATTCTAAGAACAGGAATTAACTGGTAACAGAGACAAAAGCGGATGCTGCACTAAAGAACAAATATGTCAAAATCCATGGCATGCCTGACTAAGGCTAAGAAGTAATCCTGGATTTATTGCTTGATACCAAAGTGTCCAAGTATCAACTTAGGTCTAGGCTGGGGAAGCCAATACACATTCAAGATATTGCACAATTTTTATACTTGCACTTCTTCAATCCCATTATGTAACGAGAATACTTCTGAGATTTGGTTTCACAGGAAGCGAGGAGAGATTTCCTGCCCAGCTGGTCAGTGGGACAGGAACACAAGTTTCAAGGTAGCCAGTCAGAATTGTCACGTCCTTCCCAGAGCTGTGACTTGGTGAAAATGGGAAAGTTGATGTCAGTTCCCCACTACGAGCAAGGGCACGGTGGGACCTCTCTAAAATGACTCACATCGAAATGCCCTTTGCCAAGGATACTCCAGAGAGCTTTCAGAGGAAAGGGGCTATGAACACTGTTTAAGAAGGTAAAATACGCCTATTGCTGTAAAAAATTACTTATCCTACTGTCCTGATGCCTTGCTGCAGCTGCATTTCAGCAGGGCCTGTTAGAAGGACAGTAATGTGTCATGATCGAGTGAGACGATATTCAGTGATTCCCACTGTTAGCGCCGCTTCTGCGGGTACATCTTTCAAGTGTTCCAGCCCTTGGCCAGCAAAGAGCCTGCACAGTGGGAAGCTGAACCACAAGCATCTCCAGTAGAGAAAATGGCTGACATGAGAGTTCCCACCCACTTCCAACCTGCAACTTTGAAGCCAGTCAAATATTATCAGCAACAAAATAAGCAGGATGATTATTTGAAGTATTTGGTTGTTTTGGGATTGAGGGAGACCATCGAGTACAGCCCTTGTCCTGTGTAAATATTTGCACATCATAAACCATGGAGCCTCCCAAATATCTTCACACCTTTGCAAGAAAGATGAGTGATGCCACACTCCTGTTCCTAGGACATGCCAAATGATGGATCCTAACTTTGCCCTCTGCTTTCTACCAGTTTTGCTACGACTTTAATTCACTGGAGGAAATTAAGTCATACTTATGCTGTTATACTCTTGTTTTTCCTTTCAGCTGCAGCTGAGTTCAGTATGGCATCAGAAAAGAGCACAAAAAAAGACCTGCTGAAGGCTGAGGAACAGGAGCAAGCGGTAGGTGCCAGGGCAGCTCGTACTCAAACAACAGTTCACCTGCTCACAGATGTGCTGGTTAACTAACTCTGTCAGCACCTCAAAACCAGGCTGGGAGGAGCATAAAGATTAACTATATAGAGCTGTGGCTAAATCTGAACTCAGTTAATAACATTTTTGCTCAAGAGAACTCCAGGGCTGGCTCAAGTAATGCAAGCAATTCTGAAACATGAGCTGATCTGGGTTTGGTGCTGAAACGCAGTGTGACTCGGAGTTCAGGAGCCCAGAGCTGGACCTTTTAATCCTGGCCTGTCTCTGACTTGCTAGTGGTCTTTGGATGAGTCCCTTCAACTCTGAGTTTAAGAAGGATGAGGAGATGGACTCCTTGTCCCTTTAGGACCTTTCTGGATAGACACTTGGCTTGTATTCACTCACCAGCCTGAGGCTGGGTCTCTAATGTCACTTATTTCTCTTGGGTTTTAGAGTGTTGTCAACCGGGTAACCAGCTTGCCCTTGCTCAGCTCTGCGTTCAACCTGGTCTCATCTGCCTACAGCCACACCAAGGAGACGCATCCTTGCTTCAGCGGTGTCTGCAATGTGGCCGAGACCGTGGCTGCGGTGGCAGTGGGCAGCGTGGTTGGTGGGGCGCAGCCCATCCTGAACCAACTTGAGTCACAGAGTAAGCGAGAGGCTGGAGAGACCCTTTCTACACAGAGGAGCAGGCAGGGAGGGGAGTTTCTTGTGCCTGTTGGGTGACATCCAGCCCCTAGAGCACCTCATTCTAGTTACTTGTAGCACTGAGTCTTCTGTTAAGTGAACCCACTGAACTTCATGGACATGCAACTGTTACTAGCAGAATCAAACTTTGGCTTCTCGTCTGTGGTTATTTAAGTCACTAAGCAAAAACTCCCTGTTTTTCCTCTGTCACTCCAAGTTCTGAGCATCCTAACTGGTAGTAGCAGTGTCCATCTTGGATGTAGCTCAGTCTGCCTCGTCCCAACGCTTTTCAACCCTTTAGACCAATTGCCTTACCCACGAGGGGCAAGTATTACATTCCAGCTGGAGCAATGTGGGAAGGCAAAATGGAGAATATTTGAACCTGCCAAATTGCAGAGTTTGTTCACTTTTTAACAGGACATCCCATACATATGCACCACTCCAGAATAATTACGTTTTGTTTGGGGTTGGGTTTGGTTTGGGTTTTTTTGGCTTGCTTTCACGAATGTGTCCTGAATTGGCCATTGTAGGGTCAACCCCCCCTCTCCAAATTGAAGAATAAACTGGTACCTGTTGTCTTTTCCAGTTGCACTCATAAATGAATATGCCTGTAAAGGACTGGATCAACTGGAGGAGAACTTGCCTTTTCTTCAACAGCCAGCAGATAAGGTAAAGGCTTTTCCTGGGGAAGCCATGACTTGATCTCTTCTCATACAGAAAACCTACTTCAGGGAGAGAAAAACTTATTTCAGAAAAATAAAATGTATTTTTCTCTGCCTCTCCCTTTTGTAGGTCATCTCAGACACCAAGCAGCTGGTTTCCACCAAGGTGGTATCTGCTATGGATGCTGCCTGTGAGGCGAAGGAAGCAATGGCTGATAAAGTGACTGAAGCTGTGGACCTCACTAAAAATGTTGTTGGGGATAGTGTCAAGCTGACCAGGTCAGTGGTCACCTCCACTGTCCACAGTGCTGTGGAGGTTGCCCAGGGTGCCAAGGACCTTGTGACCCACAAGGTGACCGAGGCAGTGGATCTGACGAAACACATGGTGGAGGACAGCGTTGGACTGACCAAGTCTGCGGTTGCTTCTACTATTGTGAATGCCGTGGAGGCTGCTCAAGGTGCCAAGGACCTTGTGACTCACAAGGTGACCGAGGCGGTGGACCTCAGTAAACATCTCGTGGAGGACAGTGTTGGACTGACCAAGTCTGCGGTTGCTTCTACTATTACTGCTGCTGTAGGGGCTGCGCAGGGTGCCAAGGACCTTGTGACTAACAAGGTGACCGAAGCAGTGGACCTCAGTAAACATCTCGTGGAGGACAGTGTTGAATTGACCAAGTCTGCAGTCGCTTCTACTATTGTCAATGCCATGGAAGCTGCTCAGGGTGCCAAGGACCTTGTGACTGTCAAGGTGACAGAGGCGGTGGACCTGACCAAAGGGGCTGTTCAGGATGGTGTTGAGAAGACCAAATCAATGGTCACTTCTACAGTCACTACAGCTCTGGATGCTGCATATGGCACCATAAGTAGCAAAATAAATACAGCCTTGGAGCAGAGCAGAGAGGCCATCCAGGAAGGAGTGGAGAAGACCAATTTGGTGGTGAACAACAGCATCGGCAAAGCCAAGGCTGTGAGCCAGGCAGTGGCAGGTGGGGTGGAATCTGTCCTGGGTATGTCGGAAGATCTGGTGGATCACTACCTCCCGATGACCGAGGAGGAACTAGGTGAGAAAATGCTTAGCTGGAAGTTGTAAACTCAAATCCTTTCCCACGTGACTGAGAGAGCCATCTTCTGAAGCAGACAGGTAGCTCTGAATTTGTCACCGAGCTGGCTGGCTGTCAACACTGACTTGCCACATGGAATGGGACAGAGTTCAAGTGTTTGTTGGCTGGTCCTTGCCCGTCAGCCTCAAGGCAAATAAACACGTGGGCGTGTGCTCCAACCTATCTGTCAAGTCTGCTTATCGGAAGAGAACACGTTGAGCAGGGACTAGCCTACCTTTAATACCTGAGCAACTACAAACCTCTACTGTTTACACAGCAACCTTCAGCCTTCATGTTTTACTAATGCAATGGGTGATCTTACCTCTTCCCCGCCTCCCAACTGGGGGAGTGGAGCGCAGCTGCATCTCTGTTCTTGTTTCCTCCAGGTAAGCTGGCCACTGCCGTGGAGGGATCTGGTATGGCTTCTGTGGAGGAGCAGAAACAGCAACGGAGTTACTTTGTGCGTCTGGGCTCCCTCTCTAACAAAGTTCGCCGCCGAGCCTATCGCCACTCCCTGAACAAATTGCAGCACATTAAGCAGCGCACCCAGGATACTCTCTCACGACTACAGCTGGCAATAAAACTGGTACAAACACGCTTTTTCCTTTTTCCTCCTATCTGTAGTCCTCCTGCTCTACTATCCAGATGGAAGCTCTTCCTCCATCCTGCACCAGTTACATGTCATCTTGGATCCCTCCCTGGGAGGGAAACACTCGTGCTTCTCTGTGTGTGCTTGCCATACAGCTCTTCCTCTCATTTTTCCCATCAGATTGAATCTGTGAAACAAGAGGTTGGCCAGAGGCTTCTGGACGGGCAGGAGAAGCTCCATCGGCTGTGGGTGGACTGGTGCCTGACCCAACCCAAAGGAATCCAAGTTAAAACTGCCTCCCAAGCAGAGGTATCCCCAGAAGGGTGTATTTACCCAAGCCTCTGGTGGCTGCTGTACATCTCGCCTGCCCCAGTAACTGAGCTGTGTCTCTTTCCCAGCAGGTAGAGTCACGGACTCTAGCTATGCTGCACATCATCACCCAGCAGCTACAGCCTGTTTACGAGAATCTGAAAACCAGCATCCAAGGCCTCCCCAGCAACATCCAAGAAGCTGTGTACCAGGCCACTCGAAATATCCACAAGCTCCACAGTTCTTTTGCCAGTGCTATGTCTTTCCAGGACCTCTCCAGCACCACCCTGAGCCAGAGCCAGGACTATGTGGTGGAAGCCCGAAGGTCCCTAGATGACCTGTTTGAGTACGTATCTCAGAACACCCCCCTGAACTGGCTTGTGGGTCCCTTCCGAGCCAGAGCTAAATCATCACAGGACAGCAGAAAGCAGCAGAAGAAAAATAGAGTGACTGATATCAAATCACCCACGTTGGAAACAGCTACACCGTCAAAGGAGGAGACTAAGACACCCGAAGAACCAAAGGGAGCAAACGTGACCCTGGGGGAAGGGTGTGGAATGCTGGAGAAGCTGGAAGAGAAGGCAGAGAAAGACACAGAGGTGGCGCTGGCTGCAAAGGAGGTAAAAACTAATGCACCAGAGGAAGATCTCTGAAAAATTCCAGCTCTTCTGGCCAGAGCTCCCCGGCTGGGACAGCACTTAGTCTTTTTATCGTGTGTCCAACCGCAAATCATGTCAAGAGTGTGTCCTGCTCTCTGCCTGGGCCAGGCTGAGTTTACAGTAAGGCTTAGTTTGCAAGGAGACTTGATAACCAAGGTGGGATGATTCCATATCTTGATTTACTATTTTTTGAAATCATGCTGTTGCACTGAAAGGGAAGATGGGGACCTGTACTTCAGCTTTTAAGTCAGCCCAGCTGTATGTGTGAATGACTAGTCATTGCTGAGACAATTTGTGGAAGAGGAGTTTTTGTCTCAACTTACTTTTAACATTGGATTTGGTTTTAATTCATCCAAGCCGCAGAGATCTTGAGAAGATAATGTGCTTGAGCTTTGATAACCGCTTCCCTCCTTCTACAAGTTTAAAAACACATGTCACAGACACTATTTCCTTTCTGCCCATTGTGCTTCCAGAGCAGCTCAGCCCTGCAGACCAGGAACAGCTCGGGGCACAAGGCTGCTTCCCAAAGAGAAACTTCTCTTTATGGACTAGCCAAACACTTCTTCTTCCACAGAGAAACACTTAGCAAGGTGGGAATTTTTTTTAAACATGCCTGTTTGCAGTGGGATTATCTTTCCTAGTCAGAGAAATGACTCCAGGGCTTTCCTCTTTGTGTTCAACTCCATGTATGAAACCTTTTGCAGCCATTAAGGAGCTAGTAAATGAGGCAGCTTTTCCCAGGAGTTCCTCTGCCATGGTGATAGGATCTCCTGCTAAAATAGGGGAGATGGGTGTGGGTTATTTTCCCAGCAAATAATGCTGTGTAATCATTTCTAATGTAACTTATTTTGGTAACTATGTCCTGGCATGGTCCCTGTGCTAAGGCTGGAATGAATGACAAGCAGACTTAAGAATAAAATGTGATTTGTGTTCAAAGAAATACCGGTTTCTTGTGTGTATCTAAAGCTGCAGCATTATGTCCCCCGTCCCACCCCTTAGAGGCATGTATTTAATAAATCACTTCTCTGGGCAGCTTGCATGTTCCCTGATCTTGCTGAAGGAAAAAGATAAACACTTTTAACAGGTCCCATGTTTTGCCTCAGTCTTAAGCAGAATAGTGTTGTCATAATTTTGTCCTTACAACTTCTGCCTGTGCTCCTGAGGCTCAGCTGCATCTGCAGCTCTGCTCTATACCCACATCTCCCAGCCCTTAGGTTCCAACCACCGACACTTTACAGAGGTAACGCCAATAGTCTCTCACTAGAGGCGAAGGTCGGTTCCCAGACCGAATCCACCCTCACCCGCTCGGCTTTTAACCCCTTTGGGCGCTCACGGGGAGGGGGCCGGGCCGGGCTGTCCCGTCCCACCGGCGGCCACGTACCGGGCTGGGAGGCGGCAGCTCAGCCGGGCCGAGCCGCTCCTGCCCCGGGCACCCGGGTACCGGGCCGGGCTCCGCCCCGGCCGTGCCCGCTCCGCCCCGCCGGCTCCGCCGCTTCCTCGTGTGCCAGGAGCCTCCGGCGGGGCGAGCGGTCCCCGCGGCCCCGGGCCCGCCCCGCTCCCCAGCCCGGGCACCGGCACCAGCCGCACCGAGCGCTCCCCGGGCAGCGCACCGGCCGCAGGTAAAACGGCACCTTCCTCCCCTTCCCTTCCCCGCCGGGAGAGGCTGCAGGGCCGGGGGAAGCCGTTCCCATGGGGCCCGGCACACGAACCGGAGCTGCACACCGAACCGAGGGGCTGCGGGCGGGGAGGCGGCGGGAAGCGGCGAGAGGAGCGGGGCGAGGCGGGGGCGCAGCGGGAGGAAGCGCCGCGGGGGGCGGCCGAGAGATCGACTGCCGGTTCGAGCGCCTGCCCGCCCCTTCCCTGCCTCGTCCTGCCCTCCCCTTCCCTCCTCTTCCTTTCCCTGCCCCCGTTTCACTGAATCAGAGGTTTCCGGAGAAAGCGGCAGCAGCTTCCTCCCGGTTCAGCCTGAGCTCGTGCATTAGGCAATCGGAGGATTTTTATGAGATAGGAAGAAGAAAAAAATGAAATGATAAACTTTCCCCAGTTGAGAGCTATTCTGGGCATTCGCTGGCGCTCCCTTTAAATAGGGAAAGCTTTTGCAGCAGACTCAGTGCCTGTGAGCAGAGTCCCTCCGGCTGCCTTCCAGACTCCCGCTCCTCCACTCCGGACAAGTTCTGCTGTTTAATTTAACCCCGGTCAGAGGCCTCTGGTGAGTGCGGGGGTTTAGGAGGGCTCAGGGAATAGATGTGGATGGAGATAGAATGTCCACGATCACATTAGGCCGCCTGAGAGAGGATGCATGCGGGTTATCAACCCTCCTGGCAAAAGCAATTTGAACACTCACCCTCTAAGTGCGCTTGATTCCTCAACTGCCCATCACAAGGAGCCCACGAGGCCCCTGGAACCAGTTGCCTGGAGGAGACAGACACTTGGATTTACCTAAATAATTAGTTCAGCAATTATTTTAAACCAGTTGTAATCAATGTGAGGATTCCCTCAGCTCCCCACATCGCTATTTCCAAACATCGCCCTGTGTTCTCCTCGCAGATTCCCCAGGACGCAGACATCCCGGTTCTGAGATGAGCCCCTGAGCAGCAAAGAACCATCGCTTGCGTGGTACCTGAGGCGTGACCAGACATCACAGGGGAACAAACCTTCGCTCCAAACTCTGTAATATGCTTTTTCCATCTATGCTGCTTTGGTCCATCATCTGGGCCACCAGCTGAGATGGCACAGAGCACTGAGCTCCAGCCAAACTTTGAGGACATGTTTAATTTTCTATCCCAGATGCCAGAAGATAAACTCCTCAGCAACACCAGCACGGAGACTCAGGGGGTGTCGCTCAACAGCATCCCAGCTGAGGACCAGGACACCCACAGCTCTGCCATCAGCAGGGGCCCAGGTGACAAATTCCAGATGCTGAGATCTCACGGGGGCGTAGGATTTCTCCCGACGGCCAGCCCAAACTATGTGGTGAGGAGTTCCCCGGTGCAGATTGGAGGCAACTCGGACCTTTCAGGCCCACGAACCCTGCGTTCCTCAGGGAGTCCCTCGGTCCCCAGCTGCTTTGAAGTCAGCGCATCGCCAACAGTTGTTTTTGACACCCACGAGCGTGTCCCCCCGCCCAGCCAGCCGTGCGAAGGGAGCACCGGCGCTGCTGGACAGCCTGACAGGGACAGACGGAGCCACGGCCTGCAGGAAACAAGCTCGGCCAGCAGACCCAACTCTCACCCCGGGCAGGACACAGGTGCCCAAGTCCCCTGGCCAGAGGAGGTTCTGCAGGTCGGTTCACGTTGCCCAACTCTCCCCATTCCTGAGACGCAGGTGCGTGCACCGGGTGCTGTGAACCACCCTGAAGAAAGCAGTGATGTTTCCAGCACAGTGGCAGCAGAACCTCGTGCACCAAAAGAACGCACAGAGAAAAAGCAAGACGGAAAAGAATCATCTACAGGCCTTCCTGACTTGAGAGCTACAGTGGATCCTGGTCCTGCCTACACGTCCAGGGGGGACTCATATGTTCCAGCAGGCAGTTCTAACTCCACATCTGCTCCCATTTCAACCTGTCCCCTTCCTCCTACTACTTATTCCTTCTCCTCAACCCTTCCCTCTCCTCTTCAGAGAGCTCCTTCCAACTTCTCCCCTCCCCTCCACTCATTGTCCTGTCCAGCCTGGCCTCCTCCTCTCCAAACTGTGGAACCAATGCCCACATCAGAGCCAGACAGTGAAGAGAGGAAGTTCTTCACTTTTGTCATCCTACACGCTAGTGAAGATGAGATTGTTGCCCACCGGGTCAAGAACCTGCTGGAGAAGATGGGTGTTCCCAACGGTGCCATGCTCTGCGAGGACTTCTCCATCGCTGGCCGCAGCCATATCACTTGCTTCCAGGATGCTCTGGAAAACTCGGCGTTCATCATCCTTCTGCTGACCAAGAACTTCCAGTGCAGCCTGTGCACGTTCCAGACAGACACTGCTCTGATGGAGTCCATCCTGAACCCATCCAAGCGCGACTCCGTCATCCCTTTTGTGCCCAAGGAGAACCCGCTGGAGCGGAGTCAGTTTCCCAGGGTGCTTGGCACGCTCATGCCCTTGGATGAGAACTCTCCCATGTTCTCCAGGACTGTGTACAACACCTTCAGGAGCAGCAGGATCAAAGGGAGAAAAGCCATGTGGGACCTGATGCAGAGAAAGAAACTACAGCTGTACAAGGAGCAAACTCTGCAGAAATTAGCTGCTCTGAACCTGGGCTCCCTTCCTGAGGTGACTCCATCAGCAACACGGCCGCTGCTGCCGGAGCAATCACCTCACCAGTGGGGTCCCCACACTCCGGCCCCCGCCGGGCACCCCACGCCTGCTCCGGTGGGTCCCTCTCCTTTCCAACCACTCCAGCTCCCCTCGGGCCACAATGCGGCGGCGGGTGCAGGTGTCCCAGCCCTCATCATCCAACACGCTCGAATGGTGCAGATCGGGAACCACAACGTCATGCAGGTGGAAACTGTCGCAGCGGATGCACAGGACAGGGAGGGTGACACCAGAGGTGCAGCAGGTCAGCCAAGGCCAGACACTCAGACTTAGTCTCAAACCCTAGATTATAGTGATTCTGCTGGGAGTGGGACTATTCTTATTTCTCTGTGGGTAAAAGGTGCCACTTTCCTGGAGCACAGGAGAAAATTTCCCTCTTTGTTGCTGGACAAAAGAGGTTGCATCCTCCTGAGACTGTTTTCCTTGTTCTTATTTTCAAGTAACTGAGAAAATGATTTTCCTGATTTTCTGAGGCTACTGGAGGGTTTTATAAATAAATTTTAATTAATTTACTTGTGTTTGTCTGGTTCTTTCCTCTAGAATTAGCAAAGGGGCAGTCTGGGATATCGGGAAAACTCTTCTGTGCATACCTCTGGGGTGCAGGGGGCTGGGAGATGGCACAGCAGGTTTCTGTTTCGTAATCTGCTGCTGACCAAACCATTTGAGGGAAAATCTTCAGGAGATGCTTTGGGGAGTCGCTGTGGCCTCCTGTCAAGGTGTGAAGCAGCACAAAAGGGTCTCACCATCATCTTTTTGCTTGGGATCGCAGATGATCCTCTCGGCCCCTCACGCCAGTTCCTATTTGCATCCACGGCATGTTCCTCTTGCTGCAGCCCCACCAGCGGTGCCATTTGCCCCAAATCTCTTGTGTCAGCCCCAGGAAGGTCCTGGAAACCAGTTTCCCAGACTTGGGAGAGGCTGCAGGCCCCTGAGCTCAGGCATCAAGAGATCACAGTTCCCCTCTGAAACTACAGAGAGAGTTGTTTTGTCTGTGAAACGCAAAATTCCCATGTGCCTCTGGAGCTGTGGCATGAAGTATTTTTGCATTTAAGGAAACTCTGCTAAAAGAACTGAATTACACACCAGACACAAGACTAAATGAGCATCTTTACAGTAAAGCTGTGCTTGGGGAAAAAAGGACAGAGGACGGCAGGTCGTGGTATGAAGGAGGACAGTCCCTCCACCTGCCCTGTGTCGAAAGCTGCATCCGCTGCCTTTTCATTTTCGAGCACCTTATGTCCCTCAGGAGGGGCAGAGGATGTGTGGAGAGCAATGCTGGAGAACCTGGACAGAGCCAGAACTTCAGCACAAGCTCTGGAGCTCCTGGGCACCACAAGACGTCAGAGCTGACATGTCCCCCCTGTCACAGGTTTGGGTTTAAATCCCATAGAATTTCCTCTTAAGGGGTCACAGGTCCTTTCTCATAGATCTGTCCACCTAAGGTCTCTCTGCCTCTCCCTCCCCACTTCAAAGAGGTTTAAGCTCCTTGTGGACACCAGGCTCAGACGAATCTAAGCCCTCTCTGTCCTGAGAATATGAACCACAGAAAATCACTGCTATTTAAAAGCTGCCATCGGTTGTTGGCTTCCAGCTTTGAAACAGTTTGGCTTTTCACTTTGAAGGATCCAGCAACAATGGATTAACTCATTTACTCTTTACAGAGCCTGCTGGAACCCTCTGAGCGCTTGGATTCCTTTTATTTCCTTATTTTCTCTCCTCCACGTCACCGTTGGTTGAATAGGTGTTGTGTTACTGCAATTCCTGTCACACGGCACTTGCAGCCACCAGCACAGCCCCTCCCCTTGGGAGAAAACACAGCACAGCTTTCTATTAATACATGTCATGCAAAACCAGTCAACTGGAAGCTGCTTTAGCTTGTCAACAACCTTCACACAGTCACATCAGGTTTGTTTGGACTGGAGAAAGGGAGAGGGAAAGACATGGCAGCAGAATGTAAAACGCTGCAGGGTTGTGAGGGGTTTTTTTAAGCTCACAGTGTGTGGGCTCAGAGGCTCAAAGGTTCCGGGGAGCAACTTCCACTTTGGAGCCATGGCCCAGTTTGAACCGCAGGTTTTCCCACATTTTCAGGGCTCTCTTTGCTGTTGCTGACCCCGGAAAGGAAGATTTGTCACCAGGGCCATGTTTTCACCACGAGAACGCGCATGTGCCTGTGACTCCCTCGTTCTTCCCCAGTTTCTCTGGGAAGCTGGGAAATGCTGACACAACATCCATGTCTTTGCGTCCAGGCCGCTTTCTTCAGAAATGCTGATCTTACAGCATCAGGAGGCTCCAAAGACAAGACATCCATCCAAGGGCCAGCTCCAGGAAAACCCCAACGAATTTCTTAATGCTTTGCACTTCTAAAGAAACCTGTACGAGAGGCTTTACGGGCAAGAAGGCCCATTACCAGTATTAGGGAGAGAAAAGCACATCTTAGGTTTTAAGAAAGGAATAAAAGGCAGAGATTTTGTTTGCGGGGTGTACAGAAGGGCTCTTTGAGAGCAGTGTGCTACAGCTGAGGCTGCAGCCACCCCTGTGAAAAAAAAAAAAAACCACCAAACACAAAAACCCTTTACTCTCTGCCCAAGATAATTATTTGGATCACAAAATCATCACTGAAATGTTTCAGTGCTCCCCACAATTCCTCGTTCTGCCCCACATGCTGGAGCTGGCCCGGATGACACCCACAATAAATACGGACTGTTCATTGTAATTACCCCTAAATTTATGCAGTGATTTCTCCCACCCAGGAATTACTATCGACCTTTAATTGCTGGCTCCTTGCTACATAATTAGATTATTTCTGTGTTGAAAAATATGTATTGCCTTTTTCTAGCACACAAAGTATTGTCATCCTTGAGGCTTTTCTCTTCCCACTTGCAGTGCCCACAGGTAATTTGAGTCAGCAGAGCAGCAATTTTTCACAGTTTCATTTACATCAAAAGATAAGACAAAGTGTACAAAGAGAGGTGGCACTTCCGTGTCAGTGTTATCCTTTTTCAGGGGAAATGGTTGCAATCGCAGTACAGATGAGCTTTTCCCAGGAGTAAATTTGGATGAAATGAAACAATCACAGTATTTCTGTACACACGAGTGTATCGTCCCTAGGAAACAAGCTGAAAATAGAAGCTTACCAGCAAGAATTCCAAGGCACTTGCATTCTAGCAGCCATTTTTTGTTTTATTATTTAAAGTTAAGAGCGCTCATCAGCTCACAAATTAACAAATTCCATTCCTGCAGTTTAGTTCAGGTTTCAGCCGAAAGGAAAATAAAATATAGAATGTAGCTAAACTAACTCTGCACTTTACAGCTCAATAAAAGTTAAGCCTCCTTGCTTTATAAATAAATGTTATAGTTAACACTGCAAAAATGTAACAGCAGAGCTACAATATCTTGAAGAGGCAGAGAGCGTCGGATTATTGAGGCGTATGGATACGCTGGCTTTTAAATACAAGTAGAGAAGCTTCAGTAGCGTATAGCGCATGGTTGTTCTATCAGCGTTTCTGCTCTCCCAGCCCTGACCTTTCCCAAAGCTCAGTGGCAGCTGCTTCACCCCTAACTGTGCCCTCTCCACCCTGCCCAGGGCCAAGAATTGAGCCCCCGGCTGCCAAGGCCCCGTCACTCCCCTGCAAGACCATAAACTGCTAGGACAGCAGTGTGTTTACCAGCGCTGGTTACCACCAAGGAGGGCTCTGCTAATGGAGGCAAATCCCTACCCTGAGACCATGGATTTCAAGAGAAAAACAAGTTATGTGCAGATCCTAATTAAAGAAGGGAGCTTGCCCAAACAGTAGCCAAAGGAGATTTCAAATTCCATCTTCGAAGTAGCACCATCCTCAGTAAAGTTGCAAAAAAGAATCAAAAGCCAAACCCAGATGCTAACAACCCCCTTGGTGTAGGTTTTCAGGATGGGGTAATTAACAGAGCCCACTGGGCTGATACTAGTGAACCTCAGGAGAACAAGAAGGCACCTTGAACTGTCATTTGTTTCTTCCTTCAGACCACCCTCATGCAAACATGCCACCAACACTCAATTGCTTTAATAACCCTCCGAGCACCACCCACGCTCCAAGTACCTCTCATCCTAGAGGGCTTATGAGAGCCTGTCCCCAAAAACTGGTTCCAAGTGCTCTGGTTTGGCTCTGAAACCTGGTTCCATCCACACTGCGCAGCCCAATCCCACCGAGCTCCGGAGCTCCGGGATCTCCATGTGCGGAACGAAGTGAACATGCGCAGAATGGGCAAGCTAAGGGCCTGAACATCGCATTAGGATTTTGTTTTTAAGGTAGCAGTTTCTCCTCCCCATTCATAAACCCCAACATCTATCGATGAAACTATATAACCAGAACTGACCTTACTATATCTTACAGGATTGAAGAAGTCTTGCAGCATAGATAGGGCCTGGCTCTAAAAGAGAAGAAATAACCCAGCTTTATGCACAATCATTGAAATCTCAGGCTTTTAACATCACTTGCTACTTGACCAACCAAGGCAGAAAAAATGAAACCGTCATCAGCACACCCAGCCCTACGGCCACACACGGCAACGGCCTCAGAGAGCACAGGCCACTGGGCTGTGAGACTCGTACTGTCCCAAATCTGAGAAGGGGGTGGGGAAATATTTAGTTGGAAGGTATGTTATTCCTCACTTGCATTCCTATCTGCTCAGTATTTGGGATGGGAAGGCGAGAGCACGTGTGTGATGTGTAGCTGCTCCAAAGCTTAACGCTGAGTTAATCCAGCACTAACGGGAGAGGCAGCAGGTCCCAGGGAATCTCCATTTTCCGTCTCGGGACAAGGCGGTTGGCAGGGGAAGGGGCAGGGGCTGCAGCCTTCTCTGGACACAGCGCGCTGGAGAGATCTGGTACCTGGAGACGCCAACCATGAGGGACAGCGGGAGCTCTACAGCCTCCTCCTCCCCTGCCCCTGCGTGTCAGCTCCGCGGTGACACACGAGGACAAAGCTCGCAGCCCATCTCAGCACAGCGATGGCCTTTGGCACCAAGGCGAGGCTGGCCCGAGATCTCAGGCTCTGCGGGGTGAAATGGGTGACGGGCAAGGCTGGGGATGTCACCCCTCCCTAGTGCAGTTCAATGAAGGCTTCCAGCTCCTCAGGGATGAAACCCTTGTAGGGAATCTTGTGCTTGTCTAGGGCGCGAGCAGCAAGGCACTGGAGGGTGATGTAGTTGAAGGGCTGCATCATGCTCTTGGTGAGCAGCTTCTCATCCAGCAGCTCATACGCCGTCTGCTTAAAGGCGTTGGTGGCATCCATGTGGGCTCCGGCCTCCATCAGGGCGCTCATGATCAGCGGGCAGTTGTTGCGGGCAGCGACGTGCAGTGGGGTGTTGTTGTCGTAGTCGCGGCTGTCGGGGTCAGCCCCGCACTCCAGAAGCAAGTTGACAACGTGGAGCGACGGGAACTTGCCCACGGGATAACGTCCCACTGTCGTGGTATCTCTGTCCACAGCCATGTGCAAAGGAGTGAAACCATTCTTGGCCCGGGGGCTGCACTTTAGCAGGCGGTAGATAGTCTGGCGCTTCTGGTGTTCCTGCTCCGGGGTGCACTCTACCTTCTCCAGCAAGAAAACCAGGTGGAGGATAATGGCCAGTGTCTTGGTGAACTGCGCCGAGTCGACTACAGGGTCCTTGCCGTGCACGAGCGCCCTCTCCACCTCCCGGACCCCTTTGCTCAGCACTCCCATCAGGTCCGAGAAGCCCAAGTGAGTAGCTAAAGTGCCTTTGGAGCGATCTTGAAGCACGTAAGAGAAAAGCTCAGCAAAGGAAAGGAAACTGCTGGCAGTCATGGGGCTGAGAGGCTCCAGGTTGCCTTGCTGCATGTCCAGAGCGTATTTCCACAGGTTAATGCAGCGCTCGAAGTTGCCAGAGTCGGCGTAGACCGCTCCTCGGTAACGGATGTAATAGGACGTGTCTGGGTGGGAAGGGCCCAGGATGCGCTCTCTGATCAGCAGCGCCTGCATGCGCATCTCATCCGGATCAGTGATCAGGGCTTCCAGCTCCTCCAGAGAACTCACCTCCCGGGAATAGTCGTAGGCCAACACCAGCTGCCGGGGCTCGGGTTTGGGCAGGTACTGCCCACCCTCACACCGAAGCTCCATCGCCCTTCGCCAGTACCTGTGGGCTCCCAAAAGGTCACGTTTCTTATCCACAAACGTAGCCCCCAGCAACTCCAGCGCTTCCACAGCAGCCTCTCGAGTGCAGAAGACGTTTGGGACCTGCTGTTCATCCTGACTGGAAGCTGAAGCGCAACACGTCTCTTCATCGCAGCCCTGAGGGGTTTCCTTGCCGGCACTGCAGCACCTCTGACGGCTCCCACCTGAGGCACAGGAGCCGTTTTGGCTCCCTGCAGCCTCCTCCTCCTCCTGCTGCAGCCCCCCTTGGATGAGGTACTCCACGATGTTGGTGTGGCCGGTGACGCTGGCCGCGAGCAGCGGGGTCATGCCGTAGCCATCCTTCTCCATGCGGGCTTTGGAGCGGAGCAGCAGCTGCAGGATCTCCAGGCTGCCGGACTCAGCGCAGTCGTGCAGCGCCGTGTTCCCCTTCACGCTGCGCCGGTTGACATCGGCCCCTTTCTCTAGCAAGTACCGCGCGATTTCCCGGTGCCCTTTGTAGCAAGAAATCATCAGGCACGTGTGTCCGTGCCGGTTGGCGACTTCCAGGTCGGCCCCGCGTTCCCCGACCAAGTAGCGCACGATGTCCAGGTGCCCGTCGAAGCAGGCGGCGCGCAGCGGCGTGGAGTTGGTCAGCGTGGTCTGGTTCACCGAGGCGCCGTGGTCCAGGAGGCTGCGAACCACGCGCAGGTGCCCGGCGGCCGAGGCGGCCCAGAGCGGCGGGGCCCCCTCGATGGTCTCCCCGTCGAAGCTGACCGAGCCGCCCTCCTCCACGCGGGCCCCGCAGTGATCCAGCAGGTACTCCACCACCTCCAGGTGCCCGTGCCGGGCGGCGATCAGCAGCGGGGTGCTCCCTCCCCCGGGGCCGTCACCCCCGCCCGGCCCCGCCGTCAAGGCCTCCAGCTCCTCCCGGCTCCGGCTGCCCAGCAGCTTCTGCAGCAGCTTCAGCTTCCCATCGCGGGCCGCGTTGTACACGGCCGTGCGCAGGTCCATGGCGACCGCACCTGGCCATGGACCGGCTGCTCCTCCCCGGGGGAAGGAGCCCTGCGGGGCCAAGCGCCCGGAGAGAGACCCCTCACCTCAGCGAGCAACCTTCAGCCTCCCCGCTCGGCCGCCATCTCAGCTTGTGAGGAGAAACAAAATGGCGCCCGCGCGGCCGCAGGGGCGGGCCGCGAGGAGGACGATGGGAAATGTAGTCCGGCGGCCCGGGTGGCCCCCGCGGGAGCTGCTCCGCGCAGACTCGGTTTCCCGGCAGGCAGCGGGAACGGGGCCGGGCCGCCGTCCCGCGCGGGGCACTCTGGGATTTGTAGTCCCGCCGTGCCCGCGGAGCCGCCCCTCCCCGGGGATCCCGGCAGCGCCCGCCTACATTTCCCAGCGCGCCCCGCGCCGGGTCACGCAAGGGCCGCTGGGGCGGGGGGGCCGGAGTTCACCCCGTCCCCGCTCGGACCCGGAGCGGCCGCGGCTCGAACGGCCCGAGCGGGCCCGGCGGGAGAGCCCCCGGTGGTGGTGGCCCGGAATGTCCCGTTCGGTGTCCACCCGGGCTGTGAAAGCTGTTCTGTAACCCCCGGTTTGATTTCTGTTAAATTCCTTGAACAGATTGAACTTAAACCGCAACAGCTACCCCCTGTGCCCATCTGGCGTGGGTTTAATTGAATTAATTTAATCATTCGGGTTTGTTGGAGCATTTTAAAGAACTTTTCTGCCTGGGACAAGATGCTCTGGAGGCAGCGAAGCCTCGTGTGTCGCAGCAAACACGGATTTGTTGCCTTGGGTCCCTGTCACAGCACAAGATGTGCAGGTTTCTCCGTTCCGGATGATAATACACGGCTGGGGCGAGGGGAAAATAATCAAGGCGTTAAATAACCTGCCTTAGGTTAGTGGAGCTTTAGTTACCAGAGCCTATTTTTAGGGCGTAAGTTGAATTTAAGCGGCTCTAATCTTTATATGGGGAATTGGCGCAGGGTTTCTCCTGTTGTTTTTTATTTATAGCTGTTTCTTCTCCTTTCCAGGGAAATAAGATCAGCCTCATTATTTCCATTATTACTCTCCTGTCTGTCGTTATTATTCAGTCCATCCATCCACCCATTTCGTTCTCGTCTGGAATTACCCAGGATTATCCTACTAATGCGCGTTGCCTGCGCCCAGAATATCGTTTTTGTTGCTAAGAAACTGCTTTTGCATAACAGCGTGGGCCTGATTTTCGCTGGAGACGGAGCCGCCGCCGCCGGGTCCCCACCAGACCGGACCCTGATGTGCTCGGGGACACCGCGGTTCCACGCGTGAAATTAAAAGCAGGAAAACACGTCATTTTCTCCCGCACGTCTGTGCCGTGAACGCGGTTTCCCGCGCACCCGGGATGGTTGGAGCAGCCGCGTGTGCTCCCCTTGAAGAGAAGCTGCCAAATTCATGAATGCTGTGATTAAGTTATAAAAGACACGCCCATCATTAACCAATTGACATGAGATAAATGCCTTCTGACCACCTGCAAAACGAGGGGATATTTTTCAAGTTTTAGATCCTTCTGCGTGACGAGAGGGAGACAGAAGATGAAGTGATACATTGTTTAGAAGCAGAGTGCTTAGCTTATATTTAACTAATAGTTAATAGATGTAAGTAAGAAACTGAACAATTATAACATCATCAACTATTTCTTAGGATAGATGTATGTCAAAATTTTCAAAAATTGTAACGCATATGTAATAATTATGTGAATATAAGCAACACAAGAGCATCCAGTCGCTGGAGCACTGATGGAGGGTGATCCTCAGTGTTCCCCAGCGCTGATGAAGAATGCCGCTTAACAGTATCATTGACTGCTGCTAAGTTTATTCCTTTGTTTCGCCGTGTCCCCACCTCAAACATGTGCGAATACACACCTGTGATCACGGAGCAAAAAGTGACTTTTGATCAGTAAACAGCCGTCAGCAGAGTTTGGGCACACGTGGGCTGTTTTAATACTAACCAGTGAGCCGTGTGTCTGTGCAGCAGCTCACACCGTGTGAGCGTCTAACGGCCCAACACATGCACGGGCTGTTTTGTGCATCCCTGTCCCCACTTGGCAACATCTGTGTGTGAAATCCGCGGCACTCGGGCTGTTCGTGCTGCGGGTCAAGGCGCAGACACGGTGACATTTCCTCTCCCTGCTGCTCTCTGGTGTTGCCATGGTGATCAGATGCACTCGCACTTTTATCTGAAGTATCTATTAACTACAGCTTCCTATTAATTTCCCCTCCGTAGAACACATGTGGAATTCACCAGAACACCAGGTAGGCTTTTTAGGTCCCAAAATTACATCGGAGCCTCTCCCCCAGGTCTTGGGCAGCTCTTGGAAACATCACAGGGTAAAAGCAGTTGATTAAAATGGGTTTTGGGTTTTTTTCCATGAATAAAGAAACTGCTTAGTAATGAGAAAGAGAATAAAGAGCACAAGGAGTCGTGTCACAACAGCTTCTCCCTGTAGATCCAGGAATGTGAAACGTACTTGCGCCTCAGGATCTTGCCCCCAACCCAGCTCTAAATGGATTATTTAGTCTGGGAAATCATCAAATCACTTTGGATGGAAAAGACCCCCCAGATGATCAAGTCCAACCATAACCCACCCCTGGCACTGCCCCATGTCCTGAGAACCTCATCTCCGTCTGTCCAACCCCTCCAGGGATGGTGACTCCAGCACTGCCCTGGGCAGCCTGTTCCAATGCCCCACAGCCCTTTGGGGAAGAAATTGTTCCCCAGATCCAACCTCAACCTCCCCTGGCGCAACTTGAGGCCGTTTCCTCTGGTCCTGGCGCTTGTTCCTGGGGAGCAGAGCCCGACCCCCCCTGGCTCCAAGCTCCTTTCAGGCAGGTCAGAGATCAGAAGGTCTCCCCTCAGCTCCTGTTCTCCAGCTGAACCCCCAGCTCCCTCAGCCGCTCCCATCACACTTGTGCTCCAGCTCTCACGTCTCCCATTTACGGCACGTCCTCCTCCAGGCCCCGGAGACTCCACTGAAGGTTTTCTACAAAACGCAGATGAAGCCCCAGGCGGTATTCTGAGATTATAGAGGGAAATTAAATACCCACCAGAGGAGAAGAAGATAAAAAATGAGACATTTTGACAGGGCTGCCAGATTGTGTGGCAGGAGGGTTAATTTTTTTTGAAACTGCCATTTCATATTCCCTTTCAGACAAGCGGAATTACACAGTTCTGGCTGCTGCAGGAGTTGCATAATTTTCTTCAGAGAAATAATGACAGGGCACTTAAAACGCAAGTGAATGGATGGCTGAAGTACCGGGCAGAGACTTGAGAAATCGAGGCTGAGACCTCACCTTTGCTGGAGGCTCCTTTTGTGACCTTGGGCTGGTCATTCAATCTTCCTGTGTCTTATTTCCCTGCCAATAACATGAGAATAATAACTGCTCTTTATCTGTCTCGTTTATTTAGACTCCGAACTCAGAATTTACAGTGCGCATTTTGTGTGCTTATAGGGCAACCAAAGCCAAAGAGCTTCAATTCATGTTAAGGTGTCTGGGACAAGCATAATATACAATGTAGATAATAATAAATGGGCTCAGATATGTGGTTTGAACACTTTTAGCACGAAAGGCTCAAGAGTTCCTAACCCATTGTTCCACATCTCGAAATGTGGAGAAGTTTGCATCTGTGCTAAGGGTTCCAAAAGCACATAAATAATTCAACAACAAAGTCCACGCTGGTTTATTGAATCCCTGAGTTACTTCTGAAAAGTGCGAGAAGATAATTTAGATGCCTGCAAAATTCTCTGCAAGGCCTTTGTGCCCAGCCTGTCACCGCACGGAGGGGCAGCTGCAGGCTGAGCTGAGATCCTCATTTTTTCAAAGTTTAAATTTAGGTTTGCAGGCAGCCGTGTACCAAGTTTTTATCAATCTCTTCAGCTTTTAGGGGTTTGTCTGATTTCCAGAAGTCAGAGGAAGGTGACTTCTTGCTACTAGGTCCAGCGAAGATGAGATCTTCTATACAGTTCAGCAACTACATGAGAAATTTGCCGTAGAAAGGGAACAATTCTAAAAATAGCGAGAAATGGCACCATGGCATTAGCAGGAACAATGACCCAATACCCAACTTGCTGCAGGGGCTTTTGTCCTGTAACTACCTTCATCATTAAGGCTTGTGATGACATTATTTTCTGTGCTTCTACAGGGCATGAGGCCACAGCTACCTGGAAGGGAGGATTTTGATCAGATGAACAGGCAGGAGAGGCGTGTTGGGTAACACTAAATCAATGTAGTTTCATTTACGTTGGACACCAGCCTGGCAATTCCAACGTTAATGGTTGCGCTGCTGCCCTCTGAATTTTTGTAGATTTAATGTATCAGCGGGGGGTGGAAGAAAGGGGGGGCACGAGTCCTTCTGGCTTATGATCTGTGGATTTTTTCTTTCATGCATCACCAAAGAACAGTGATTTGTACAGTTGTTAAATTTGGGTTTCCTGGGATAAGTGTTGCTCTGCTCCTGCCTTGCAGATTACCTAAGGTGATGATAGCAACAGTGTCTTTGGATCCCTCCCTCTCCCGAAGGGAACGGACAAAAGAAAAATGGCGAGGGAGCAGATTTGGGCCTGAGCCTCGGGCTCCGTTGGCGTTTGTGGTGCCACCAATTGCCTTCGTGTTGTGTTTGGGCAAGTTGTCCCCTCTGTCCCCTGCCAGGGCTCTCCTGTGGAGCTGGCTGCCTCCTACGAGTCCCGATGGAATAAAGTGCTGAAACACGAAAGCCGTGAGGGACATACAGACTTCTTGCTAGAGAACTAAGTTACCATCTTTCTAAAGGGCAGGGACCACTATTTCCTTTTCCAGAGGAGCCACGCAAGGCACAGACTGGCCTAAGAAGTAGCAACAGGTCAATGGACACGGAGGAAATAGAACCTGGGAGTCCCGATTGCTGCTCAATACCAGCTGCAAACAAAGAAGCATTAGGACCCGCTAAGAACCTGGGTGTTATTGGCTGGCTGTGACGATGGTAAAGTATGTTTGCAAACTGCAAAGCACAGATTTGGAGGGCAGTGAACTGTCTTCTCCTCGCAGACACCTGCTGTAACGCGCTCTGGTGCTCTGCTGCACCAGCTCCCAGGGAATTGTCCACGTAGGGGTCCGGTTTCAACCTAAGGGACCTGGTTGAAGGTAAAGCTGAAAGGACTTGGGTTCCTAAATCGCATATGCCATGATAACAATGACAAGTGTGCAATGCTGAGCATGTCCTGTTTAGTTTGACAAAACAAAGCCAAAAACAAACAAAAGGCTCTACAGCACCAAAACCCCAAATTATTAAAGACATTTCAGTACTTACTTTTACCACTGGCCTCAGCAGGATTCAGGAGTTTCATTTTCACACCTAAATACCTTTGAGAATAGAGGCTCTGGGTGGTATTGAAAATTTGCCTTTTTCATTTTCTAAAGCCCTGTTGGAAGCAAAGGACTGGACATTCAAAGCAATCCCCCCCGGGCATCAACGTACAAGCAAGATCTCGGACAAGAAAGAGCTTGAGGTGCTGGAGCGAGTTGAGAGGAGGGAACGGAGCTGGTGAGGGGCTGGAGCACAAGTGTGATGGGAGCGGCTGAGGGAGCTGGGGGTTCAGCTGGAGAACAGGAGCTGAGGGGAGACCTTCTGATCTCTGACCTGCCTGAAAGGAGCTTGGAGCCAGGGGGGGTCGGGCTCTGCTCCCCAGGAACAAGCGCCAGGACCAGAGGAAACGGCCTCAAGTTGCACCAGGGGAGGTTGAGGTTGGATCTGGGGAACAATTTCTTCCCCAAAGGGCTGTGGGGCATTGGAACAGGCTGCCCAGGGCAGTGCTGGAGTCACCATCCCTGGAGGGGTTGGACAGACGGAGATGAGGTTCTCAGGACATGGGGCAGTGCTGGGGTGGGTTATGGTTGGACTCTGATCTTGAGGGGCTTTTCCAACCAAATGGTTCTATGATTCTAATACACACTTAGCTTTCAGGTCTGGAGCAGCAGCCTCACGGACGGGTCCCTCCGTGGCAGCTGGACGCCGCGCGGTGGCTCCCGCGGCGAGGCGCGGGTCTGGGCTGGGTGGCAGGCTATGATTTGTTGTCACCTTTATAAATCAGAACAACAAAATCACTAGTCTTCCACCCAGAGCCAGACCACCAAGAGCCGCGCTTCCTCCTCAGGGACATCCTTCTGCTATCCTTCCTCGGTTCTTCTCATTCTTTCCACACTTGTTTCTCATTTCAGGGATGGATGCGGCCCTTTGCAGTGAAAAAAAGCCAAACCAAACCAAAAAAACCACAAGAAACAAAACCACAGTGTTCTTTGTGAGACTGTGTCAAATCTCACTATTATAGTCTGTCCGATTTTGTGACTGTACCTTTGAGTTTCTGCTCCATTTTCTCACGCAGCAGACTATATATGCCTATAAAAAATCGGATAATGTTTTTTTCAGGGATATCAGAGCTCAGCAGGGTCTCCTTTTTCCTTACTCTATGATAAACTTCTCCAGGAGTGCTCTGTCAACCTGTCTATCCCTCAGTCGTATTTTGGTCTGACTAAAATAAGCAAATGCAATATATACTCCAGAACGCTAGAGAAAAGGCATCAGTTAGCAAAGAAAACGATAATGATAGTGCCGGGTTTCCTGGAACCCTGCTGAGAGACTGATTTAAGCAAGAAAAACAAAACCTTTTTGCTGTTTCCTCTTCTCTGAATTTGTTGACGAGCAGTCGTTATTTCAGCCCAGGTTTAGCTTTGCGTCCACGACCCGGCTTTTTTCTGTTAATACCTCGCATATGGCATGAATAAGGTGCGAAAGGACAATGCTGGCTCACATCCACGGGAAGGATCTCACTTTATTCCGTTTGGCCGCCGTTGTCTGACTCAGGCTTGCTTACCTCAGCCGCCGAAATCAAACAAGAGCCGGCGTCCTTCCCGTCCTCAAACCCAGCCTGTTAAATGTACTTTTGTAAGCAGTGGTGGGAAAAAAAAAAAAAAAGGCAAGGAACAAAAGTATCCTTGAACAGCCCCGGTTCTGCAGCGCTGCTGTGGTGAAAGGCGCCTTTCAGAGATGGAGAAAGAATATTCGGCAAAAGGAGAGGGTTCGCGGCTGCCGGCAGAGGTTGTGCCCCGCGTAAGGCACCCAGTCCCTCCTGCCCTCCCTCCTGCCCTCTCCTTTTTTTTTTTTTTAATTTTTTAAACATATGTGCTTTCCACGGACACTTTAATCAAACTCCAGATGGGTTGCTTCAATCTGCGGATTTGTGCTGCTCAGGAGATAACAGCCCATTGTGCCCGCCGAGGTAGCGAGCGTGTTTGCGATCGCTGGAGCCGATAGCGGGAGGTGGCCAGGTGGTCTTATTTAACAGGGGTATTAGCGATCCCGCCATTGTCCGGGAAATCAGATAAAACCGCGGTCCAGGTGTTATCCTACACCGTGTTTGTGTAACGACGTCGCCAACTGCTGAGTGCTACCTGTGCTAAAACAGAGACCAAACGCTGCACAGGGGGGATATTATCTGCTACAAGATTGCTGACACCCCCAAACTTCCTGGGGTTAAAGTGCAAAATTTAATCTGAATATAAAGTGGAAGAGTAGTGAGTGTCCCCTCCTTGCTCACGCTAAATACAGCTTTACTCTGGCACCTGCCGGTGCCTGGCCTGGGCTTGGCTTTACTAAACTAAGGCATCTCCTCTAGTCTGTCGCGTGTTTTCCGCTCTGCCCTGCCACCGAGTGTGCTCAAATGGAAACGCTTTGGGGGACAAGACAATTTTTAGAAGGAAGCTGCCCAGGACAATTCAGTGATCTGGCAAGGACAATTAGAATAGAGACTGAATTGTAAAGGTGAATGAACTCGAGAGAGAGAAAATAGTTTGGGAAGTGCCAACCTGGACTGTAATTTCAGGTGACAAGAACGCTTTACAGTCCTTGTTCTGGAACAAGTGACACACCAGGTCCAGGATGGGATTTGCCCCAATTTATCCCTAGAAAACAATGTAATAATCAAGATAGATGAAGTTGTCAGCAAGGGGTGAGGTCCTCTGCTGGTTTTACACACACGCATTCCCTTTTTGGAGCAAGGTATTTAGTAGAAAACATAAATTCCAGGCTCAGAGGTGTGCGAGACTTTTGTCTAGACTTCGAACAGCGAGATCTGTCTCCGTAGGGCCGTATTTCTCCATGTGATATCTTTCAGGGTGGGACCTGCCACTTCTCGTTTGTCCCAGAGATTTCAACACCGCGCACGCTCTCGGCACCTTGTAACCGCGGCAGATGAGCCCCACGGCGCTGAGAGGCCACTGGAGTTTCTTGGTAATTGTTTATAGAGATAAGATCTAAACTTAGCTACAGAACACGGTTAAAAAAAAGCCTGGTGAGGAGGAGCGGGGACTCAGAGCTTAGCCTGCAGCTATCTGAGAGGCTGGCTCATCACCGAGAGATCCCCAGCTGCACTTCCAGCCTGTAAATTAAACAAACAATATTTCCTATATACCAGACCACAGGGATGGCAGAAAGAACAGTGTGGCCTTATTGCTGTTATTTCCTTTGGTTCCAATCTCTGTCCTCTGCCCCACACCTCCTTCTCAGACCAGTGTTGCCCACTTTACCCGATTTGTTATTTATTACAATGGTTTAAAGAGAGGCGGGGGGAAAAATGCTCAGTGCAAATTATATTTTGAGCTGTTGTGCTTTGCCTCTTTGGCGGATAATAAATCTCTCTGGCAATGCTCCTCCGTATAGGATTTGTCATTAAATGCAATTAAACAAACCCTGCAGGTGTCCGTGATCAGGCCTGCAGCAGCCCATTCACAACTGCAATGTTATTATCATCCTGACAACAAAACACCAGATATTTCCTGAGCTCCTCTGATCGATGAGCTTGCCTGACTTGGAACTGGAGGGAAGAGAGAAGGGGGGAACAGAGCGGTTCAAATGCTCTTTAGACTTATTGATGGAAAAGTCAAAAAGCTGCTCGGCAATCAGAGGGAAGGTGGAAAGATAAAAAGGCAGAGGAACGGGAGGGCTGAAAGGACAAGATGAGAGAGGAGTGTTTGGGAGCAAAAAGAGAGAAATGAGGCAATATATCACATGACATCCATCTACCCAATGATTTTGTTAATGCACAAGACTAGAATTTAGGAGGCAAGCAAGGTATTTTAGGTATGATTCTTCTCACATAACTGTAGCCTGCTAACAGTTGGGATTTTAGTGTTAAGTAAGTCACGTCGGCTCCTTTTGCAGCCAGTGCAAAAATTAATCTCACCCTAAGACACGACTTGGCGGGTCGGCTGGCTTGCTGTCCGGGGTTATCTCTCTGTCTCCATTAACTGCAGAGAAATGGTTGGATCAGATACCCAACTAACTGCAAATCCCCCCCATAACAGCCGAAGGAACTGGCTTTTGCTGGGTGCATGTTCCTTTCTATCTCTATTCACAAGGAGGCATTTCCTGGCACAGCTACAGAGAGCATGCGACAGAGGCATTGCTAATAGTATTTGTAGAAAGCAGACGCAACGGTGTTTACACCAGAATTGTTGTGTGCTCTGACAATCCGGGAAGGGGAAAAAAACCTCCTGCGGTTTATGTCAACCATCGCGGCAGCCTGCGGAGCCTGTAGGTCAGGGATTCACAGGGGACTGGCTGCCGTTGGGTCCAGTGAAAGGGTAAATTCTGTAAACACCGGCTCAAATTATTCTGCCTGAATTACTCGCTCAGCTCAGCCTCAGGGTGCTCTCAGGATGAACCTCTTCCCTCTTCTGTTCTCACCCCAGGAGTCCTGGGTTAGTCCAGTTGATTGCTGGGGCACTTATAGAATTGCAGTGACAAGGGACAGCTTATATTACTGTAGCGCCTTGCAAATGCATAGTAACACAGAAAGAAAGGCATTTTTAGGTTGGATAAAGGGAATTAACTGAGTAGGGTTCAGTAGTGCGTGTGCATGTGTAGAGCGTAAGGGATGATTATTTACTTCTACAAAAAAAAAAAAAAAAAGTCAAGCTATTGTCAGGGTATTTGACTAATTATGCAAAGGTGCTGTGCTAAGTTTTTATAGCCTCACCCGGCAACTCCCAGTAGGACAAACAGTGCAGAACCCTGTTTACTGGCATCAGCTGGGATTATGGCAGAAGGAGCCAGGATTTCTGCTATGAGTCCGTGGGTCTAAGGGTGACAAATTCCCCGGACCTTGCATCTTGATCACCGTGCAGCGCTGGGCTCTGGCTCCCTGGGTGCTCGGGCAGTTCAGATTTCTGTACCAAAGAATCTCCTCATTCTCTTACTCTCAAACACCGGAGGATTTCCCTCTTCCACTTCGCATGTCCTTTTTTCCACATTATTTTACCACTTAATCTGCTGGTTTGGGCCGTTAGCAAACCAACGTGCGACTGTTGAGCGGCACAAGCTGCCCTGGTCTGCTGAAGGTGGCACAAGTGCCCCAATCCTGTGGTACCGCGGTATTTGCCTCTCAAGCCTGTCTAGAATTGTCAATTCACTGGACACACCAGTGGTTCCCCAGTTGTGGTCCCTGGGTCAGTGGTGGTCTGCAAGGGTGTAGAAAAACCCATAGCTACCGGGAGTATTTAGGAATAAATCCATTTTGCGTGGCTTCACCTACAGACCCCGGGAATGTTTGGGGTGACACTGGGTCAGAACATTTGGGAGTCACGAGTGCGTGCAAAACCAGCAGCCTTACCGGTGCCCCGGCCTCGCGCCTCTGCGCTTTTCTTCCATTTCCCTCGGTTTCTGCCTAGGCTGCTCTCAGACGCGTCTGCCGAAATCTAGAAACATCCCTGATTTACTCCTCCCAGGTGCTGTAGGATTTGCGCTGGGGTGACAAAGCCGACACAAAGGGATGTGCTCACTTCTAGGAAAAGAAAAAAAACCAAACAAAAAGACAAGAGCTGGCATGTCCCGGCTGCCGGGCTGAGGAGCCCGGTGACTGTTAATGAGCGTCGCTGGGACAGATCTTCAGCTGGCGTAAATGAGCACTAGCTGATTTTAAGCCCGCAAGGACTCGAGTGAAACTATGTTGATTTACAGCGCTGGTCCAGGGCTCAGCCTGGCTGGGGAAACCCCCTGGAGTTTCCATCAGCGGGTGTGAGAGCCGGGCAGAAGCCGCTGCGTGTGTGAAGGGGTGCGGGAAGCAAATAAAGGGAAGAATGGGAAATGCACGTCTGATTGGATTGACTTCTCCAACAAGCACGTTATTATTTTTTTTCCCTTCTTTCCACTTCTCTTCTCCCCCACCTCCAGCAGCTCCTCTCTCCGTGCTGCTCATCTCCCTTTGTGCACCTCTTACCCGCGCTCTCCTCTCTAAACAGGTGCAGTTGCCACTCAATAGACTTTAATTACCACTTCAAGGGCTCTCACCAGGGTCTGTTGGGAGGGTGGAGATGAATTTTCCTGAGGATTATGCATATGTCTGTGTTCTTTTTAGTCAGATGGCAATATTGCTGCCAGTCTGTATCCTTCCAGAGATTGTTTCCTTCGTGTTCGCTCTGCTATTGTTAACAAAAAGCAAAGCCACTGATGAAGGGAAACAAAAATCTAGCCATTAGTGAGATTAATTATCAGGACAGCAAACCGGTCTGGAGAAAAATATGATGGACAATTTTTAAAAAGCGGGAGTCTCAGCTGGGCTTCTGAAACATTATTTCTGCTTGCAAACGAGAGGCCCCATTTCCAGAGGCGGAGAGCTCGGCATCTCCTAAGATTTCCATGGGAGACTAGCGTGTGAAAATAAAAGTTGTTTTTAACCGCTTTACCTTCTTTTTTGGCTCCACACTCTTCCCATCACAGCGCTGTTAATGCATTCTGCTGGTACCCCTGGGGATTCCTCCACAGTGAACACGTCAGTTGATTTCTGTCTTCGGTACGGTTTGCCTAGGATGGAAAGTTATTCCCAATGTTTAACTAGTAACATAACATTATTTTTATTATTAAGATCCTCTTGAATAGACAATCCTGGAGAATGCAGAGCAGAAGCTTACATCTGTCGGATCTGCTTGAAATTGTTTGCACGGCATGTGAGCGTGCACTTGTTTATAAATGGAGATGTGTACAGAAATGCTTATATGTGCTGATACATGCACCACTGGAAAATAGAGGAGCTGGAAATAAAATGGCATCTTTTGGTACAGGGAAGATTTCCAAATATTTAAAAATTAATTTTGCTTTTGCTCAACATTAACATTCTAATTTTTTCACAAAAGGCAAAAGCAGGAAGGAGATTAATAATTTGTTAATAGCAAATAATTTGTTAATAGCAAATCAAGCAACATTTTCTTCTGCCAAAATTTTGTCTCCCTAAACAAGCAATTCAGCAAAATGGGGAAACAGTGTAACCAAATCTGCACTTTTGCGCGTACGTTTTCCATGAAACATTTCGCCTAGCTCAGAACAGCTGGGCACATGGAATCGTGGGGTTTCTGGTTCGCACTGGCCTCTGTATGGTCCCCGTGCGCGCGCCGGTGCCGGTGCCAGCGGTGACACGGTGCCGGTGCCAGCGGTGACACAGCGCCGGGCTCTGCCGGCCCCGCGGGGCGGTCTGCGCTCAGCAGTTCCGCGTCGGAGTTTCTGGGTTGGTAGCCAGGCTCCTCTCGTCCCTTGGGTGTTGGTCACCGCGCGGTGAGACTCAGACAGCAGGCTGAGGTTCTTACGTGTGGTCGCGTCCCTGTGTCCGGACGGTGGCTGTTTCCAGGTGACGCCGTGCCGCTGCGCCCTCCCGTCTGCTCCCAGCTCTGGGCGCCTCGTGGTGCCTGCAGCACAAAGACAGATGCGGGATGGACGACACAGGTGGGAATACGCTGGTGGAAAAGCTTCTGTCCTCAGGTATCACTTTAGTCTCTGGGAATGTTCTGTTCCTGACCTGATTGTACACGATGTGATGACACCGTGGGCTCAGCTGGGACAATTCTGCCCATCAGTACGGGGGCTGTGATGGGAAAAGGAAGAGTCACGGTACAAGAGACTTCTCCCTGCACAAGCACATCATGTCTATGCCACTTTCTCTGGACTTTCTCCTCGCCCAGGGGGTTCCATTTCCCTCTTCCTGCAATTTTCCACCAGGAATCGCGCAGCCCCTTCCCGTCCTGCTCCTGCCCTCCCAGCCTCTGCAGACCTGCCAGCCCTCCTGACCTTCCCACTCTCATTTCTCAGGTTGTTTCCTTCTACTTGTTGCTGTAGCTCTTTCTTTCAGCTTCCAGGATTTTAAAATCTTCCTGTCTTCATCACCTCTTCCTCCCCTCCTTCCTTTTCTTGTGAATTTTGCTTTCCAGGCCCATCTACCACATGTTCTCCTGCCATTTATGTGGGACTGGGGTGAACATTGATCACAGCCATCTCAAACCATCTCTCTCTTTTCCCAAAGAGCCAACGAAAATGTCACCCATGAGATAATCATCATGTTGCTCACGTCCCTTAATTGCTCTCAAAGTACTCACCGAGGCTGCGGAGCCTCTTTGAAATGCAGGTTCTGGCCTTTGGCACGTTATTGACAGGCTGTTGATAGGCCCCTTTGTTGAGGAGCAATTTTGTCCCTTTTGCTGTACAATTTTTTTTTTTTTAAAGACAGCCCTTTCAGAGGGAGTAGATTTTAAAATAGAGCTGAGCTTTGAATGAACAGGCACCAGACTTATTCCTGAGAAGCAGTGGCATACGTGCGCCGTGAGAGCTACCAGCACGTTCCATGCAAACCTCCGCACAAGAAATCAAAGCTCTGATGACCGAGAGCTTCATCCTAGTTGCTTTTTATTCCTTCCCCTCTTAGACCTGGTAATTAGATGTTTACTCGCCGTGTATTGCTAAACCATTAGATGTCTTACGTGCTCCAGTACATGGTCCCTGGTAAACGAGTAAGAGAAAGTTGACACTCAAGCTGTGTGGCAACTCATTTGTACCTATTAGTGATAATTCTTTTGTTTATTTAATACCTGCTGGTTAAAATGGACTAAGATTTCCTTATCGCAGCAGCCCTTCACCATCTCAAAAGCCGTACAGGTCTGGGGCAATTGCTGGGGTACCAGCTGAAGGGAATATTGAGGGCAGAACAAAGTACGCTTGCTCTCCCATCGCTGCCACGGGCAGCATCCTCTACGAGCGGTGTGGAGCCCGTGACACCAGCCACTGATTCCTGTAGGACACACACGCTTTAAAGCCACCTTTTTAATAGAAATCTGTTTTAACATGCCCCCCATGGAAGCTGGGGTCCCACCGTGGCACATGCTGCATGCACCCCTCCAGTTAAGCCTACTAAAGCCTTCGGCGCGGCCGCGCAACCAAGCCCCAGCCCCATCTAAGCAGACTTTCGACACAACCCCCAGCAAAACCTCCAGGCTATGTGCAGCTCAAACCCCATCCTGACAGAAATGCAATTCTTCCCTCTCTGAAACAATGTCCCTTGCCGTGATTTTGCTGCTAATGAACCCCGGCCGAGCCGCCGTATTTTGGAGCGGCTGGCGTGCATTTTAACAAGGAGCTCTCGATGTGCGGATGTGCATCAACATCGCCAGCCCTCGTAATGGAAATCTGTTCAGCATCGTAAGTCCCGCATTAGGCTGCGCCTGCAGGAACCCTGGGACGTTCCACCGAGACTGCCTGGAGGTAATCATCTCTGCCCGCCTCCCGGCCGGCCCTCACCGCGCGCTCCGCTTGCATCTATTCCAGCAACAGCTCTGGAGATTAGAAAGTTTAGACCCTGCTGCATTCACTAGCAATAAAGAGTGGAGAGGGGGGAAAAGTGCGGTTTGATTAGAGATGAAAAGGAAAAATGCAAGGGGCTTCGGTATTCAGAAAGACCTCCAGCATGCTGGGATGTGGTTGTTGAACGCTGGAAGGGACTGGAAGCCCTTGAACTTCGTTGTTTTCTCTGAGTCAGTTCAGCCAAATCATAAGCAACACTTGAAAAACATAGTCCACCTCGAATTTATCTTAGAATCCTGCATGATTAAAATGACGCAACCCAGTACTTCCCATCACAGAAAGCTATTTCATACGTTACACGCACTTAAATACAGATATTTTGTGTGTGTGTATCAAATACACATCACAGGGAGTATAACACACAGGCATTATTTAGATCAGCATGCGTTGCACAGAATGGAGTCCATTCTGTCAAAATTCAGGAAAAAGAGTTCTTTCAAACCTGTTCCCTTATTGATAGGGCAGCAGAAAACGACAATGCCTGCCTTCATGAAAAACAAACAAACAGCTGATTTATTTTTTTAAAGCTGTGAACTCATTAGTTGGCATCTATTGTTCTGCCTACCTGTGTTGCACCGGGTCAGGCGACGTAAAATCTGCACGTTCCTCTGTTCCCAAACACACCTTCATCAGCATCGCTGAGAGCGCTGCTAAAACAAAATGTTGGTTGAACGAGATAGAGCGGATTAGAAAGATGATAAAAGATAAGCTAGGAGAAAATAAGACGATAAATAGGTCTGGCAAGATAGATGGATAATCTTCCTCCCGGGCTAAACATGACAAGATAATAACCTTTTTCTTTTCTCTAGTTCCATTTGCTCTTGGATCTCCAGAGCTTTATGAACATCACTTAATTCGTTCTTCTGTTACCTCTGTGAAATGGGTATCTCAATGTCCATTTTTACAGAAAAAGGAGCTGAGGTACGTTACTTAGGAATAGGCTTAAGTTTAAGAGTAGGTTTGCAAAAATCAACCAAACGGTTCTCTTCTGTTAGTTTGCTTCTTAGCTATCGCTGTGCCTCGGGCAGCACCGTACGCTGAAGACAAGCTGGTAAAATCAGAGCTACACTTTCCTTCTGTCCCCTTTGCTTTCAGAATATAGCTTATTTCTGAGCAAATCTAAACAACCCGTATGAGCAACTGATAAGCTCGTTAAACGTTCAGGACTACGACGGCGCTTTCTGGGTTCAGAGGAGGTTTGTCTGAACTGGCCTTTGCTCTCCTTGCTCAGGAGAAATTCCAAGTGTTTCTGCCAGATTGAGCACAAGGTCTGAGTCTGCAAAGAATCGGGCTCTTTTCTGGAGCCATTGGCTTCCAGGCGGTGACACCTGAACCCAGCAGGAGGCCCTAAAGTGAAGTTTTCTATCGCTTTGTGTCATTGATTTCTCCACGTACATTCAACTGGCAACACGGAGCAACGGAATATTTGATTAGACAGAATTACAGACCACAACATTAATAATTTCGTGAGTTTAACTGAAAAGATCTGCAATTGTTCTCCCTGGGAACTGTGCAATTTTTCCCCTTCTTCTTAAGAGAAACTCTCCTTTCTACTTTAATGGCAGGGTGCATTGTCCTGTTATGGTAGCAGGTACTGACTATTGCTTCTGATTCAGGGAGCTCAAATCCACGCAATTTCCATCTGGGCTGGGGTCTTGTAGGTGGACTGTTCATCACGGCTCTAGATTTTCAAAAGAACTTACCAATTTTGGATACTTTCTGTTCGTGTTTGACACCCTTTGAAAGGGGACCGATTACAAGAGAGGCAGGTGCTTAGAGGTCCCTGAAAAATCAGAACTAATTGAAATATGTCATGCTGGGCACCTGAAAACACGAAATGCTTTGGAAAATCATAAGGGGGTGTTCTGTTTCTGAACGTGACTTGTGAAGACTGTACAGCCTTAAGTAACACAGGATAAAAAGTACATTTTTGCATAACATTGTGGAAACATCCTTTAATCCTCAGTTCAGCCAAGTGCTTAACTTTAGGCATGTATTTGATTCCTGTGAGGGTTAAGGGCTGAAGTTCCTGCGAGTGCATTTCTATTTTCCTCAAGTGGGGCCTGACATTGTATAAGTTACTGCATGTTTGTTTTAGGAGAATTCCTGAGTCAGTCTCCAAATTAAAACAAAAGGCAAAACTCTCCCCTCTATCCTGAAGTGTGATGCTGAGCAGGTCACACAAGGCTTTGCTGGTTTTCTGCATGTCCGTGCAGAGCCACAGGCTGTACCGCGAAATGTCTTATTCTCTGCAATTCATAAAAGCCCCAAGCCTGAGTCACAGGCTGTGTGAAGTGCTGGACAAACAGAACAAGGTGTCCATGCCCCAAAGAGATGACAGCCCCGTGCAGCCGGGCTGCTCACCGCGCTCACCCTGCCGATGTGACCGTAGCGCTTGAATTAATGCAAGATTCTGCATGGCTGCAAAGGTGCACATGAAAAGCAACCAAGTAATTATGCAAACAAACCCCACCCAGCTCCTCCCCTCATCAATCTGAAAAATCCTTGCTTGGCAACGCGTTAGAGCCGCCCCTTCCAGCTCAGAGGCTGCTGAAGGCAAAATCTTGGTATTGACCCTGAGCTGCCGCACACACGACTGCACCGTCTGTTTATAAACAAGGTAAAACTCAGGACTCCAGCCTCATTATCCACCAGGAAGGGGCCCTATCTCACAATCGAAACTCGCAGGAGCCATCTGGTCTCTGTAAATAAGGGCTCCCGGAGTCAGGGTGGGAGCGAGTAGCGATTGTAGAACGTGAATAGCCCTATTCATGCGAGTAGTAGAACAAGTAGTAAGCCAGTAGTGTGCTTAAGGCTCTACTGAGTCAAACAGAAATGTGGCAGGAAGGGTTGGGTTATTTTTCCTCTTGCAGGGTCAAACCCATAAGTACAGGACCGAACTTTTACGGCATGGGGTGGACGCGTTCTGCGCGCACAGAGTCAGGAGGATGCACGCTCGGTCCCGATCGGTTGGCGGTGAACCGCGTTTGGGGTTTTTAAAGCTGCTTGGAGGGCAATTCCTTTTAATTTCGGCGAGTGCTGAAGCCTCCAGATATCCTGGGCAGCCTTAGGATACTCAAACAAACACATCAATATTGAATATTGTATTAACCGTTCCTTAGCTTTTTTTTTTCTTTTCTTATTTTGTCTCTAGGCTTAAATTTAGGAAATTTTATTAAATTAATATCCCAGCATCTATTTTACTAAGGACACGATTTACAAGGATATTTCAGCATCTAAAGATAGATCATTTTAATAGAATTTACCAATGAATTTGGAACCCTACTCCTAGTTATTTTCAGGTGAGGTGTATGCTGATTTGTTCTACGAATCCCACCAGAACACGAACGTTTGTTCTAAAGTCATTCAGTTTTAAAGAGGTGTTAACAGATGATGCACGTGGGGGCCACACAAGGAGCAGAACAGCCTTTGAGGGCAGGCCAGCCGATACAGAATGTCTACATCCATTTTATCACCTGCTTTTGGTCTCTTCTGTGCTACAGGTCCTTCTCAGGACCTTAGGGTAGTTCCACAGCAGGTTTATTTCTTTTTCTTTCCTAGTAATGGGTTGCTGTGGAGGGGCCTGAATTTAATCTTTTAACAGAGACAACTCCCCGAGGTTGCAGCGAGCAGAAAAGCCAAACTCTTTGCTCAGAGTTGCTCCTTGAGATCTCATTCTGGTCCTGATTCAGTTGCGCACCTAAATCCTGCCGGACTGTTTGCTGAACCTGGGGGTGGATGCAGGGGCTTAATTTGAAGTGCATGTTTAAATACGCTTTAAGGCTGAGCCTTAAATTGAATCGTATGCTTAAATACACTTTAAGGCTGAGCCAGAGCCCTTGTGGGCTCTTGCCCAGAGGAGAGAACCGGGTTTAGGTGTCGCAGCGCAGCGCCGGCCCACGGCGCACACATACACACACATTTAGTGCGTGTGAACGCAGGTGCTGGGAAGAGACCGAACGTACAATTGCATGTGAACGCAGGTGTCTGGAGCGGGCACCAAGTTCAGGTGTCTGGGGCGGAACAAATCTCTGCCAAAGGGAGAAGAACCTCAACATGTTTATCCAAGCTCGAAAGCAGTTGCAGATCTCGTGTCTGAAACGCACTCTCGTTTTCCTGCTGTTTTCCCAAGCACCTCCCAGTCTCCCAGCCCCAAACCCACCAGATGCCACGATTGCAGTGGAAACGCAGCTCGCTGCTGGAGTGGCAGGCGACGCACAGACAAATATTTGTGCAGGACTGGAACACATCGTCTGTCTGACGGGAGGGGGAAAGGGGAAGGAGGATCTTGCCTTTAGCAAAATTAAATAACAAAAATCTATACAGTGTTTATTTCTAGCAAAACTTAACGTGTTTCCTCCTAGCAGACAATATGGTAACCTCCTGCCAGATTGATTTCCAGTTTGCGCATTTTGCTAAATACTTTAAGGGTCAGGAATTAAACTGATTTAAGTGCAGATCTTACCCTGAATCCCCTGTTCTTCAGAGACCTCTGCGTTAGGATTTCTCGGAAAAGAGACAGGATTGTATCCTTCTACAAGATGCATTTGTTTTGAGATCTACAAAAGATCGCTAGTAAAAAAACATGAAAAAAAATTCCCTAAACAAATGGAAATGTGACTTTGATCAAGCAATACACTCTGCACAATATGAAATTTAGTTAGCTTTGAGGATATGGTATCATCTGTCCTAATATTTTTTATATTAAATATGAAATCTCATTAGGCAATTTCCCAGAATGCGGAGACAAACCCCTAAAAGCAGGAATAGGTATTTGGTGCAAAATAATTTTCCAGTTTCTCCTCAAGTTCTTTCACATGCCTGTGCTGGGGCAGGAGAGAAAGAACATGTTTTCTTGCCCTTATTTTACAGCTGAACTTCAAAGGGAAAAGACCTTATATTGATGTAAAAGAGAAGGCATCACAAAAAACTGAGCCTCAGCATTATGTAGCACGGAAGAAAGATCACAAACAGAGTCACTGTGCGGACACAGAGCTGATGGAAGATGTTAGAAGATTTACAGAGAGATAACAATAAGATCCATCAGCATTTCCATCATTAATTTGTTCAGTGTACATAATGTTTCTCTCTGAGAGCTGCCTGTATATTCAAGGCCTTAAAGGAAATATCAGCTTTCTGTACAAGTGCTTTCCACCCACCCCCCACCCCCAAACATTTAATTCAGAAACAGCAAATAGGAATTTCCTTAAAATGGAGAACAGCTTGTTTCCTTTTCCTCTCAGAGACCAACATTACTCAGGGAAAATACAGGTGTAAAGACTGGAGACAGGGACAGTCTGAGCCTTGGATTATATTGCCTGGTTGAGCCTCTGCTTAGCAAAGTATTTAAACATATGTTGAAGAGAGCTGGGTGAGAATTTTCAATGAATAGGGATTCATTTAGTGAACAGTCTTAGCTTCCAAAAATGGAGATAAAACAAATGCAGCAAATCACTTCAGCTGACAAAAGCGGTAAGAAATGCTTCATTTCCGGAGTGCTCTAACACTTTACTTTTAACATTTTTTATTTTTTATTTTCTAAATTACATCCGTGGTTTAATAATCTAAACAGGAAAAAAAAAGCTTTATTTCACCTATGTTCGAATGGCTGAGTTGAGCCAGAGTTAAATACTTTTGTTGTCTTAATTTTGTCAAAATTTAAAAAGAAAAACTTTGTTTAATTTGATACCACTTGATTTGAGGGTTGGGGGGGATAAGGATTTCGTGAAAAAATCCACTATTGAGCACTCAGATACAACACCTTCTGTCAATGGACCCTAACTGTACCACTAAAGCAAGACATATTTTGAGTACTCAGATAGAATAAACTACTGAGGAAAAATATTTTAAAATAACTGTTCATGGAAGAATTGACACCCAACAGCACCTTGGTGAAACATCCTATTTCTCCTATAAATTTTTGAGGCAACTTTATACACAAACTGCCAGTCAGCCACATTTTCAGAACAATAATTTTGAATTTTGCAGTGTAAACCTTTGATATTGGAGTAACTGGACAGTGTGGATGACATTCAGGTTCTTGGCTTCCTGCACCATTTTAGTCCCTGCCCTACCTGAACCCCGAGGCTGCGAGTGTATCTTACCTGCCAGGGCTCTTGGGGAAAATCCAGCTCAATCTTTCCCCACCTCCCTTTCCCCACATCCAGCCCTTATCCCTCGTCCAGACCCCAACTTTCCCAATCGCAGCTGCCTCCCCCGGGCCCCTTGGGGTGATTTTCTCGCGTTAGGATGTACCTGCCCGGGCAGCAGCCGGACCGTGAAACGGCCCAGCGCCGGGCACCGTGCGGGCTGACCGGGCTGTGCCCGCTCCCGCTGCCCCGACCCCGCGGGCCGTGTCCCCTCGGGACCGGACTCACCCTGGCCCCGTCCGTCCCCAGGGAACAGTCTGGCGTCGCTTCGCAGGCTCTGGGAGGGGGACCTGGCGACGCTGCCCCCAGGGAGAGTCCTGCCCCGACCTGCCGGTGCCCGGTGCCGGTACCCGGTGCCCGTGCTCGGTGCCAATGCCCGGTGCCGGTTCCCGGTGCCCGGTACACGGTACCCGTGCTCGGTGCCGGTGCCCGGTATCCGGTGTCTGTGCCCGGTGCCTGTACACGGTGCCCATGCTCAGTACCCGGTGTCCGTGCCCGGTGCCCGGTACCCCGTACCCGGTACCCGGTGCCTGTGCCCGGTGCCCGGTACCCGGTGTCCGTGCCCAGTGCCGATGCCAGTACCCGGTGCCCGTGCCCGGTACCTGGTGCCCGTACCCGGTGTCCGCGCTCGGTGCCAATGCCCGGTGCCGGTACCCGGTAGCCGGTGTCCGTGCCCGGTGCCGGTACCCGGTGTCCGCGCTCGGTGCCAATGCCCGGTGCCGGTACCCGGTACCCGGTGTCCGCGCCTGGTGCCGGTTCCCGGTGCCGGTTCCCGCCGCGGCCCCGGGCGGGACGCGCCGCTCGGGCCCTGTCCGTGGTGCTGATCGGCGGGCCGGGCAGCGCAGCCCCGCTGCCCCCGCTCCCCTGCCCCTCCGCCCCGGCTGCCCCCAGGGCAAGGGCCGCGGGAGGTCGGACCCATCCCGTGAGCATCCCCCGGACCCCGCAGCCCCCTCGGACCCTGGCCGGGGTCCCTCTGCCCAACCCGCCGCTGGAGGAGTTGTCCGGCGCCCCGGCAGGCGTGGGACCGGCCCCGCCGGTGGGCAGGGTGCCCCCGGCAGCACCCCCGGCTCAGCCCAGCCCTCTCTGCCCTCGGCCGAGCCTCTCTCCGCACCCTGGCTGGAGCTCACCTGTCCCCGGGTCACCTTTGCGAGCAGAGGGGCTGGGAAAGCTGCCCTGCCTCTGCCTCGGGGCTTTTATGAGCCACCGGGGGGGCGGCGGGAGGAGCACCCAGGCGGGGACTCGTGGCTTTGGCCAACGGGCGGCTGCTTCTCCTTGCGAATGCAGAGATTGCACAGATTACATCATGGAGAGCCGCCTGCACTTCAATGTAAAAGTCTCCTCCTCACGTAAAGGCGGGTCGGGAAGCGATGGCAGAGAGCAACAGGTCTGTCCATGGGGGTAGCGATGGCTGGAGCCTTTGGAGAGAGGGTGGTGGGTGAAGCAACTGCCCCCACGAGGGACACGCGCTCTGCCTGTGCACAGGCTGCCAAAGAGCCAGCGAGATTCTTCCTGTGCTTCTGTCTGAGCAAGGACCTGCATGTTTTGTTTTGTGGAGGTAAGATGTTCAGTGTCTCCCAGAACCAAACCCTAAACAGCCTGTTCCTTCCATCCTACCAGAGCGTCCCTCAGCCTGTGTTGCTTATACCCCCTGATTTCCCATCTCAATAGACAAGCCAAGTTTCATCCTAAATTCTCAGCCTTTATCATCCTGGTTTTGGAGCTTACACAAAAACCCAGCCCTCCATTTCTTCCCAGAGACACTGAGCTGAGTTGCAGACCAGATCTGAGTATCTAGAATCCATTTGGTTCTCTCACGTTGCTACAGCAAGGAGGTCAGACAGTTATTCCCTCAAGTGCACCAAGGAACAAATCACTTGCCAGTGAAAACAAATTTATTTCCTAACCCTCACATCCAGGAACAAGCATATGTTTCTGACTTTGACTGGAGGGTGTCATCTGGGATGGATTTGTCTTGTGCCCCTTAGATCGCAAATACACAAGCTGCAGACATCAATTCTTCAAGACTGCCCTAGATTGTCCTAGATGGTCAGTACGTTGAGGTAAAGCTTTGTCTTCTGGCATATCCTGAGCACAGGAAATATTATCACATGACACCAAAGGAAAAATAACAATTGCTTGTAAGATTAATTAGGTATAAATCAAAATGCTCCGAAGTCAAAGGCTTGGTCTAGGTAATGCTTGAGATCCACTTTCAGTTCTGATTTGGGGAAACTGCTGCCTGCTACGAACAGATCTCCTGCGGGTAAATATTGGGCTCTTAAGGTCTGAATCTAGCAGCCGATGACATGAAAAGAGCCCATTTTCAAGTGGCACTGGATGCTATTCAAATTACAGTATGATTACAATGAAGCCAGGTGCTCTGTTTCCAACTCCTTCTTTTTTTTCTTTTCCTGGTCTTCAGTACCATTGTGGATTATGGGCCAAATCCTTTGGCTGGTTTACAGCGGCTGAAAATCTGACCAGCCGCTGTGACACTTTTGTTGTTGCCTAAGATAAAAGATGGTTTTCAGCAGAATGTACCTGTGTTTGACGTAAATTGGTGAATACCCTGGGATGCTCAAGCCCTGATCTCTCGAAGGAGGAGATGGAGATTGAGCAGTACCCGATGACCTTGCAATGCATTAGTCACAGCACACAGAACGTGGACTGGTGTACGGGTAAAAGAAGTTACAGCCTTGCTAGAGCCTGGCCTTGAACGTGTGTCTGTGAGAGATTTCCATTCAGGAGCCAAATCTGGAAGCCTTGGCTCTGGATTTATCCAGGCAAAGTGGGAATTTGGAGGAAATGTGAAAAAGACAGAAGCTGAAACTGTAAATGGCATCTTATGGAAGATGCTGAGGGGTGCCCAAGTCTCTCCAGAACATACATCAGAAGGACAGGGAGACTTGGGTACCTAATTGCCTCAGAAGATCCTACTAGAAAGGAACCCAGAGTAAGGGACTGAGGCCAGTGCTTACAGCTGTTATTGCCCCAGCTGCATTTCTTCATCCTTAGTTTTCCCTTTACCTCATTTGCTCACCAGGGCTCTCCCAATTTGCTCTCAGTTCAGTCGTAATGTGGTTACTGCTGCTGTCCCCTGGTCCAGAGCTGCAGCTACAAAATCAACTTGGATTTTCCTCCAGCTTTGGCCTTTGAGCCCTCTGCTCTTGAATCAGATGGAGAAAGACCCCACTGAGGTTAACGGAACAGGCCATGAGGAATGATGAATAAGCTCTCCAGCTGCATATCTACAAAGAACAACCATTTTGCAGTTGTTCACAAGGGATAGGAAGTGTCCAGGCACTGCCTGTTCTCCTGAGAGCCGTAACCTCTTCTTTTAGAGGTGTCGGGCAGGACTTTGGATTCAAGTCCTATCTGTGCCATCTAACCAGTAATTTTGGCCAGCAATTTCACTTGAGACATCAGAAATTTCATTTGCAAAGGGATCTGAGTTGTGAACTTGAGGTGTCCCTATCAAGCCCAACCTGCTTCAAGCCTGAGCACTCATTCAAAAGCTGGATTTGAAACGTAGGGTTTGTTGTGAGAAGAGACCTGGAAACTCACTGCGTTTGTGGCAGATCCATTCTCTCTGGCTTTCCCACCTTGCGAGACTCCCCTGCCTCACTCATTTGCATTCTAGGTTCATTTAAGTGGAAGAGTGGATTGCATAGATTTTTCTGTGGAGAAAGTCTGGGATGAACTTAGAAGCCGCAACAGGAAAGGTCACTGTTTTATTTAATTATTTCAAGTTGTTTTCCACCCCCTAGTCAGAGCAGCCCTCGCAGCTTGGTAATTAGCAACGAAGCGAAGGGGGAGCGAGCTGGACTTTGGCCCCAACTGACCTGATTCATACAACATGTCTGATTAATGCACCTGGTCACATGGCAGCTGCCAGCGACTTGTTGCTGGGCATCCAGAGGTTTCCAAGGGAACCGCTCCTTCTCCTGCCGAAGCTCCTCAACAAGTGCGGGAGAGCCACGGTTCGGAGGGCCTGACGCCCAGCCGGGCGGAAGATGGGGAGCAAAGGTGTGTGGAGGGAGAAACACCCAAAATAGAAAGTGCCTGCTCTGAATTTAGTGACGCTAGGCAGCAGGACAAAGCCCTGAGAGCTCGAATCCCCGAGCCCCGGGGCTGCCTCTGCTCAGCCCTCCCCGCCGTCCCCTCCCTTGCGCACTCAGCTGGCGCTGCACACCTATCCCAGCCCACGCACCCATCGCTCATGCACCATCCTACATACGCCCCATCAAACCGAAGACGCATCACAAACAAAACAACAGCTACGTGCTAACAGAAACTCGCTCCCAGCCCCCCTGTATTCTCCTCTTTTCACAGCGGAGCTCTAGCGCACATTTGAGCCCCTTCTCCGAGGCGCGTTTAAAAACTCTCCTCCATATCACAGAGACCGTTACGGACAGGGATCCAGCCACCTAGAAAGCTTTCCACCACTGCACGCACTGATCCAGCCTACCTGTGTGGACTGACACTGAGCTCCCACATCGACCAGTCTCATCTCCTTCCCCCAAATCCCTCTCCCCGCACATGCAGGCAGACTTGCTGCCTACACACAGACTTCCACAGACACAGCGTCTCCTCACGCCTCCCCTCTAGACACACGTCCTTACACACGCACCCACCCCGCACTACTTGCAGGCATCTCCCTCTGTGCACTATACTTGTTTGTAGATGTTCCTGCTTGTTTGCACACAGATGGAGACACTCTTATGCATGTGCACACACACTCACACTTTTACTCCCCGCAATCTCCACGCTCAGCCGGCTATGCACACCTCAGGATCACTTGCTGGGCACCTGTAAATGTACTATGCATTCAGTGTCCACCAGCACATCCCGACACCTCTGATGCAGATTTCTGCTTGTGTGCACCCCGCATCCCTTCTCCCCTTCTCTGTCGCTGCAGGGGTTGTCTCTGCGGCGTCTCACACGCTTAGCGCGTGCGATACAGATGTACACAGGCCAGCAGATCTTGGCAGTAAAAATAAAGCCTCTGAACTAGCAAATGCAGTCGACTTGGCAAGTGGCACTGCTCTGTAATACCAGCCTTCCAAATATACCAGGCAGTCTCACAACAGCCTGTCTTTCCTCTTTTCGCTTTCACTATGATGGAGGAAGATGGAGAGGGTGTGTAGATCTGCACCGCGTGCTCTAACAGTAACTTCCCAAGCCTGTTAATGCTGCTCATTTCGTTAGTCGTGGGGTGAGCATTAACCACAACAACGCTCCAGAGGTTGTTAGTGCTGTGCCAGGAGACCTTCCACTCACATCTCACACACACCTGACCCTTGGCAGCAGAAAGTCAGCTTCATTCAACGGATTTTTGTAGAGCAACACTGATTTATCCTCGCTGACGCAATGGTTTGCATTGCTGAAGGATGTGAAAACTCGGGGAAATATGTCTCAGACATGCTCGGTCTCCTCACACCGCTTACCTTCCAAAATCTTCCCTCTTTTTCCGAGGAATGCATCCTTGCTAGCTCTCTGCATCAAACTGCTTTCAGGAGATGCTTATCCACTTTTATCTAGTCTTCCAGACTAGAGCATGTGCCCGCAAGAATATAAGATGTGAATGGCTTCATGTAGCAAACTGGATTGACATGATGGGAAGAGAAAGATTCGAAGGGTCTGGTTCCTCTGCCTCTTAACTCAGTTCTACACCACATCAGAACTGTTGATACCAGCAGTTGATACAGGAGGTGTATCAGACTCAGAAGAAATATTGTTTGGACTAAGCTCAAAGACAAGAGGGGGCATGTTCAAAACTGCGTATAAGACAGAGTAAGTTAACAATGCAAGCAGGAAGATCCAATTCCCTGGAGGGCAGAAAAGGCTACGAATGCACAACGGCTTGTTAGAGCCAAGCTCTCTGTCTGAGCGTACGGAAGGAATCAGAGATATTAATATTTGTGTGAGGGTGAGCTATCCCTCACCGTGTTCAGATTCGGTGTGTGAGCATGCGCGCCTGCGCAAGTACAAGGACGTGTTTATGTGTAACGAACACACTTTTAATGAGGTGTCTGCAAAAGGCACAATCAAGTAGTGGCAGAGTATATTCACATCTCAGGGGAGAGCGTGCAAGTCTATCTCCCTGCCTTTATCTCCGTGTTGTATTAAACCCCATGTGCATGTACTTGAACTTGTGACATTGCGACCATCACAAATATAATGAGAAAGAGGTCGTTCAGACAAACTGGCCTGTCCTTGGTTGAGTTTGCGTTCGTGTCTCGAGCAGCAGACTCTCAGCTGCTGAAGCAGTTAAAAGGAGAATATTGTAAAAACAAAGCCCATGCTAACTGGGTAAACAAGAAGCTTGAGAACTGGATCTGTCAGGGGCTAGAGCAGCTTGTAAGGAGAGGTTAAAGGAAAAAAATAAAATAAATAAAAACAAGCTGAAGAGCAAACGAGCACTGGAGACAGTATTTTCATAAGCATTAAAAGTAGAACCTATGTTCAATTTTCGGAAGTGGTTTTAACACTTAGAAGTCAAAATCCCATGATCTTTCCATAAAATCTGGGATTCTATGTCCCTTAGATATTTTAGATGCTGTTTCTCACAATACGAGAAGTTGGCGCCCTAGTGAAATTACCAGTCAAGTTTAAAACAAACAAAAAGAAGCGCTTTTTCACACAGCACATAATTACATTTTGGAGCTCATTTGCCACAGGTTATTGTGTAGACTGGAAGCATAAACAGGTTCAAAAGGTTTTAGACAAGTTTATGGAGGTTTGGTCTATCAGTGGCGATTAAACTTAATAGTCTGGATGCAACATCCAGGCAGTCCTCACAGATTGCTGGAAGCTACAAAACTACAGGTGGGAGAAGCTTTATTCTCTATATGTCCTACCCTTGTACGCTGTCCTAAGCTGCTTCCTCTCCTTCCTACCAGGGCCAGTACACTGGGAGAAGGGCAGATCTGCTGTGGATCACTCAGACCATATTTATATTCCTAAACACCCTGTGAATCACTGATTTAGGCTTTCAGAGGGAAAAAATAACCAATCATTTAGGAACCCTGATCCTTAGTGATTCTCGTCTCATTTATTCTGCTAAAAATTAGATGCTGTTGCCACTAGACCCTAACAGAATTACACCTCTGTGGAACTCACCTCATCTGGTGAATTCCAAACAGTTAATTTAGGGTCATTTGACACTGGATTTGAACACAGTGTCTCCTCCACAGAGAGATTCTGGGAAAAGGTGGCCAAAACAAGGCTTTAGTTGGCGCAAGAGTACATACTAGCACGTAACAAGGCAGTCCAATTCACATCCCATCACACCAGTTAGAAGCAACTGCAGAAACCACATGGTCATTGTGCTTTGAAGAGATTTTTCGGGCAATGCTGCTCTACATGCCCATCCCTGGAGAACAGTAAACTGCCTACGAGGAAAGATGTGGAGGGAAATTCTGCTCTCACATGCAGTGGTGTCAGTGTGGAGTATCTCCAGCAAGCTGACAGATGCTTAACTAGCTCAGAATTAGGCTGGCAATTAGTGAGCACTGGGATTTCGCAGTGCTGATTAGAGTGGCTAAGTCCTGAGAAACTCCACTGATGTGGGTAGAATTACCTACCACAAAGTGATACTAATTCTGAACTGACTGGGACTTCCAGAGGTCATTGATTACCTAAAAGAGAGTGAGCACCGGCCCACTGATGTCCGTATGTTTTGTAGTACGTCACTTTGGCTGTGGACGATGATGCTTCCAAAGAAAGATGTGTCCCTTCCAACAGGCAGGACCAAAAGCTCGGTCCTTGTTCTCTGGGTGTCTATGTACCGGTTCTTCTTGCTGCGGTTCCTGGAGACCATTTTGGTCCAAACCACAGCATGCCTCTTCCGCATTTATTCATGTCCCTTCGTCATTTCTCTTCCCTTTCTAGTCTCATTCATATTTCTTCTCTTCTGTCCTTCTCTTTTCCCCTGTTTCTGTCCTACCCTCCCCACACCCCACTCTAGCTCTAAGACCCAAGCCTTTTTTTTGATGAAAATGATGAAAAATAAACCCCTTGTGAGGAGCTGCAGTGTGTGCTCTGCCAGAGAGCGGTCTTATTCATTAAAGTAATGGTCTCGTATGCATTTGGGCATGTTATCAGTAACACTCCAAAGGGAAATGGACTACTTAAACCTATTATATCACTGCTTTATTCACCATGTGCTGCCATTTACCTCCTACATGACGCTGGGCTCTAATAGCACCAGTTCTGAGAAACCCTGCACATTAGCCACAAGCAGCTCATTAATCCACTGTTTTCATTCTTGCAAAAAAAAAAAAAAAAGGGCTCCAACCACATGAGAGCTCAGATGCTGAGCGCTCAGCCAAAAACAAAACAGCTTTGTTGTGCCAGCAGCTCCGAGGTAGCACCAAACAGAACAGCACTTTCTGCTGATGGGGCACAGAGGGGGCCCTGGGGCTTGGGGGACAGGGACGTGCGTCAGGGAATGGGACAAATCTGTCAGCAGCAGCTGCTGCAGCGGCGAGGCTTGGAGAACCCAATTCCTGGGGGCCCCGAGCCTATGTAGCCTCCACTAGAATCAGGTCCTGGCTGTTGATGCAGCTCCATCCCAGGATATCAATTGTCCCGGAGAGAAGAAAGAAAATGGAAGGCATCTCTTGAACTCCAGCATGGGGAGAGTGTGATCAGATCGGGGACCGGCAGAATTAATTCCGAACAGGTACAAAGAGATCTTCCTCAAGTGCCCTTGAAGAAAATGAAAGGCCCCGTGTCCCAGCCCCGAGACACAAATCTGTGAGCCTTTTTGCTTCTTTGCAAACACAGAGCGGTTGTGGCATAAAAAAGCAGTCACATCTGCTTCATCAAAGAGAAGAGCCCCGCTAAGGGCCAGGGCTTTCTCTCTCTAGTCCCTGCCTTGCACCATGCTGAGGAGGCAAGCTGCTCCATCTCCTGGCTGTCTGCGCTCCCTGGCCAAGCCCCGATTCATCTCGGGGCAGAGCTCGCTGGAGAACGGTGCAGGTGGCTCCAGACATTATTTCTGCTGAAATCTCCAAAGCTAACAAACAAACCTTTCTAAGCAGAAGATGCGTGGCTCGTGGATGTAAAAACAATCGCTCATCCGTGTGGGAATAATAGAACATCTGTGTCCACAAAGTAGGCAGGGATCACAAATAAGAGACAACGCTTATCAGTGAGTGGGACTTCAGGAATCTGAGATCTGTTCTTCTGGGACCTCTTGGTCACTTTTTCCTGCCTTATTTATTGAAAAAGCTGCTGCTCCCTGGCCATAGATTCCCACTTCTCTATCGAACGAAGAGAAACACAGAGGCGAGAGGAAACAGGAGCAAGATCCAGGAGCTACTGCAGTATTTAACAACCCCACTCTGAGCCTTGCCTTCTATTTCTACTTCAGTGCACAAAGATTTTTTAAAAAGAAATACAGACAAAATTCTTCCAGACGGGATGTGAGGCAGGGAGGGAGCCTTAGGGTGGCAGGATGGGACTTTGCTCAGATTTAGTTCTGGTCTTGTGAAACACAGTTAGAGCAGGTTTTACAGAGCTGTAAGATCTCCTGACAGCGATTTGACAGTGACAGGCTCTAGCTTTAGGCTGAACCTGCCCCTCTTTCCTACCGCTCTTCTCCAGTCCTTAGCTGAAGCTTACCGGCTAACCGACACGTAAAACAAATCCCCTCTCCCCCACCTCCCACATGTGTCTGCCTCTCGCTGCCCCACTCGAGGCCTGTTTTCTCTTTTGATGCTTCTAATGAAACTAAGTGGCTGCAACCAGAAAGTTTCCACTTTCTGCCTCTGGGCTGATTACCACGGAGCTGACACAGGCAGCATCCTGCGCCGGAGCCTCTATGGATGGGAACCCTCAGGGGAGGGGATAAAGTGAAGCTCCGTGCCCTCTGCTCGCCAAGCACCATTAGAGCACTGACTGCCTAACCCGGCAACCTGAGAGAGCAGGACCTCACCAGCCTGACTTCTGGGGATGAGGGCTCTGGAAAACACGCGTGAGTGCACGGATGCACGACATCCTCTGCAGTCCCTGACGCTGGGCTTCAGGATGAGAACCTAGGAAAGAATAAATAAAGTTATTTTATCAGCCGTGCTGCAGCAATCATGGCCGGCGCTGCTAAAGGGGAACTGGTCTCACTTGCTATTTTTGTGTGTGCTTAATAGTTTCTTGAGACACTTCTCCACATCCCCGGGGGTCGGAGACTGTTTGTGCCCTGAGCGGGGACAGAAGGAGCAGCTTTACGGTACTGGTCTGCCTCTCCAAGCCCTGCTGCCTGGCTGGATGCACCTTTGAAAGCTGGGAGGGAAGAGTCCAGCACAAGGGCCAGTTCAAGTCCCAGCTTTCCTGCTGACAAGAATTCCAAATAGAGACTTCTGAGCATTAAGGCTGAACTTTTCCAGAGCAGCCACCAGCTATCTGCCTGGCCAGAAACACTGAGCTTGAGTAAGCTGAGCTCACTAGGATTTCCAGATGACACAGACACCCTGAAAATCACACTCACTTGGCTCTTGGAAGGCAGGCTGCTGCCTTGTTATTCCCCCTCCCTCAATTTGGGAACTGCGAATAGACCGCTCAGAAATTGGCCACAGGTAAGGTCAGTGCCAAAGACCTCCACCAAACACACCGGGTGTTTCTTGGCAGTCTGGGCACTAACCAGTTCCTCACAGACAAGGCTCACACACCTGCTGCTCCTGGCACCTCTTCTGCAAGCTTCCCCTTGTGAAACTTTGCTCTGGATTTCTCCTTTAGGCCACGTGCTTTCTTCCTGCGTGTGAATCGAGGGCTTCCCAAAGAACATCCTGACCCCTTGCAACTACAGCCTTGTTCTTGAGCTAGACGTAGACAAAGGCCGGTTGGTGCCACGTTGCCTGGGCCTCTCAAAGATGGCTCTTGGGTTACGCTCTTGCACCTTTGAGTTCCTGGCCACTCCTGGAAATCCGGACCTGCAGCAGCAGGGCTGTTACCCGATGTATCACCTTGCTGACATGAGGGGAAAGTAAACAAGATTCTGCTCGGCACTGCAGAGACCAACTGCTCCAGTGTTGCCTGGCAGATGGGGCCCACGAGGGAGACCATCTGTTCCTGAGCACGGCCTGAAATTCCTCCCTGCGAGATCCTGGGCTGAAGACACCCAGCTGAGTTCAATGGGCGCAGAGGCACCGGGGAGCAGCCGTGGCCCGATCCAGCCCTTGGTGACCGGGCATCTTGCAGAGCCGAGCCAGGGCTCAGACCTTGATTCCGTGAGCCGTTGGATTCCTGCAGCGTTCCTATTCCCTATATTACTTCTCTTTTCTTTCCTCTCTCCACATCTCCACCCTTTTCCTCCCTGCAGTCCTTCCCACATGCGTGCAATGCTTCAGTACAGTACGCCTTCCCTGCCGCAGAACTGGGCAGAGGCTACACAGTTCCTTGCCCTGCAGCCCCCACAGCTGCTGCTGTCTCTGCCCTCTACCCACTCTGCTCTCCTTGTCCAAAAAAGCACAACTGCCCTGCGCAAAGGCCATTTGCCTGATACCTGCCCGTTGACGGCTCATCTGGCTCCTCCAGCACACGCTGGTGACACTGGAGGGGGTTAAAAAGAGGCACGCCGGGGAGGTGGCAGAAATGCTGTTAGAGCTCAGGGAAGGGGCTGGCATCTCAGAGAGTGAAGGGAATAACATCTAGGGAAGGGAGGAGAAGGAAGGAGCAATCTGCTGATAGTCAGCATGTCCGAGAAGCTGGGAACATATTGCATTAAACTGACAATAACACCTTGAACAGCAGGGTGGTAGTTTCCATCCGGCCTTGTGTGCTGAGCTTGGCGTCTCGCATTTCTTCCACCCTGCAGCTAGGGAATCTGAGGCAGAGAGTTGTCCACAGGTCACCCACCGAGGCCGTGGCAGAGCAAGGATGGAACAGAAGAGCCTCAGAGCGACAGGAGGGTGCTGAGAAGCGGCAGTGCAGCCGCTTGACTCTCCTTTTGCCCCAGCAAGATCCTCCTTAGGCTTGGGAGGTGGGAAGGCACTAGAGCTCTTCGCTTAATTAGTAGCAACAGCTGAAGCACTTGAGAAACAAAAGCTCCTCTCTCTCTCTCTCTCTCTCTCTCCCTCTCTCTCTGCCCCACTTTTACTTGGGAGCCAGGGGTGGGGAGCAAATTGCTTGGAAGCCAGAAAGCGCCCTGGATCTTGTCACCATGGCTGCACAGACACAGCCTCCTGTTATCTCCAGAGGAACAAAACCCTCCTCCCACCCTCTCGTGTCTCAGCTGGAGCTGATAAAAGAGGAAGAAATAAACAAAACAAATAATAATAATAAAAGTACCCCCAACCTAAACCAGCAAATAAATAGCCAGGGAATAAACCAGCCTTCTGCAAAACATCTTTGTTTCTGCAGTGGTTTTTTGGCTGCTGGAGAGCTGAAGGACTCAAATGAGCGTTTCAGGTTTTAGAGTCCATCTCAGCAACACCAGGATTTACAAAATCACAACTCAGGAACATCCCAGCCCATGCCCTTGAGAATAACAGTCTCTAGCTATGCACACCTAACGGTATAGTTTTGATTTATTTATATGTGTGGATGTGTGTACCATTAACATGACTATATATAATCTTTATGTCTTCTTGTTTGGAACCCCCAGGGATCACATCTGTAAGTTTTCTGCGAGAGCGGGAGTCTTGCCTCTTGTCTGTGTGTTGCACCATGTGAGCAGAGCACGGCAGCAGGACTAAGCAGTGACACAGAACTTGGTGCTACCGCAGTTAAACTGCTTCCAGCATCTGGGTACTTCCACTCTCCACTGCAGCATGGACAGGGGCTTTAGAAAGGAAAAACACAATGAAAAACAAAGTGGGACTTTGTTGTTGTGCTGTTTTCGCACAACTAAAAGGCTAAAAATATGCCAAAAATCATAGCAGTAAAGCAGTGAAAACTAGCAACCATATATTTGTATTTTGAGAGAAATGAGGGCTATTATGGTTGCTCCAGACGGGCTTCCTACATAAACTGGGTAGATAATTTCACTTGGTGCTTCATGCATCAAAGCTCTGACCATCTGGCTGAATGCGAACATACCTTTTAGCAACATGTCGCATTTTGGCTTGATGCCTTCAGGGCCACCTCCCTACAACAGGCACTATTTCAGTGCTTAATTACACTTACTGTTAAAAAAGGACAACTTATTTTTAGCATGTATCTTTCCAATATCGGCTTCTGGCCACTGAACGTCCTGCTGTCTGTGTTTGCATGTAAGAAGCGCTATGTTTAAATCAACCCGTGAACTCCGTAGGCCACGGGTGTCAGAAGATGGCTCCCAGAATGACTCTAAGTTGTCTTGGGTTTAAAAAAATACATTCATACATGACCAAACAAATGAGAATAACTGATAGTTCAAAGTTTAACCTAGTTTTCTCCTTTTGGCACTGGCTGGCACAGTCCCCATCACACTTGTGCTCCAGCCCCTTCCCCAGCTCCGTTCCCTTCTCTCAACTCACTCCAGCACCTCAAGGGTTTTCTTGGCGTGAGGGGCCCAGAACTGACCCCAAGATTTGAGGTTTGGCCTCCCCAGTGCCCAGCACGGGCTCTGCTCTCGCATCCCCTTGGCACGGCACAACTAGCTGATAATTTTGTTTCTGCAGGTAAAGTATTTGACTTCTCTGTCCCCTGCTGACCATGTGTCCCCTTTTCAGTATTAGCAGCGCGTGTGGTTGGAGTGTCTGCCCCTCTGCTATCACTCACACACATGCACCCCTCATCTCCCAGCACCCCCCGACTCCGAGCATCTGTGCCACTCGCTTGGCCTCTTTTCCTTTATGCTGCTCCCCTCCACCGTCGTGTGACTGCTATTGTGCGGTCCCCACCGCACAAAAGCTAGCCTGACCTAATTTAAATCAGTGCTATTGAAGCCGTTCTTGTTTTATCTCCCAGCACAAGGGCTGCGCTCCCCATTTCAGAGGTAGCAGAAATGAATGGCTAATTGGGGGGGGTATTGTGCGAGCTGGCCGTTGTCTCCCAACCCTGATTGTCAGCTCGACAGTGCTCCGAGCTCCCCTCTCTTGTAAGAGCCATGCAGGCTGTTTAGGGAGCGGAGGGAGGAAAAGGGGAGAAGGGGACTCTGCAGGCATCGCAGCGAGGCAGGGAAACAAAGCAGAGCATGGCCGCCTTGAGCGCGCTGGTGAAAAGGCTGCCTGGGGGAGGGCTGGCTTGTTCAGAAAGGGCAGAGGCTGGTGATAATAGTAGAGAATATCCATCCTTCACCTCCAAATAAGCCCCCTGCTTCCTTTTTTCTTGGGTATTTATGTGACAGCACTTCCTAGCGCTCTGGGGACCGTCCTTGGGGCAGGAGGGAGGCAGAGGGGGCTCCGACACAGCAGCAGAGCAGCGGGTTTGTAAGTTTTGGGAGCGGAGGGAGCGGGACAGGTCAGGGGCTGGAGGGGAGACCGAGGCGCTGCCGCTCTCTTTGTCCTGCAGGGCAAAGTTTGAGCAGCCACTGACAATGGACCTTTGTGAGGAAAGCGAGAACATCCCTGAGAGCCACTCCAGCAAGTGGCAACCAGTTCGTCTGGGCCCTCAAAGCCAGAGCTGCCCATGCCAGCAGGATCTAGAGTCCAGGATCATCTCAAGGCCACCCAAGCCCAGTGCTGTCTTAACAAGGGACCACACAACATCTCAATTATGTAGGTTTGGGAGTAAATACCATCTTTTGTCTGATTTCTGCCTCCCACAGGAACCTGCCAAGAGCTTCCTCTCCGGGGCTGCAGCTCTTCTTCCTCCCCTGATCACCAGGCTGGAAGAGGTCTGTGGAAGAAAACAAACCCCAAAGCATTTGAATCTTTTCGTTGATGGTCTTGGGTCACTTACAGATCCACGTCCTCCTGCTCTAGGGAGACAGTTTTGCCCCCAGATCCCTCAGCTGATGCACAATGCAAAGTTTGCTGCCAGAGTCTTCTCCTGCAGGCAAAGAGGGTGCAACAGCAGGACGTTTAACAGCAAGGTGAAGCAAACAAGTCCCGAGGCTCCAGGTTTGTCATGGACTTTTAATGTAATGTTCTCATCCTTATCACAGGTCAGACCAGCATAAAGTACTGGCAAGTCCTGGAGTTAAAGGAGAGGGACAACTCTATACTCCCTATCCTTTTTGGCCCCAAATCAAGAGATTAGCCACAAAAATGAAAAATTAAAAGTAGGTTTTATTAAAAGTAAGTTTTATTAAAAGTAGGTTTTCTTGAAAGTGAGGTTCTTTTCACTTTTGTCTGGGTTTATGATTCATTTCTCCCTTCTAAGCTTTCCTCTGCAGCCAGCAGAGCACAAAACACACTTCAACAAATCAAAACAAACCAGGAAAAATAGTTTTCACATTACCACCTGATTCCAAGGGCTGAGGTTTTACCTAAACAAGAGCGATTTGCATGGGTGTACGCGCTGTTAACACTGCATTACGATAAAAGAAGAGGAACTAGCATGTTCCGGAACCATCTGGGATCACAACAGGGTAAACTGTGATGGGAAACTCACAGCAGTGTGATACTGGCATCATGTCACCCCGCGCTGTCCCATCCTCTCGCACGGCTCCCACTGCCTTGGAGAGACACGGCTGACGAGAACAGAGTCCGGCTCACTGTGCATTGGAGAAGCTTCATTTGCAGGGAGGGAAAACTTCGCCCCAGTGAAGAGAGGCCGCCAAGGGCCTGTCCTGTTGCTCAGAAAACAACGGGTCCTATTCCACCTCCTGCGCTGGATCCTCCTGAGCAGCTCCGCAGGGATGTTGCCACTATTCTACCGACATCTGGTGGCAGCTGGTTTAGGAAAAAAAAAAAAAAAAAAAGATGTTTCTTTCAAAGTGGCCCAAGTGTGGGCACGTCCTGCCCTCCCCTCAGTGGGAATCACAGAGTGACAGACTGTCAGGGGTTGGAAGGGACCTCGAAAGCTCCTCCAGTCCAACCCCCCCGCCGGAGCAGGAACACCCAGCTGAGGTTACACAGGAAGGTGTCCAGGCGGGTTGGAATGTCTGCAGAGAAGGAGACTCCACAACCTCCCTGGGCAGCCTGGGCCAGGCTCTGGCACCCTCACCGGGAACAAGTTTCTTCTCGTATTTAAGTGGCACCTCCTGTGTTCCAGTTTGCACCCATTGCGCCTTGTCCTATCACTGGCTGTCACCCAGAAGAGCCTGGCTCCATCCTCCTGACACTCCCCCTTTCCATATTGATCCCCATGAATGAGTCACCCCTCAGTCTCCTCTTCTCCAGCTCAGAGCCCCAGCCCCTCAGCCTTTCCTCACACGGGAGATGCTCCACTCCCTCCATCACCTTCGCGGCTGCGCTGGACTCTCTCAACAGTTCCCTGTTGGGCCTGTCCCCTCTGAGGGGAGCAGCACCGAAACGCAGCCGAGCACGGCGCGGGGACACCCACCTCAGCCGAGTGGGCCTCTGGAAGCGCTAATTAACTCATTGACGCTAATCACTCGGAAGGGTTTTGGCTGAGGTCGCCGTGCGGTGCGGGGCGCGCCGAGGGACACACTTGTCCCCTCAGGCGACGCGGGGTTCGCGCCGAAGGCGGCAACACCACCCGCCGCTCGGGAAACTTCACCAAGGCGCGTTTCCGTAGTGTAGCAGTTATCACGTTCGCCTCACACGCGAAAGATCCCCGGTTCGATCCCGGGCGGAAACACCACTGTTTTTCTAATGCTCAACTCTTTTTTTCCTTCGTTATGTTTTTTTCCTTCGTTATTTTTTTTCCTTCGGATTTAGTTAGTTTTCCTTCGGTTTTATTTATTTCCCCCTCCGGCTCGAGGCCCCGCCGCTTCTCCACCGGGAGCTTTAGGGGAAATAACGGCACCACGTGACGCGCCACCGGACAGCGCCCGCGTCCCGCCAGGCGACCCAGTGGGGTTCGGGTGAGTAAAAACGCGGCCGGGCGGGGCGTTCCGTGTGTAGAATTGGCTGTGGAATCTGTGAGGAATGGGAAGAAAAAAGAAAAGTGGAGAGAAAAGTGAGCTGCGTTGGCCGGGAATCGAACCCGGGTCAACTGCTTGGAAGGCAGCTATGCTAACCACTATACCACCAACGCCCGCTGATAGACTCCTTCCCAGGCTCCCTCAGCAAACTCAGCGACCTGGAGCCAACCATGCTCCCACAGCGGGGGAGGACAGAGAGTGCAGCGAGGGCCTAGACTAGCACCACAATTGCCTCAAGGCGGCAATAAATGCCGAATTAGGGGCCTGTCTCGAAAGCTGAGTGCGGGAAAAATATTCTATTCGCGATTTTTTTACGCTCTATCAGCCTCGTTCCTCTCTCTACCTCCCCTCGCTAGGAAGAATAGCTCCGTCCACCCGCACGGACCCCCCCCTCCCGCGCAGTGGTTCCTCCCATCTCCTCCCGCCCCGAGTTGGTGCTTTCCCAAGTGCGCGCGCTCCCGCCCTCCCGCCCCGCGCGCTCCCGCCACTTCCGCCGCCGGGTGAAAGGTCGCGCTGTGGCAGGCGGCGGCCGCCCCCCCGTCCCCTCCCCCGTTTCCGGGGCTGCCCCCGTGTCCGGGACATGGAGCCGGAGTGACGGACCCGCCGACCCCCCCCGCCCTCCCGCTGAGGAGCCGCGTCCCCGCCCCCGCCCGCCAGGGGGAGGTCGCCGCGCCCCGGGGTGAGTGAGGAGCGGGGGGGGACCGGCGAGGCGCGGGGTTTCCCCCCCCACCAGGTACGGGCCGCGGAGGTGGGGCCCACCTGGGGGGTGCCCGGGGAAGGGACGTTTGTCCCCTCCGTGGGCCGCATTCCCCGCTCCCCTGGGCAGGGGGTGCCTCAGGCTTGTGCATTCCCCCCCCCCCATTAATTCTGTCCCCCCCCCGCCCAGGGCTCGGCCACCCCTTGTCCTGGGGGGCGCTTGTCCTCCCCCCGTTTGTCCTTCAGGCCTCTCAGGGGGTTGCTGGTGTTTCACACCCCCCCAGCGATGTGGGGGAGGGGGTTGGGGGGTGTTTGCCCCCCCCGCCCCCCCGCAGCCTGTGCTCCCCGCGGTGGGTGAGAAGCTGCTCATTGATCTTTCTCCACAGGCAAAAGCCGCCTTGGGCAGTGGGGGGGACACAGGAGCTCCGGCCCCTGGAGTCCCCCCTCTGCGGCCCATCCTCCCCCCACAGCCGGGGCAGGAGCTTCTCTTGGGGTTTCCAGCTCCAGTTGGGGTTTCCAGCTCCTGTCAAGGCTTCCAGCCCCTCTCTGTGCTGCAGAGATGGACACGGCTGCTGCAGCTTTTGCTAGAGCTCGACCCTCTCTAGAGAAGCCCCCAAAGGTTTATTCCACCCTCAGTTGCTTTTATTTTTGGAGAGGAGTTCCCAAAACTCCCAGCCACGGCAGGGACATGTTTTAAGGGCTTCTCGAGGTGACCATGTTACTTTGGGTCTTCCCAAACACACCAGGCCCCACAGGGTCTCGCTGACAAATGATTATCGCTATTTGCACCAGGTTTCTGATCTCTTGTCTCTGTTCTGTTCAGTTTCTTTGGGTTCAGCATCAGAGGATGTTCTTGTTCCTTGTCTCTGTGAAATGTGTGGGCTGTGGTGGGTGGGATGAGGGTGAGATGCTCCTCTGAATCACTAAAATCACAGAATAATGGGGACTGGAAGGGGCCTCGGGCGATCTCTTGTGCAGCCCCTGGCTCAGAGCTGTGAGATGAGAGCAGGTTACTCAGCATTCCCAAGCATCCTCCTGCTGCCCTTCATCCCTGTGCCCAAAATTGCCCTTAAATTACCAGATGCTGCTACTTCATCCCTCTCTGTTCTCCTGCAGTTTAGGAACTTTGCTGCTGGGGCCTCTTTGCGACGCTTTGTCTCTCCTGTTCCTCCGCGAGTGCGGTTTTGGTGGAGAAATGGCTGTTTGGGCAGCCCGGCGCAAAAGATAGCGGCTGGTCCGGGGTGTGTCTGTGATTCAGAGCTCTGGCCAAGAGGAGACAAAGATCTTTGTACTTCATTGTACTTGAGAGGACGATAGTGACTGTAGCGCCTTATGCTTGTGGAAAATGGGTTTGTGGGGGGGGGCCGGGGCTCCCGCACGGCATCAGGCCGAGGCAGAGGCAAGCTGCAGTCTGGCTTGAAGACAAATGTGGGTTTTTTATGTCCCGGGTGGGACTGTGGCGCTGTTGGCAGTGGGGCTGCTGACCCTCGGTCTGGCTCCTTATGGTGTCCTTTGTTTGACTCTTGCTTGGAAGTTTATGGTCCAGAGCTCCCATTTCTTGATTCTTAGTGCCTCATACTTCAGAGAATTTAAAGATTTTGGGAGGGAAATGAAAGGAAGAGTCAGTACTGAGGATTCTCAAGCTTTAAGAATAAATCTTTAGGAAAGAAAGAGGCCACAGAGTTTGGAGAGTCCCATTGTTCAGGTGAAGAAGTCTCTTGGATTTATCTGGGTTGTTAATATCCAGCATGTGTTGGCAGAATGGTTCGGATTGTGATATGCAAACCAAGGATTTTGTTTGTGGAAATGTGACCTACGGAGGATGCTTTTACACAGCCTGATTCCTATGAGAGGGGAAACTGCAGCTGTATGAAATGTGCTTTTTTCCTTTTCCTTCCCAGTTTCCTGTCCTGCCCAGCTCGCTGAGTAGTTAATGCAGAAGATAAAGAGGGTTCGTCTGGAAAACGAGACTGCAGGAGGTTGGAGAAGGTACGTGTCCTGGTTACTCGTGTGGGACAGAGCAATGGTCAGCTCTTGGAGGGAAGGAGGTTTCTGAAGAATCCCAGGTACACAATTCTGCCCCGGAAGCTCCACGTCAGGATCTGGGGGTCAGGAAGCGGCTCAGGAAGATAATTTGTTTCACTCGTTTCCAATTCCAAGCTTCACACTTGGTTTTTTTTTCTTGTGCTGATGTCCCACCTGTGCTGGCTTGTTGTCTTCAGACTAAGGTGTCTGCCCATGCAGTAGTAACATAGTAGTAATGTAACTACCTCCTGCGGAGAAGGACTTGGGAGTGCTGGAGAATGAATGGTTGGGTTTGCAGCCAAGAAATCAAATTGTATCTTGGACTGCATCCCCAGCAGTGTGGGCAGCAGGTTTGGGGGGGATTCTGCCCCTCTGCTCTAATGAGACCCCCCTGCAGTGGTGGTCCAGCTCTGGGCTCAGCACGGGACAGACATGGACCTGCTGGACCATCGTGTTGCCAAATACTTGCTGCGTTTTGTCCCAGAAATGGCTGTAGGGAGGGATTAAGCAATTCAGCTTTCATTTTACTCTGTATGGAGTCGGAACCCAGGTTTTGTGCGACCCCACAACGCTCCAGCGATGACAGTGGTGTTTCCCAACGCTCATGTAACTCTGTGCAGCAGCTACTTTGCTTATCCCGCTACTCCCCTCTGCTCTAGTGTCAAAATCACCACGATGAGAGCAGCACCAAACTAAAGTTGTACCTTTTAGTTCTCTAGTGAATCGTAAAATCATGGCAATATCGTCTGGAAGGGACTCCAGCCTCCAGTCCCATTTGAGATGTTTACTGGTATGATATTTGTGGACTGTTTCAAGCCCTTAAAGGTGCAACTTTCCCTTGTGAGGAGTCGAGCTGGCTGAGCAAAGATGTTTTCTCCACCTGGGTGAGAGTAACAAGAGGGTTGGGTGTCTTGAGCCAAAGCGAGATGATTTTAATTGAGTGACTTGACCTGCAGTGCGATTGGTTTGAGAGAATTGTTCCCAGTTTATGAGTTTTTGTGGTCTTCCCGTCATGCATTTCTGACAGGCAACACTTCTGCCTGCAAATGTGATTTGATTTGCTGTAATGGAGGCCCTGGATATAGACAGCAGAGGCCACAGGTGCTCTCACAGTCTTACAACATCCCGTCACGTTCTCTTTTGTGGTTTCACTTGAGCTTCCTGCCTGGCTTTGATTGGAAAATACTCATTTTCAAGCTGTGAATTTACTGCTGGGCAGTAGGTACCAGGAGTACCTAGATTTGTTTCACAAACTGCTTCTTTATTATTTGCACATTTGGTACAATTTGGGGACTGAGCAATTTGAAGATATGGTTGTATTTCCAGCCCTCGTACCTGTAGTTTAAGGAAGTCCAGATTTGCTCATCTCCTGCTCTAATTGTGGAGGATATTGAACTAGGTGAGAACTTCCTTTTAGACAGTTTGTTAGAAGGTGCAAAAATCCTCAAGGAAGTCTTGGGGCTCTCCTGAAAAATACTCCTGGTAGAAAATGGGCAGAGGCGAGTGTTTTCTTGTGGTGATATAAATAACCATCTTTCTCCTTTCCCCTGGTTCCCTCCACCGGGAGAGAACTCATGGCGCATCTTCCTGAGGCTGAAGTCTTCCAGATTTGGTTGGTGTGTAATTCTTGTTTAATCCTTCATCTCAGGAGCTGCCCTCCTGTCAGAATGCAGGTCACTGTTCAAGAAACATCTCATTTGAAAATGTAAATGTTGGGGCTGCTGAGGACAAGGCCTTTTTTGGTGTCATCCTCAGTCACTGTTTTGCCATCCTGATGCTGTGTCGAAGGAAGCGATTCTGTTTCCGTGGAGCAAACTTCTCCAGCCGGATTTTTTTTCTGTAAACCGAAGTTGTTCTCAAATTCTTTGTAACATGTAACAAAAAAACAACTAAAATGTCTTCATGGAGGGAAACCCAGCTTTTCCAACAGGGTGACAAAAACTGGTTTCCCTAGTCCCGGTCTCATTCCTGCTTTGCAGCAGATGACATCACTGACCTTGGGCAAGTCTGTCAGTCCACTTCTCCTCACATTAACATCTGCTGGAGTTGCGTGTGGAGGCGTTTTTTGTAGACGCTCATTCAGTAGCTGCCAGCTTGGAAATGTCTGAGGAACGCGTGCCACATTTTGCAGGATACAAGCAGGGTCTGTTCCTGCTGTCTTCTTTCTGTTAGCAAAGGCAATTGTGCTGTTTTCTTCCCGTTTTGCCATCTCTCCTACTTCATTCCTGGCTGCAACAGCTCTTCAGGTAAGTGAGGTGCTGTGCTTGGGCTCTAACCTCTCTTTTCTGGACGTCAGGAAGGGAACTTCACTTTTGTGGTCTTCCAGGGCAGAAGTTTATGTGCCTTTGTGATAGGTCCCAGCTTTGATGACTTATCCATCCAAATTCCTGGGCTGGTTTTCCTTTGAGTCAAAATGATTGTTTCCTGCACCAGAATCTGCTGCTTGTACTTCTTTTAACAGCTTGTTTCTAGAACTAGTCTTGGGAGAGTGAGTTTTCTGAGGTTAATATCTCCATTTACAGGACTTGATATGGGAGATGGACTTTTCCTTTCGATACATTGATGTATATTTAAATTGTAATCTTTGAGTGCAGAGAATCCTCGGACCTGTAGTTTAAGGAGTGCTTGTTCTCCTAAGCTTGTTGCATGCTTAGAGCTTTCTCTAAGCAACAAAATAATGTGCCTGCTTGATTTGAAGGCTTAATTCTCTCCCTCAACTCCTCCCTCAGTTTTTTGTCCAGTTCTGAAGGGGAAGAGAGGATGACTGCAGTGGACGCGCTATCAGACAGCTCTGAAGTGGTCGAGATGGAGGATGTGCCTTCCCAATTCCAGGTGCAAAAGCATTCTTGGGATGGGCTGCGTGACATTATTCACAGCAGCAGGAAGTATTCGGGCATGATAGTGAACAAAGCTCCCCACGATTTCCAGTTTGTCCGGAAAACAGAAGAGTCCAGCCCGCACTCTCATCGTCTTTATTACCTGGGTAAGCCAGCGTGCCAGGCGCCGGGTGTGAGTGCGTTACGGGAGAGCTTCCAATCTAAACAGGCGGGGAAAAGGATGGGAGTGATCTCCGTTTCTGAGATGGGGGAACCGAGATTAAGTAACGTGGCGCAAGGTTTGCACGCTCAGCCTATAGCGAAGCCTGGAACTGAGGAGAAACCTCGATTTAAGCCCGGATGGGGGGAAGTGCCGCCTGGCCAGACTTACCTTGTGATGGAGGTACAAATGCCACGTCCTGTGGCAGCCCAGGCGATGAGGCAAGAAAAAGGATGTTCCTCAAATTCAGGACTTAGGAGAAATGGGATTTACTTGATTGATCAACCAGACTGACTTTCCAAGGAATTTGCTGTCAGTAATTACTCACTATATGTTGCAAGTTGTAGGTATTAATTGCGACGTGGTGGTGTCTCCCTGCTTTAAGTACCGTGTAGGTAAAACGCTTTCAGGAGTAGGGGGGGCAGAAAAAAAGATGAGGTGGGAATTAACTATTAATGGTATTCACGGGGAAATAGGACCAAGAGACAGCAGAACGCTGTGTTGTGCAGGTCCCTCATTATAGCCGGAGCCACAATGTAATTAGTGACAGAGTGGTTGGATTTTAGTAACTGGATAATTTTGTGGTCCGTAACATGGGAAGCTTTATAGACTATAAAGAGTTTGTTGTGCTTTGGGACACGAGCTGATTGTTACTGGCCCAGTAAAGAAATTGCCTGATGTGCAATTCCATACAGCGATGGCTTTCCTGAAGTAACCCTGCTTTTGTTCTCCTTTTTTTGGGTCTGTGAGCGTAGGTCACTGTAGGACATCGGATGCTGGATTTGAGGGACTGATTTGTTTTGTCATTAAGCAGCTCCTGTGTGTCAGTGACTTGATTTCTTACAGTTCCTGAAACATTCTTAGACACGAGTGCTGCTGTAAAGAGCAGTATCCAGAGTGAGCGTATTTTTCTTGTTGAGTCTGAACAGTGAGACTTCATTTAAAGCTGAATGTATTTCAAGGCCAAGTTGACTTTGATACAGTTCTTTATCTAGATGACTAAGGGTCTAATTGGATAATTTAATTAAAAAAAGAAAAAGTGTTCTTCTATTGTATGAAAAGGCAACCAGACCAGGTACCGGCTGGTTGGTTTTCTGCAGGGGTGTGACCGCTGTAGGAGCCAGAAGCAGGAATGAAGACACGCGAGTGTCTTTCCAGTGTTCTCTTCCTTAAGGAAATGCATAGAGCAGGTTGATCCATCATTTCAGATGAGAATCTGCCAGGTAACACCAGGGAACCTCTTCTCAGACATTCCTAATAAAGGGTAAACGCTGCTGCTTTTTCTTGCCGTAATGAGCATCTTTTGAGTTGCATCCCACGTGCTGTTAAATGCTCAGAACCCACTTCAACAGTTCATAAGTGTTTAACATCAGCGTGCTATTCCTGTCCCAATGTTAAATAACATTTTCAAGTTTTTGTGTGAACACTGCTAGCGACTGTGTGCCAAGGAGTAGGATGAAGAATTCTGAAGAACTTTGCTGTAGAAGTTGAATAATTTTCTTCACTTGTGAGCAGGGTTTAAAAGACATGGAGATGAGGTTCTTAGGGACATGGTTCAATGCCAGGGTTGGGTTTAATGGTTGGGCTCGATGATCTTGAGGGGCTTTTCCAACCAAAATTATTCTGTGATTTTTCTTGTAAGTGCTGATTGATTGTAGTCAGCCCGAGGTCACTGTAGAAAGTACTAATGTAATAAGGAGAAAGGAAGTCCAGGTCACAGTTGCATGGGTGCCAAATGTGTGTATATATAGTAATTTGTTCCTATCTGCAGTTTTTTCTAATTTGGACATCTGAAATCATTCTTGGGCTGTCCCCATAGAATTTTATGTTGTATCATGGCAGATGCTGCTTATATTAAACACCACATGCTCAGCACTTTGGTGTTTCTGTATCTCTGAGGATTATATGCTCACATATTGCTTTGCTTCCTGAGCACTTATTAATATTTCAGTTTTAAGTACTGCTGGGTTAATCAGCTCAGAACTCTTTCTGTTCTGCCCAGAACATGCACAGAGTAGACGATGTCAGGGAACATTTCCCTGTGCAAAATTCTGATCTAGGGAGTCTCTACGGCGTATGTAGAGGGCGAGTTGATGGTCTTTGATTGTTGTTAGAACTGCCAAAATCGTGTGTCAGGATATATTATTTTTCATTATTGTTTCAGAAATTGGATAAAGGCCAATTTGATTATTTGATAACCACAGTCAAAAGCTTATTGAAGATGACAAGGTCTTTTGACTGTGTCGTGTACTGTTTCCTATTGGAAGGGGCTCTCTAGAGCTTCCAGGCTTTTTCTTCCCCTCTTGCAGGACGGTGTATTTGCATGAATGAGGTCCCTGGAGCAAATTTCTGGCTGAGAAATGCGGAGAGTAATGTTGAGTCACCCATTCAGGGAGTGGCTTTTTTAGAATGAATCTGGGGCGTGGGCTGAGCAGTCCACAGAGAGGAAACTTGGATGTAACTAATTCTGAAGAGATTGCTTAGTGTTAAACCTGGCTTAGGGAAATTTCTGAATTAATATCTAAACTTAAATAATTTAGACATTATTCTGAGATCGAACTGAGAGCTGCTTGGACTGAGAGCTGGTAAAAGCCTCTGAACACTCCCAACCCCTCTGTTATCAAGGACTTTTTTTTTTTCCTTTTTCCAGTTTGCTCTTGGTCCTCTTTGTCCCAGCAAAGTAATCTTAAGTAGGATGATGCTTTTGTCCTCCTCATAGGAATGCCATATGGCAGCCGAGAGAATTCCCTTCTTTACTCAGAGATTCCCAAAAAGGTACGGAAGGAGGCCTTGCTACTCTTGTCATGGAAGCAGATGCTGGATCACTTTCAGGTAAACCGAAGCGTGAAGAGCCGGGGTTAACGGCGCTTGGGACGGTTTGGGTGATGTTGTGGGGCTGATGTGGTGGGTGCTGCTTTGCTGAACTGTAGAGCGTGTAAGACGCGGAGAACGGTGTCGGTAGGAGTGTATCGAGAATTGCTGTGCTTCACAACACAAAATAGTTACTTGTGTGTGTGATGGAGCTCATAGTGAGCGTGAAACAGCAGTGGATGTGATGAGCAAAGGGCTGACCGAGCAAGGAGGACTTGCTAAACCATCACAGAATCTCCCTCAGACTATAAACCATCAGGACAGGGCTCCTTTATTCTAAGTATCACGCTCAGTGGAACACGCATCTGTCATCTTTCCTGCTTTTAAGGAAGATGGGAAAGTTGAATTTAAACTGCTGCTTCTGCTGCAGGTTCTGTTGTGAGTGAACCAGAAAGGGGCTGAATTTTTCCTTTCCCTGATTTCAGTATCTCGATATCCTGTGTCACTAACAGCATTGATGAAGAAGAGAGTGGAGGGTGTTGCTCTTTCTTCCCTACTAGAAAGGTTCCTGCCGGAAAAGAATTTAGCTGTCTTGACCCCATTTGGATCACTAGTCACCTTCAGGGTAATTCAAGATCCCCGGAAGAGCTTTTGTTTGCAGTGTCTGACATGGAAACTGTTTGTGAAGGCTGTAGATAATGTCATTAAGCTAATTGGTTACATCTGATTTGCATAAACAGAGCAAGCACAACTGTCCTTGGTTCATGCTGAAGTGCTGACTGCAGAAATGATCAATTCACAATTCATCCCTCTTACGTAGAGGGGACTTTGGGGTGTATGATTGGTTTAGTCCTCCTGGGCAACACCTGTAGCCTGTGATTACGGACCGATGTGATGAGACTGCTGGTGGTTTTTGTCTGCTAGATCGTGTTTTGGGCATGCACATACTATCTGGTGCCGGTCTTGGAGCATTCCTGTTCTGTGAAAGTTTCTCTCCTTGCAAGTTCTTTCAGATTTTCCTTTCCTTCAATACTAGGCAACCCCTCATCACGGGATGTATTCTAGAGAAGAGGAACTCTTGAGGGAACGCAAGCGCCTTGGTGTTTTTGGTATAACATCTTATGATTTCCACAGTGAGAGCGGCCTATTCCTCTTCCAGGCCAGCAACAGCCTCTTTCATTGTCGAGACGGGGGCAAGAATGGTTTCATGGTGAGTCTGCTAAGGATTTTATGAATATCACCTGAAACGGACTTAATGTTTTTGGTTGGAAATGACTGCGCATCTGCATCTGTTTGGTTCTGGTCATTTTGCTTGTGTCTGGTCAGGGCTATGGTTACAGCTCATTTCACGTGCCTTTATTGTGAATACGAAGCTGGAAGCTGATTTGGTTCAGAGCTGTTTGTGTCTGTTGCTGTAGGTGTCTCCGATGAAGCCTCTGGAGATCAAGACTCAGTGCACGGGGCCACGAATGGATCCCAAGATCTGCCCTGCCGACCCTGCCTTCTTTTCATTCATTAATAACAATGATCTGTGGGTAGCAAATATTGAGACGGGAGAGGAGAAGCGGATGACATACTGCCATAAAGGTACCTGCTGCAAAAGGAAATTCCTCCTGACAGATTCAGGCTGGAATGGCTCTGGCTTGTTTCTCACAATCACATTCTTCTTTTGGATCAGCTTTTTTCAAGGAGATGTCAATGCAGTCTCATTTTTGTTCCTCTCCAGGCTTATCCAATGTTCTCGATGACCCTAAGTCTGCTGGTGTAGCCACTTTTGTCATTCAGGAGGAGTTTGATCGGTTCACGGGCTATTGGTGGTGTCCCACAGCTTCCACAGAAGGTCAGTGTTCTGCTTATCAAATTCTGATGCTGTAAGCGCTGCCGGCCCCTGCTATGAATGATATTTTGAGCAAGGTTTTCCTTTGGCCTGGGTTTGATCTGTGTCTGGGGAGGCCACCTGATGGAACAGAACACAGAAGGGATGTAATTGTGCTCTGAGGAGTATTTGCAGCTGGTCGCTCGGCGCTGCGGCTGCACAGGAGGCGCAGACTCTGCCGCAGTGCTCCAGGCGAGCCAGAAACAGCTGGAAAACACTCCAGCAAACATGCTCGCTATCTGTTCCCAGGTTCAGAGGATTTAAAAACGCTGCGGATCTTGTATGAGGAAGTGGATGAGTCAGAGGTGGAGATAATTCATGTTCCTTCACCTGCCTTGGAGGAGAGAAAAACAGACTCCTATCGGTACCCCAGGACGGGTAAGTGAAATACCGTGGGGCTGCTAATGCAGCTCTTGACTCCTGCTGGCAGAGGCAGTGGAATTTGTGCTGTAAACTTTGCATGATTAATCTAGGTACTTACTAGGATGGTAGAAGCTGCTTGTAAATGTCGAGGCCTAATTGAGTCTCTGAGCCCAAAATCTGCTGCAAGAAAGGAACGAGATTTAAAGTTCAGCTTAAAGGAAAGGATTGCTGAGAAGGTGAAATATATTGGTTGGCATATTGTGGAATGCATTTTTTGAATCCCTTCTTTCTTCCTCCTGAGAACATGCACAGCCAACTAGGCAAGGCAAAAGCAAACTTTTCCCATACCCAGAATGACTCCTGTGATTCCAGTGATGTTTGCTCACATACATAATTTGATATTTGTACATTCATGCGCAGCCATTTTAGCAGGACCAGGGGCGGTGCCTCTCTAGAAGCTGTATTGTGTATAGCCGTGGGGTGTTCAGATTGGTCATCTTGGTTTTCTTTCACTCCTTCTCTGCAGGCAGCAAAAACCCCAAGATTACATTAAAACTGGCAGAATTTAAAACGGACAGTAAGGGTAAGGTAAGTGATAACAGGGTTGACTCCTTCTGAAGCTCCCTAGAATGAAGACAAGGTCACTAAGAAATCTGAGCCAGTTTTACCCTTTGTTTTCATTCCTCTTGTAACACCTGGTTCTGTAACGTGTTTATTCAAGAAGCAGAAAAACTTTAAAATGCTGACAAGTCTTATTCTGGTGGAGAGGCAGCTGGGAGAGGGGAGGGAAGCGAGATGTCGGGTTCACCTGGTATATACCACGTCAGGAGGGTTGAAGCCCCATCTAATCCTGAGCTTCAGTCCCTGGCTGTCTCCTTTTCTGAGGCTGAATGCCAAAATCCTTTTGCTTTGAAGCTTGTTTTTCCCTTCTCCTCCTGCCATCACTTCTCCTGGCCTGACCCTTGCTGATGCCAACAGTTCAACTTCCTTGTTCTCCCATTCCCCTGAGCTGCTGTGGGAGGAGGTGAGGAGGTCTGGGAGTGGTTTGATTGGATCTCGGACCTTCCTTTTGCTGCAGATCGTGTGTGCTCAGGACAAGGAGCTGGTGCAACCATTTGCTGCGTTGTTTCCGACTGTGGAGTACATTGCCCGTGCTGGGTGGACCCGAGATGGCAAATAGTATGTATGGTTTTCTTCCAGACTAACGCTCTCAAAGGCTTCCCTGGCTGAACTATTGCAGGCCCTCAACGTGCTTTGTATTGTCATCATGACCCCAGTTTTAAAGCCAGAAATGGCACATGAATATTTTGGTTTCTTCAGTGTTACAACATCCTAAAAGTAGGAATTAATCAAATGTAGACTGGAGTGACAAGCTGTGGGATTTAAGTTACAACCACAAAGCTAAATGACATTGATATATTAAGCAGGCAGTCCTAGGGAATTATTTTGAGCTGAAGATGTTTAATGCAAGTACAATATGCTTCCTGCTGAAAATGAGAATGTCCCGTAAGCAGTTTTATCGTTGTTCATTGATCCGGTTTGTGATCAATGCCGAATGTATCATAGGGAAGCGGGCACGTTGCAGGGTTCCAAGTCCTTTGTGTGTGTGTACGGGGGGAAAGATTGCTCTGTGACCGTGAGCTCCCAGAGCTCGCTATCGCTCCAAATGCGACACACAGTTGGGTGCTGGCCAGCCTTACCCCAAGAGTTACAGAATTCACACCATTCTGATCGGTTTGAAATTTTAAAGCTCTTAATTTTTTCCCCCTCAAAAGCTTGCTTGTTAACTAGTTTCTGTCCAGATCAAGTTAAAGTGATTTAACTCCCTTTGAAGATGGCATCCTGTAACTCATCATTAATTTTCTGCTCTTGAAACTAAATTCGTACAGCTTTACAGAAGGTGATCCCTCCGGTGATCCTTATGTTCTGCACCGGAGCGTATCTAAATGTGCTGAACACATCAGTTCGTGAAATCCAGAGTCACGGAGATGTTAGGGCAGAACTGGCTCTTTTGAAAGTCTGTCTCAATGATGGAACTTCCCTTGATGCGCTTCCCGGCCTTGGGCAGCCGCACTGCAGCGCTGGTTTGCCGTCTGTCGTGCAGCACAGCACTGCTTCGAGTTCCTCGGGAGGAACAGGCTGAGACCGAAGCGATTCCATCGCTTGGTAGTTGTCTTCAGTCTGTGCCTTTCCCTGCTAGTGCAGCGTGTGATGAGGAAGCTACAAATGGATCACTTTAGTTCATCAGGAGCTTGCGAGAAAAACAAATAGTGCTTTTTGATGGAGGGGCTGTCGAAGGAAGAGTTCCGTTCTGGAGACGGGGTTCTGTTGACAGTGGTCCCTTGGAATAGACACCGGCAGATCTGTCAGACACTGTGTCTGAGCGATACTCCTGTGAAATACCAGAGTTGTCTGGCAATCCGCGCTTGTTGGCAAAGCTTCCAGGAGATGAGAAAGCGGCAGTGAGGAGGAAAGCTTTGCATTCAGATGCTTCTAAATAATTTCTGTTGGTAGGGGGAAACGGTTGCATGTTCTGAGTGTCAGAAAGGGGCATTTATTTTGTGGTGCTGACATTCACCTCCAACCCCTATCCCCAGCGCCTGGGCTATGTTCCTAGACAGACCTCAGCAGCGGCTGCAGCTCATCCTTCTGCCTCCAGCGCTCTTTATTCCAGTCCCAGAAAACGAGGAGCAGCGAGCCGAATTTGCCAAAACCGTGCCAGAAAACGTCCAGCCATTTGTGATCTACGAAGAAACCACTGACGTGTGGATAAATGTAAGAGGCTTGGGGCTGGGAGGAGAACACAGGCTGCCCCTTCCTCCCCATAGCTGACCATTTTCTTGTCGGCTGTGTGTCCACTATAGTCCATGCCTCAGCAAACTGCTTTGCTGCTCAGTAGTGCCAGATTCGGTGTTAATTCAGGGGGTTTGAGGATCCTGCCATCCCCTTGCAGTTGGAGCGGTTCATTTAATTAATTCTTGCTGACATTCTGTGTGAACACAGGCGTTTTGGACATGACACTTTTGGATGTAACATTGTCGTCCTGGTGGGGTTATTTTATTACAAAGATTAAACGGCTTCTTGGGGCATGAACAACCCTAATCCCTGGAATTTGTACTTAGGTGGGTAAGGGACAGGAAACAAACTTCAGTCTCTAAAATTAAGCATCGTGGTACTGAAGTGACAAAGGGACCTGGAGCTGGCACTGCGGCCTCCTCATCTGAGATGCTTCTCTGCCCTCTATTTTCCTTTGAAAACACAGTAGTTTAGCACCGACGCCCTTGGCTATGTCTTTGCCGGGTCAAAACAAATCACTCGTGGGTCTTTTGCCTTGTGTGACAGGTTCACGATATCTTCTATCCTTTCATCCAACCGGACGGAGAGGAGGAAGAGCTCTGCTTTATCCGAGCCAACGAGTGCAAAACAGGTTTCTGTCACCTGTACAGAGTCACGGCGGTTCTCAAGCAAGGCAGCTACGACTGGGTGCAGCCGTACGTCCACAGCGAGGGTAAGAGCTGCGCTTTGTCGGCGTTGCAGCTTTGGAAGCTCCCTCTCTGATTTGCTTCCCGTGTCTTTTGGAGAACACAGGGATTTATTTTCGTGTTTTTCATCTAGATGATTTCAAGTGTCCTATCAAAGAGGAGATTGCCCTGACTGGTGGGGAATGGGAGGTGTTGGCAAGGCATGGATCGAAGGTAGTGGTTATTTTTATTCTTTTTCCTGTGTTACAGCTCTGCATTGTCTGCCCACCGTCCTGGCCTAGGCCCTCTGTTAGGCCTGGGACCAGCTAGAACTGCTTAAGCTTCATTTTGTTTCTCTTTTTATTGCTGCTTCTGCTTTCCCCAGAAGTGCTGTAGTCGGTGCACATTGAACTGATTGCCTTTTCAATCAGACTTCAGATTGCTCCTTAGGTAAATCCCACAAGTGAGTCAGGCCATAAAAAAGGACACAAGGCTGAGGTTCAGAAGCAACAAAGAACGATTTTGTGGAGCAGCTTGGGATTGCTGCTTTTGCAGAAGCATTTTAACCCCGATGAGTACCGGTGAATTGGAAATACGTCCTAGTGCACAGAGTGAACTCTTGGTCTCCAGCTGATCCCTCAGTAGAGCCTTTAGGAAGAAGGCAGCTGGGGAGTATAAAACAATTTAGAATATGGAGAAACTAGATCTGTTGTTGGTTGCAGAATAGCCAGAAATGAATTTTTATTAATCTTGTAGAAATCTAGTGCCATTTTTTCTTGAGGAATTAACTCCAAGTCTGATCTTTAACGCTTCCAGCTGATTTCTGTCAAAATAAAGACCTTGTCTGTTCATTTCCAATTAATCTGATTTTCACTTCTCGCTTTTTAAAAGCCCTACAGCTCCGTGCATTTGATTTCTGCTGCTTTTTCTCAATCTGCAATTAACCTGCTGCCCTTCCCCATGTGGATTCTCACTGTACATGCTGTTGATTTTGGCCGCAGCTCTTCCCTGCATGTGTTACAGCTAAAATTGTGTTAGCAGCAATTATTTTGATGCATTTGTTGCTCCACAGGGCTCTGCCCGGTTTTCCTGGCCAATTGAGTTGGATATTTTTTTCCCTTTGCTGTCCACAGCAGTCTTCAGACCGTGGGTTAGTCAGAAATAGCATTTGGGCTCCAGCATTTGGAAACTGTAAGGTGGAAAACAGTTTGGTGACTGTTGCTGGATCGATGCAGTATTTAAAAGCTGTTGTCTCTATTCTTGGCTGGCCGGGTGGTTTTTAGAAACAGCTTTGTCTGGACATTAAAAACATACTTAATGTGGCTTGAAGTTTGGTACTGTTAGAGCTATTAGACTGATCCTTCCACAGATGGGGATTCATTATCATGGTTGCTGGAAAAAATATACCTATACCCTTATAATCCAGACATACTACAGGATGATACTGTATTTAAGCACAGAATGTTCCTTGTTTCACCTGTGGGGGACAGGGCCCACCTTAGTAAGCAAATGCTTTGAGTCTCTCAGAAAAGCTGAGAAATTGCTCTTTATTACTTGGTTGGACTCTGTGCGGTTCTCCGTAAGCGCTGCATGTGTTTTCTCTCGCCTTTGGAATCAACAGGCGTTGCGTGCGGTCCCCGGTGCCACCAGCAGCCTGTCATGGTTTATTTGTGCTTCACGCTGACTCTGCCTGGGGCCAGGCTGGTTGAACTGGCAGAGGAGCAGCAGTTGTCGCCCTTCTGTCACCGAGCCCTCTCTTCTCCACACAGATCTGGGTCAACGAGGCCACGAAGCTGGTGTATTTTCAAGGCACGAGGGACACCCCGTTGGAGCACCATCTCTACGTTGTCAGCTATGAGTCTCCTGGAGAAATCGTGCGACTCACCACGCCGGGCTTCTCCCACAGCTGTTCGATGAGCCAGGTTTGTTGTTTCTTAGATGAAAACCACTCTCATCTCCTGACTGACAGGGATCCTGACTGGGAACGGTGATGAATCATGACCAGTTATGAGTCCTGAGGGCTTCTGTGTCGTGGTTGAGATGTGGGAGCTCTTGTCTGAGAACTGTGCAGAAGAAATTAGATGTGGGAAACGAAAGACCTGGTTCCCCCGAACTCTTCTCTCTCCCGTCTGCAGAACTTTGACATGTTCATCAGCCACTACAGCAGCGTGAGCACTCCGCCTTGCGTGCACGTCTACAAGCTCAGCGGCTCCGATGACGACCCGCTCCACAAGCAGCCCAAGTTTTGGGCCAGCATGATGGAGGCGGCCAGTAAGTCCCATAGAACGTATTGGTGATGGGTTGTGTCTGTGATGCTCTTCCTACCAGTGGTAGCCAAAGTGATGGAGAGGGAAGTGACCCGAGTAACTTCACTCTGAGGGAAAAGGAATTGTTTTACCTTGCAGGGGTACCTTAGTGGGTAACTCATCCAGGAAATGGTTCATGGGCTTTTAAGATGTTATTGTTTCATGCTTTGAGGGAATGCAGTGCTCCAGGGTGCAGGGTTTATATGGCTGTGGGTTTTGCTGTTTAGCAAGCGATAGGGTGAGAGGAAACGGCCTCAGGTTGCGCCAGGGGAGGTTGAGGTTGGATCTGGGGAACAATTTCTTCCCCAAAGGGCTGTGGGGCATTGGAACAGGCTGCCCAGGGCAGTGGTGGAGTCACCATCCCTGGAGGGGTTGGACAGATGGAGATGAGGTTCTCAGGGACATGGGGCAGTGCCAGGGGTGAGGGAACGGTTGGACTCCATGATCTTGAGGGTCCTTTCCAACCAAAATGATTCTGTGATTCTGTATTCACGACTTGTTTGAAGAGGGAGGGGGCAAGTATCTGAGACGCAGTGGCTAATTCATTCTAAGACTGTAGGCTTTAAAGATAAAGCTCACAGCAGCACCTGAACCTCTCCTGCAAATATTTTTTCCATTTTACCAATTCCTGTTTTTCACCTTCCACATCTTGCTGCTGCGGCAGGGCATGCTTTGTCTGAGAACACCCACTGCTTGTGTTTTCTTGGGTGGTCCCTTCGCTCTTTATATGGCCTATTTCCCTATGCAGGCAGAATGAGGCTGCTTGTTTCCCAGTGAGAGACGTTGTGAAGGCTTGGAACAGTTTGATGTGGAAAGAGCCCTGACTGGGGTCAAGTTTGAGTAGAATGAGCTTGTTCATCAGGGTAGGAAGCAGAGCCTGCTGCCGTCAGTGCATCGCTCGTGTCTGAACTTCCTCTGCAGGTTGTCCCCCAGATTACATCCCACCCGAGATCTTTCACTTCCGCACTCAGGCAGATGTGGAGCTTTATGGAATGGTCTACAAACCTCATGATGTCCAGCCTGGGAAGAAGCATCCCACGGTGCTCTTTGTGTATGGAGGCCCTCAGGTAATCATCCAGATTGTTGGCTGTGGAATTGCTGTCCAGGGCAGAGCTCTGCGTAGCTCAGTCGTGCATCAAGACTTAAGCTTTGGTCAGCACTGAGCACTGGATCTTGGTTCTGACCTCTGCTTCAAACCTCAGGTCATTTCTCCAGCACTCAGGCTGATTTGCGTGGCTCCGATTGCTCAGTTAGCAGCTGCCATCCGCCTTGGGGTCCTGCGCAGTGGGACAGACAGAGGAAAGTACTGGAAAGCGGCTGCTCAGCTTTGAAACTTTCCTGCCCTCCTTTGCAGGTGCAGCTAGTGAATAACTCCTTCAAAGGAATCAAGTACTTGCGGCTGAACACGCTGGCGTCCTTAGGCTACGCTGTGGTGGTGATCGATGGAAGGGGCTCGTGCCAGCGAGGACTCAAATTTGAAGGGGCCCTGAAAAACCAAATGGTAACGTACTTTTTGTTGATGAATCTCTGCTCGTTTGCTCTAAGGCTGCATGTTTCCTGTGCGAGCATTGTTCTGTCCCAAGTTTCTGGATTTAGAAAGCCACTAACTTGAGCTTCCTTGTTGCCTTTTAGGGTCAGGTGGAGATCGAGGACCAGGTGGAAGGTTTACATTATGTAGCAGAAAAATACGGGTTCATTGACTTGAGTCGGGTGGCCATACATGGCTGGTCGTACGGGGGTTTTCTCTCCCTCATGGGTCTCATCTGTAAACCCAATGTCTTCAAGGTGAGTCCAGGTGTGGGGTTGTCGTCTTGGGGCCCTTTCCTTTCTCAGCGTCTGGAACTCTTGGTGTATGGAGTTGGCTTTTTCTGCCTGATGTTTCTGGTGGATGGGTAAAAATGTCCCTCGGACCTGCCTGTAGCTCCTGGCTACGTTCTGCTTACAGGTCATACCTGTCTGAGGCTCAACGGGGTCATTCCCCAGTGTTTCCTAGTGGAGGAATTAGCCTAGCATCCAATAAGATAACTGATGAGCTGTTCCTCATCCCCTTCCCAAGTCCTCAGTGCAGTTTCTGAATCATTCCAGAAAGGAGAAGAAGCCTTTAGTGCTGGTGTGCAGGAATTTGCCCCATTGTGATTATAAGAGAAATAGCACAAAGAGAAATCTGGATTTTACGTGGGTTTGTTCTGGTCTGAGTGCCAGAATAGTCCAAAGACTATTTTTTTTTTCTGCCTCTTGAGGAAGACAAGGAACCTTAAGCTCGTTAGCACGTGATAATTGAGGCTGTCTCCTGCCACCTGTTTGTTTGACAGATTGCTATAGCAGGTGCTCCTGTCACAGTTTGGATGGCATATGACACCGGCTATACTGAGCGGTACATGGATATCCCAGAAAACAACCAGCAAGGTTACGAGGCTGGCTCTGTGGCATTACACGTAGAAAAGCTTCCCAATGAGTGAGTACTGCGGGGTTGAGTGATCCGCGTCAAAACCTGCTCCCGAGTCCTGGTGGTGCCACCAGCTGCACCTCTGCTGAGTCCCAAAAGAAGGGGTGGATTGTGATCCCATTTCAGTTGAACTCGTGTGGCCGGTCACTGCCTTTTGCAGCAAACTGGGGCTTTGGAACCACTCTGCTGTGAGGAGAGTTGGGGTGTTCAGCTGCAGAAGAGAAGCTCCGGGGAGACCTTAGTGTGGCCTTTCTTTACTTAAAAGGGGTCCATAAGAAGGATGGGGACAGACTTTTGAGCAGGGCCTGTTACAATAGGACAAGGGGTGATGGTTTTAAACTAAAAGAGGGGAGATTCGGGATGGATATCATGAAATTGTTGGCCCTGAGGGTGGTGAGAGCCTGTCCCAGGTTGGCCAGAGAGGTGGTGGATGAACCATCCCTGGAGACATCCCAGGCCAGGCTGGACGGAGCTCTGAGCAACCTGAGCTGGTGCAGATGTCCCTGCTCATGGCGGGGGTGGCACTGCGGGAGCTCTGAACATCCTTCCAACCCAAACCATTCTGTGATTGTACCCCCAGCCCCTTTGCTGGGGCAGGGCTGAGGACCACGACTGGTTTACGCTGTTCTGACTGCCCATCCGGTGCTCAGTCTCAGCTTGCTGTCCAGCAGCTCTTTTCATGCTATTTCTCATCCCATCTCCAGGCCAAATCGTCTGCTGATCCTCCATGGCTTTTTGGATGAAAATGTGCACTTTTTTCACACCAACTTCCTGGTATCACAGCTAATCCGGGCTGGAAAACCTTACCAGCTACAGGTAGGAGGGACAAGAGTGAAGTGGGAAGGTCCCTTAAATCTGGAAAGAGAAAAAGTTTTCTGCTGTGTGTCTGGAGGCGGGAGAAGGTGGAGGCAGATGCTCCCACATCTTGTTGCAGTGCAGATGACAGCAAATGCTTAGTTTGACTCGGAGAGGTGGCCGGGAGGTGGCACTGTGGGTGTTTCGTTGCTGGTAGATGTGGCCTGTATCTAAAAGCATTTGCACAGGGCTCCTGCCCTCAGGCCTGGAACTTTCCTTCTTGACTGAGCTGTTGCCGTCTCACTTGGCTGGTGGCAGCAGAGGTGGCTGAGGAGCCTGGAGAAGAGAAGCTGAGAGGGATCTGATCAATGGGATCAATATCTCAGGGGTGGGTGTCAGAGGACGGACCAGACTCTGTTCAGTGGTGCCCAACGCCAGGGTGAGGGGCAGCGGGCACAGACTGAAACACAGGAGGGTCCATCTGAACAGGAGGAGAAACTTCTTTGCTGGGAGGTGCCAGAGCCTGGACCAGGCTGCCCAGAGCGGGTGTGGAGTCTCCTTCTCTGAGACATTCAAACCCGCCTGGCCCGACCTGTGTGATCTGCTCTGGTGACCCTGCGTGAGCAGCGCTGGGCTGGGGGATCTACAGAGGTCCTGCAACCCCAACCAGGCTGGGATGCTGTAGAAAGGGCTGATGTGAGGGGAGGCTTGTCAGCGCTGAACGAGCTGCTCCTGACTAACCGCCCTGTCTCTGCTTCCGCACAGATCTACCCCAACGAGAGACACAGTATTCGGTGCCCTGAGTCCGGAGAGCACTACGAAATCACGCTGCTGCACTTTCTACAAGAATACCTCTGAGAGCACAAGCCTCTGCAAACTGGACACTGACAGCTCGCCTTCCCCAGCCCGTGCCCGCCGCTACCACCCCCTCGCCAGCCATCCCACCCCAGCACAACGGGCTGAGAGCCCCGACCGGGCCGGGTGTCCCCCCGAGCGAGGGGGGAGGCTGGAGGGCACCTTCCCTTTGGACAGTGCCACCTTCTTTCACTTCCCAAGCTGGAGTTTTGCTCCTGCTCGGCTGCTCGTCCTGTTCTCTCCTCTGGCCTGGCTGTTAATGCTTTTTTTTTTTTTTTTTTTTTTTTTTTTTTTTTGCTGCTACTCCCTCTCTCCTGGGAATCCATGGACCGTGGTCTCTCTCCCAAGGTTTGTGTCCATCTCTCTCTCCCTCCATCCTTTTCCCCTCCCTCTGCGGTTCCCATACTCTCACCTGTGAGAACTCAGTGCCTGTGTTGGAAACGGAAGAGCCGAATCAGCAAGCTGCCTTAAGCCAGGACTGGGAGGGAAGACAGAACTACCTGTCGTTAAGCCCCAGGGGAGCCAATCGCTGCTGCTGCTGCTGTGTCCTGGCCCTGCTGCGACAACGCGGAGCCCTGGGCTGTGAAGGGAGCTCTACAGAAGCATGCAACACTAGTACCTTTCTATTTTTTTTTTTTTTCAGTTTTAATTTTGCAGAGCAGATGGAGGAAGCGGCTGGGGTCGGTTACGGCGTCCTCAGAGACCTTTCTCTCATGGCCGCTCACGAGCAGAGTTGTGCCAACAGGTAGCGCGGCAGCTGGAGCAGCTGGCTGCAACCCGAGATCACCTCTCTGGAGATCAACAGCAGCTTTTTGGGTTTTTTGCAACGCAAGATGGATGATATTTATGCAAATCCTCCCTCCCTCCGGTCTCTGCCCACCTTTCTCCTCCCTGAGCTTTCCGATGTGCACTGAAATTGGCTTTGCTTCAGTTCTCTGCGGGTCAGTGACTGTTCCCCTTGCCCGTCTACTCAGCAAATGCTCTCTTCTGGTTTTTTATTTACCTGGTCAACAGGAACTGCAGTTCTGGTGAGGGGGATATTGAGCAATTGCACCTCAGGGGAGCACATACCCCCCTCAAGCCAAGGGTTCTGCCAGGGGCAAAAAGGAAAAAAAATCCAAACCCAAATGAACCACGTTGACTTGCCCTGGAGTATTTTAAGTGCGTATTATGAAAAGAAAATATTTTTATGGATTCTTATTCTTTTATAATTATGAGTGTAAGATGTAGCGACTCATTAAAATATTGGAAAGAGACATTTGTGCTTGTTTTTGGAGTGCAGGAGGGGGCTCGGGAGGAAGCAGCAGCTGGCTGCCCATCGCCAAAGCCGTGTCTGTGCTGAAAGCAAAGCGCTCTGTTCGGTTTCTGTGCCGAGCGCTGGAGAGAATATTAAATCCCTGATCTTCCTCGGGGGGAAGCACGAGCCGTGCGGGTGGAGACTGGGGAATCCTGGACCGTGTTCTTGGCTCTGCGTGACCTTGGGCGAGTCGGACGCCTTGTGTTTGGCGGCACGGGCGCTGGGGTTGGTACCGCGCCCTGACTCCCGTGACCCAGGGGGACGCAGCTGCTCGGATCCCAGCGCTTCCAAAGTCCCGTCCCACGCTGGGACTCGGGGAGCTGCTCTGTGCAAGTGCTGGGCCTGCCTGTGCTCGCCCTCCCTGAGCTCAGCGCTTGCAAAACCCGGCCTTGCTCTTTCTTCTTTCTGCGCAAGGCTCAGGCGTTCGTTAATCCGCTGTTAAATGCCCTGAGGATGCGAGCTGGAGGCTTCTGTTTGAAATGCAAAGCATCTTACAGCTGGAGGTTTTGTTTTCTGGATACGAGCGTATTTGTTGCCCCGCTTCTTGTCCCCGTGCCCAAATAATCGTCCCCGCTATTGCGGTTGTGTTTTAGCTGCGGCCGCGCACCCTGTTGAGTAACCCCGGAGCAGTTTTTGAGGTCAGAGGGGCGGAAGGGGACACGATGGAGGAAGTTGCACATCTCTGAAGTTTCCTTGAGAGAAATCCACAGACAGAACAGTCGATCCCCTTTCTCCCTGCTGCCCTTAGAGCCGGGTGGGTGCTGGTGCATGGTAAGAAGCTTTATTTTACAGGGTTTGCTTCTTTTCAGGCTCTAACTGCTTTTTTCCTGCCCTAAAAGAGCAAGTGTTTCCTAAAATGTCTGCAACGCACTCTCAAAATGCTTTTGTCTAAAAGAGTTTACAAATCCGTCAGCTCCTTTGATTCTCCAAGCTCCTTCTGAAGCTGCAGGATTATTTAACGCCATAAAAAAGGGGGGGTTGGTTTTCTTTTTGAGGCTTGAGAATCCTGAGAAGGCATTAACTGGGAAATCGCCCACCGCAATCCTGAGCTTTTTCAACATGGAACGGGCTCTTCCGAGGGGATTGAAATACGAATGATGTGGGAGGCGATGGCGGGATGAGCCGCAGTGCAGCCCCGGTTCAGGGTGTTTCTCTCGGTGCAGCCCCGGTTTGGGGAGTTTCTCTCGGGTAGAGGATTCACAGCTGCAACCTGAAGTTGAGATAATTTCCTGAGCAAGGGGTAACGGCCGGAGGAAGTGGCGGGTGCTGGGGAAACGGGGCAAAAAATGGCTTTTCCTCAAGAACCTGGGACTAAGCATGAGAGCAGCTTGGGAAGCATTTCTCCCACGAAAACCCAACACGTGGGGCTTTATTTTTAGGTGGAGGATGTAGATAGAGAACAGATGTTCTGGAGGGCTTATTTTTAAAACAAAAACACAGCTCGAGTGACAAAATTAGCTCAGAAGGCGCGTGGAATCAAGGTGGGATGACGGCGCCTGCAAAGCCACGTCAATGGAAACTGTGCGGGGCAATTAGGGGCGTCTCGGGCATTTGATCTCTGCTCCCGGCCGTGAGTTGCGTGGCTTTACCCCCAGAATAACTGAGGTTGCTCAGAAATACCAGGGTCCATGAAAGGAGGCGGTGAGGGGGGTGTGATGCGAGGAAGACAAATGGCTGCAGCGCAGGGGGGGCCGGGATGGGGCTGGGGAGGGCGGCGTGTGGCCGCTGGCACAAAGAAAAGAGTGTAAAGTGATATTGGAAAATCCTCGCGGAGGGGTTTTGGTGAAGCACATACGCACGGGCCGACCGTTGCGCTGGGACAGATGCGAGGCTTCAGTCACCGGCGTGGAGAGGCAGAAAAACGTCTGCTCTCCGGTTCCAGCCCCTTGCTCGGAGGCTGGTGCGGTTGCTGCTGGTGCAGATTTCCTCCGGCTTTCAAGTGGAAACAGCTTCGTCCCGGCCCAGCGGCCGCGGCTCCTGCTCCGCCGAGCTCTTGTGCTTTGTCTGCATTTGCCTCCTCTGCCGTCCAGGCTCTGCTCTCACCGAGCTGCTTGTTCCTCTCCTGTAAAGGACAGTTAAATGCCACCCAAAGGACAGCTGGGACCTCCTGAAGCTCCTGTCACAGCAGCAGCGCGACCGCACAAAAGCTGATCCCGCTGATAGAACCAGCATAGAATCCCAGAAGGGTTTGTGTTGAAGGGCCCTTCCCAGCTCCCCCAGTGCCCCCCCTGCCACGAGCAGGGACATCTGCACCAGCTCAGGTTGCTCAGAGCCCCGTCCAGCCTGGCCTGGGATGTCTCCAGGGATGGTTCATCCACCACCTCTCTGGGAACCTGGGCCGGGCTCTCACCACCCTCAGGGCCAACTATTCCTTCCTTGTATCTAGTCTAAATCTCTCATCTTTTGGTTTAAAACCATCGCCCCTTGCATGTGTGCCTTGGCCGCTGTTTGCATTTCTATGCCTCCCCCTGCACCTCAAACCTGGGTTTAGGGGAACTCATCCTGCTCCCAGCCCAGCCGCTGCCCATGGGGCTCAGCCCAGGGTCCCCCTGACCCCAGTGTCACCGTTGCCCCCCAGCCGGGTGCCATGTCCCCACGGCTGGGGCTGCTGCTGGCCCTGCTGGGCTGCACCGCGGCGCTGGACCCGGCGCTGGAGGAGGCCTGGGAAGGGTGGAAGAGCCTCCACGCCAAGGAGTACCCCGAGGTAGGTCCTGTCCCTCCCGGCACACGCTGGGGCTGGCTCTGGGGGGGTCTCACCCAGAGCCACCCATGTGCCCCCACCCCATCCCATGTCCCTGTGCTCCCGGGGGGCATTTCTGATCCCTCTGCCCCGGCAGGAGGTCGAGGCTGCCCGGAGGGAGGTTTGGGAGAAGAACATGCGGCGCATCCAGCAGCACAACTGGGAGGAGTCACAGGGGAAGCACCAGTTCCGTCTGGAAATGAACCACTATGGGGACCTGGTACCTGCCCCGGGGACACCCCAAACCTGGGATTGATCTGGGACCTCTTGATGCACCCAGGGCTGGATCTGGGGATCTGGGACCTCTTGATGCACCCAGGGCTGGATCTGGGGATTTGGGACCTCTCGATGCACCCAGGGCTGGATCTGGGGATCTGGGACCTCTTGATGCACCCAGGGCTGGATCTGGGGATTTGGGACCTCTTGATGCACCCAGGGCTGGATCTGGGGATCTGGGACCTCTTGATGCACCCAGGGCTGGATCTGGGGATATGGGACCTCTTGATGCACCCAGGGCTGGATCTGGGGATCTGGGACCTCTTGACACTCCTGGGGACCAGCTACCCCACCCCACTGGGAGCTGTGGGTGCCCCTGGGCCTGGGCTGTTTCCCGGGGCTCAAACGGCCGGTGGGGACCCGCGGTGCTGCCAGCCGGGCACTCGTGGCATCACATGTGTTTTCTCTTGGTGACCTGCAGACAGACGAGGAGTTTAACCAGCTCCTGAACGGCTTCACGCCGGCGTGGCAGGAGGAGCCGGCGCTGCTCTTCCAGGCGTCGGAGGCCGTGAAGACCCCGGCGGAGGTGGATTGGAGGGCCAAGGGCTACGTGACACCCGTAAAGAACCAGGTGGGCATGGGGTGGGGGGCCGGCCAGGGCCGGGTGTCTGGGCGGCAGAAACAAGCAGCAGCGTCCCCCCAGCACCAAAACCAGAGTAACCCAGAGAAGCAGCTCCTGTGGTTTTGGCTGCTGCAGTTTTGCAGCCGAGGAGCTGGAGAGCAGCAGTGGGGGCGATGGGATCCCAGCGCGGTGGGTTCGGGGTGGCGCTGTGATTGCTCGGCTGTCCCCATCCCACCCAGGGGCACTGCGGGTCGTGCTGGGCGTTCAGCGCCACGGGGGCTTTGGAGGGGCTCGTGTTCAAGCGGACGGGGAAGCCGGCGGTGCTGAGCGAGCAGAACCTCATCGACTGCTCCCGCAAGCTGGGCAACAACGGCTGCCATGGCGGCTACATGACCCGCGCCTTCCAGTACGTGCGGGACAACGGCGGCTTGAACTCGGAGCACGTCTACCCCTACGTGGCCACGGTAAGGGACACGGGTGGCCCTGGGGACACAGGTCCCAGCGCCAGTGTCACTCTGTCCCTCCTCTCAGGACACCTCCAGCTGCCGATACAACCCGCGGGACAGGGCGGCCAACTGCTCGGCCATCTGGCTGGTGGCCCAGGGCAATGAGACGGCGCTGGAGCAGGCGGTGGCCACCGTGGGCCCCGTGTCTGTGGCGGTGGACGCCAGCGGCTTCCACTTCCACTTCTACAAGTCAGGTACTGTCTCGGTCTTCGTGGTGTGGACGGGTAATTGAGGCAGGGCTGCCTCGCTGTGGGAGTGGGTGGTTTGCTGAGTCCTGGGGGAACAGGACCCACCATCCTGCCTTTGCCCGGAGAAGAAGCGACCGGAGCTGGTTGCCCCGCTCTGCTCTCCCCAGGCGTCTTCAGCAGCGTGTTCTGCAGCCAGCGGGTGAACCACGGCATGTTGGCCGTGGGCTACGGCACCGGCCAGGACAACGGGCGCAACGTCAGCTACTGGATCCTAAAGAACAGGTCAGGGCTGAGGGTGTCTGCGCTGGGGAGGCCAAACCTTGAGTCCTGGGGGCAGTTTTGGGCCCCTCACGCCAAGAAAGGCCTTGAGGTGCTGGAGCGAGTTGAGAGCAGGGAACGGAGCTGGTGAGGGGCTGGAGCACAAGTGTGATGGGAGCGGCTGAGGGAGCTGGGGGTTCAGCTGGAGAACAGGAGCTGAGGGGAGACCTTCTGATCTCTGACCTGCCTGAAAGGAGCTTGGAGCCAGGGGGGGTTGGGCTCTGCTCCCCAGGAACAAGCGCCAGGACCAGAGGAAACGGCCTCAAGTTGCGCCAGGGGAGGCTGAGGTTGGATCTGGGGAACAATTTCTTCCCCAAAGGGCTGTGGGGCATTGGAACAGGCTGCCCAGGGCAGTGCTGGAGTCACCATCCCTGGAGGGGTTGGACAGACGGAGATGAGGTTCTCGGGACATGGGGCAGTGCCAGGGGTGGGTTATGGTTGGTCTCTGATTTCGAGGGTGTTTTCCAACCCAAACGTCTGTCCCTGCAGCTGGTCGGAGCTGTGGGGCGAGCGGGGCTACCTGCGCCTGCTGAAGGGAGCCCGCAACCAGTGCGGGGTGGCCAACCAGGCCAGCTTCCCCTCGCTGTGACCGGGACGGCCCTGTCCTGCTGCGGATCCGCAGCCGCCGCCTTCTGGGGAAAAAAAAAAAAAGGGCTTTTTATTTGCGTGTGGTGAGAAGCAATTAAAAGCGGTACAGCTAATCGCTCTGCGCCTGCGAAGTGTGACCGGGCAGGGTTTGGCGGCCGACGCAGCCGGTGCTTTTCCTGGTGGGAAAGGCAAAGCTCCCCCCGTGTGATGCTCATCAAACGGCGCCTTCTCGGTGCTTTTTCCTCCCAGCCCCTCCATCTCCTTCCCCTCTCACGGCCCCTTTATTCTTCCAGCTGAATCCCACCGGCCAGGGCTGGATTTTCTGGCCAACAACGCCGCCCTTGCAGACCCGGTTCTTTTATAAACAGCCCTTTATCCCATTAAACCTGCGCGACAAGGCAGAAAATGAACCATTCCCCCCGGAATCCTGCTTTTTATTTCCTCTCTTTCCTGAATAATCTGGGGCATTTGGTGCCGCGCACAGGCCGGCAGGCTGGAGGGAGGCAAGGCCGGGGTGACAGGGGATCAGGGACTCTGGACGTGGCCAGTGGCAGCACGGGGACCCCAAAATGTCCCATCGCTGCCCCCAAATGTCCCATGGCTGCCCCACATTCCCTGTGGGCACAAACACACAGCAGAGCCGTGGCGCAGCCCCAGGGCCACTGGCTGCTGTCTCCGTGTCCCCTCGCCCCCGTGGTCCCCTGTCCCCAGGGTCTCCTGTCCCCACCGGCCCCCCAAGGGTTAACCCGCCCGGGCTCTGTGCCCACATCCAAGATGGCCGCCCCGGCGCCCGCTGCCCGCGTTGACCCCGCCCGCCCGCCGTAGCGCGGGCTTCCTTTCCAAGATGGCGGCGCCCAGCGAGAGGAGCGGCCGGCGGCTGTGGGCCGCGCTGCTGCCCGCCGCCCTGCTGTGCCTGGCGGCCCGGGCGGCGGAGGAACCGAGCACGGCCGAGTTCGACGTGCGGCCCGGCGGGGAGGTTCATTCCTTCGCCCGGAGCCTGGTGAGGGGGCGAGAAGGGGAAAGGGGTGAGGAGAGAGTACGCGCCTCTCACTGATTGGCTGCGGCGCACGTCGCTCCCGCTTCCCGCCGCGGGGATTGGCTGCCAGCGGGGGAAGGCGGGACGGGGGGGGCGGATCCGGGTCGGTTGCTAGGGGCTGGTTGCTAGGGACGGGGGGACCCCACCTCTGCCGGGGGATCCCCAGGGGGAGAGGGGCTCCCAACGGGGGTCTCCAAGAAAAAGGGGATCCCCGAAGAGAAGGGGTTCCCCAGGGAGAAGAGGCTCCCCAAGGATGGAGGGAAACCCAGGAAGAAGAGGGTCCCCAAGGAAGGAGGGGACCCCCAGGGAGAAGGGGATCCTCAAGGAGAAGGGGATCACCAAGGGGGGTTCTCCAGCAGAAGGGAGTCCCTAAGGAAAATGAGTCCCCAAGGTGGGACAGTCACCATGGCGAGGAGGTGCCATGGGAGGGAGGCTTGAATGGAGCGTGTCCCCCAAGGAGAAAGGGGGTTCCAAGGGGGGTCTCCAAAGGCAGGAGGGTCCTAAGGAGGAAGGGGGTCTCCAAAGAGAAGGTGTTCCCCAGGGAGAAGAGGCTCCCCAAGGATGGAGGGAAACCCAGGAAGAAGAGGGTCCCCAAGGAAGGAGGGGACCCCCAGGAAGAAGAGGATCCCCAAGGAGGGAGGGAACCCCCAGGGAGAAGGGGATCCTCAGGGAGAAGGGGATCCTCAGGGAGAAGGGCGTCTCCAAGCGGGGTTCTCCAGCAGAAGGGAGTCCCTAAGGAAAATGAGTCCCCAAGGTGGGACAGTCGCCATGGCGAGGAGGTGCCATGGGAGGGAGGCTTGAATGGAGCGTGTCCCCCAAGGAGAAAGGGGGTTCCAAGGGGGGTCTCCAAAGGGAGGAGGTGCCCAGGGGGAGGGGTCACCAGGGGAAAGGAGTCTGGAAGCAATGAGGTCCCCATGGGAAGGTGAATCACCAAGGGGAGGGGACCCAATGGAGAAGGGGGTCCCCAGAACACACAGTCCTGCTGACACCCCAGGGGTCCCCAGCGCCGGCCGCTCCAGACGAGGACGTGGTGTGTTGTCCTCCTTGGTCACCTCCGGGGTGACACCTGAAGTGTCCCCAGATCTCCCATCCTCGCCGGGAAGCAGCTGATGGTGAACAAAGAGAAGGTTCTGCTCGAGCGTGGCTGCTTACCATTGTCTTCTCTTCCAGGGGGATTACACCTGCACCTTCACATACTCAGCTCAGGGAGGAACCAACGAGGTGAGTCGGGAAAACCTTCAAGTCTCTGGAGAACAGGGAGTGACATTTTCATACCCAGTTGGTAGGAATGGCCTCACAGGCATAAATCCTGTGTTCTTTAGGAGGCTAGAGGGGTTTTGCAGCTTTTGCAGCTCATCTGGCTGCTGCACTGAGTGCTATTCAGATATGCATTTCTTACCTGCAAGTCCTGTTAGAATCAGGTACTTTTAGCACAAAGGGAAACGAAACTTTTAACTCTTTTCTGTAACTGTATTAATGGAATTATGGAGAGGAAGGGCAATCAGGCCTTGAGCTTTGTGCAATGCAAAGTAAAAGGGGCCATCCACAACTGTTGCGTAGTTGTGTTATTTTCTAAAATTGGTTGCAACTCGCTGTGCCTGCAGCTGGGAGGGGAGGTGACTGGCCTTGGGGGCAGCGGAAAGCACGAGGCTCTTCCCCACATTAACTCTTTGGACCTTTTTGCCCTCTGCAGCAATGGCAGATGAACGTTGGAGTCAGCGAGGACAACCTGCTCTTCTCCTGCTCCATCTGGAGGTTTGTTCTTTAACCCCGAACTCTGAGGGAAAAGCAACAAGAAGGCAGGTGGGATCTGGGCCAGGGACCCTCCTCCCAGGCCATGGGTGCGAAATGCTGCGTTCCCCCCTCGCCAGCCTCTGCACTAGATGGAGCTCCAAGAGAGCCAGAGGTGGCTGTGAATCCTGAGCTCGTCTGCACCTCCGCCCTCTCTGCCCGTGTCAAAAACTCTCCTTTCTTGTTTCAGGCCCCAAGGGAAGTCTTATCTCTTCTTTACCCAGTTTAAAGCTGAAGTGAAAGGAGCCAAGATAGAGCACGCCATGGCTTATGTAAGTCCCAGCTGGTGTGCGGGGGGGCTGCTCTAACACATGAATTGGACGTGGAAAACATTTATTGGACATCTGTGCAATAAAATGTACTCTGCCACATCCCTAATTAGAGAGCGGTGGCAGTCAGGAGAGTGGCCGCAGGTGGGTTCTCCTGCTCTGTTTTATTTCTGCTCCCTCAACACCATCGATTTGCTGCCGGCTTTGCTGGCATCGGTGACTCTAAAAGACACGGTCCTGCCAGGGTGCGCTGCACTCGGGGAGTCGTGATTTGCCTCGACAGATTGCATGTGGCAAAGTAAATCAAACCGCTGCTGGTGCTTTTGACTGGTTCACTCTCCCATTTCCCAGTCTCTGGTGTGAGGCTTGCAGTCACCCGAAGGACGCGGACGTGTTTAATAGGAAATGGAAAGATGGCCAGAGATTTTCCTTCAGATTTCCTTTGTGGATTTAATTCTTTCATTCCACGTTATTAAAACCCAACTTCCCTCTTCAAAATGCACTGTTTGTTTGTTTACTTCTAAATACAGTAACTTCTTGAACTGCCTCAACTGCTTCAACCTTCTTCCTTCCCGTTTCAGTCTCAAGCTGCAGCGGGTGGAAAAAGCGACATCCCCTTAAAACAGGAAGAGTTTGAAATCACCGAAACAACAGGTTTGTGACCGAGAGAACCGTGTGAGCAAGGGGCTGGTGTGTCTGCCAGGAGCTGAGGGTTTCAGCTAAATACAGATCGGTGACAATGTACAGGACAGTGCATGTTCTTGATCCAGAGCTGGCAGCAGGATTTTGCGGGTCCCGTCCCAGTGTAAATGTTAAATTAGCACAGGGGAAGAAGGGGTTTATCACAACATGGTTGGTGCGTGCATAAGAAGGAAGTGCAATGCCCGACTTGCTGGCTTTTATCGTCCTGGAAAGGAACCAGCAGGGCTGTTTTGTTCGTGCCTTACCATCTGTTGATCCTGCGCTTGTTTTCTCTCTTTCCAGTCTCTCACAGGGAAGGCAAGTTCCGTTTCGAACTGTCCAAACTCATGATTGTAGCAAAAACACCCCGTGACGAGCTGTGACCCTGAGGCCAGGGCTGGGCCGGGTGTTTTAGCCAGAAGAACATGGCAGATAAAGAGGATTATTTGTTAACTGCGGGATTTTTTTTTTTTTTGGTTGGCCAAACCTTTTAATGTTTTTCCATATTAAAATGTGCCAGGGTCCAACACGAGGGGCTCGGCGGTGTTAAGACAGATAGATTCTGTCCTGTGTCAGAGTAACAATGCGCTTTGCAGCTGGAACCCTCCTCCGAGGCTCCTGATCTGCAGCCAGCCGTTCTGCCGCCCGCTTTCTGCTTGGCAGATCTGCTGAATAGGGGAAAGCTCCCCCCAAACTTATCTCCCTTGCTCGGAAGAGCAATGCGGAGAGATAAGTGGCTGGATTTAAATGCGGTTTGCTCAAGGAGAAGTTGTTAACTCTGTAGCCTCTGGAGGGGAGATGGGATTTCTCTCTCTCTGCAAGCGTGACGGGAGGAAATAATGAAATTGGGTGGGAGGGGGAAGGAAGGGATGGAGTTGGCCAAAGCTCTCGGGCTCTTTGGTGAGTGCGGCTACTGAAAACCATCGCTGGGGAGGATATTCTGGACCTGCCCTGGTGCAGAGCGTGGGTTGGGATCACTCGCTGTGGGGAAGGCAGAGCTGCTTATTCTGACACAACCCAGGAATCAATCCGAGCAAACACTTTTCATGTCTCAGTACGACTGCAGGACTATTTTCTACGTACAGAAGCGATTTTTTTCTTATCTAGAGTCATAACAGTGAGGGAACGTGGAATTCCTCTCCTGTGTAAATACAACGCAAATAAAGAAATAAAGCATCACGTTCTGGCCTGAGTTTGCTCTGCCCTGAGCGGCGCGACCCGCGGCATTTGCTTGGCCACGAGCCCACGAGCGCTGGCAGCTCCCGCGCCCGGAGACATCCCGTGGGACGGGAGGCACAAGAAGGTCACGAAGATAAGCCCGGCTGAGATTGTGCACCGCCTTGCACACTAAAAGACCAATTTTTGGTGTTCAAAGGTGGGTTGGAAGCCGGCCACAGGTGGTGCATCCGTGCTGCAACGCATTTACAACTTTGAATTCTGCAAAGTTGCCCCTTGTTTCCTGCCATCAGGATGGTGCTTTTGTTGCTCCCCCTGTGCAGCGAGGGGATGAGGGGATGCAGAGGAGCAAGTTTTGTTCCTCCCACAGCTTTGCTGCCGGGTTTTACACCAAATTTCCTCCCACCAGTTCAGCATTGGTCGTGCAGAGCCCAGAGCTCCTGCGCTGTGGGGCAGCAGCGATGCCAGGGGACGGAGACTAAAAGCCTCAGGTCACAGCGAGTAAACGCCATTCAAAAGACAAAACCAACTGCCCCCGGTGCAGATTTTCTCGCTGTCACCTGCCTTTGTAACAACCGCATGGAGCACCCAGGCCAAACAGGTGAGTTTATTTAAATAACTCATCAGGGCTACAGCGTTTGCTAAAAAAATAACAACCATAACTCAGTCAAGAGACAGAAAATGTACGAAATCCAAGGGAGAGCTTTGGACGACCACCAAGGAAGGCGTCAGAGCCATCACAGCGGTACCGTTGTGCGGCGAGATGGGTCTTGGATGGAGGAAAGGAGCCCAGGTGAGGTGGAGAAGCACCTTCCTACCCTGGGCAGCACAAGCCTGAACCTTAATTTGCTCCCACCATGTCGTGGAGCTACTGAAAAACAACCCTGGGGCTCCACAACCCTCTGGGAATCGGGTCTCCCAACCGTTCATCCAAGCAACTGCCCACCCGTCCACCTTAGAGGTGTTAACGCACCACGAGTCTTTGGTTTTTTCCCCCCAGGAGGGTGACAATAAGAGTTCAAGGTGATGAGTCCCAGTTCCATGGACTCTGAGCTAAGAGCACTTGGTGGAAAAAGGGAAATCAAAGTGGACAGGAGGAGCCCAGGATCACCTGGAAAGGACTCAGCCCAGCACAGGGTGGGTTTGCAGACCCCGGGCAAGGGTTAGACGAAGTCAAGAGGTTCAGTCTTTTGTAGAAATGAGGAGAAAACGAGTTAGCACTGCAGAGGAGAAGAGGACATCAAGCCTGGTGATGGGCAAAACAGGCGTATGTCCTGTCCTCGGTCTCACAGGAGGCAGAGTCCGCATCGCTGCCACCTTGGCCACCTTCAGATGTTGTCCTCCTCCAGCATCTTGTTAACCCCGTCACAGATCCTCTTCAGGTGGGTGCGGTAGGGCTCGGACGGCCCGTAGAGAGCCGAGAGGAACTCGTAGTCCGCAAAGTGGTTGAAGACGTGGTTGATGCGGGAGTGGGACTTGGCCGTCAGGTGGCCGTTGACAGCCTGGTGCAGCAGGTCCCGGCACTCCGTGAGGACACCCGACATGACCCTGCGGTCAAAGGTGAAGTCTATCTGGTGGAAGCTGACGGCCGTCATGGCCAAGGTATGGACCTTCTTGCGGAAACGCTCCATCACCAGCAGCTCCTCGGGGCTGAACTGCCCGTTGCGGTAGAGCACGCTCAACTTCATGACGATCTTGATGAGGTTTTTGATGATCTTCTGGGCCTCTTTGCGGTTGTGGGTGTACTCCTTGGTGGCCCGGTAGAGCTCATCCAAGATCTCGCTGCTGGTGTCATCGATGAAGACGTTGGCTATGGTCTTGGTTGCCATCTTGCTCAAGAGCTTCTTCTGGGCCTGCAGGGCCAGGTTCTTGGTGCTGAAGGTGTCCATCTCTGTGGGGGAAGAGGCACACACAGAGTTCAGCCCATGCCCTGGATCAGACCCTGTCTCCACTCCTCCCCACACAGCGTTTTGAGGGTGGTGAGAGCCTGGTCCAGGGGTGCCCAGAGAGGTGGTGGCTGAACCATCCCTGGAGACATCCCAGGCCAGGCTGGACGGGGCTCTGAGCAACCTGAGCTGGTGCAGATGTCCCTGCTCATGGCAGGGGGGGCACTGGGTGACCTTTGAAGGTCCCTTCAACCCAAACTATTCAATGATCCTTTTAGGAGGACAAAGAGCATCTCAGGCCAATGGCAAGACCGAGAGGAGCTCCCGGGTGCCAGGGCAGGCCAGAGCTGAGCTCACGCCTGGGGTTTTGTTGGTGGGATGAGTTACGGGGTGTTCCCACCTTCCTTCCCCCAAAATCTGGGGAGAAGCTCCAGCACGACAGGCAGTGTTGGAGGAGAACAAGGTCTTCCTACCTGAGCCTCACCCGCCACCCTCCATCCCCGTCCCGTCCTGTGCCCGGCGCCGCCCTTCCTCCCCGTGCCGGAAGGACTCTTGCCCCACCATTTTCACGTTTTTCTTCCTTAAAACCTGACTCACTTCCTGCAGGGTGAGCTGGGGACAAACCCAGGTGATGGCTGAGTCACCGCGGCAGCCGGCACAGCCACGTGCCGCAGCCAGCCCGCTGCTCGCCGAGGCCGGAGCCGCACGGCCGGTTTGCAGCACCCACCGACGTGTCAAAGCCTTTTTTCCCTGCCTATTTTTCCCTAGAGCTCAGACTTGTTCTGCCACCGTCTCGGCGTCCTCTGGAGCCAGCACGAGCATCACAGCGAGGTGAATAATTCAGCAAGGTAGAAACCTCACCCCCCCACACCTACAGCCCAACTCCCCATGTCCCGGTGAGACCAAACCCACCGTCTCAGGCAGATGACGGCTTTAAAAACTGCTGCAAATGAATAAAACGCTGCCGACCCTGGAGATGCATCTCGCCCCATAAAATCGCAGAGCTACAAATCACGGGGAAGGCGAAAAACAACAGAACAACCGGCTCCTGCGCTGGGATGGATGGGCAGAGATGGGGGTTGCTTTATGTGTGTGGCACAGGCAGCGGGAGCGGGGAAGGGATGGGATTGCACTATGAATACATCACCGGGGAGGAGAGAGGAGCTATTGAAGCTCAAGCATGCTGCTGGGGTGAGAACGGATGGATAAATCGGCCGGGGATATGGAGAGGAGAGGAGCGGGGGGTCTCATCTGCAGCCACAGTGGTTATTCCAGCACAGAACCGAGTCTGTCCCTGTCACCGGCAGCCCTGTCCAACCACCAGCCTGTCCCGGACCCTCCGGGGACCCTGGATCCCGCTGCTCCTGCCACGGAGCACACGCTGGGCTCTGGGGAGAAAACCCCCGGGGTTTGGACACCCCACGGTGCTCAGGCTCCTTCTCACTGCAGCTGTCGTGCAAGGGCCGTGGTGCAAACTGCAGCCGTGGTGCAAGGGCCGTGGTGCAAACTGCAGCCGTGGTGCAAGGGCCGTGGTGCAAACTGCAGCCGTCGTGCAAGGGCCATGGTGCAAACTGCAGCCGTGGTGCAAGGGCCGTGGTGCAAACTGCAGCTGTTGTGCAAGGACGGTGCACGCTGAGCCCCAGAATCTTCCAGCCACTGGCTCCCCGAGCCCGACCGATGCTTTGCGAGGGCGTGAATTAAAGCGAGCGGTAACGGAGCTGCCGTCACCGGCACCACGCGAGCTGCCACACGCGGCGTTATTTACAGCCCTTAGGAAAACTACGGAGGTTTGTAAGTATTTCCCTCGACGCGAAAACATTGATTTTTGCCAGCGTGAGCTTCGAGCCGAGGCTCTCGCGCTTAACAAGAGAGAAATGACAAAGCAGAGGCTGCTCTCGCTGAGCTGTCGGCAGCTCGGGCTCATTCGAGGCCGACAGCCCCATCCACGAGGTGCTGCGGGAGCCGAGCCCGGAGGGACGGGCAGGACGGGCAGAGGCTGCGCGGCTCCGTCTTCCCTCTTCGGGAAGGGCTTTGCCGCGGCGTTGGCACCCTGGACGTCCCCTCCCTCGTGTCCCGCGGCGGTTGTGGGGTATCCTGGGCTCCCCGCAGGGAGCGGCGCCCCGATAAACGGGAATTTGCACGCCTGAGCTCCCTGTAGCCATAAAGCGAGTGCAAACTCCAGCGACGGAGCCCGTGCAAAATAGGAACTGCCGGCTCTCGCGAGCTGCCCCGCGCGCCCACGGCTCCTAATTAGCGACTGTAACAACAGATTAACCTTCCGCTCCCGGCGCTGCATAACGCCTGGCTGCCCCGCAGCCGTCTCCTGGCGGGGACCAGGGGGACGAGCGTCGCTCGTGGCGGGAAACTGAGGCACGAAGCGGTGGCAGCGGGGTCTTCCCTAGACCCCCAAAACCACGACCTGCTCCTCCTCCAGCGCCTGTTGTGCAGGCCGCCCTCTGCGAGCCCCAAGGAAACCCACGCTCACCTCCCGGCGCGGTCGCTCCCGCTCAGCACCGGCCCGGTTCACCCAGCACCATCCGCAGCATCACCAGAACCTGCTGACTCAGCACCGGCCGGGACGTTTCACCAGAACAAGCCGTTTTCCCGCTGGGAAGGGCCCCGCGACCCCATTGTTTGCGGAGGGGCTGCTGCCGGCACACGGAAGAAGCAAGACTTGCCCCAATGAGCAAATTTGAGACTGAACTAAAACCCCCCCGTTTCCTTCCTGTCGCTGAAGTTTCCAGCTCAGGGCTTGTTTTTTTCCCTTCCCCTTCTTCTTTTTAATGAAAACGCCCTTGAAAACCAGCTTCTTTCACCAAAAAAAGAGCAACCGGGTGTTGCTTTCACCGAGTCCCTCCCTGCTCCGGAAGAGCGCGGCAGGGCTGTGGTCCCAACGGTGGCTTTGGGGACAGTCACAGGCCTTTTTTGGGGGGTTTTCCACCCATTTTGCAGGTTTTGGGGGGGGGAGTTGAAGCCCTGAGTGGTGGCATGAGGGCACAGCTGAAAGCTGGGACATCTGCATGAGGTGGGAGCATGGTGACACAGCCCACAAGCATCTCATCCAACACCCGGCTGAATATTTCATGCAGGAAAGCAAAAGCCCCTAAATAATTTATGGTGCAGTGCGGAGCAAGCGTGCGGTGTGATGGAACGGCTCCACGAAACTCAGCTGAGAGCAAAGACACCTCTGCCTCCTCTTCCTCCTCACTGGGGACATATTAACTTCTAGCCGTCTTGCTACAAGTTTCCTCCAACACACAAGCATCGGGGAAACACTTCATGGTGGCGATTTCCCCAGTTTTCCCTCCATCCCACCTGCCGTTTCCTCCTGCTGCTCCGGAAAACTCCCCTGCTCCGCATCCCAGCGCCGCCGGTCCCCCCAAATCCTCATCCACCGCTCCGCTCCCCGTCCCCCGTCATCGCTTTCCATCATCTCCCGGTGCCTCCAATCCCCATTAATTAATTAAACTCTGCCGCCGCGCTGGATTACAGGAGACGGCCAGCGTGGCGTGGGGATGTAACCGGAGAGCCCGACCGCTGTCACCAGCCCGTCCCCCACCACCCGTGACCCCCTCCGGCTTCCAGACCCCATTTTACCAGTGCCGGGGTGGCAGAGGAGGAGGAGGAGGAAGGAGCCGTGCAGCCTTTTGCAACAGCCGTCCCTCGCACGTTGCCATGGGTGCAAACAGCAGCGAGAGCGGCCGGGTCCGGCGCGTGTGTGCCGAGCGGGGTGAGGCCAGAGAGGAAACCACTGAGTAAACACCTCGCTCGAGGGAAAAAAACCTCATTTCTTGGCAAGGCCAGCAAAAAAAATACACGGCCACCGGAGCTTCTTGCAGCCAGCAAGGACCAGGGATGCTGCAGCATCGTCTCGCCGGGCACTGCATGCTGCATTTTGCTCCGCTTGCTCCTGGCACTTGTGCCAGTGGCGTTGCCAAGTCCTCAGCCATGTCCCCATCATTGTCCCTGCCATCTCTGAACTCCCCATCCCACCATCTCCTTCCCTCACCGGGGCTGCGAATGCACCTGCGGGAAGGAGCAGAAGCTTTTTGCTTTCTCCCAACGTGTCTGTGCAAAGATCCGAGGTGGGGGCTCCGGCGATGCTAACCACAGGGCGTGGGTGGTGAATCCCGCCGGCGTTTCCCGTTTGCCGGCACAGCGTGGGAATGGGATCCTGGCACACGGTGAGGTGCCGACCGTGGGTGCTCCGGTTTGGGGGGGGTGATACACCTGGTGTAACCCTGGGGTGCTGCCCGGTGCCGATTCGGGATGGGGGAGATAATCAAGGGATCCCCCCAGGATTATTGTACCCTGGGAGAGGGGAGGCAGCTGCAGCACGGAGAGGAAGAAGAGGAGGAGGAGGAGGAGGGGGTAATTTTATGGAGAGGAGGAAGCGGGGGTTATTTTGGAGCATCTGTCTCGCCTTCCATTTCCTCCTTTTCTTTATCGAGCTGCCATCAAGCCTCTCGCGCTGGCAGCAACTTCCTTTCTCCGTCGCTCGGAGCAGACAGAAGCTCGGGAGACTCATGGGGAAGTAGAAAACGGAGCGGAAAGGGGGGAAACAGAGGCCAAACCACCGTCTGTCTGTCCGTCCGTCCCGCGGCGGGGGCTTTGGTGCATCACATGCTTCCTGCCTGGGGATCGGCGAGGACAAAGCTGCTCCGGGAAGGGAGAAAAGCTCCGCGGGATCATTTGGATCTGGTGCTGAGTTTGGGGTCGGCAAAGAATTTTTACAACCCAAATCCTTCCCCCGCTCTGGAGCTGATGAGGCTTCGGTTGGTGGGAGTTGGGAAGTTTTAAACCCAACTCTAGGCAGGATCCAGCCTCGCTAAGGGATTCATCTCTCCGGGAACGGGGGAATTTTGTCCCTTCGGGCCCAGGGGATGGCTGCGGGGGCAGGACGGGGCGATGCACGAAGCCAAGTGCTGCCATGGGGCGAACGTCCCTGCCCTCGAACGTGGGGGGAAGAGCGCGCTTTCCCCGGGTTCTACCCTCCCGGGGAAACTGAGGCACGGCCAGGGGTTCCCGGGAACAGCCCCGGGCTCTGCCCACCAGTCGGGGCTCCCCAAACCCTCGGTGTCCCCCCCTGCCCTGGGGCTCGGGGGGGGGGATGGCTGCCCGGGGGGCCGGACGGGGCTGCCGGTGCCCGGTGGACACGGCTGGGGGGACCGAAGGGGACGAGAGGCTTCGCCCCGGTTCCGGCCTCAGAAGTACGAACGGGGACGGTACCGTGCGCGCCCACCCCCACGGACCGGGGCAACCGGGGGCTACCGAGGCGGGGCCCGATCCCGGCAGCGCTGCACCGGCGGGCAGCAGAGCCCGGCCGGCCCTTACCTGCTGCCTGCCTCGGGAGAGCGCGGCGCCGGGACCGGGGCTGCTCCGGTGCCCCCGGCGGGACGGGGCGGGGGGGGTTCGCTTCCCCCAGCGCCTCTCCGAGCGGGTCCCGGGTCCCGGTGCCCGGCGGGTCCGGGTCTCCCGCCCGCGGCTGCGGCCAAGTCCCGAGCGGGGCCGGGCGCGGCGGCGGGGGCGGGGCCGGCGGGCGGGGCCAGCCAATAGCGGCGCGGGGCTTGCTACGAAGCAGCCAATGGGAGCGCGCAGCGGGGATCCCCGGGGGCCGCGGTCCCGGTCGCGGGGGTGCGCACGGATTGTGCGTGGGGCCGGTCCGGTGAGCGCGGCGTGGATCGGGCACGGGGCCTCGCTGGGGTCCGTACGGAGCGGCGTGGGTGACGGGGAGCCGGGGGGGGGGTGACGGGGAGCTGGGGGGGTGGGGGTGTGAGAGGGTCACGCGTGGAACCGGCGTGGGATGCTGGCAGGGTGCGAGGGCGCTTCTGAGCGAGAGCTCAGGAGGGCGATGGTAGATCGGGCTGAGCATGGGCAGCACCGGGGGGGCCCGTAAAATCCCTGCTCGCCCACCCCATTGAGCTGTGTCGGGGCTGCGCCCCCATCCCCAAGCTCCCCAGCACTGGGGCTGTTGGAGCATCGTCCTTCATCCTCCTCCTCCTCACCGCGGGAAGGATCCTAAGGAATTAAACAGATTAAAGGTGGGATTTAGATTGGATTAAAGTTCGGATTAACCAGATCCTTGGTTTGAATCCTGGTCTCATGCAGTGGCTGGGAAGTGAGCCTCAGCCCCCGCAGGTCCTCCTCACCCCCCAGCCCTGCCATCCCTCCACCCTGCAGAGATGCCCGACATCCCCGGGACATCGCCTGCCCCGAGCCCCTGCTCCTGCTGCTGCCCAGGATTTGCTCCACGTTGTGATGGAACAGCCGGAGCAGCTGTTGCCGCTCTCCCGAACAGTTGTGCCGTCAACCTGCCCGGCATAAATCACACACCCGGGCTCATCTGTTCCTGGTGGCCACTTGCCGCGATGGGAAACAAGCCATTAGCCGGGAGCAGCACGGGCCTGTGGGCTAAGGAGACGGTGACAAATTGGGAGGAGGTGCTGAATAGAGCTGGGGAAGCATGGGCAGAACATAATGGCTTCTTGCCGGCTTCTGCCCAGCACCATGTCCCCATCACCGCCTGGTTCCGTGCCCTCATTGCTGTCCTGTGTCTCCGTTGCTGCCCCATCCCATGTCCCCATTGCTACCCCATCCTGTGTCCCCATTCCCACCCTGTCCTTTGTCCCCACTGCTACCCTGTTCTGCATCCCCGTCCCATGTTCTCGTTGCTGGGATGTCCCCAGCCGCTGTGCTCACTCTGCTCAGGCCATTGCTGAAGGTGGTGGGATGGGCTGGGGTTGTGGGGGGCCACCCTGCTCCCCCCCAGTACGTGGTTGGAGCCATACTGGGGCTCACCCCAGCAAAACCTCGCTGCGGGGGCTCAGAGACGGCCCCCCCAGCCCCATCCCGCTGGTGGCACCGGGCACTGCTGGCGTCGATGGAGCAGCCGTTGCTGATCGGCGGGGGATGAGAGCTGGCGCTGCGCAAAAGCAGAGAATAAAAAACGAGAAGAAAGAGGATCTGGGCCAGCTCGCGTGCTGTGTCCCCCCCCCCCGCCCCGCCTTTCCTCCTCTGCTCCTTTCAGTGGAATGAAATGGTGTTTGCAACGGCTCCTCTCCCGCACGCTGAGCATCGCCCCGTGCTCGGGGAGGTCACGCGTCTCGTCCCGCTCCCTCCGCATGGCACATCCCGCCGGGGCGGCCAGCAGAGCCCAGCAGCACTGGCCCAGCTGCCCTCCACCTCTGCACCCCACGGCTGGGCACGGGGGGGCTTCGCTGGTGACTCCCGGGCGAGGGGGGAGCATCCTGAGAGAGAGAGTGTCTGAATAATTCAGGAGAGCTCAGCAAGAGAAACAGGAGCTGCTGCCCGCCAGGTTGCAGAGGAAGGGCCCTGAGCAACTCTCCGTCCTCCCCTTTGTCCCCAGTGTCACTTTGTCATGCTGCTTCACGGACCCCATCCCTATCAGCCTTGCGAGCAGGTTGCTGGTGGCACCAGGTCCCCGGGAGCACCCCAGCACCCCGCTGTGCTGGGCCTGTGGCTGTGCAGGGGGACAGGGTGGGGACAAGGTGTCCCCAGCACTCATGTGGTCCCATTGGGATGGCACATGCCAGACCCCAGCAGCTCCTGGGACAGGGCACCACCTTGATCCCCGTAAAGCCCCTATTGTCACCGGGGCACATGTGGGGTGGGGAAACACCCTCAGAGGGGTGGCAAATCCCCCGAGTCCTTCGCATCGCTGGCATTTTGCATTCCCCTCGCTCCCCTCCTGCGCCCCGTGCAGCTGCGCTGTGCCACAATGGCCCCTTCTTGCCACGTTAGCGGTGCCGGCTGCGCCGCCTCGGCCTCTCCGGGGTCCCCAGGGCCACATCTCGGAGCAGGACAGTCCCCACTGAGCAATGTCCCCTGCCACACCCCCCGCATGCTCCCCGCTCCTTGCTGCACATCTGGCCCCCATGCCACAGCTGGAGCGGGCGCCTTCTGCCCCTGTGTGTTCACAGCACAACGGCTGCCAATGCCGAGACTCGTTAGATAATTAAAGCTCCGCTGAAGCTTCGTCAGCAAGTGCCGCTGCGAGCGCTCCCCTCCTCCCAGGAAGGGATGGGGTGAGAGGAGGATGCTCCAGAGCAGACACCCTGGGGAAGGGGCTCCTGAGATAACCCCCCCGCTTGGGAGAAGGCAAAAAACACTGTCCCCATCTTGGGGACACGGTGCAGAGCTGAACACAAGGCCCCGGGCACAGTCTGGCTGTGCTGGCCGGGACAAAAGCAAATGTAGGTTAAGCACAAAGCGATGCGGAGCTTGGCCATGCCAGGGGGGCTGGGGCAGGCACCCACCGCAACCTCCTGCTGCAATTAGCTAATTGCTCCGTATTCCCGTGCGCGGGCTGGGGAAGATGCTATTGTCACTCCCCGCCACGTTCTCCCTGTGCTGCAGCCACCCTGGGGGACCCTGGCCTGTCCCCTCTGCCCCCCGCACCCCGTTGCAATGGGAGTTTGGGCTGGAAGAACAGGGAGCACACTGCCCCCCAAAACCCGCTGCCCCCTGGCTAGGTGCTGCATCCCTGATGTCACTGCTGGGGACAGTGGGGACAATGTTCTTAGCACCAGGGACGGATCTGGCTTTTCCCCGGCATTTTGGGGGTGTTTCGGTGGGAGGAGGAAGATGCCAGTCCCATAGAGCAGTGTCCCCAGCTTGTGGCCACAGAGCCTGTCCTTGTGCTGGTGACATATTGACTGACAACTCTTAATCAAGTGGATTATTAATTAGCAGAAGAAGCCAGCTGCTTAATCCTCCCAATCACCGGCCACACTCGGAACCGGTGTTTTATGCTGATGGAGCCGATTATCGCGGCATGGTCAGGAGCCGCGGCTGGGGCTGCCATGGCAGCGAGAGCCAAAATCACCGATTTAATTAGACGGAATGTTCACCAGTGGGAAGGGACGGTTTGCATCTACATTGCCATCTCTGCTCCCAAGGAACAAGCGACAGGATGAAGGGAAACGGCCTCAGGTTGCACCAGGGGAGGTTGAGGTTGGATCTGGGGAACAATTTCTTCCCCAAAGGGCTGTGGGGCATTGGAACAGGCTGCCCAGGGCAGTGCTGGAGTCACCATCCCTGGAGGGGATGGACAGACGGACATGAGGTTCTCAGGGACAGGCGGCAGTGCCAGGGGTGGGTTGTGGTTGGACTTGATGATCTTGAGGTTCTTTTCCAAACAGAATGATTCTGTGATCCCCAGGACTCGCATGATGGCCTCACCCACCATATGCGTTGGGTGACCTGAAACCCCCAGGGTTTTAACCCAAAATAGTGAGTGTCACCATGGGACTCGCCCTGGCAGGTGGGACGGGCAGATAGCGGTTGAGCAACTGGCACAGCCGCCTGCCACATGTCCCTGTGCCATCTGGGCCGTGCAGGTGGAGGTGACATGTGCGTCCCCATGTCTCCAGCTGGGGTGACCCTGGCACTGGGGTCCTGGGGACCAGCCCTGCGTGGTGCGTCACCCCGACCTTGCCCGCAGGGATGTTACCCCCCAGGAGAGCAGCTCAGGCCACATGTGTGGCCTTGTCCCCACTGTCCCCAGCCAGCCTGGGGGTCCCAGAGGGGCTGTCCTGGGGACCCTCTGTCCCCATCTGACCTGGCACCAGACCCTCCTCTCCGCAGCTGCTGCCGTTTGCCGGATCCATCCTGCATTTCGTTGCCTCATCTCCGCCACCTGCCAAGACCCCCCCCTGCTGGAGGGCGGATTTTCTCCCCAAATCCGTACCCACAGCATCGCCAGGAGCTGGGCTGGGAGCATTTTGCTCACCGTTTCAGAACAGGCAATTTAATTTTGGTCGTAATCTCTTCCAGCACCGGGCTCGTTTACCCGCGCGGCTGTTGGCAGAGATTTCCCATCCCTAATTAACGCTCAGCGCATGCAGCGGCGATTCCCCCTGGGATGATTCTCTCGCCTCCCTGTTTCCCGTCAAGATCAAGGGGATAAACCAACGGTTACCGGGAAAGCGAACGCTGCCCGCAGCCAGGGGACGCGGTGACAAGCCCTGAGCCAGCAGCAGCCGCAGCTCTGGGGGCGAGTCCCCCCCCAAACGCTGCCTGGTGGTCTGGGGGTGGCAGCAGGGGCTCGGGGTCATGTCACGAGTTGGGCAGGTCTCAGCCCAGTGCCGAGCCCTGCCTATGGCAGCTTCTCGTGCGTGGTGTCACCGAACGGCTGGCTTCCTCGGCCAAGTGTCCCCAGGCCAGCAGGAGGGTAGGTTTTGGGGTGCTGCAAGCTTTCCTCTTGGTGCAACCTCCACCATCCCCCCCTGTTCCCCACCTGCACCCCACAACCCCCCGCAGCCCCGCGGGGTTACCTCCCAGGCCTGGGGGGTGCGTGTTGCAGGCAGGGATGCTCCCCGCTGCCTGGCACGGCTGCTGCCTGCTTAATTGTGCTGAAAGCACAACAGATGGCAGAACGGTTTCAAGATGTTCTTTTGCAACATTCGGGGGCTGCCGGGCTCCTTCGCTCCAAGGAGGGAGGTTGGGAAGAGCCCCGTGTGTACTGGGGCGGGGGGGCGGTGACCCCGGCTGTGGTGGCCAAGTGTGGGGATGTGGGGAATTAAAGGGAATTAAACCATTTGCTGGCCTCACACTGCATCGCTTTCTTCCCGCTGCAATCCCTGCCCGCGCTGCCCGTCCTGCCTGCACCTCCATCACCTGCCTGCGGGTCCCTGGGGACAAAAGCCCCTTTGCCGGCGCTGCCCGTGGTGGGGACACGTGCTGGTGGCAGCTGGTGGCAGCTTCCCTAAAGAAAATGGGAAGAGCAACAGTAACTCCAAAGCGTCAGAAAATATTTAACATTCAAACTTGTTTTCACCTGGACATAAAGACGTGCCATATTCAAATACAAAGCCTCTTGTGGTCAACAACGGTGACCACTTTAGAATGAACCAGTTCTCTGCATGCTGAAGCAACATTGTTGGTCAAGAAACCAGTTTCTGGTGTAGCACTATCTGTAGTTACTTTTGCTTTCTCTGAGAGACTGTAAATAATAAGACGTAGACATCAACACCTCGTGAAGACATTTAACTTTCCGTTTAGCTATAGCTTTATTCAGCATGACTGTAGATAAGGGTAGCAGCAAACAATCATTGGAGCTTAAAGAACATTTTAAAAATAAGTACCAAGGCCTCATATTTGTTCTGAAAGTGTTCGTTTTATTTTCAAGGAATACAGTTCAATTTAATTGCCTGCACCTCCGTCACCTGCCTGTGGGTCCCGGGGGACAAAAGCCCCTTTGCCAGTGCTGCCCGTGGTGGGGACACGTGCTGGTGGCAGCTGGTGGCAGCAGCCGGGTGCTGGGGTGTCACCTCCGTCCCGGGGGGGTGTTGAGAGACCTCGTGGGTTCTTCCAGTGCATGGGGGTCCCGCCACCCTCCTGCACCAGCATGGCTGGGCTGGACTGGTACCGGCTACCAGCACCCAGCCTGCCTGGACTGGGCTGGTCCCAGTTACCAGCCTGTTTGTACTGGGCTGGTCCCAGTTACCAGCACCCGGTCTGTCTGTACTGGGCTGGTCCCAGTTACCAGCCTGCCAGGACAGGACTCGTCCCAGTTACCAGCCTGTTTGTACTGGGCTGGTCCCAGTTACCAGCATGGCTGTACTGGACTGGTACCAGTTACCAGCACCCGATCTGGCTCTACTGGACTGGTACCAGTTACCGGCATGGCTGGACTGGAGTGGTCCCAGTTACCAGCCTGTTTGTACTGGGCTGGTCCCAGTTACCAGCATGGCTGTACTGGACTGGTACCAGTTACCAGCACCCGGTCTGGCTCTACTGGACTGGTACCAGTTACCGGCATGGCTGGACTGGACTGGTCCCAGTTACCAGCCTGTTTGTACTGGACTGGTCCCAGTTACCAGCATGGCTGTACTGGACTGGTCCCAGTTACCAGCCTGTTTGTACTGGACTGGTCCCAGTTACCAGCATGGCTGTACTGGACTGGTCCCAGTTACCAGCCTGTTTGTACTGGACTGGTCCCAGTTACCAGCATGGCTGTACTGGACTGGTCCCAGTTACCAGCCTGTTTGTACTGGACTGGTACCAGTTACCAGCACCTGGTCTGGCTGTACTGGACTGGACCCAGTTACCAGCCTGTCTGTACTGGACTGGTCCCAGTTACCAGCACCCAGCCTGGCTGTACTGGACTGGTCCCAGTTACCAGCACCCAGTCTGTCTGTACTGGACTGGTCCCAGTTAGCAGCACCCAGCCCAGCCGTGCAGCTCCCCTCCAGTGGCACACAGGGGAGAGGTGTATTAACGCGCGGATTTGATGAATTATTTATGAGGCAGGTGACCTCATTCATTCAGATTGATTTTCCTCCGTGTCACTCCAATTCCAGCGAGCTCCTGGAACCGGCGGGCGGGCGGCACGGCAGGTACTGTGTCCGGGGACGGATGGGGACTGCGCTGCTCCCGGCACCAGCCAAAGGCTCTTGGCCAGCTCGGTAATAAAATAAAATAAAATAAATAAAAAACAAATAAAAATAAAATAAAAAATTTAAAAATTAAAAAAAAAAAAGATAAAATAAGATAAAATAAAATAAAATAAAATAAAATAATAAAATAAATTATTATCAGCCTCAACACCAACGTGAGCATCCCCCAGCTGAGCATCCTCTGGCCGAGCATCCCCCCAGCGAAGCATCCAGCACTGCCTGATGCCGATTCCCTTAACGAACCTGCCGATCCACTGAATTCCCCACCGTGCCGGCGATGTCTAATGAATCCGGGCGTGCAGCGGATCAGCGGGGCGGCTGCCTGTCGCTATTGCCGCCTGACAATGGGAAGCTCCCGGCCCCGCTCCCCGAGAGCTCTATTAGCCCAAATATTTGGTTCCCGTCTCCAGGGTGACGGGGTTGCCAGCGCTCACCCACATCCCTCCTTTGATCATTTTCCTCTTGATCTCCAGCCCGCCGGTTCCCCGCGCTCCTCGCCACCTCCCTCGCCTCGCAGGGATGCGGGAGCTGGTGGCAGCGAGGATGCTGCGATGGGGATGAAGGCAGAGTTGGGGGTGAGAGAGACGAGGGCCAGGGGATGAAGTGGGGAATGAAGATCCTCCCTGGCGAGGGCTGATGGGGAGCACAGGGAACACCTGCATCCTCCAGCAAAGGGGCCGTGGGCAAGCAGCTTCCCTTGGCTGCACATCCCATTTTTTCCACTTTTGGCCCATTTTCACCCTGTCTTGCATATGGAGGCTGCAAAACAGGAGATGGGGCCGTGATCCTGGCCTCTCAGGGACCAATTGCCCAGTTGCGGACTCAAGGATCTGATGTAAACCCCATGGCCTCCACCACCATCTCCCCGTGGCCTCCACCACCGTCTCACCATGATGACAACCACCATCTCCCCATGGCCACAACCACCATCTCCCCATGGCCACAACCACCATCTCCCCATGGCCTCCACCAACATCTCCCCATGGCCACCACCATCATCTCACCATAGACTCCACTACCATCTCCCCATGGCCACAACCACCATCTCCCCATGGCCTCCACCACCATCTCCCCATGGCCACAACCATCATCTCCCCATGGCCACAACCGTCATCTCCCCATGGCCACAACCACCATCTCCCCATGGCCACAACCATCTTCTCCCCATGGCCACCGCCACCATCTCCCCATGGCCACCACCATCATCTCACCATGGACTCCACTACCATCTCCCCATGGCCTCCACCACCATCTCCCCATGGCCACAACCACCATCTCCCCATGGCCACAACCATCATCTCCCCATGGCCACAACCGTCATCTCCCCATGGCCACAACCACCATCTCCCTATGGCCACAACCATCTTCTCCCCATGGCCACCACCACCATCTCCCCATGGCCACAACCATCTTCTCCCCATGGCCACCACCACCATCTCCCCATGGCCACCACCATCATCTCACCATGGACTCCACTACCATCTCCCCATGGCCTCCACCACCATCTCCCCATGGCCACCACCATCATCTCCCCATGGCCACAACTGTCATCTCCCCATGGCCACAACCACCATCTCCCCATGGCCACAACCATCATCTCCCCATGGCCACCACCATCATCTCCCCATGGCCACCACCATCATCTCCCCATGGCCACAACTGTCATCTCCCCATGGCCACAACCACCATCTCCCCATGGCCACAACCACCATCTCCCCATGGCCTCCACCACCATCTCCCCATGGCCACAACCACCATCTCCCCATGGCCTCCACCACCATCTCCCCATGGCCACAACCACCATCTCCCCATGGCCACAACCACCATCTCCCCATGGCCTCCACCACCATCTCCCCATGGCCACAACCACCATCTCCCCATGGCCTCCACCACCATCTCCCCATGGCCTCCACCACCATCTCCCCACATACAGGCAGGGCAGTTCAATGACCACCGCCGGGAGGACAGACACTTATGGGTGGCACCACGGTCCCTCCACCACGCCGGGACAGCGACACCCAGCTCAGCATCGCGGCAGAAGCTGGAGGATTGATGCAGCTTCTCCCCCACCTTCCCCACTCCCACGCACCCTTTCTGCAACAAGTTTTTCCCAGCCCAGGGAGCCAAACGGATCCATCGGCAGCCCGGGCTTGTTTCCTTCCCTCCCAAAATTCACCCGCGTCCAACACCAGCTCTTGGCAGAGGGAATGGAGCCAGGAAATTTGGCTTTCCTGTACTCAGCGTCTTCCCAAGAAAAAGGGGAATTTTGGAGCCAGATGGGCTCAGCTCCAAAATCTCCAAGGATTTGGCTGTGGCAGGGGAGGGACCGACAGCACCGAGCGATTTCTAAGCAGAGGTTTTTTTAAAAAACAAAGCGAAATCTTTGCCAGAAAATGTTATTTCGATCGCTTCGGCAACCGCAAGTCGTTTCGAAGCGGTGCTTTGTGTTGAGGAGGACCCGAATATAAAGGAGATGGGGAAAGAAAAGAGCCTGGCCCAGCTCCCCACCGCCTCCCAGCCCCTCGTGCAGGATTCGGCCCAAGGGTGGGGGGAGACGCTGGGGTCCCATGTGGGGCTGGACCAGGAGGGATGTCTCATGGACCAGAAGGGACCAGGAGGGACATTGTCGTGGGGCCAGGAGGAAAGTTGTTGCACAGGGCCAGGAGGGATCAGGAAAGACCGGGAGGGACTTCATTGTGCGGCCAGGAGGGACGTTATTGCACGGGGCCAGGAGGGACCAAAGGGGACCAGGAGGGACCAAAGGGGACCAGGAGGGACCATGAGGGCCCAGGAGGACCAAGGGGACATCATTGCTCAGGACTAGGAGAGCTGTTGTGTGGGAGCAGGAGCGACACGGCTGGACAATCAGGAGGGACATCATTGCAAGGCCAGGAGGGACCACGAGGGACATCACTGGAGAACCAGGAGGGACATCATTGCAGGACCAGGAGAACCTGAAGGGACCATTAGGGACACGGCTGCAGGGCCAGAAGGGACATTATCAGAGACATCACCAGCAGACAGCAGGAGGGCCACGGTCACAGAGCCGGGTGGACCGAGAGGGACACTGTCACCAGTGGGAGCAGCCGAGGACACGGCAGGGGCGGCGGCAGCGACGTGCTCGCCCGCACTTTGCTGCACGCCGGTGATTAAGTTGCTTCCCTTCGTTATGGTCCCTCGGGGAGGTGTTAAACAGCTGCTAATAAAGACGGATGTTTCTGAAGTGCCGTCTCTGGAGCCTTTACATCCACGGAATTTCGGGAAAAGCCACAGAGGTGCCACCGGCCGGAGCAGCGGCATCGTTGTGGCAAACACCGCGCACCCAGGGTTGTGCCTTTGGGGTGGCATCTCCATCACAGGGGTGACGATGGGGATGCTGGAGAAGGTTTTTTGGGGGGCTCAGGGGCTGCCAGGGCTGGTCCTGAGCCCGGAGTTGCCCTGGGGAGGACAAGAGTGACCCGAAGGGCTTTGAGGGGCGAAAAAGCGACGGGAAGAGAAGGAGAAACCCGGCAGCAACTGCCCATTAAAATTCATGAAACCTGTTAAAAAGCAGAAAGCAGCGCGAGCTCCTGGCTGCTGGTGACAAAGGCGGCGCGGGGGGTGTTGGTGACAGCTCCGTACATCTGCAAACTCGGGATTAAAACAAACCCCCCCCCAGTCTCAAACCGGGCTCCGTCTGGGTGACACATTAACGAAGAGGGGATTTCGTTAGTGCCCGCTAATGAGCTGATGGGTGCCTCCAGGCACATCTTTGGAGCAAGACAACCCTGTCCCCTCACAGGGGACCCCCAAAACTCTGCTCCCTGGATGGCGATTTGCATCGTGCAGCACGTTTGTTTTCCCTTTCTCCTATATTTTTAGCCCCCCGCCACCCCACACACGCAACCCCCCTCCCAGCTGCCTGCGAACGGGTTTAACAAGCCACAGCGCATTTCCCTCGCCATAATTAGCAACGTTTCTGCAGGCAAATGGCAGTCGGGAGTGGAAGTGGCATTTCCTTAATTAAAACAATTAATTAGGGTGGGGTGAGAGGGAAGATAAAGCAACTTCCCTATAGAAATGGCTCTGGGAGCAGCCGGTCCCCAACAGCAGTGCCAGGGCTGTGGCATCCCTGGGGTGACGGTCATGGGGGTCCCCGCGGGTGCAAGTGCACCCGCAGGGACCCCCATGACCGTCACCCCAGGGTGCCCCTTGGACCCTGGTCTCAGCTCCCTGGCCTGCAAATACCGGCGGCTTGTCCCCAAATGTCACCATCCCCATGCTGGCCGGGCCCCAGCAGAGCATCCCGGTGATGCGGGCGTCGTGCCGGCCCCGGTTCTTCACCCGGGTATAAATATCCGCGTGTTACTTAGCGACTAATTGCACAGAGCGCAACAGCGGGGGGGCGGGGGGGTGCCAGCCCCTAATGAGGATCTGGAATCACAAGCTGCTAATTACCCCTGTGCCGAGCTGCTGCGGCGCTCCCGCTGGGGTCTGTCCATCCATCCGGATCCCACCCGCATCCCTCATGGCATCCCCCAGCCTAAGACCTCCCTGACGGGGGTTTTTGGGGCAGGTGGGAGGCCAAGTCCAAGGGTGTTCCCATACGGGTGCCCTCTCCTAGGGCAGGTGCTCTCCAGCACCCACATCCCGGGGTGCTCCTGGCTCTGCCGCAGAGCTGGGGGCATCCATTTGGGTGGTGGTTAAGGACCAAAGGGTGCTCAGCAGCACCCTGAGGTGGGCTCCATCCCTACGTGGCCATGGTGGGTGCGGCAGAAGCAGCTCCACAGTCAGGGAGCTGCAGGGTGGTACAATGGCATCCCAGGAGCTTGTCCATCTGTCTGGCTGCTGGACACACGGCCGGGGAGGCTGCACTGCTCTCACTGCTGCTTATCGGGGGGTGCTGGGGAGCCGAAGGGGTGAATCTGTGTGGGTGTGAGCGCACGAGTGTATGCATGCACAGGTGCATGCAGAGGTGGATGTATGCAAGAGTGAGTGCATGCAGAGGTAGACGCATGCACGGGTGAATGCATGCAGAGGTGGATGCATGCAGAGGTGGATGCATGCATGGTTGCATGCAGAGGTGTGTGCGTGCAGAGGTGGGTGCATGCACGGGTGGGTGCATGCAGAGGTGGATGTATGCACGGGTGGGTGCATGCACGGGTGCATGCAGAGGTGTGTGCGTGCAGAGGTGGGTGCATGCAGAGGTAGATGCATGCACAGGTGAATGCATGCAGAGGTGGATGCATGCATGGTTGCATGCAGAGGTGTGTGCGTGCGGAGGTGGGTGCGTGCGGAGGTGGGTGCATGCAGAGGTGGATTTATGCACGGGTGGATGCATGCACGGGTGCATGCAGAGGTGTGTGCGTGCAGAGGTGGATGCATGCATAGGTGCGTGCAAAGGTGGATGCATGCAGAGGTGGATGCATGCAGAGGTAGACGCATGCACGGGTGCATGCAGAGGTGTGTGCACACACAGGTGCGCAGGGATGTCTGTATGTACATGGGTGTGTGCACGCAAACCTGATGGGGTGGTGTTTAAATCAAGGCCCTTCCATGTGCTGGAGGAGCCGCCCCAGCCGGCTGGTGGGACCCTCCGCAGTGCTGCCCCTTCCCCAGCGACACGTTTCCCTCTCGCTGAGCTCCTCCATCCCCGGGTAGAACCGGGGCCTTTTCCTTCATCCCAGAGGCACCAACGCTCCCCAATTCCCTCTGGCTCCCCCCAGCCAAGCCTCGGGTGTTCCCTGGCACTGGTTTCTGGGGTTGCCCTTCCCCAGAGCAAGATGCACAGAATTCAGGGTACCCAGGAGCATCCTTCTGGGCTCAGCATCTCCCGTTGGGGGGGACACGCTTTTTTTTCCAGGCTCAGAGCACAGCGGGGATGGCAGAAAGCAAGTCCTGGGTAAATATCTCCCGGCGGGTGCGTGCGGGGATGCTGCCTTCAGAGGATTTACAGCTTCAAAGCCTCGGCCTCAAAGCCTGCAAATATCTTTTCATCATTTCAGCCGCGGTCTAATTACCCGGCTGGCCGCCGGCACTGGCTGGCTCTTCCAGGTACGGCTTCCCCTTAATAGCTGGGATTTATTATTTAAATGTCAATTTTCAGCTCTCGTTTCCCGTTCAGGCTCGGAGGGTGCCTGTGGGGTGCAAGGGGTTTACACCCAAAAATCTGAGCGCCCTGAAAGGCAGGCACCTGGCGTTCATGCTCTCAGCAGTGCTGAGTTATTAATTAAAGGCAAGGTATCATTCCCTGCTTCATCTGGGCTGTAATTAGATTGCCGGGATGCCGGGAAGCGGCGCTGGTTAACGCTTGCCGGGGGGGAAATGAAGGGAACCGGAGTCATCCCAGCCCAACCGGTACATCCCACCGTGGATGCAAAATTTGGGGGGCTTTCTGCTCCACCAAGGCACCAGCTCCCACTGCGGGGGCTGGTGAGCGTTGGTGCCAGCCAGTCGCGTGCTTTGGCACCGAGCCCCGGTGCCGCTGATTTACCGCAGACACGGACCCCGCCAAGCCCGGGTCGGTGCCGTGATGGATGCGGGGAGCAGCCCCAGCCGCCGGCTCCCGTTAATTATTCGCTTTGGATTGATGAGAAATTACAGCCCCTGCTAAGGATGGCAGCCGGCTCACCTCGGTTTCGGCGACGTCGGGGTCAGCGCCGGCCGTGACACTTTTTGGAGGGGCCGCCTTTCCCTGCAGCCGCCTCAGCCGGGAGGATAATTTATGGTTTCGTATCGGCACTGCTGATCTTGGAGCCTTTCCAGCCTCCTCTTCCCTCTCCCCGCACCGCTTTTCCTCGAAAGCCGCCTTCCCAGAATGGGATCCAGCTCCTCACCAGCTCCCCGGGATCCCCCGGCCCCGCTGCCCCCGGGGAAATCTGGGTCCAGGTTGTGATGAACTCGTGTGTGTGCTGAGCTATGCCAGGGCTCGGCACGGCCCCAGCACCGGCTGAGCCGGTTCCTGCTCCCGTTAAGGATGCTCCGGTGCTCCAGGTGCAGGGCAGCACTGTCCCCATGGCGTGGGACCCCCCTTCCAGCCCCCAGAGCCCACGGGGAACACGTGCCCACGCGGGAGCCCCATGGGAACGTGAGCATCCCAGCACCCATGTGCCGAGCGTGACTTTAAGGTGCCAAATTGCCCTTTGGTGATTAAAAGACTCTGTGGAAGTGGAGTGTGGTGTCTGGCGGGGGGGGTTAGCCGCGGGTCACGGTGTCCCTGCAGCCAGGGAAACAGCCCCGGTGCCACCAGTGCGGGGGAGATTTCGGTGGATTTGGGTGTTTTCTCGGTGGCCGTGTCCTTGGGGAGCTCTTTGCAGCTGGAGGAGAGGAGAGGCAGGGATAGGAGCAGGAGGCTAAAACAGGCAGAGACACGGGGATGCAGCACCGGTGCCCAGAGGCCACAGTGATGGGCAGGGGACAGGCGATGCTGGAGGGAGCCCGGTGACAACCACGGCAGCGGCAGGGTTAAAGTGACTGGCCGCAGGCAGAGCCCTGCCAGGGGGATTAGCCACATCCCTCCAGTGCTGGCAATTCCCTGCCTTGTCCATCGATCCCTGCGAGGTGTTAAGAGAAGCTGGAGCATCGATCGGAGCAAAGCCCTGGGCGGCAGCGAGGCCGAAGGCTTCCCTGGGCGGAGACGTGCAGGACGCAGCCTTGCGGGGCTGGAAGGCAAAGTGGGGAGCGTTCCCGGAGACAAAGGTTGGGGACACGCAACCGTGTGATGCTCGGCCATGGGAAATGCCACCGAAACGTCCCCGCGCCTGCCAGGCGCCCGCGGCGTGCCCGCTTGGCACTTGAGCGCTGCAAACTGCTCGCTGGAGCGCGTCCCGGGCGCTGGCGGTGACAGACGGGGACGTTAAACAAGCCATGGGCTGATGCCCAAAGCGACCAGCCCTGCTGGTCCCGTGGCGGCCGGTGGGGGTTTATCGCCCTCCCCGGGGTGCGGTGGGTACCGGAGCATCACCCCGACTTGTGGGGTTGGGAACCGCGCTGCCGGCGGACAAATAGCATGCAATTAAGAAAAAAAAAATAGGATTCCGTTTTTCCTGAAAAGAAAGGAAGGGCTAAAGACAAAAGAGGCCGTTTACCAACCGGCTGGCAGCCCAGGGAAAATTGCTATCACGGTAAAAAATCACGGATTAAGGAAAGGAAAGAGCTGACCTTAACTCCAGTCCTCAGACAGGGAAAACGGGCAGGATTTTCACCATTTAATTGGGAGGTTTTGACCATTTAGGGCAGTTTGTTTGCTCCACTTTGAAGCTTGCAGTGCATCATTTCTTACCAACCCACTGTAATAATAATATCATAAATAAATAATAATAAAACCCCCCAGCTTCTTCCAGTCCGATTGTCCTTGAATTTAGTGAATTTGACCTTTGTTCGAGGAACAGAGCCCCGTGTGCGTCCCTGGCTCCTGGGCTTTTATCCTCTTGGAGTGGGGACATCAGAGCTTCGGGATTGGGCTGAAAGCTGGAAAACAGGTGATGGGGGGGACGGGGCGGGGATAAAAAATAAATGGCAGGATGGGTTCAGCAGCCCACTCCAAGTTTGTGCTGTTATTTTGGGTGAAACTCTTGTGATTTCTTTTTTTCTCCTGGCTGTGGGAGGGGATTGTCGTCCTCCCCACACACCTCAGGACTTGTCTCTGCAGCGAGTGTTGCCTGAGCTACCCCGGGGGGGCTGAAAAATGCTTTGGCTTGGGCTGCGGCGCCCGGCGAGCGCCGGCGTTAACCACGCTTGAGGGGAAAATCTCAATCGCTGTTGGGGCCGGGGCCTCCCTCGCCAGAGCTGCTCTGCCAAAGGGCACCCAAGCCGGGGGGGACGGTGGCATCCGTGCCAGCTGCCATGGGAACAGCTCGTCTGGGGGGGGGTTAAGCTGCTGGTTGGGTTTGGGAGGGGTCCCTTGGTCATGGTGCTTTGGGGAAACTGAGGCACGGGGTGGGAGCGAGGGGTTTCCAAGGTGGAGGAGCGGGATGCAACAGCGTTGGAGGGTGGATGGGGGGGACACGTGCCCTCGCTCCATCACCCCGGTGGGGAAAATCCCCTCCACCCACCCCAAAAGCCTTTGCTCTGCTCCTCTTCCTCAGCAGGAGACAGAAACCTGAAGGGTTTTGTCCTCGTTGGGAGAAAAGGGAAAGAAAGGCTGTGGAGGAGCGAGGACGGGCGACAGCTCCGCTGAGGAAAAGGTGAGTGTGGCAAAGCCCCTGGGCAGGGACCCGAGGGGACAGGGACCTCCTGGGGTCCCCACAATGTTTTGTCATCACCAGAGGGAGGAAGGAGAACAGAAAATCTCGGGGTTGGTAAAAAGAGGTTGGGAAAAGCTCGGGATGGAAACGAAGCAGGAGAGACCTGAAGGGGAGCTTAAAAATAGCCCTGGGTCAGCGGGGGGACGGGGAGGGATATGGGAACAGGCTGGGGTGTGAGGATGGCTGGGAGGGAAAAACTGGATTGGGAGAGACTGGGCACATCTGGATGGGGGAGCCCTGGGTGACAGTGAGAACAGCTGGTTTGGGGGCATGGCGACAACAGCTGGCTGGGTGGCGGCCTTGGGGTGGCAATGGGAACAGCTGGGATGGGATCATGTGGGGCACATCTGGATGGGAGAGCCCTGGGATCATGGGGCAGAGCAGCTGGAAGGGCTGCGAAGGGCTGGCGATGGGAACAGCTGGATGGGGCCTTGGGGAACAGCTGGATGGGAGAGCCCGGCAATGGTGGTGGCCACGGCTGGGTGACACTCATGGGGACAAGGGGCTGTCCTGCCTGGCACCAGGCCAAGCCGGGGTTCGTTTCCTTCCCAGCCACCTCTGGAGCAGCCACGGAAGGTTTTTCTCCTTCCGGATGAACTTGATGAAGTTACTGCTCATCTCCTGGAGCAGCAAGACGGCAGCGGGATGGTGGGAACGAGGTCATTAAAGCAGAAAGAAAAATACATTAGAAATGTTCAGCTGCTCAGTCTAGCCTGAAATGTGCTTAAATCAGCTCCGAGTAAACAATGAGATGGGATTAATCGCGATTAGTTTTCATTAGAAAGGCGGCATCCCCCTCCTCTGCTCCCCAAGGGCTGCTCCCTGCCTTGTTGGGGACGTGGGGATCACCCGGATGGATCCAAACCCAGGCCGGCGGGTGACAATGTCCTTCCCGAGCTCAGCGGCTGCGGGCAACCGCTTTATCTGCACCAAGGCAGAGATGAGGGGCCGGCAGCAGCCGGAGCTTCAAAGAGAACCTGCAAATCCGGCGTATGCAAAACTCCAGCCGGTATCGCAGATAAACGGGGATGTGGCTTGTCGGCCTCTGCCAGCCCACGGCTGCTGCAGCGGTGCTTGGCCTTGGGAAAATGCTCAGCCTTGGGGTGGTGCTTGGCTCTGGGATGATGCTTGACTGGGATAATGCTTGGCCTTGGGGTGATGCTTGGCCTTGGGGTGATGCTCAGCTCCAGGACAATGCTCGGCCTTGGGATGATGCTCAGGTCCAGGATGATGTTCAGCCCTGGGGTGATGCTCAGGTCCAGGATGATGTTCAGCCCTGGGGTGATGCTCAGCCTCGGGATGATGCTCAGGTCCAGGATGATGTTCAGCCCTGGGGTGATGCTCAGGTCCAGGATGATGTTCAGCCCTGGGGTGATGCTCAGCCTCGGGTGATGCTCAGGTCCAGGATGATGTTCAGCCCTGGGGTGATGCTCAGGTCCAGGATGATGTTCAGCCCTGGGGTAATGCTCAGCCTCGGGATGATGCTCAGGTCCAGGATGATGTTCAGCCCTGGGGTGATGCTCAGCCTCGGGTGATGCTCAGGTCCAGGATGATGATCAGCCCTGGGGTGATGCTCAGCCTTGGGCAATGCGTGACCCCAGCGCAATATTTGGCCTTGGGGTGACACCCAGCCTCAGCACACCTGGCACAGCCTCAGTTTTTCAGTCCCCCACCTTCAGGCAGGACTTTCAGGGACAGGGATGAGCCAGCAGAGCTCTTGGGGATGCCTCAGGAAGGGGTGAGGACGCTGTGCCCTCCATGCCTGGCAGTTCCTGGCGCTGAGGGCAGGTGCTGGGCTCCCCAGGGAGCTGCTGCAAACGCTGCAGGTAGCCCTGCAGTTTGGGGACACCCCAGTGACCGCGTGTCCCTCCGTCCCTTGGTGGCTGACACGAGTCGCCAGGTCTCAGCTCAACACCCGCATCCCAAAACAGCCCCGGGCAGAGCTGTCAAGAGGGACAGAAAGGACCAGAATGGGGCAAATTCAGTGGGTTTTGGGCCTTCCTCTTGTGTCTGCAGCACCTCCTTCACACCAGGACCTGCTGTGCCCAGCAGCTCATCGCCTTCTCTCCGACAGGTAGTGATTTGTAAATATTTAAAAACCCAACTCAAATTGCCGGTTTGCGGCGCGGCCCCGGCTGCTGCTGCTCTGGGTGGGCGAGGGCTGCGGGGAGGGGGTGGGTGAGCCCCTTCTCCCGGCACTCACATCGCAGGATGCCCTCGTTACCAAGAGTGATGAATCTCTTGTGCATCATCCGCATCTGTGCACCCGTGGGGTCCTTCTACTCCGCCCCCCCGGCCCACAGCCCCCATCATTAGCACCCAGAAAATGTTGGGTTTCTGGCTGGGAAAACACAGCAGATATGTACATTAAACATCAAATTATAAAATTAACAGATTCAAACTGAGGATGATTTACATGTGCAAATTAACTTAATTACCACTCTTCCTCCCCGAGCGCCACGGCGTGCCGGGGAAGGGCCGGGCACAGCCACGGCCGGCGGCAGGTGCTGGGGACCCAGTGGCATCTTTCAGGGGGGGGCTGGTGCCAGCTGGGGACATTTGGGGGGTGATGGCAATGCTGCCAGCCGTACGCATGCAGGGACACGCGTGTGCACACACACACACACATGTGTGCACATACCCGTGCCCGGCGGCACAAAGGCGGCTCTGTGGTGGGTACCCAGCTCCCGGCACAGGTGGGTGGCGTTGGCACGGGCTGTGTGCGGGCAGCCTGCCCGCGGGGCTGCCTGCCTGCGAGCTGCCTGCGAGCTGCCTGCGAGCTGCCTGCAGAGCTGCCGGCCCAGCTGCAAGCACCCAGCACCGCAGAGTCAGGGGCACCCGGCACCCGGCACCTGCCCCGGTGGCCTCGGCTGCAGCTGGAAGGGCCAGGGAGATGCGGTGCCTGTGCTGCAGGGTGTGCACGTGCATGCACATGTGTGCACATGCATGTAGATACGTGCATGCGCACAGGCACACATGCGTGCACATGGATGCATGCACACACTTGCACATTTATGCGCACACATGCGTGCACACACATGCAGGCATGCACATACGCGTATGTATGCACATATGCACGCACATCTAGACACACATGCAGGCATGCACGCATACATGCGTGTACATGCACATATGCACACACATGCATGTACACACATACACACATGCACATACACCTGTGCATGCACACACCTGTGCATGCACACACATGCATGCACATACACATGCACACACATACACATGCATGCGCACTCATACACACATGCACATACACCTGTGCATGCACACATGCGCGTACGCACACACATACACACATGCACATGTGCCCGTGCATGGACATACGCACACACATTTACACACATGTGCACACATGTACGTGCATGAACACACACACACATGCACATACGCACACACATTTACACGCACGCACACACATTTACACACATGCAGCTGGCCAAGGAGAGAGGCTCAGCCTGGGTTGGATGCTGTACAATTCCCAGTTTTCCCAGTGCAGCCCATTAAGAGCTGCTGGACAAAGCAGGGCCTTCCCGCAGGTGCAGGCAGGCAGTGAGCAGCAGCTAATTAGGAGCCAGGCAATTAGCCGGGGTTAAGCTGGCTGCTTGGGGCAGGGCTGACAGCGGGCAGGGGAGTGTTCATGGCAGGAACAGAGCTGCGTGTCCTGTCTGGCCCCCCGAACCCTCCGGGGAGGGCTGCCAGGGGGACGGGTGGGTACAGGGGATGTCCCCAAGGAAATGATGCCCATGGCTGGTCCTCACCCGCGGAGGGAGCACGGGGAGGACCCCCCAGCCATGGTACCTGCCCCCCCTGAGCCACCGTGCCCCGTGCCACCACCCCCCTGGCGCTGGAGGGGCAGCCAGTGTCCCTGTCCCCTGACCCGCTGTGCCCCAGGGCCCTTTGGGGACCAGCCCTGCAGGCTCCTGCCCCCCAAGGTGTGGAAAGGGGACAGAGTGCTGCTGGGGGTCTGTCACCGTGCAAATGGGAGTCCCTGTCCTGCGGAGGGGACCCCCAATCCCCAGGTTGGGGACCCCAGTGAGGATGGGGGCTGCTGCAAAGGCCGATCCCGCTCCGGGAACCCCCCCGCAACACCCCGCAGCAGAGGACGGTGCTGCTCATCACACGCGTGGCTGCGGGATTTCCAACAAGCCAATTAGCTCCTCTGCAATTCGCTCTATTTCCAAAAGGTCAAATAAACCCCACAGCCCAGGAATAAATCTCGACACGGAGGCTGCGGCCGAGAATAGCCCTCCCAGAGCCACGGTTTTCCAGATTCCCCGCCAAAATCCCAACCCGAGAGGATTCCTGTGGCCACCACGGCCGTGGGACATCGGGGTGATGTGGGACGTCGGGTGATGTGGGACGTCGGGTGATGTGGGATGTCGGGGTGCCATGGGATGTTGGTGGTGTTCAGCAAAAAGCATCTCGGCGGTACTTGGAGGAAGAACGGGAATCGGGGAGGAATTAATTCAGAGGAGTGTTAATTGGCCTTAATTAGCCTGACTTTGGCCAGCACAGGGAGCTGAGGGCCAGGGGGTGTGTGAACAGGTCAAGGCGCTTGGCGGTGTCCCCTCGGTGTCCCCCTGGGGACCGTGACTCAGGCGCTGAGTCATGGCCACGGTTTCCTTCCCCAGACCCCACAGGGGCAGCCCAGTGTCCCCCCCGGGGGTGACTGTCCCCTTCCCACCCCGGGGACCGGGAGGAGAGGCAGGAAGAGCTGAATCACTGGCAGCGTGAGAAACCTCCGGCTGGCCGGGCAGGCTGAGCACCGGGCACAGCTCAGCGCACCGATGGCACCGACACTGGTGGGATCTCCAGGATCCACACGTGGCTGCTCCGTGACACCAATGCTGGGGACGGTGGCATCGCCCACGGTGAACTCCTGCACCTGTGGGGGGTCTGAGCTGAGATTTCCCGTCCCGAGTGTCTGCCCGGGAGGGTTGGTTTATTTCTGACTGCCCTGATTTGGGGAAAGTTCGGCTAAAATGGGCTGGGGAAGCAGATGGTGGCAGGGGGATGGTGGTGAAGCATTGAAGCGGTGGAAGCAAAGCACCTTCACCTGCCGCACTTGGCCCCCGCCCTGCGTGCCACCCCGGGCACCCACGCCGGCATCCCCTGCACCCCGGGCTGGGGAGGTTTGGCCTCCCCCTGCTGTGGTCGGGCAGCACCCGTGGGACGGAGGGCAGCTCTGAGCCCTTGCTGTGAGGGGAAACTGAGGCAGGGGGCTGGCGGTGCCACCTCTGCAGTGCCAGGGAGGGGAAGGGGCGGGAGGGGACATTTCGCAGGGGGAAACTGAGCCAGGGGGGCAGGGTCGGCAGCAAAGAGGGGGAGGCCCCTTGTCGGGGGGTGTGAGGCTGAAGTGGGGTAACGGGGGTGTCAGGGATGGGGGAAACTGAGGCAGGGAATGTGGGGGGGGGGGGTCAGTCCCAGCCCTTTCCCTTACCCGGGAAGGCAGGGAGGGGGGGACGCATTTTTGCCGGGGGGCGGGGGGGGCAAGGCAGGCGGGTCCCCTCCCCCCGCCTCCCCCCTCCTCTCCGCGCCGGGGGGGCCCGAGGCCGGGCCGGGCCGCCTCCCCGGGGCGGGGGCAGGGCGGCGGGGGGGGGGACGCAGCCGCTCCGGCAGCGGCGGCGGCAGCGGCGGCTCCTCCAGCGCCGCTGTTACCGGAGCGGCTCCGGTGCAGCCGCAGCCACCGGGCGGGCCCGGCTCCGGGCTCCGGCTCCGGCTCCGGCCGCGGCCCCCCCCGCGCCGCCCGCGGCCCCGCCCCGCCCGGGCTCCGGTGCCCCGGCGCCTCCCGCCGCGGCGGAGCGGAGCGGAGCGGGGCCGGGCCGAGCGGCGCTGCCGGCGGGCGCAGGTGCGAGGTGCCCCGGGCCCCCCCCGCCCCGGACACCCCCGAGCAGCACCGGGACGGCGGAGGTAAGAGCGCGGCCGGTGCCCCCTCCCGCCCCCGCGGCGATGCGGTTCGGTGTGTGTCCCCCCCCGCTCCGGTTCATCCCCTCCTTCCCCATCAGTTGCCCCCTCCCGAGGTGGGGGGGATGGGAGGAAAGGGGGGTGCCCCCTCCCCAGCTCTCCCCCCTCCCGCTGCCGCCGGCTGCTGCATTGGGAAGCGGCGCTTTTGTTAGCGGCTCCGGGCGGAGCGGGCGGAACCTTGAAGGGTCACGGGCTGGAGGGCCCCCCCCGGGTCCCCCCGCACCCCTCAGTGTCCCCAACACCCCCAGCCCGCACCCCTCTGCCCTGAGACCCCCCGCCCGCACCGCGCCACCCCCCCAGCACCTCCATCCTGCATCCCCATCCCCACCCCAGCACTCCTGGGGGCCCCCCCGGCACCCCAGTCCGCACCCCCCCCCGCAGCCCTCTCCGGCACCCCTGGCACCCCCGCACCCCAACGCACCCTGGCACCCCGGCGAGGCCCCTGGCACCCCGATCCTGCACCCCCCGCCCACCCCCGGCACCGCGCTGACCCCCCCGCACCCTGATCCTGCTCCTCATGCCCCCCCCAGCACCCTGGTGCCCCCCCCCAGCACCCCGGTGCTCCCGCAGCATCCCGATCCTGCACCCCCATCTCCCCCCCGCCCCCAATCCCGCACCCCTCTCCCCAGCCCAGCACCTCGGTCGCCCCCCCCAGCAGCTCAGTCCCGCACCCGGCCCCCCCCATCCCTTCCACCCAGCACCCAGTCCCACCCCCCATCCCCTCGCACACCCCCATCCCACCCATCAGCACCCCGGGCCGGCACCCTGACTCTCCCCCCAAAAGCCATGGGACACGGTGATGGGTACGAGATGCTGAGGGGCCCCCCCACCCCGAGCTCCCATGGGGGGGCTCCCTGCTTCATCGGGCTGCGTTTTGCCTCCGCCGCCTCTTTGGGAAGCAGCCAGGGTTGCTTGTTTGGGGGGGGCCGGATAAAGGGGGGGGGCTGGTGTGTTCTCCCCCCATGCAGCCTCTGCTGCGCTGGGGGGGCCAGAGCGGCTGAAACTGGGAGGGGTCTCGGCCAGTGCAGCCCCTGAAAAGGCAGAGGGGAGCGGTGATGGCTCAGCTGGGGGGGTTGGCAGTACAGCCCCCCCGCAAATAACCCCGCAGGGCTGGAGTGGCGGCAGAGCCCCACAAATTAGGGGGGTGTCTGGCTCTGTCTTGTTGGAGCTGTAACTTTATCCATGGTGGGGACTGGGGGGACACCCGGCAGTAGTGAGCACCCCCCATGCATGGTGGGGGGGCTGGCACCCCCCAGCACCAGGGCAGGGCTGGGGTCCCCCATGCGGGCAGCATCTGTGGGGCTGGGGTGGTCCCGGCCCCCACTTTGGGAGTGGGAAGCCCCAACCCTGCGTGGAGGGCTTTGGGGGGGGCCCAGCACCCCCCAGATGAGCCGTGGGGGAGGGCACGGGGCTGTGCCATCCCCTCGAGGTGACCTTGGGTGAGCTCTGCCTCCCGCCGTGCCTCAGTTTCCCCTCTGCCAAACGAGGCTGTGAACCGTGGAGGGTGCAGAAGGAGCCCCCCCCATCCCGGTGTTGGGTGCTGCACCCAACCCTTCCACCCACCCTGGGGAGCCGGGGGGACCTGCCACAAGCAGCCCCCCCATCAGGGACACCCACCTCTGCTTGCCCCAGCGCCAGGGAGCGGTGGGGACGACGGTGGCACATGTGGCACCGCTGTCCCCACTCTGCGTCCCCGCACCCCAATCTCTTTGGGTCCGGGTTGGTTCTGGGGGTGCCCCAGCAGGGCTGAATCCTGCTCTTGGGGGGTGATGGCTGAGCCTCCCCCCCCCACCAAACAGCCACAGGGAAGGGGCGCATTGGCTTGGGGGGACCCCTCTGTGTCCCCCCCGGGCAGTTTTAGCCACAGTTAGTGGCATGAACTGGTGACACTAGAGGGCAGCTCCTGTTCTGTGCACAGCGGAGGGTGCAGGATCGGGCCCTGGGTGCCAGCGGGGCCCTGGCAGCGCCGTGTCCCCCCCCCGGGGGCTGTTTGCAGGTGCGTGTCCCCGCTGGGTGCCCGGGGGGGCCGGATCCGGCTGCTGAGGTGCTGAGCGCCGGCAGCGCCGCTCGCCCGGCCCCGCCGAGACGCCCCTTTCGCAGCGTCCCCGGGGTGACACGGGAACTGGGTCACCGCTGTCACCGGGGCACGTGGCTGCGGCGGGTTCTGTGCGTGGTGGGGCTGGAGGTGGCGCCTGGGGGGGTCAGGTTTGGGCTGTGAGGATGCTGGGGGGCAGCTCAGCCCCCGCCAGCCGTGCTGGTGCTGCCGGTGTTTCAGCTGCGGGGGGAACGGCTCCGTTACCCCCCCCAGGAGCTGCTTCCCGAGATGTTTTCGCTGCCGTTCTCATAAACAAAGAGAAATCACTAAATTCAACCCCCCTCCCGGACGGCGGCAAAGCCACCGGCAAACCGGTGACCGCAGCGGGCTGGAGGTGTCCGCACACGCGTGTGCACGGGTGTGCATGCGTGTGCACCGGTGTGCACGGGTGTGCACGCGTGTGGGCGTGCCGCTCCCCCCGCCTGCGGGGGGGTGCGGGGACCCCGGTGCTCTCCCTAAATCCAGGTTCTCGGTGGCTTTGCAGCCCTCCAAGCGCTGCCAGCAGCCCCGAGTCACGGGGCAGGGTGGTGACGTGCCGAGCTGGGTGTCACCGTCCCCCTCGCACGCCCCCTCGGTCCTCGGAGCCACCGGCATCCCTTGCAGCTTGCTCTGCACATGCCACGTGATGGGTTGGCTCCCAGTTAAACCAGTGCCTCCTGCGAGGGCTCTTCCCTCCCCACCAGTTCGGCCGTAGCGGTGCTGGGAGGGCTCAGCCCGGCCACGAGGCCCTGTGCCGGCGCGATGCTCACTGGGTACCAGCGCTGGATGCAGCTCCCTGCTGCAGTGCCGGCCGTGGTTTGTATCCTTAGACAAGCTCGAATATTTTTAATTAAACCTGCCAGTTTGGATGCGATTTCATTTTTTCAGTGGGCTGAGCTGCGCCGGCCCCTCGGTGCATCTCCTGCGCCGGGGCCGCTCCAGCCGTGTCCATCTCCCGGCGTTGCCTTGGGTGAGGTTTTCCCACCCGGACAGACCGTGGTGGCTTTCCTGGTGCTGGCATCTCTCGCCGTGCCGGCCGAGCGGGTTGTCACCAGCCCGGGTGGGATGGTTTCGCGGTGGTACCGGTGCAGTGGCATCTGCTGTGCGTTCGGCAGCATAAATAGTAGTAAAGAAAACCCAAGAGCAAGCCCGGTTCCATCTGGGTTGTGCCACCGCGCCGGCTTAACCCATTTGCGCCCGATCGCTGCCGGCATCGCCCGATCGCCACCAGCATCATGGGTGCTGCATCCCGGGGGGCTCTTCTTCCCATCCCTGCATCCCCAGGATGGTGATGGATGCACCTGGTACCCAAAAGGATGCTGCCGTATCCCTGGCAGGGCCCAGCCCCACCTCAGAGGGGACCCGGTGGCTCTGGGTACCCCCCAGCTTGTCCTCGGGGACCTTTGGGCTTCAGTTGCATCCCCTAAAAGGGGTGATGGAGGTTTTGATTCCCTTTGTGAAGGCGGGAGGGAGAGGAATAGAGATCGTCTGGTGCGGAGGAGATCCCAGTGGGGCTGCCTTGTGCTAACAGGATTTTACTCCCTATTTAATTACAATTTTGTCAAATAAAAAAAAAGGGGGGGGGAGAAGAAAGATCGCTCTCATCTCTTTGTGCTGGTTCCTGGCAGCCGGTTAATTAAACAGCGGCTGGTGAAGCCACCGGTGCCTGGAGGAGGCCCCAGGGGACCCTAGGGCTTGGCAGTCACACCAATTACAGTTCCTCCCAGTTCAGCCCAGTTTGGCGTGCTGGTGGCGAGGCCGGCTGTGGTTGTGGCGGCGACGTGCTGAAGTGCTGTGGCTAATCCCCGGCTTTTCCCTGTGCAATCCTGCCCGACGGGATAATCCCATCAAACCTGGCAGTGCCGTGGCGAAGCTCGGCACTGGGTTTGGTGCTGGACGGATCTTGGCTTGGGGACACGGTGGCCCTGGCGGCACCATGTTCTTGTCAGGGCGATGCAGAGCTGCAGAGGTTCTTGGGCATCAGGTGGGGAAACTGAGGCACAGAGCGGGGCACAGCATGTGGCTTTGCAGTAGCTGGGGACCAGGACAGGGGGGTGGCAGCCACCCGTGTCCCAGCACCAAAAACAGACCCAAGGCGCTGGAGGAGGGGGAGTGGGAAGAGGCTCTGGTGGCAGCACCCGCGTGTCCCCAGTGAGACCGGATCTGCTCCAGTTTGGGCGGTGCAAACAGAACTGGCGTCGATTATCAGCCCCATCCATCACCTCCCGCCGGGGGACGTCGAGCTAAAGCGTCAGGAAATTGGGAAGCACTGAGAAGGTGATTTGGGAGGCTGGGAGCTGGGATCCGTCCTGGTCCCGCGCGGGGCTGGATGCTGCCCAGGTGGGGAGCGCGGAGCTGAAAATAACCCCAGCGCCACCTGCGCCCCATCCTGCACGTCACCCGTCCCCGCACAGCCCTCACACGCGTGGCAGATGGTGCACAGATACCTGCACACGTGTGACAGCCGGTGCGCTCACCAACACTGCACAGCACACACCAACACCTGGCACATGTGACACGCGATGTACACGCACCGGCACGCATGTGACAGCCGGGGCACATGCTGCCACCTGTACATACGTGACACTTGGTGCACACACGTGTGCCAGACACATGTGCCGGCTGCTGCACATACCAACACCTGCACACACATGTGACACACAGAGCACACACATGTGACACCTGGTGCACACACGCATGACACCTGGTGCACGCACCGACACCAGCACACACATGTGGCACGTGCTGCACAGACATGACACCCAGCACATCTGTCAGGGCCACTCAGGGGACCTTTGTCACCCGTCCTACCATGAGCTTTGCAGTGCCCGTGTCTCGGAGCAGGCGGTGGGGGTGGCGGGGAGGGGGCCGGGCTGTGCCGGCCCGGTGGGTGCCGGCGGCTGAGCGGGCTCTGCCGGCGCTGGCGGGAGAACAAGGAGCCGTTTCGGGGGCAGCGAGGAAACACCTGACCTTCCGGCGAGGCGGTGAGCGTGGAGGCGGCGGCGCTGGGCGCGCACCCGCAAACAATGGCCCTTTGTTCCGCGCCGCCTCTGGCATCCCACATCCCATCCTGCATCGCACATCCCATCCCGCATCCCATCCTGCATCCCGCATCGCATCCTACATCCCATCCTGCATCGCTCATCCCATCCCGCATCCCATCCTGCATCCCATCCCGCATCTCATCCTGCATCCTGCATCACATCCTACATCCCATCCCGCATCCTATCCTGCATCTCCCATCCCCCATCTCCCATCCTGCATCCTGCATCCCATCTTGCATCCCACATCCCATCCTGCATCCCTTATCCCATCCCACATCCCATCCTGCATCCCGCATCCCATCCTGTGTCCCATATCCCATCCTGCCTCCCAGCCTGTATCCTGTATCCCACATGCATTCTGCATCACATGCCACCCCGCATCCTGCATCCCACGTCCCATCCCACGCCGCGGCAGTGCCAGCACCCAGCGCCCACGCCAGCCTGGCTCCGCTCCATCCCACAGCCGGTCGGGGCTCAGGGTGCCCGGGTGCTGGTGGCTCAGACTGCGGGGGGTTGTGGTGTCACCCCCGTGGCTCCCATCTGTCCCCAACCATGGCGGGAGCGGGACCCGGCAGCGCATGGGGCAGGTGCCACCACCAAACCTTTGACATTGGTGTCTGCAAAACAGAGAGTGGGGCAGAGCGGGTGACACCACCAGCCTGTGGCCTCACTGGGAGGAGGAGGAGGAGGAGGAGGAGGCAGCGGGACGAAGGTTGGGCTCATGTGCCATGGCTCACACCCCGTCGCCGACACATGCGTCCCTGGCACACCGGCGGTGGCTGTGGCTCCTGTCCCTACGACAGTCCCTGTCCCTTGGTGTCCCCAGGCTCGCTGACATCCCCTCCCCTCTCGCGCTGTTTGACCAAGCAGATATTTAATCTTACTTAACTCCAAATCAGCGGTTTGAAGTGCAGAAATCTGAACTGGAGGCGCGGGCGCCTGGGCTTGGAGCAATTAAAAGCCCCATTATTGCGGCCGGAGCAGCCGAGTGCAGCCGGCGCGGGGGAGCCCAAAAAGGAAATAAAACTACCAAAACCAACAACTGAACTTTTAATAAAGCTTAAAAAATGAGCAGGCTGAAGGGTTGAGCGCTCACTCCCGGCCTCCCCAGCACCTCCACCAGCTCCTCCGCCTCTCCCTTGCTGTGGCTTTGTTATTGTAGGGTTGCTTTCTTGGGTTTGGCGTTGTTCTGGGGTTTTTTTGGTGGTGTTTCTGACCGGCGCGGGTGCGTACAGCAACCCCCCATGGGGTTAATGATGGGCTCTGTGCCCTGGTTTGTTATTATAGGGTTCCCGCTTGGGGTTGAGTGTAAACGTGATGGTTTGTGGTTACAGGGTCTCCAGCTGGAGCGGAGGCTGTGTGCGCTGGTTTGTTTTTGTAGGGTCTCCCCTGTGGAGCTGGGTTTGGCTGCTGGGGTTGAACCAGGAGCTGCGCATCCTTCTGTCCGCTCGGGGATGGGGCTCCCTGGGGACAGGGCACCCCGGGGACATGGGATGAGGTGTCTTGGGGGACAAGGGGGAGTGACTGTTTTGGGGGGATAGGAGGGACAAGGGGCCGGCGCCCTTTGTGGGGACAAGGTGAGTGCTTTTAGGGACAAGGGAAGGAGTGTCTTTGGGGACAAGAGGGATGACAGTCTCAAGGGGGAGAGGAGGGACATGCGGGGATGTGTGTCTGTAAGGGGGGACCAGCAGGACAGGGGATCCGTGTGACATGGGGGGACAAGGGCTGTGAACCGGGAGGACACAGAGCAGCCATGTGCTTGCGGGGGGACAGCACCCTTCCTGTCACCCCCTCTGTCCCCTCCCTGGGGTTTATTTTGATGTGAAGCGTGTCACCTCCTCGCTAGGAAACTATATCCTTACTATGCAGATGAGGATGTATTGAATATGCAAACGTCCCCGCAGCTGTCCGGCCACCAGCACTGCCCTGGAAGGGACGGGCTGGGGACACCCAGCACCCATGGGTGTCACCCGGCCGGTGTTGGAGGCGCGGACAGCACCCAGCGGCTCGTGTCACCCCTGGGCACCCGTCCTGGGTGACAAGTGCGGGACAAAACCACCCATAGTGCCCGTGGGCTCCCCACCATCCCCAGAGCCAGCGTCGGGGGGGTCAACCCCCTTGGTGCCCAGGGGTGTCTTGGGGGGCCCGGATGCCTGGGTCCCCAGCCGGGGGGGTCCTGGGCGCTGGGGAGGGGACAGCGACGGGGACAGGGGCTATAAACGGCAGCTGTAAGCGGAGCCGGTAACCGGAGCGGGAGGCCCGGGGGGGGACATTTGAGCCGCCGGCGGGGCCGCGAAAGCGCCAAGGTAAATGGTGGGTGCTGCGTGTCCCCCCCCCCGGCCACGCTGGTGACCCCCCATCCCTGTCACCCGCATGAGGACCCCACTAATGCTGGGGTCCCCCCATCCTCTTGGCACCCCCGCGGCTCTGGGAGTGCTTGCTGCCCGCGGCCCCCCCGGGAGGTGCTGCTGGGCGGGGGGGGCCGTGGGGGGAGCCAGGGCCAGGGCCAGCCCGCGGTGCCAGGTGGCCGGGGTGACATTTGCTCCGTCCCCGCCGTGGGGACAGCTGCTTCCTGGCTCTGCCATCTGAACCGGCCCCGCGACGGAAACCCCGGGGGGGGGCTGAGCCCCCCCACTCCCGGCGGCAGCAGCTGGAGTCGGGGGGGGGTCCCCATGGCCAGTTTGGGGAGGGGGGGGCTACTGCTGGTGACCCCCCTATAGCAATGGGGGATACCCGCCCTGAGCAAAGGATGCTCTGGGGGTCGGGAGCTGCATTTTGGGGGGGGCACATTTTCCTTAATGCTGCTTCTAAGGGCCTCATTAGCACATCTAATTGCTGATTGCTTATTGGTGCTTTCTAAAGAAAATTACCCCAAACAGCAAAGAAAATCCAGCATTAGCCCTATGAAAAGGATTTATTTAGATATTGAGATAATATCATGGGTGTCCCCCCCAACTTGGGGTGGTTGAATAACCCACCCCTCATCAAATGCCTCCTAATGAGCCTTGATTAATTAGAGGCTGGAGGCTGGCAGTGCCGGGCTGCCGCTGCTGTTGTGCCCCCCAAAAGAAGTTGTATTTTAAGGGCTGGTGTCCCCCCCCCCCGATTTCTAGGTGTCCCCCCCCTTTCCCAGTGTCCCCCCCAACTCCCAGTGCCCCCCCATTCCAGGATCCCTGAGCCGGGATCAGCTCTGGGTGCGGATGGCCAGTGAGGATGGGGGGGGACACCGCGGTGCCACTGTCCCCACCGTGGCTTGGAGCACGGGGGGTGTCACCGGGGGTGTCACCGGGGGGGGGCTCGTGCCGGCGCTTTCCTGTGCTGCTTTGGGCGGGGACACCGCGGTGCCACTCGGGGAGGGGGGTCCCATGTCCCCGGCTGTGGTGACAGCTGTCAGCATGGGGGGGGACAGTGGCTCCGGTTACGGTGACATCAGCCCTACCTTCCCACCTGGCGCGGGTGGGGGGCGCGGGTCCCCTCCCCGGGGGTCCCTGGGGGGGGGTTATGTGACAGCTGAGCTGCTTCCAGGACGCCGGAGCCCCCGGTGCCATTGGGGCATCCTGGGGGAGTGGGGGGGACAACGACCCACCCCCAGCGATGGGACCCAGGCGTCCGGGCGCCCCCCGAGCGGTGGGGCCAGCGGTGGCCGTGCCATAGGGCCAGCGCGGAGGCGGCCGGCGGAGCTCAGGTGGGCAGAGCGGGGGGCACCGGGGGGGGCCCGACCCACGGGGATGGGCTCGCACCCCGAGGAGGGGACGGGGGGCAATGAACCAGCCTTGGGGGGGCGGGGGAGCTGTCGGACCCCTCTGCAGGATTGGGTATCGCTGCCGCCCCCCCGTTATCAGTGTTGGGGGGAAAACTGGGGGGGCTGCCCCCCTTCCTGCCCATCACCCCGGTGTCGGGGAGATGCTGGGTGGGGGAAGGACAGGGTGAGCGGCTGCCCCCCCCCTAAAGCGTTGTGTGCAGAGGGTGAGGGCTGAGCGTGCTTTCAGCTGGGGAAACTGAGGCACGGAGCGCGGGGCTCCGGGACAAGGACAAGGGCCGTGGGTGTTCAGCCGCTCGATGCTGGGGACACCCAGGCTGGCGACATTCGACCCCCCCAGCGCCACCCCCCCCACCCCCGGCACGGCCACCCTGTCCCCACGCGCTGCCTCAGTTTCCCCACAGCCACGCTGGGGACGCGACACCCGTCCCCTCTCCTCCGCCACCGCCGTGAATGGGTCCCTGTTTGTCACCGCCGTGTCCCCCTCCCCGCCGTGTCCCCTCCTTTCCCCCCCCCGCTGCCTTTTCTTCCCCTGCACAATCACAGGCATTTATGTCGCCGGAGGCTCCGGTTACCCCCGCGCCCGCTCGCTGTCACCACACAGGCTGCGGGGGGGGACGGTGACACCGGGCCCCCCGCTTGAGGTTGTGACACGACCACCCCGCACCCCAAATCCCACCCGCTGGGGGTGAATTCTCAGCTCCCCCCTTCCCTTGGGCTGCTTTTTGGGGTGTTGGGTCCCCCACCCGGCACCTGGGAGATGCTTAAATTTGGTGATTTTTTTTTTTTTTTTGGGTGGTAAAAGCTTCAGAGACTTTAATTACAGCAATTAAATTGTTAATGGCTTTTATAAACCAGCTCAGGCACAAAAAATAAATTAAAAAATAGGAATTGCCAGGGCTGGCACCCAGGGGACGGGGCTCATCCTGGCCAGTTTGTCACCTATGGTACATTGGCATTGAGGCATTTTTAATAGAAATACAGAAATAATAGAATTCTATTAAGACAATTAATAGAAATTTATTAAAAAATAATAACGACCAGTGCCGTTTGTACCTTGGGCAGATGGGGAAACTGAGGCACAGCCATGTTCCATGGCTGGGGGGGCTCGTGACACCGTGGGGACACAGTGGGTGTCCCTGGGGTCCATGACACCATGGGGACAGAATTTGGTGTCCCTGGGGTCTGTGACACCGTGGGGACAGGGTCAGTTGTCCCCAGGGGCTGTGACACCAGGGTCAGGTCTTACCCAGGGTGACCAGGGGCAGATGTCCCCACAGGCTGTGACACCGCAGAGGGGACCAGGATGGGGACAGGGGCCGGTGACACCGCAGAGGGGACAGGGATGAGCGTCCCCACTGATGCTGCCCGGTGTCCTGGCACCGTGACCCCCAGCCCCACGCAATGTCACCCCCCGTGGGGACATGGTGGCAGGAGGGCGACAGTTTGATCGAACCCGCTCCCTGCTCTCATGGAATTAATTGATAATCAATTAAATCCCTGCCCAGCTGCTAATTACCCAGCCGTGCCCCGGGGATGGGTGGCAGGGCAGTGACAGTGGGGGGACGGTGGCGCTGTGGGGGGGACAGGGGGGCTGCTTTTCCCCACATATTTCAAATTCTTCACCCGGGGCCGGGGGGGTCAGCATCGCGCAATGAGGAGGGAACCCAGGCGTCCGGGTGGGTGCTGCCCCCCTCCCACCTCTCCCTGTGCCTGCAGGTGCCCCCCCCGCGCCGGGGGACACCATGGGGTCACCCCCCCATGTCCCCCTGGTCCTGCTGCTCCTGCTGGCGGTGGAGAGGACGGTCCGGGGCACCTTCCCCGAGGAGCCCGGGCCCATCGCCGTGGCCCCCCCGGACTGTGAGTGACCCCCCGGGGGTACAGGGTGGGAGTTGGGGGGGCTGCAGCCATGGGAGAGGGGGGGTGCGGGTCGGCGTGGGGGAGGGATGGGGTTTTTGGGGTGCCGTGGGGTGAAGGAAAGGGGAGCACCCATGGGAAGGGGTTTTGGGGTGAAGGAAGGGGGGGACCCATGGGAAGGGGTTTTGGGGTGAAGGAAGGGGGGAGCACCCATGGGAAGGGGTTTTGGGGTGAAGGAAGTGGGGGGACCCATGGGAAGGGGTTTTGGGGTGAAGGTGGAAGGGAGCACCCATGGGAAGGAGTTTTGGGGTGAAGGAAGGGGGGGCACCCATGGGAAGGGGTTTTGGGGTGAAGGAAGGGGGGAGCACCCATGGGAAGGGGTTTTGGGGTGAAGGTGGAAGGGAGCACCCATGGGAAGGGGTTTTGGGGTGAAGGAAGGGGGGGACCCATGGGAAGGGGTTTTGGGGTGAAGGAAGGGGGGGACCCATGGGAAGGGGTTTTGGGGTGAAGGTGGGAGGGAGCACCCATGGGAAGGGGTTTTGGGGTGAAGGAAGTGGGGGGACCCATGGGAAGGGGTTTTGGGGTGAAGGTGGAAGGGAGCACCCATGGGAAGGGGTTTTGGGGTGAAGGAAGGGGGGGCACCCATGGGAAGGGGTTTTGGGGTGAAGGAAGGGGGGGGACCCATGGGAAGGGGTTTTGGGGTGAAGGAAGGGGGGGCACCCATGGGAAGGGGTTTTGGGGTGAAGGAAAGGGGAGCACCCATGGGAAGGGGTTTTGGGGTGAAAGTGGAAGGGAGCACCCATGGGAAGGGGTTTTGGGGTGAAGGAAGGGGGGCACCCATGGCAAGGGGTTTTGGGGTGAAGGAAGTGGGGGGACCCATGGGAAGGGGTTTTGGGGTGAAGGAAGGGGGGGGACCCATGGGAAGGGGTTTTGGGGTGCCCCAGCAGCCTGTCGCCCCCGTGTCCCCCCAGACGTGAAGCACTACGCCGTCTTCGTGGGCCACGGGACGAACCCCGACGGGGGGGGGACCCCACGCCTCAACATCCAGCGCATCCTCAAGGTCAACCGGACCCTCTTCATCGGGGACAGGTCTGAACCGCGGCACCCAAAGCACCCCCCCAAGTGGGGGTGGGCACCCGACACCCCCCTAACCCCCTGTGGGCACCCCAAAACCTGCCATGGGGGGGCAGGTTGGACACCTCGAGGCTCCCTGGTGATGCTCATCGTCCACCCCAGAACCCCACATCTCCCTGGGGGGGGTGGCAGATCCCACAGCCCCCCCAGTATGCCAACGTGTGTGGGGGGGGCACCCCGTCAGGTTGGTGACACCCCTGTCCCCCTCCCCAGGGACAACGTCTACAGCGTGAGCCTGGAGACCAGCGGTGCCGGCGAGATGCGCTACCACCGGGTAAGTGCCGGGGGGCTCCGGGGGGGCCCCATGGGGTCTGCAGGCTTCCCCCCAGCCCCACGCTGGGTTTTCTGCCCGCTCCCCCAGAAGCTGACGTGGCGTTCGAACCAGCACGACATCAGCATCTGCCGGATGAAGGGGAAACACGAGGTATGAACTGGGGGGGGTCCGCACCCCAGGAGACCCCCCCGGGTCGGGACTGAGCACCCTCCTGCGCCCCGAATCTGCCGTGGGGCGCGCGGGGGGTTGGACACCACGAGGGGCTCCGGCGGGTCTGTCCCTGTCCCAGGGATGCTCATCGCCCACCCCAAGCACCCCACAAAGCCACCCCGTGTGTGTCCCCCGTGTGTCCCCCCCGTGTGTCCCCCCCGCTGTCACCCTCCCCGCTCCCTGCCAGCGGTTGTGTCTCTGTGATTTATCGGCCGCTGGGATAATTGGGTTTGTAATTAATTATTTCAGGCAGGCACAGCCCAGCAGCTGCCAGAAATCCAATTTTTTTTTTTTTTCTGTAAATACCATTTTGGGGTGAAAACACCCCCCCCAAGGCAGACTCTGGCGGCAATGGGGACCTGGGTGGGAGCACCCGGGGGTGGGTGGGGGGCACGAGGTGACCGTCCCCTCTCGCCGGCGCAGGCGGAGTGCCGGAACTTCGTCAAGGTGCTGCTGGTGCGGAACGAGAACCTGCTCTTCGTCTGCGGCACCAACGCCTTCAACCCCGTCTGCGCCAACTACAGCGTGAGTCCCCCCGCGTGGGGATGGGGACACCTGGGACCCCCACGTGTCACCCCCCGCCGTGTGCGGGTGACCCGGACCCCGCTGCCCGCGTGGCATCGCTCATGTCCCCATCTCCCCCGTGACAGATGGACACGCTGGAGCCCATTGGGGACAACATCAGTGGCATGGCCCGGTGTCCCTATGACCCCAAACATGCCAACGTGGCCCTGTTCACAGGTCAGTGGTGGCACCGCCGGGGCCGTTCTGGGCTCCTGCCCTGCTGTCCCCTGCCCCGCGCCCGGTGACACCCCCTCTCCCACGCAGGGGGGATGCTCTTCACCGCCACGGTGACAGATTTCTTGGCCATCGACGCCGTCATCTACCGCAGCCTGGGGGACAGCCCGACCCTCCGCACCGTCAAACACGACTCCAAATGGTTCAAAGGTGCCTCCCCTGGCTTGGTGGCCACCATATGCCATGCCAAGTCATGCCACGCATGCCCCTTTCCCGCCCTCCTGGGACGTCCCTGACCCTGTCACTGTCCCTGCAGAGCCCTACTTTGTCCACGCTGTGGAATGGAGGAGCCACGTCTACTTCTTCTTCAGAGAGATCGCCATGGAGTTCAACTACCTGGAGAAGGTGCGAGACATCCTGAGACACCTGGGGTGGGGACGGGGACAAGGGGAAACGGCCTCAGGTTGCGCCAGGGGAGGTTGAGGTTGGATCTTGGAACAATTTCTTCCCCAAAGGGCTGTGGGGCATTGGAACAGGCTGCCCAGGGCAGTGCTGGAGTCACCATCCCTGGAGGGGTTGGACAGACGGACATGAGGTTCTCAGGACATGGGGCAGTGCCAGGGGTGGGTTATGGTTGGACTCGATGGTCTTGAGGGTCTTTTCCAACCAAAATGACTCTATGATTCTATCAGGGTTGGGGACCAGGTGGTGACGGGTGTCCATCCCGTAGGTGGTGGTGTCCCGGGTGGCCCGGGTGTGCAAGAACGACATGGGGGGCTCGCAGCGGGTGCTGGAGAAGCAATGGACCTCGTTCCTCAAAGCCCGGCTCAACTGCTCCGTGCCGGGGGATTCCCATTTCTATTTCAACGTCATCCAAGCCGTCACTGACATCCTGGAGCTGGACGGGCGCCCAGTGGTCCTGGCTGTTTTCTCCACACCTGCCAACAGGTCAGACCCTCTTGTGCCCCACCAAGAGCCCCAGGGCTGGGCTGGGACCCCTCTGTGTGCCTGCGGGGGACAAAGGGGACGTGGTGTTCACCACACACCCATGTGTCCCCCCAGCATCCCCGGCTCGGCCGTCTGCGCCTTTGACATGACCCAAGTTGCCGCCGTCTTCGAGGGACGTTTTCGGGAGCAAAAGTCTCCTGAGTCCATCTGGACGCCCGTGCCCGAGGACATGGTGCCCAAGCCCCGGTGAGTGATGTGCCACAGGGCACAGGGCTGGGGCCAGCCAGGGCTGGGGACAGCGCTGGGGACAAGCCCAGCGTGTCGGTGGGGACACCGGGTGACGCGGTGGCCGCAGGCCCGGGTGCTGCGCGTCCCCGGGGATGCGCTACAACTCCTCCAGCACCTTCCCCGACGAGATCCTGACCTTCGTCAAGACCCACCCGCTGATGGACGAGGCGGTGCCGGCGCTGGGCCACGCGCCCTGGATCCTGCGCACCATGGGCCGGTGGGTGCTGGGGGGCAACGGGGGGTGATGGTGGGTGCTGGTGCATGATGGTGGGTGATGATGGGTACTGGTGCATGCTGGTGGGCACTGGTAGATGCTGGTGCATCCTGGTGGGTACTGGTACGTGCTGGTGGGTGCTGGTGCATGCTGGTAGGTGATGGTGGGTACTGGTACATGCTGGTGAGTGCTGGTGGATGCTGGTCCATTCTGGTGGGCACTGGTACATGCCGGTGGGTGCTGGTGCATCCTGGTGGGTACTGGTACATGCTGGTGGGTGCTGGTGCATGCTGGTAGGTGATGGTGGGTACTGGTACATGCTGGTGAGTGCTGGTGGATGCTGGTCCATTCTGGTGGGCACTGGTACATGCTGGTGGGTGCTGGTGCATCCTGGTGAGTACTGGTACATGCTGGTGAGTGCTGGTGCATCCTGGTGGGTACTGGTACATGCTGGTGGGTGCTGGTGCATGCTGGTAGGTGATGGTGGGTACTGGTACATGCTGGTGAGTGCTGGTGGATGCTGGTCCATTCTGGTGGGTACTGGTGCATGCTGGTGCATTCTGGTGGGCACTGCTGCATGCTGGTGGGTGCTGGTGCATTCTGGTGGGCACTGGTACATGCCGGTGGGTGCTGGTGCATGCTGGTGGGTACTGGTACATGCTGGTGAATGCTGGTGGATGCTGGTAGGTGATGGTGGGTACTGGTACATGCTGGTGAGTGCTGGTGGATGCTGGTCCATTCTGGTGGGTGCTGGTGCATGCTGGTGGGCACTGGTACATGCTGGTGGGTGCTGGTGCATCCTGGTGGGTACTGGTACATGCTGGTGGGTGCTGGTGCATGCTGGTAGGTGATGGTGGGTACTGGTACATGCTGGTGAGTGCTGGTGGATGCTGGTCCATTCTGGTGGGCACTGGTACATGCTGGTGGGTGCTGGTGCATCCTGGTGGGTACTGGTACATGCTGGTGGGTGCTGGTCCCTTCTGGTGGGTACTGGTGCATGCTGGTGCATCCTGGTGGGTGCTGGTACATCCTGGTGGGTACTGGTACGTGCTGGTGGGTGCTGGTCCCTTCTGGTGGGTACTGGTGCATGCTGGTGCATTCTGGTGGGCACTGGTACATGCCGGTGGGTGCTGGTTCATTCTGGTGGGCACTGGTGCATGCTGGTGGGTGCTGGTGCATTCTGGTGGGCGCTGGTGGGTGCTGGTGCATTCTGGTGGGCACCGGTACATGCTGGTGGGTGCTGGTGCATGCTGGCAGGTGATGGTGGGTGCTGGTGCATGCTGGCAGGTGATGGTGGGTACTGGTGCATGCTGGTAGGTGATGGTGGATGCTGGTGAGCACTGTCTGGAACCTCTCGTGCTGCCCTTGCCCGTGCGTGCTGATAAATCTCATAAACTTTGCAGTCGAGATTGTCTCGTCCTAATTAAATCTGCCTTAATTGCTGCTTGATGGAGAATTAATCAAGCGGCACGCTCGGGCCGTAGCCTCCCGCTGGCAGGGCAGCAGGGGCACGTGCAGGGCTGAGGATGGGGACACAGGGCTGGGGACGGGGGCACAAGGCTGGGATGGAGACACGAGGCCGGGGACAGGGATACAGGGCTGGGGATGAGGACACAAGGCTGGGGACGGTGACGTGGGGCTGGGGACCAGCCGGGATCCTGCTGAGGGACTGCGGAACCTGGGCTGGTTCTTTGGGGGAATCTGAGTGGGACCTGGGCTGGTTCCTGACCGGGATCTGGATGGGTTTCCATCCTCACGGGAGGTCCCAGCCCTGCACCTTGCCTCAGTTTCCCCATTCCCGGGGCCACGTGGGCTCCTGCCCATCCCAGCGCCAGCTCCATTCACACCACGCAGGTACCAGCTCCGCAAGATCGTGGTGGACACAGCAGCGGGGCCGTGGGGCAACCACACCGTGGTCTTCCTGGGCTCCAGCACCGGCACCATCCTCAAGTTCCTCATCCAGCCCAACGCCAGCGCCAGCCCCGCGCCCGCACCCCCCGGCAGCCAGAGCGTCTTCCTGGAGGAGTTTGAGACCTACCAGCCTGGGAGGTGGGTGCTGGGAAGGAGGGAAGGGCGCTCAGATGGGTCGAGGGGTGGTTGGATGGATGTTTGGGTGGTTGGATGGTTGAGTGGGTGGATGGATGGATGGGTGGGTGGATGGATGGGTGGATGGATGGATAAATGTTTGGATGGATGGATGGTTGAGTGAGTGGTTGGGTAGATGGGTGGATGGAGGGAGAGATGGATGGATAGGTGGACGGCTGGTTGGAGAGCTGGATGGGTGGGGGAGTGGTTGGACTGATGGGTGGGTGGATGGATGAGATGTTCAGGGAGGGACCGATTGACAGTTGCGAGGTGACGGGGAGGATGAATGAGGTGGTTGGAGACAGATGGATGGATGGATGGACGGATGGATGGTTGGAGGGGCTGGGTCAGAGGGATGAAAGGGGTCATGGGTGGGTGAATGGGGTGGGGGGACGGATGAGATACCCTCTCTTGACCAGCCTGTGCTGGGGCTGGCTCCGTGGCCTGCAGGCTGGACCAGGGGCACTCTGAGCTCTGTCCCCTCCCCAGGTGTGGCCGGGACACCGAGGACGAGCGGCGGCTGCTGGGGCTGGAGCTGGACAAGGCGTCGGGGGCCCTGCTGCTGGCCTTTCCCCCCTGCGTGGCCAGGGTGCCTGTGGCTCGCTGCCAGCAGCACTCGGGCTGCATGAAGTGAGTGCGCCGGGCTCAGCCACCGGTAACTTCACACCCCTACAATCTGCCCCGGGCTGGGATCCAGCGGGGAAGGGCTCAGCATGGCTGGGAGCGCGGTCAGGGGAAACTGAGGCACGGCGTGGTGCAGGGTCCAGGTCCCTCGTGGGGGTCTGGGGTGTCACCCCCCTCTCCTGATGTCTCTGCTCCCTGCCAGGAACTGCCTGGGGAGCCGAGACCCCTATTGTGGCTGGACCCCCGAGGGCTCCTGCGTCTTCCTGGAGCCCAGCCCCAGGTAACGCCACCAGGCCCCGGGGGGGACACTGGGGGACACAGTGCGGGGAAACGGGGTCTCAGGGGCTCCCCAGAGAGCATCGGCTCCTGCAGCCCCCCATGACTGAGACCCAGCAAACTCATCGCTTGCTGAAGCAAACTGGGAGCCCTCTGCCGGGCCATTAGGGACTGGCTAACCCCCCGCCCCCAATTTGTGCCCCCCAGGGTGGCCTTTGAGCAGGACATCGCGGGCAGCAGCACGTCCCACCTGGGCGAGTGCGAGGGTGAGTGCAGGATGGGGCTTGGGGACACGGTGGTGGCACCGCCAGGCTCCACCACGGCTGTCCCCTGACGTCCCCCCCATCCCGCCAGGGCTGGTGACAGAGAGTTTCGTGGACGAGCCGGACGGGCTGGTGTCGGTGAACCTCCTGGTGATCTCCTCGGTCGCCGCTTTCGTCATCGGCGCCGTCATCTCCGGCTTCAGCGTCTGCTGGTTCATCGGCCACCGGGACCGCAAGGAGCTGGCGCGGCGCAAGGACAAGGACACGATCCTGGCGCACAGCGAGTCGGTGGTGAGCGTCAGCCGGCTGGGCGAGCGGCGGGCGCGCGGGGGCCAACCCGGCGCTTTGCTGGCCCCGCTCATGCCCAACGGGTGGCCCAAGGATTTGGGGAAAGTCACCCAACACGACTTGGACTCGGGGGTCCTCCCCACGCCGGAGCAAACCCCCTTACAGCAAAAACGCTGCCCCGGCGCCCTCCAAAACTGCACCTGGGAGCAAAGTCACAACATCATCAACGCCGCCTTGCGGGATGGATCTGGCACGACCGGTGCCGGCACCGCTCGGATGCACGGGGGCTCCGGCCGCCCGGCTCGCGGCATCCCCCCCCTCTCCTGTCATGCCATCCTGGTGGACCAGGAGCTGGAGGCCGAACTCAGCGACTCCTCGGGCGATGGGCACTGGGGACGGGACCCCCAAGAGGGTCCCCGTACCCGGCAGCACCCACCCGCCGCCACCCGCCGCCAGCCCCGCGGCTCTTACGGTGATTTCGCCGGCACACCGCACCCCAGCCCCGATCGCCGGCGGGTGGTTTCGGCGCCCAGCGGGGAGGGGGGGGACTTTAGCGAGGGGCCACCCTGGCACCCCGAGCAGCTGAACTTCAACGCCAACAACGGCACGAGCCGCCCTGGCGCCCACCTCAAGAGGAACCACACGTTCAACAGCGGCGAGGTGCCGGGGGGCGGTTACGGGCGACACGGCACGGCACCCCGGGCACCCGGCACCGGCCCCCCCCGGGCGCTGACGGACCTGCACCACCTCCTGCGCTACGGCGTGGAGCGGACTCCCTCGGGAAAATAGGGACCCGCCGTGTGTGTCCCCCCCCAGGACACCAGTGCGGTCCCCTGGGGACAGGGAGGGGTGGCTGGGCAGGAGCTGCGGGCACGGGGTGAGATGCTGCATGGGGAGAGCGGGGGGGGACAGGCACCCCCTGGTGCCCCCGGATGGGGTTTGGGGGTGTCCCCGGCTGGCGTGGGGCAGTGCCCTGCGCTCCAGCTGCTTTGCCCCGGCTCCTGGGGGGGTCTGTCCATTCCGTCCCTTCCCCAGGTTGGACCCAGGGATGGTGGCACCCTGGGGGGGGATCCCTGGGGGGCAGCAGGATGGACGCACGGACGCAGGCACGGCCAAGGCAGAGCAGGGCTGTGCCCCCCACCCCGCTCTCCTCGGACCCATCGGCCGTGCCCGGGCGCTCAGGGGGGCTGGTGGGTGCTGCCAGCACCCTGGGGGTGGCATCGGGGTGCGTCAGTGACAGTGATGGGACACGGTGAACATTTGGGGTGCAGGGAGTGGGGGGACCCCCAAATGTGGGTGTTATCTGGGGACAGGGCACATTCACAGCCATCCCAGCCTGGGCTTAACCCCTGCCCAGTGCCAGCTTGGGGGGGGGCTCATGTGCCCCCCCAGCACTCCCCTCCTGGGGGGCACTGCTGGGGCTGGGGGGTCCCCACCGAACCCACTCTCTGCTGGCAAAGGGTGCCCTTTCGGTGCCACCCCTGCCTGGCCCCGGGGCGGTGGGTCCCTGGGGGGGTGGCAGGCTGTAAATAGGGTGGGGGGCAGTGACCGCGTCCCCCCCCCAGCGGCCATGCATGCGGCCGCCCGTGGTCTGTACCCCGCGGCCCCAATAAACGCCCATTTACCAGAGGCGACTCCCCCGCCGCTGCCTCGGCACCTCCTTACCCCCCCCGGGACCCGCTGGACACGGGGGTGCTGGCGGCAGGGGGGGGACACAGGGCTGCCCAGGGACCCCCGGTGTGCACAGAGCCACCCGCGGGGGCCACCGCTCCCCAGCACCCACGAAGCATCGTGCCTCAGTTTCCCCACGCGGGTGCGCAGCACCACGTGCTGCCCGTGGTGTGGCGAGGATGCGAAGGCGGGTGTCGGTGCCGTGTCCCCAAGAACTGCGGGGTGCAATGGGGACACTGGGACGCCAGCACCCTGACCCTGCCCCGGATGCCAACACCCAGCGAGCTGGCAGCGATTTCCCAACCGACACGTGAGGCCGAGCCACCAACCCCCCCGGGAGTGACAGCCACCGAGGAGAAGGGACAGTCCCCAAGGAGCCAGGACGGTCCCCGAGGAGCCTCGCTGGGGAGTTGGGAAGGTGAGGGCAGGGCTGCGGGCTCAGAGTGGGGTCAGGGAGGGGGGACACGGGGCTCAGGGTGTCCCCCTGTTTGCAGCCATTGCCTGTCCCCCCCTCCAGGGCTTGCACAACCCTCGGGTGACGATCAGCCCAGCGCCATGATGCCACCGGGCCAGATCCTGTCCCCGCTGCTGCTGCTGCTGCTGGTGCCGTGCCCCGCCGCGCCGTGCTCCCCCCACCCCAACGCCACCCGTTTCGTCTGCACCGAGCCCACCCTGAGCACCTTCCCCTCGGGGCTGCCCCCCACCACCCTGGCCATCTCGGTGGAGTTCACGGCTCTGGCCGCCATGGTCCCCACCGCGCTGGCCGGGCTGCCGCGCCTGCAGGAGCTCCATCTCTCCTCCAACCGCCTGGCCGCCCTCCCCGAAACCCTCCTGCGCCCCGTCCCCACCCTGCGCGTCCTCGACCTGACCAACAACCTCCTGGCCACCCTCCCCGCTGACATTTTCGCCACCACCCGCCACCTCCAGCACTTGGTGCTGCGGGAGAACCGGCTGCGGGCGCTGAAACCCGCCTGGTTCCGGCACCTTCCCCGGCTCCTCTGGCTCGACCTGGGTGACAACGCGTTGACCGAGGTGCCACCAGAGGTTTTCCATCCATTGGGGTCCCTCCGTAGCCTGGATTTGTCCCACAACAGCCTGGTGTCCCTGGCGCCGGGCGTGCTGGCGGGGCTGCGGGCGCTGGAGCGGCTCGACCTGGAGGGGAACAGGTTGGGGACACTGTCCCCCGCCACCTTCGCGCCCACGCCCACCCTGCGCCTCCTCTTCCTCCAGGACAACCAGCTGCAGGCACTGCCCGCTGGCATCTTCGTCCCCTTGCGCAACCTCAGTGTCCTCGACCTGGCACGGAACCGGCTGCGGGTGCTGGAGCTGCCCCCCCAGCCCCCCGGCCCCGCGTTGGACCTCGACATCTCGGGGAACCCCTGGGACTGTGGGTGCCAGCTGGTGGCCCTGCTGCGGCGGGTGACACCGCGTCTCACTGCCGCCCGGGACACCGTCTGTGCCAGCCCCCCGCGGCACCGGGGACAGGAGGTGGCCACTGTCGTCCAGGCTGGGGACACCGGCTGTGAGCCCAGGGGGGACATGCAACACCTGCCAGACCCCAAGACAAGGGGTCTGGTGTCACCCTAGGTGACTCTGTGTGTCACCTCCCTCCCTGCCACTCTGTCCCCAGACGAGACAAGTTGTCCTGGGGAAACTGAGGCAGGGAGCGCAGGAGTGCAGCCGTCCCCATCCCAATGGCCCCTGTCCCCATCCTGCGACACCCATCCCAGTGGCGTCCAGCTCCTTCTCACCCAGCTCAGGCTGTCCCATGTCCCTGTCCCCAACCTACCTGGCACATGTCCCTGTCCCCACCCAGCAAGAGCACATTAAACACGGTCACTTGGTGCCACCGCACACACACTCCTGTGTGTCATCCTGTGAAGTCTCCGGGGATAAGGCAATGACGGGCACCATGTCCCCCACCTATGCCTGTCCCGTACTAGCTGTGTCCCATGCCCATCCAGACTGGCCTGGTCCCCAACAGGGCCACCACCCTCTGGCATTGCTCACCGCTGGGTGACACTTCTGTCCCCTGACCTGAGCACCCACAGGGACTGGAGGGGACCTAGGACCCTGTTCAGACTCTGCTTGGCTTGGGGACACCTGGCTTGGGGACATTTGGTATGGAATGCTGGACATGGGGACACCTTCTGTTGGGTCACTTGGTATGGGGACACCTGGGGTGGGGACATGTCATGGAGATGCTTGGCTTGGGGACACTTGGCATGAGGACACAGGGCAAGGGGACACTTGGTATGGAGATGCTTGGCATGGGGACATCTGGCATAGGAACATTTGGAATGGGGTCACTTTCTAAGGGGACACACGACTTGGGGACACTTGGTATGGAGGTGCTTGGCATGGGGACACCTGGCAAGGAGACACTTGGTATGGGGACGCACATCAAGGGGACACTTGGTATGAAGATGCCTGGTATGGGGACACATGTCAACGGGATACTTGGTTTGGAGATGTTTGGCAAGGGGACACCTGGCAAGGGGACACCTGGCAAGGGGACACCTGCTATTGGGTCCTTGGTATGGGGACACGTGGCAAGAGGACACCTGGGGTGGGGACACTTGGCATGGGGCGGTGGCTCGGAGCCCCTGGCCGCCCCCTGGGGACAGGTTGTCCCCTCCGGTGTCCCCGGAGCCCCCGGGGCAGGATCGGGCCCCCCCGCGGCCCCACGTGGGAGCTCTCACGTGGCGACACCTCCTAAACCCCGCCCTCCCGGGCCCGCCCCCCACTTCTAATTGGTGGCGGCGCCTCCTTCCCCTTCGCTGATTGGCTCCCGCCGCCAACTATGAATTCGGCGCTGGGCGGGGGTCGGGGATCGCGACCGGGGATCGCGGTCACGACCGGGGGTCGCGGTCACGACCGGGGGTCGCGACAGACCCCCCCCCCCACTCCCGTAAGTACCGCCCGCGGGACTGCGCGGGAGCTGAAGGGTGGAATGCGGGCTCGGGGGCGTTCGGGGGCTCCCGGGGGGGAGGTCCGGGGGTTCCCGGGGGTTTCGGGGGCGGGTCCGGGGGCTCCCGGTGGGGGTCCGGGGGTTCCCGGGGGTTTCGGGGGCGGGTCCGGGGGCTGCCGGGGGCGGTGCGGGGGTCCCCAGGGTGGGGTCCGGGGGTTCCAGGGGCGGGTCCGGGGTTTCCCGGGGGTGTCCGGGGATTCCGGGGGCGGGTCCGGGGGCTCCCCGGGAGTCCCCGACTCCGGCCCCGCGGGGCCCGCGGGGGCTCCGGGGGCTGGGGGGGACAGAGCCCACTCGGGCTGCTGAGAGCCCTGCGGGGGCCGCGGGGTCCCGGGCGTCCCCTGACGGTCTCGACCTCCGTTCTTCCGTGGGGGGTGCCCCGGAGCACCCCAGGGACCCCGAGGGGAACCCCCAGGGACATAAAGGGACCTGTTCCCCCCGGGGACCTGCCCCCCAGAGACCTAAGGGACCCCCCGCACGGACGCAAGGGGACCTGCTCCCCCCTGGGGACCTGCCCGCGAGGTCTCAAGGGGATCCCCCAAGGGGACCTGACCCCCCCCAGCCCCCTCCCAAGGCCCCCCCAGAAGTTGCCCCCCGCGACCCGGGGTGCAGCGAGACACCCCAAAGGGCAGAGCTGCTGCGGGAGGGTGAGAGGGGGCTGCTGGCTGCTCCGCTCCCTGCACGGGTCCCCGGGGCTGCCCCGGCCGAGGTGACGGTGACAAGTGGCACGTCCCCAGCACGGGCTTGTGAAAGGCGAATCCAGCCCGGCTTCCGGCTGAATCACCCGAAAACCCCTCCCTGGCCCCAAACTGGGATGGGGGGACCCAAAAGGGAATGGGGGGACCCCACCCCACCTCATCCTGGCGGGGCAGGTCAGTCCTGACCCCAGGCCCCCCATGACCCCCCACTTTGAGCAGCTCGGGGGCCTCCGGCTGCCTCCCACTCGTGTCATGAGTTGGTGGGTCTCAGCCCTCGGAGGGGTGTGCTGGGGGGCTCGGCCTCGCCGTGTCCTGCTCTCCTCGGTGCAGTGAGGGGGGGACATGGGGCTTGGCCACCCCGGGGGGGTCCCTGCTGGGCTCAGCCACTCACGACACCCCAACATCTTTATCTTCCAGCCGCTGCAGCCATGTCAGCCGAAAACACCACCAAGGATGGGCAGGAGCTGAAAGTAGGGGTGCAAGGAAGGTTGGGGGGGGGGGGGGCTTGGGGCATCACTGGGGGCTCCGGCTCACTGTCATCCCCCCCGGCAGAACGTGGTGACACGGGTGGCCAGCCTGGCCCTGGTGAGCTGCGCCTGCGGCGCCGTGTCCACGGCGTACGCCTCCACCAAGGAGAGCCACCCCTACGTCAAGTCCGTCTGCGACGCCGCCGAAAAGGGGGTGAAGACGCTGACGGCGGCGGCGGTGAGCGGGGCCCAGCCCATCCTCACCAAGCTGGAGCCGCAGAGTGAGTGGGGTCTGGGGGGGCAGCACCCCAGGGGTCTTGGGGTGCGCAAAAAACTGGCCCTGGTAGAGCTTTTGCAAGGCAGCGGGAGAGGAATGATCTGCTTTTGTGTCTCTAGTTTATGTGGTCAATAAATAAGCATGTACAAGGAGAAGCTGAGGGGCAGCACCCTGTGAATTTTGGGGTGCCGGAAAACTGACCTTAGCAGAGCTCTTGCGAGGCAGCGGGGTAGGAAGAAGCTGTTTTCTCACCTCTGGTTTTCACCATCAACAAATAAACCTGTGAAGGGGTGGAGAAGCTGGGGGGAGCAGCACCCCATGAGTTTTGGGGTGCCCCAAAACCTGGCCCTAGCAGAGCTCTTGCAAGGCAGCAGGATATCAAGAAACATCTATTTTCACATCTCTAGTTTCCACCGCCAACGAATACGCCTGCAAAGGGCTGGATAAGCTGGAGGAGAAGCTGCCCATCCTGCAGCAGCCCACGGAGAAGGTAACGTCTCCTCTGGGGGACACAGCGGGGGGGTCCAGCCCTGTGTGAGGTGCTGGGACAAAGCGTCCCTGTGCTGTCCCCTCCCAGGTGGTGGCAGGGACCAGGGAGCTGGTGTCATCCACAGTGAGCGGCGCGGTGGGGCTGGCACGGGGCGGCGTGGAGAGGACGCGCTCGGCGCTGAGCAGCGGGGTGAGCACCGTGGTGGGTTCCCGCGTGGGCCGGCTGCTGGCCACGGGGATGGACGCGGTGCTGGGCAAGTCGGAGGAGCTGGTGGAGCGATACCTGCCCGGGACAGACGAGCAGCCAGGTGAGTGCCGACTGCGCCGTGCCGCAAACTGCCTCCCAAATTTGGGGATGCCAAGCCCCTCCTGGTGCCCCCACCCTGTTGCTCAGCCCCGTTGCCCCTGTGTAGCCCCCCAGGTCGATGCCTGGGCAGCTCCGCAGTGTCAGGGCATCTCTGAGCCCCACGTGGTGTCTGGGGCCACCACGGCACCGCGCAGGGGACAGTCCCCACCCGTCAGGGACCCAAAGCCGGGGAATGTGATGGGTGAACTCTCACCTGGAAACCAGAAAGCAAATATAGCCCAGTGCCGCCTCTCTGGGTATTTATAGCTCGGCACGGGGTGGCAGTGGGCAGAGCTGGCCCTGTGTCACAGCAGAGGTGACCGGAGAGGCCACCTGACGTTTTGGTGACACTTCCACATGACCCGGTGGCCAAGCATCCTGGATCCTTGTCCCTGTGATGGGGTGCGGCACTCGGGGGGCACATCCCAGCGGGATGCTCCAGTGCCGGATGGTCCAGCCCCACAGTTCTCGCCCCACAGCGGTGACAGCGGGTGTTGAGGTGGCCTCGCGGGAGCGGCAGAGACGGCGGCAGAGCTGCTTTGTCCGGGTGGGCTCGCTGTCGGCCAAGCTGCAGCACCGAGCCCTGCAGCGCTCGCTGGCTGAGCTGCAGCGGGCACGGCACAGCGCCCAGCGGGTCCTGGCCCAGCTGCACCGCATCTTCGAGCTGGTAAGGATGCGGTGGGGACCGTGCCAGCCCCCCGTTCCAGCCCGGCACCCCCCCGGTGTGCTCCCACCTCCTTGTCCCTTTCCCCAGATCGAGCAGGGGCGGCAGAGCTTGGACGGGCCCCTGTACGGCACCCAGCGGCATCTCCACCGCATGTGGCTGGAGTGGAGCCAGCAGGACGCTGTGCCCATGGAGGAGAGAGAGGTACGGGGTGGGACTTCCCTAGGGGGACACCAAGGTATGGGATGGGGGTGGCTGTGCCCATGGAGGACACCAAGGTACGGGTTGGGATACTGTACCCATGGAGGACATCAAGGTACAGGGTGGGGTACCATCCCATAGAGGACATCAAGGTATGGGGTTGGGGGACCATCTCATGGAGGACATCAAGGTATGGGGTTGGGGAACCATCCCATGGAGGACATCAAGATATGGGATTGGGGGACCATCCCATGGAGGACATCGAGGTACAGCATAGGGGACCATCCCATGGAGGACATCAAGGTACAGGGTAGGGGACCATCCCATGGAGGACATCAAGGTATGGGGTGGGATACTGTACCCATGGAGGACATCAAGGTATGGGGTTGGGCGATCATCCCATGGAGGACACCAAGGTACAGGGTTCCAAGCTGGGCCGGGCAGGGGGACCATCGCTACCCAGGGCCACCGCTGCCCGCTGGCTGCCTTGCAGGTGGAGGCGCGGACGCTGGCCATGCTGCGCGGGCTCCTGCGCCAGCTCCACGCCGCCTGCACCCGCCTGGCCGCCAGCGCCCGCAGGTTCCCCGGCAGCATGCAGGAGACGGCAGGACACGTGCGGCACGGCATGGAGGGCGTGCAGGCTTCCCTCTCCCGCGTCCACTCCATCCGCGACCTGTCGGATTTGGTGCTGGAGCAGAGCCGGGAGACGGTGATGCGGGCGCAGTTGAGCATCGACGAGCTGCTGGAGCACATGGGGCAACACGCACCCCTGCCCTGGCTGGTGGGACCCTTCGCCCCCGCCCTGGTGGAGTATCCGGAGGATGCCCCCATCGAGATGGCCAAGTGGGAGGGTTGCATCACGGTGGGGGGGACGCACCACGTGCCCTCTCCCCCACGGCCCTGCAGCCAGCGCTGAGCCCCCCTGTGCCACCAAACTGGGGGAGCACCCACCCAGCCACGGCGGTGAACCCCATCCCTGCCAGGGACGAGGCGAGCATGGACTCGGTGACCCAGCGTGGGACCCCTGATGCTGCAAGACAGGGACTTGTTTGGGGAGGGAGGGGATGGTGGCACAAGGAGGACACAGCCCTGCCCGTCTGGGGGTCCCCACGGTGTCCCCAAGCCTGGAGAGTTGATTTCTTGTCTTAGTGGCTTCAAAGCACTTTAAAGAAGAATTAAATTACTTTTTAGGCCTTAAAATGACTCCGAGCCTGCGGCACCAGCTGTGACGGAGCCGCCACGTCATGCTGGGCTGACGGGGGGTTGGCAGAGCTGGGGGGGACCCCGCGGGGAGGGTTTCGCTGTTGGGGTGTCAGGGTGGGGGCAGCAGGACGGGCGCCAGCGGGGTGCTGGGATGGGGGGTGCGGGGGTGGCTGGACTGTGAACCGCGGCCGTGTGGCATTGAACTTCGTCCTGGTTGTCACCGCGGCGGGGCTGGGGCTGGGACACCCCCACACTGCAAGTGCAGCGTGGCCACGGCGCCCAGTCCCCCGGGACTGCCCGTCCTGCTGGGACCAGTCTGACCTCCGCTGGGCAAGGTGCTGGGAGCACTGGGAGCCCCGTGCTGGGGGATCCCCCTGAGGGGAGAGGGGATTTGGGGGAGTCAGGGTGAGGGTGGAGGGGGTCGGTGCAGCCTCGCGTGGGGAATCCGGTGCTGGGAGAGTGAAATCGGGTCCCGGGAGGGCCAGTGACACCCGATCACAAGGGATCCAGTCCCGGAGAGGGGTCGGTGCAGCCCGGTCCTGAGGAATCCGGTGCCGGGGGGGTCGGTGCAGCCCGGTCCCAATGGGGAATCTGGTCCCGGGGGTTCCCTGTCCCGGGGCGGATCGGTACAGCCCGGCCCGGGGGGGCGGTTGGTGAATCCCGTTCGCGGGGGACACCCGCTCCTGTGGGGATCGGCTCCGTCCGGTCCCGGGGAACTGGGGCCCGGGGGGGGGGGATCCTGTCCCGGGGGTGGGCGTGTCGGTGCAGCCCGGACCGGAGGATCAGACCCCGAGGAGCTCGGTGTCGGTGTAACCGGGTCCCGGGAGCTCCGGTCGCGGGGCGGCCGGTGCAGCCTGGCCCGGGGGGTCCCGGGAAGGGTCGCTGCAACCCCGGGCGGGGGGTTCCTGGCCCCGGGAGGGGTCGCTGCGGCCCCGGGGGGGTCCCGGGAGGGGTCGCTGCAGCCCCGGGCGGGGGGTCCCGGTCCCGGGAGGGGTCGCTGCTGCCCCGGGGAGGGTCCCGGGAGGGGTCGCTGCGGCCCCGGGGGGGCGGTTCTCGGTCCCGGGAGGGGTCGCTGCAGCCCCGGGCCGCTCCGCTCCCGGCCGGTCGGTGCTCCCGGACCGCCCCGGGCCGGCCCCGGTGGGGCGGGGCGGGTCACATGCGCTCGGGGCCGGGCTCCGGGGCTACAAAGGGCGGCGGGGAGGGAGGGGACCCAGCGCAGAGCGCGGCTTGGCTTCCGGAGGTGAGTTCGGTCCCGGCCCCTGCGACCCCCTTGTTCTGGGGAGCCCCAGCTTGGTGGGGGCTGATCCGCGCTGGGTTGGGGGGTTCTGACCCCACTCACGGCTCCGTTCCCCCCCAGCCCCGCCATGGCCACCAGCGAGCCCGGGGCGGCGCAGCCCAAGGCTGAAGATCAGCAGGTCAGCGGGGACAAGGGTTTTGGGGTGGGGGGGGTCCAGGCGGTCCCTGCTTTGGGACAAGACTCTGCGCTATTATCCCGCCCTTGGGTGCGCTTGGGGAGTCCTCGGTGTACCCCAAACCTCAGGGCTTTGGGGACACGTAGTGCCCCTTCATCCCCTATGAGATTTGGGCATCCATCACCCCCACGCACACACTGACCCCCTTCTCGCCCCCCCAGAGCATCGGGACGCGGGTGGCCAGCCTGCCCCTGGTCAGCTCTGCCTACGGGATGGTGTCCACGGCGTACGCCTCCACCAAGGAGAGCCACCCCTACGTCAAGTCCGTCTGCGACGCCGCCGAAAAGGGGGTGAAGACGCTGACGGCGGCGGCGGTGAGCGGGGCCCAGCCCATCCTCACCAAGCTGGAGCCGCAGAGTGAGTGGGGTCTGGGGGGGCAGCACCCCAGGGGTCTTGGGGTGCGCCAAAAACTGGCCCTGGTAGAGCTTTTGCAAGGCAGCAGGAGAGGAATGATCTGCTTTTGTGTCTCTAGTTTATGTGGTCAATAAATAAGCATGTAAAAGGGCTGGAGAGGCTGAGGGGAGGCAGCACCCTGTGAATTTTGGGGTGCTGGAAAACTGACCTTAGCAGAGCTCTTGCGAGGCAGCGGGGTAGGAAGAAGCTGTTTTCTCACCTCTGGTTTTCACCATCAACAAATAAACCTGTGAAGGGGTGGAGAAGCTGGGGGGAGCAGCACCCCATGAGTTTTGGGGTGCCCCAAAACCTGGCCCTAGCAGAGCTCTTGCAAGGCAGCAGGATATCAAGAAACATCTATTTTCACATCTCTAGTTTCCACCGCCAACGAATACGCCTGCAAAGGGCTGGATAAGCTGGAGGAGAAGCTGCCCATCCTGCAGCAGCCCACGGAGAAGGTAACGGGGTGGCGTGGAGGGGGCAAACACACTTGATGTCCCCCCTGCAGTGCTACTTAACAGAGGCTTGTCCACCCCTTAACCAGCTCATCTCGGATACCAAGCAGCTGGTGACATCCACAGTGACAGGGGCCAAGGATGTCCTGACCAGCACGGTGGCTGGAGCCAAGGACGCGGTGACCAGCCGGGTGACGGGTGTGATGGACATGACCAAAGGGGCCGTGCAGGGCAGCGTGGAGCTCACCAAGTCGGCCGTGAGCAGCGGCGTCAACACCGTTATGGGCTCCACCGTGGGCCAGATGGTGGTGAGCGGGGTGGGCTCCATGCTGGAGAAGTCGGAGGAGCTGGTGGACCATTACCTGCCCATGACAGATGAGGAGCTGGGTAAGGAGCTGGTCACAACCCCCTGGAGATGTGCCGTGGCCTGGGGGGTGTGGGTAGAGCCCGGGCAGGGTGATGTTGGTTCTCCATGGGGTTGGTGGTGGTGGGGGCCACCTCAGCAGCTCCCTCTCCCCCAGCCAAGCTGGCCACAGCTGTCGAGGGCTTCGAACCCGAGCAGCAGAAGCAGCAGCAGAGCTACTTCGTGCGCTTGGGCTCCCTCTCGACCAAGCTGCGGAACCGAGCCCTCCAGCACTCGCTGGGCAAGCTGCAGAGCGCCCGCCGCAGCAGCCAGGACGTGCTGGCCCAGCTCCAGTGCACCCTCGACCTGGTAGGACCCATCCCATGTGTCCCATGCCACCCATGGCGCTGGCAGAGCACCCACACCGCGTTTCGTCTCTCCTCGCAGGTGGAGCAGCTCAAGCAGGGCATGGACCAGAAGCTGCAGGGAGGGCAGGAGAAGCTGCAGCAGATGTGGCTGGAGTGGAGCAAGAAGCAACCAGGCAGTGACAAGGTGCCACCAGAGGTAGGTGGAAGGGCAGGGGGGGGGTCCCCAGGGCCACCTGGTGTGTCCCCCCCGCCCCTTATCGCCTTGTCCCCCCGCAGCCGGTGGAGTCGGGGACGCTGGCCATGCTGCAGGGCTTGACGCAGCAGCTCCAGAGCTCCTGCCAGCCCTTGGTGTCCAGTCTCCAGGGTCTCCCCGCCAGCATCCAGGACATGGCGGGGCAGGTCCGGAACAACGTGGAGGAGCTGCGGGCGGCCCTGGGCTCTGCCACCTCCCTGCAGGACGTGACGGGCAGTGCCCTGGCCCAAGCGCGTGCCCGGGCCACCAAAGCTCGGCAGCTGATGGATGAGCTGGTGGAGCACGTGGCCCACAACACCCCCCTGACCTGGCTCGTGGGACCCTTTACCCCCTCGGGCCAGCACCTGGTGGACCTGGAGATGAAGTAGCACCCTCTGGGGTGGGGTGATGTTGGTCCCCCCCCACCCCAAGCCTAGTTAGGAGCAAGTACTAACCCCTGCCTGGCCCACCTTGCCCATAACCATAGTGCCTGCCTGTACGGGGACCTCCTGCCGGCCCCACGTGCAGCTCTGTCCCTTGTCACCTGTGCCAGGGACATGCAGTGATGTGCCTTGGTCCTCCCCAAGTGCCTGTGGGGTCACCTCTAACCGCTGGCTGGATCCCCCCATCCCGTCCTTGGTGCCTTTGAGCCCCTGCTCTTGTAGGGTTGGGGGTGGCTCATGAGCAATAAACTCTGGTTAGTTTTGCACTGGACTGAGGCTTCTTCTGGGGGCGGGGGGGGCACACAGGGTGGTAACAGGGGTGTCATGGCTGAGCCCCCTCCACCCCCCCGAAGGGGTTTGAGGGATGATGTCACAGAGGCCGCGGCTTCTGATGGAATGACTGGAGGGGACAGCGGGTGCTGAGCCCCCAGGACACCGGCCTCTTCCCCCCACCCCCCAGCAGAGCCCATGGCTGAGGGTGAGTAAAGGGGGGGGGCTCTGGAGGAACAACCCCCCCCCTAAGGCCAAGGGACCCCCATGTCCTGGGGTGGGAGGACAAGAGCAGGAGGTGACACCCGGGCTGTCCTGGGAGCAGCATCTCCGGGGCACAGACAGGCTCATTCTGGGGGGGCTCAGGCACAAGCTGTCCCAGCAGCAGGGTCTGATGGTGGGGGCAGGAGCTTCTCACCCCCCCAGGAGTGAGGGTCAGCACCCCACACCCCCCAGTCCATCTGGTGGCACCCTGCTCTGTGCCCCCCAGACCAGAGTGTCACCCACGCCACGGGTGACGATGGCCCTGGGGCTCCACTCTCGTGATGGAGGGGCCGAGCAGGACCCCAGGGCCCCCCCAGCACGGCTCACCCTGCACAGCCTCCCCCCACGGGCATGGCTTGTCCCAGAGATGGCACTGGGGCTCCGTGGCCCCCTGCACCCCAGTGTCAGCGCTGTGCCCCCCCCTTCCCGCAGGCAGAGCCGCCCAGGACCCCGCGGATGAGGCCACCGTGCAGCCCCCCCAGCAGGTACCCTGTCCCCAGGGGCTGTGACACTGCCTGGGGTCCCACAGGTCCCTGAAGGGGACCAAGTGCCGGGGGGGGGTATCTGACCACAGCCCCCCCTGCACCCCAGGCTGCCGCAGGCTCTGCCCCCCCGAGGGGCCCCCCCAGGCAGCCGGGGCTCCCTGAGGACACCGGGGCCAGCGACCCCTCGGTTGTGAGCACCATCGTCTGTGCTGTGCTGGGCCCCCGGGGGGTCCGGATCGTCTTCCACAGCGTGCAGCGGGCGCTGGACACGTCCCAGAGGTGGCTGAACCGGCACCTGAGCGAGAGGCAGGCGGGTAAGAGACCCTGGGGTGCTGCTGGGGGTCCCCATGTCCCCTTTGTCCTGGGGTGCTGCTGGGGGTCCCCACGTCCCCTTCCTCTCAGGGTGCTGCTGGGCATCCTTGTGTCCGCTTCACCCCGGGATTCTGCTGGGTGTCCCCACGTCCCTTTTGCTTTGGGGTGCTGCTGGGCATCCCCATGTCCCCTTCATCTCAAGGTGCTGCTGGGCATCGCCATGTCCCTTTTGCTCTGGGATGTTGCTGGATGTCCCCTTTGCCCAGGACGCTGTTGGGGGCCAGCACCCCACCTCCAGCCCCTCTCCCCGCATTGTGGAGGGGCCAGATTGGCCTTGGCCGGAGGTCTCCGGCTCAACCGCCTCCTTCCCCTCTGCTCCCTCACAGATGACGCCAGGAGACGAGTGGTGGCCATAACACAGCAGCTCTGGCCACGGCCACCAGACATCCGCCCCCAGCTCGCCCGGCTCCAGCGCGTCCTCGGCCTGGTGAGAGCCGCTCGTTCGCGATGCTGGGGGGTGCCGGGGATCCCCGTCGTGCCCAGAACCCCCATCCCCATGGTGCCGTTCCTCCCGCAGACCAACTCGGCGCAGGAAGGTGGCGGCCCGGAGGTGTACAGGACCATGGTGACGGTGCGGGGACAGGTGGCGGCTGCGGGTTGGATGCTGGTGCAGCAGCTGTGGGACGTCTCGGCCAGGCTGTGGGACGTCTCGGAGAACCTGCGGGCTCGGGCCGAGAGGCTGCGGCTGCCGCTGAACAAGGCAGCACAGAGAGCCCGGCGCAGCGTGGCCGAGCTCCGTAACATCTTTGTCCAGGTCGGGTCCCTGGAGGAGCTGCTGGTGGTCGTGGTGACCCGGGGAGAGGAGGTGGTGACCCAGGCCTGGCAGGCGCTGGGGGTGTTCCTGCTCCAGCACCCGGCACTGGGGTGGCTGCAGGACGCTGCTGGGACAGCGAGACAAGATGCCACCAATGCTGCTGGGACATGGAGACGAGACACCGCCGAGGCTGCTGGGACAGTGGCACCGGACACCACCAAGTCTGCGGAGATGGTGGCACTAGGCAGCACCAAATCTGCTGAGATGGTGACACCGGACACCACCAGTTCTGCTGAGACGGTGACACCGGACACCACCAGTTCTGCTGAGACAGTGACACCAGACAGCACCAAATCTGCAGAGATGGTGGTACCAGACACGACCAGTTCTGCTGGGACGGTGGCACCAGACACCACCGAGGCTGCCGAGATGGTGACACAGGACAGCACCGAGGCTGCCGAAACGGTGACACCAGACAGCACCGAGGCTGCTGAGACACCAGACGCTCCCGCCCCAGACCCCCAACCATAAGGGTGCCCCCAGTTTAACCAGCCATGCGAGGATCTGAAACCCTATGGTGTCCTCGGTGCCACCAACACGGCTGTGGCCTCGGTGCCACCAACAAGGCTCTGCTCATGCTGATGTCTGTGTCCTGGTGTTATTCTGTCCCCCGGTGCTGCAACAGCCAAAGGCAAGAGGGGAATTTATGGGGGGGATGATACAAGCCCCTTGCTGGGGCAGCACAGGGCTTAACTGGCCCCTCCTGAGCTGTGGTGACATGTCCCAGTGTCCCCATTTCCCCAGCACAGGGGCTGGGTTGTCCCCTCCTCTCTTACATGTCCCCAACCCAAGGATGGGGCTGAGCCCCCAGCCCTGCACTGGCCCCCCATGTCCCCCCGATCTTCCCCATTTCTCCTCCCGCTTCCCGGTAATTGGGTAAAAGGCGCATGGGGCTTTTTATATTCATTTCTTTCTTTTTTTAGGTTTTATTTGGGTTTTGTTTACGGAGAATGAAATCGGCCCTGGAAAAAAAAAATAATCACCCTCTCCCCAAGGGCAGAGTTACAGCAAGAGCAGCCTCAGAGTGGGGTGGGGGGGTCCCCCCGCTGCCCTGGCACAAACGAGGACGCAGCAGCTGCTTGAGCTGGGAACATCTTTTATTTTACATGTACAAAAGCTTCAGATCTTTCGCAAAAGAGCAGACAGACAGACGGACGAAGATGCTGCCCAGCACAAGGCAGGATGCTGCCACAGTTCAGTCCCTCCCTGGCTGGGATAGGAGAGAATACACCATTTTTATTCTGTTTTTTTAACCCAAAAGCTGCCTCCTCCCCTGGGGCAGAGGGACTTGGCTCCAGCAGCTGCCTCTGGCCAGAGTGATGATGATGATGGTGGGGAAGGGGGCTTGGAGAAGCCCCCATGTCCAAGGCAGAGCCAGGTTCAGCTGTCCCGCTCCCCTCACCAGGGACAGGAACACCCAGTGGTGCCTGGTCCTGGCTTGTGGGGACCCATGGGGACATTTTCCAGTCCCAGGCTGGGCTGGGGGGGCTCCTGCCCTCCCCTCGTCACAGTCAGCGATGCCTCAAGAAACAAGACACTAGGGCTCCTCGTGGTTTTTTTTTTTTTCATTAAAAAACCCTTTATATTCATTTCATGTCGGTTGAAATCACAAGAAATTTTGTGGGAGGGAAAAACAAAACAAACAAACAAACAAAAAGGAACAAAAATTAAAAACAAAAAAAAAAAATAAAGAGGGGACAAACACAGAGAACCAGCACAGCCCCCCCGTGGCCAGTGCTTTGGCAGGGCAGGGGGCACAGGACAAGATCTAGGACATCAGCTACTGTGTGACTTAGTGAAGTAACTCAAGCAGAGGCTGCTCTGCCATTGCAGCCCCTCTTCTTCCTCCTCCCCCTCCTCCTCCTCAGCTCTCCTCAGTGTCATCCGCAGCTTCTGCCTCCCCGCGCCCGGCTCGCTCAGCCTTGGGATAGTCCTGCGTGCTGTGGGGGAAAGCAGAGGTTTGCTCAGCCGGTGTCCGTCCCTCTGCCTCCCAGGCTCCTGCCCGAGCTGGGAAAAACCCAAACACCCCCTGAAATCCTCCAAAAATCATCCATATGCGAGCCCAGCAGGGACATGAATCAGTTCCTGGGGAACTCCCGCTCCGTGCACTCACTTGTTGTGGGTCTCCTCAGCCGATGCCTGCGGTTCTCCAGCTCCCAGCCCTTGGCTTTTGTCCTTCTCCTCCGTGCCCTCCGCTTTTTGGGACAAGGATTCACCATTCACAGGACCTGATAAGTCTAAAAGGGAAGAGAGAGGCTCAGACACCCCATCCCCATGGGGGACATTGTCCATCCCGATCCCCGAGGGGCTGCGCAAGCCCAGGACCCACGGGCACGGGTTGTCCCCATCCAGGCAGGGGACACCCAGCCAAGCACGAGGGGACCCCAGGCCTGGCCTGACCCCAATTGCTATGAAAAGGGCCCCAAAGACTCCAAACCCCCCACCCAGAGCGGATTTTCCCCATCAGCTCCTCCAGGAAGGCTCTTGTAGCATCGCCAGGATGTCCCCGGGCCGGGACGCGGCTGCCAGGGTGGAAGATCCCGCTCACCAGCAGCTGCCAAGAGCCAGAGCCGGCGGCCCAGGGCGGCTCCGCATTCCTGCAGCTACCCAGGGCAGCGCTCAGGCTGGCAGAGGAGCCGCTGGCCCGAAAACCAGTCCCAAGGCTCCCAAATTCTGGGTGGGGTTTGCCCTCTGCTCCCAGTGCCGCCAGCGCTCCCCATCCTGGCCTTTCCCCCTCCTGGCACCGTAAAACAGGACTGGATGTGACACGTGGGGCTGACAATCCCCGCTGCCGCCAAGGCCAAGAGCCTGTTCGCATCCCCAGGGGATGTGCTGTGTCCCTGTTTGTCCCCAGGGAACAGCCCTGGGACACACAGGGAACGTTACCCGCATTAGTCTCCTCTTCCCCCTTCTCATTCCGTGTCTCCCCTCCCGTCAGCTTCTCCTGGCCCTTCTCCGCCTCCCCCTTGTCCTTCTCCGTTCCAGCTTTGTTGGCTTTCTGGATCGCCTCCAGCTTTGGTCCCAGGACACGCGACTTCAACCGGGTGTAGACCTCAGCAGCTTTCTCCATCACGTCCTTGTTTGCTTTATAGCGACGGATCTGCGCCAGAAAGAGGGAGGAGGGACTGTCTGACGGCCGGGGGGGCCCGCGCAGGCTCCTCGCTCCCTGGAGCAGGGACTCAGCCCTCTGCCCTACCTTCTTCAGCGTCGCCACCACGTCGGTGTGCTTCTGGAGGATGTGAGAGGTGACCTGGAGTGTGCCCAGCTCCTCGAGCGCATTCAGGCACCGCTTGATGTCCTGCAAGGGTGACAACGAGATCAGCAGCTGCGTGTAAGTCTCCCCGTGGGCACCCGGGGCAGCACGGTGTGGAGCACAGTCCCCTAATGCCACCCAGCACCCTGAAAGGGAATCACAGAATTGTAGATCCAGAATAGTTCAGGTTGAAGGGACCTTCCCAGCTCCCCCAGTGCCCCCCCTGCCATGAGCAGGGACATCTGCACCAGCTCAGGTTGCTCAGAGCCCCGTCCAGCCTGGCCTGGGATGTCTCCAGGGATGGTTCATCCACCACCTCTCTGGCCAGCCTGGGACAGGCTCTCACCACCCTCACGGGCAACAATTTCTTCTTCGTGTGTAGATGAGGACACAGGGACCTCCCAGGCCAGGCCAAGGCTCTCAGAACTCACCGGATTATCCACCTTCAGCGCAAACTTGATCTCGCTGTGAAGTTTCTGAAGTTTCTCTTCCACTGTGGGTTCTGGAGCAACAAGAAAGACAGGTTGAGACACCAGGTCACCAAAGGAGCACGGCCCAGAGCCTTGGACCTCTCCCCCAGCAAGGGTTTGGTTTCCTCCTGCATCTCCAAGGTCAAGCAGAGCCCCAGGGACCTCTCTGGAGAGGGCTGGGATGTGCTAAGATGGGGAGGGATGCAGGAAACTCACTGTCTCTGCACACCCTGTTAATATTTCCCAACATGATACTGGGACCACAGCAGTGCTGGGAAGGGCCCCAGTACAACCACACTAATCCCAGTGGGGAAAATCCCTTCCCTGGGATGGGGGAACCAACCCTGGTCCCCTTCTCTCTCTCTGTGATGGCAAGCAACGGCTTTCTCACCCTTTTTCTTCTCCATCCTCCTTTCGGGGATGGGCTCAGATTTCTTCCGGCCTCGTTCCACTTTCACAGGTCTGCGGGAGGAAAAGGAAAGAGGTAAAACCATTATGGTTCAGGTGAGGGTAACAAGAAGGGTGACAGCGCCTGTCGGCACGTCGCCCCGGCACAATTGAGGCAGCAGAGTCCCACTGCGCTCCATCCACACTCCCCGGGACTGCAGAGAGACAGAGCCCCAATGCAACATCCCAAGGACCTGCCCCTGCAAGATGGAACACACCAGGATGTCCCTCAACACCTCCTCCAGCCCCTCCAGGAGGGGGGGAACCGCCCGGCCCCCCCAGGCGCTGCTGGCCCAGGAGAGCCCCACGGGAGCCCCATCCCCACCCCAGCGTGGCAGCTGGAATGGCCCTGTCCCCAGAGGAAGGGAAGCACCGATGTGGGGAGGGGAGATGCTGACTTGTTGCGTGGTTTCTCCTCTGCTCGGCCCCTCTTCTCCTTTTGATTTGGTTTCCTTGACAACTCCGAGGGCTGCTTCTTCGCAGGCTTCTTTACCTTGGAGGAGAGAACAATGCAGGCAAGAGCAGCAGAGCCCTCCCCAGTGCGGGAGGGTGATGGTGCCACAATCTGGCAATGTGAGCAGCCGGCACCCATCACACCACTCCCGCGGGTCCCTCTGAGTGCAGGGGCATCCCCTGCACAGGATAAAAAAGGAATCATAGGATCATTTCAGTTGGAAAGGACCCTCAAGATCAAGAGTCCAACCATAACCCACCCCTGGCACTGCCCCATGTCCCTGAGAACCTCATCTCCGTCTGTCCAGCCCCTCCAGGGATGGTGACTCCAGCACTGCCCTGGGCAGCCTGTTCCAATGCCCCACAGCCCTTTGGGGAAGAAATTGTTCCCCAGATCCAACCTCAACCTCCCCTGGCACAGCTTGAGGCCGTTTCCTCTGGTCCTGGCGCTTGTTCCTGGGGAGCAGAGCCCGACCCCCCCTGGCTCCAAGCTCCTTTCAGGCAGGTCAGAGATCAGAAGGTCTCCCCTCAGCTCCTGTTCTCCAGCTGAACCCCCAGCTCCCTCAGCCGCTCCCATCACACTTGTGCTCCAGCCCCTTCCCCAGCTCCGCTCCCTTCTCTCAACTCGCTCCAGCACCTCAAGGCCTTTCTTGGCGTGAGGGGCCCATAACTGACCCCAGGATTTGAGTCTGGCTGATGCTACCTCTGGCTCCAGGAAGGAGAGGGAACAAATCAAATGACCATGGAGCAAGGGACAGAACCGTGGGGATGCGAGACCCATGGCTGGATGGGGCGTCCCAGACCAGGGAGAGCCCTGGCATGGAAGTGCCTATGGACACAAACCTTCCCAGTGCTTGTGGGCCACCCCAGACCGAGACAGCAGGTCCCTGTCACTCCTGGAGGTCCCCGACGTGGCAGGGAGGTGACACGCTGCCTGTCCGTCCCCAGCTCCCCGCGGCGCTGCACTCACCTCTTTCTCCAGCTCCAGTTCAGAGTCCGAGGAGGACGCAGCCTTGGCCCGGCCTTTCCGGCCCTTTTTGGCCACTTCATCCTCCGCGCTGCTGTCCGAGTCTGAGCGCACCTCCTCGCCCTTCTCTGCCTTCTCCTTCCTCTTCTCCTTCTCCTCCTTCTCCTGCTCCCGCAGCCGACGGATCTCTTCCTCCTGCTCCCTCTTCCTCTTCTCCTCCAGCTCTCGCCTTCGTTCTTCATCTCGTCTCTTCCACTCGCTGATGCGATCCACGTCGCTATCACTGTCACTGCCAAGGACAGAGCACGCTCGGACCCCTCATGCGGAAGGGAGGTGGGTGACATCCTCCTCAGCCCAGCTCCACGGGTGACAACGTCCCAGCTGATCTCACCTGTCACTGCTGGAGCTGGTGGGGACACGCTCGGGCTTTGGTTTCCTGCCCCGGGGCTTGGGAGGAGGTTTCTCAGCTGCAAGACAACGGGGAGATGTTCAGCAGGAGCCCTGGGTGTCCCTGGTGTTAAAACAGCCCCAAATCAGGGGGGCAGAAGGCTGTTGGACGGTGGCCATGACAGAAGGGGACCCCAGGAGCCCCCAACCTCACATGCTCTCCAGCCCCCCGAGGAAGACAGCGGTAGTGCAAGAAGCTTCCTCGGCCTCACCTGGCTTCCTGCCCCGTGGAGGCTTCTTCACAGACACGTCCGAGTCCGAATCGGAGTTGGAATCCGACTTGGTCATGTCCACAGTCGTGTTTCTCATTTCCAAATCCGAGTCCACTTTGGAGTCCGAGTCTGAGCCGGATTCCACTTTCTGCAGGTAGAGAGTGAGCAGGGTTGGACCGGGAGGGCGGCAGTGGCTCAGCAGCGTGCCCAAAACCACAGCAACGTGCCCAAAACCACAGCAATGTGCCCCAAAACTCAGCAGCATGAGGCACAACCACGTCAGAGGCACCAGCGAGGTCCCTCCTGGTGCTCTGAATCTACACCCAGCCCAGTGCACAGACCCCAGACTCCTCCCCAGCTTCCCTCCTTACCTTCTTCTTCCTCCCCACTGCCAGCATCCTCCGGGGAGCCCTGGCCACCGGCTTCTTCTCAGGAGTGAAGTCCTGGAGGAAAACACAGGTAGGAAGATGAAGGAAGAGTCTCACAACGGTTTCAGAACCGGTCAGGTTCCCTCAAGCTGTTGCCCGCCCAGATGGTGATGCCACCATCCTCCGCACAAGCGTTTCCCCAAACCCTCTCACCTGGTCGCTGTTTTTTTCTGACTCGGAAGACGTTTCCGAGTTCTCCTCTTCTGACGGGGAGGGGCTGCCCTGATCCAGGTCACTGGAGGATTTCCGAGGCCGTTTTGTCACCGGCATCTGATATCCAAGAAGTGACAATGTGAGAGAACCTATTGCAACAGGTCCTGCTCCAAAGTCTGTCACCATTTCTTATCAGCCCCTTTTAAGTCCAGAAAGGCTGCAATAAGGTCTCCCCGGAGCTTCTCTTCTCCAGCTGAACACCCCAACTCTCTCAGCTTGTCCCACAGCAGAGCTGTTCCAGAACCAGATCATTTCTGTGGCTCCTCTGGCCCCTCTCCAGCAGCGTCTCCCTGACCAGGACACCCTCCCGTCCCCACCTCAGCCCCTACACTCACTTTCATAGTCAGCGATTTCCGCTTCATCCCGCTGTGGTCGCTGCCTTGATCCGAGTCCTCATCACTCTCCATTTTCTCCATGGCGACTGCACCCATCGCAGCATCTTCCTCATCGTCACCCGCATCGCTTCCCCCCATCGGGTCATTCTCGGGAACGTCGCTGTCCGAGGAGCTCGTGGGCTAAAGACGGCAGAGACGAGAGTCGTGTTATTGTGTGTTATTGCCCTGAGGAGGCTGTGGTGCATCGGGGGGAGAGGAGAAGGGGCGCAGCGGGGTGAGGAGCGATGGATGGCAGAGATGTGGGTGCAGGAGCACAGCGCAGCCCCTCCACGGCACAGAACCCCTCAGTATTGCTCTGGGGCAGGGGGACAACGTCCCCAGCCCTTCAGCAAGGACATTCAATCAATGACCCCCTTCTAATTCCTCTGCCCCTTGCCCCGAGACCACCAGCAACGCCTTCTCCCTCTGGATCCCCCAGCTCGGCTTCCCCCGCCTCGCTCCCCGTCCCCAAATCCTCGCGCTCTGCCACAGACCCCTGGAGCAGCCGAGACCCGACGGCCCGATAGCGCCAGACACGTTGGGTGCTTCGGTTCAGCCTCCTCGGTGCCAGGGAGCCGCCGTTCTCTGCTCAGCTGATCACCAGCCCTCGACGTGGTTCAGGTCTCTTCCTCCTCAGGTGGCTTCGCCCCACGGAAAATGTCCACACGAGAAGTCCAGCACGGCAGCCACGGCTCTTCCCAGTTGGGATCCCCACTGTCCTGCTCGCTCACTCCCACGTAGGGAAGGTCTCCTGGCTTTCCACGAGGTTCCTCACGCAAGGACATTGCACCCAAGGGGTTTCCTGGCGCTGGGAATCTTCCAATGCTGGCAAGTCTCTCCTTGTCCTTGACCGTTCCTGGCAACTCACTTCATTTAGGTCTCAAAACCAAAAAGGATCTCAACTTCAGGCTGTTCTTCTGCTCCTCCAGGTATTTTGGCCACAAGATGCAGTTGGTGTTGGTGAGCCCGCAGCCTTGCCGGGGCCATTGGTGTCACCTCGGTCCCTTGATCACAGCAGATCCTTCACCAACAGGTTTTCTGGGAGCCCACCGGGAGGCCCTGGGCAACGCAGGTGCTGCTCCCTCACCAGCACCAACCTCCCACCCAACAAGCTCAAGTTCTCCAGGTTTTCAAGCATCTCCATTATCTCTCCTAACTCTATGTCTGCGGTTTTGGGTCCAACCATCTCCCACAGCCACTCAAACCGCATCCTCTCCCCTGCGCTGGCAGCGGGGGCTCATTCCCCACGCCTGCCCCCCTTCTGAAACACCTTGTCTCGGCAGCTCATCTTAAAAACCTTCCTCTGCCTCTTCAGACCAACCGCCTACAGAGCTGCCCTGGATGTCCTCTTTGAAGATTGCTCTACAACAAATTGTATCACACTATTATGGTTACGAAATACCCACACAAGCCACTTTGACAGCAAAGAGCCGTCTCCCAGCCTGCTCAAGGAGCAGCTTTTGGGTCAGGACCTTGGAAACAGATGAAGAATGGGACTGCCGAACCATCCCAAGTGCAGGTGTGGGAGCTTGGGATGAGCAAACCTCAAGATCTCGCTCTGATAACAAAACCCTCTGTGGTTTTGGGCAAGCGGCACAAAGCACATCCCCGATTCCACCTCGAAGACGGGGCGAAAGCATCTTCCTCCAGAGGAGGAGGAGGAGGAGGAGGTGGGCTGACTCCCTCGGGAAGGGAGAGGGCAAGGCAGGGAAGCTACTTCAACCCCGAGAGAGCTGAGCTGGAAGCACGTAGACACCAGAGCAACGGGAAGCAGAAAAAAAGAGAGCGATCGGGAGGAAAGGAGAGCGGGAGGCAGCCCACGGCCTCGCTGCCCCCGCGCGGGCCCGCACTCACCCCTGGGGCACTGTAACTGGCGTGAGGGTTGTTCTGGATTTCCCACAATCCCTCGTTGAAGCCTTTTCTCTTGTTTGGTTTCCCATATTTGTCTTTATATTTTTCATAAGGGAAGAGATCTTTAGGGCCCAAGAAGGCGCTGGAGAGAAACAAAGCAGAGGTGAGGCCGGAGCGGAGGCAGCGGGACAAAGTCCGGAGAGGAGAGCGAGGCAGCGCTTACGTCTCGTGGGTGCCGAAGAAGAAGATGGGGTACTTGTTCGGTGGGGGTTTCACGGCGCCATCCGCGATGTCATCGATCTGAAAGGAAACCCAAAGCAGGAGGTGGTCAGAGAGAGCGGCTGGAGCACGTCCTCCGCAAGGCACGTCAAGCCCCCGGCTAGCGGTGTCGGCAACCTGCACCCGCTTGGAGGCAAGCACGGCAAGAAAGCACCCGGCCGGGGACGTCGCTACGCATGGGAGTCCCGCTGCGGCATCTGGATCTCTAGAAGAGTAACAGAAGGGATCCAGCACGGGGGCTCTGCGGGCAGAGCTCGGCGCAAGGTCGTCTCTCTCAACGCCCAGGGAAACGCGGGCCTTGCGCTACTCCCCAGAGATCCATTGCACCGGCCGCCCCGGTGAGGGGGACGCCCGAGGGAAGCCCCCTCCAGCCCGGGGTTGGGGGGCGATTGCTCCTGAGGGTCCTTCCAGGTTGGAGACCGGCCGCAGGAGCAGCCCCCGCTGCCAGCGGGATGCGTGGAGGGGTCACCCCGTCTTCTTCCCTGCACCCGTCCGGCTGCTCCACGTGGTCGGGCGGGAGCCTCGGGGTGCGCAGGGGGTGCCCCACGTGCTGGGGAGGTCTTCGGGTCGGGGGAGGAAGCGTTCCCCAAAAGAGCAAGCGAGCTAAAAGCAGGAGGGGCTGCAGACGCCGGCAGTGCAAGGGCTCTCCTGGAAGGAGCGAGTCCTGTCGGCGCCAGGCCAGCCGTGACAGCGTAGGGACGGCGTCCCAGATCTCCTGGTGTGGTGTGGCCAAGCGACAGCATCTCTGGCACCCGGAGCCTCCCCGGTACCCGCCGGCCCCGATCCCACACGGTTTCCACCTGCCAGTCTCTCGCTATTGCACACCTTCAGCCAACAAACCTGCCGATGGGGACCACCGCGGAGCCCCTGTCTGAGCCCCCGAGCTCCCCTCGGGAGCTCGTCCGACACCGGCCCCCACTCCGCCCGCGCCTCAGGTGTCACCGCGGCACAACGCTGTCACCCAGCCGGCAGGACCCTGTGTCCCCTGCCACACGCGCTCCATCCGCGCCCCCCAAATGGCACCAGCACCCTCCGATCCTGCACTCCACGAGCCCTCAGCGCAGCCCCCGTGCACGTCACATCCAGGCGCTGTCCCCAGCCCCTAGCTCTGTCCCCACCCAGTGCTGGGTGACATCCAGGCTGGGAAGGGGAATGGGGGGGTGTCTGCAGGGACAGGGTCCTGCTGGGCTGGGGGGGATGAGGATGAGGAGGGAGGGTGAAGGGCAGGCGGTGGCTGTGGGGGACACCCGATCTCTCTGTTGGTGCAGATGCCAGCACGGGACCCCCAGTCTGGGGATCTCCTCCCAGTAGAGGTGCCAGCATGGGACCCCAAATTCCAGTCTGGGGACCCGCATCCCAGTCTGGGTTCGTCCGTCGTGACACAGGTGCCACCACGGCACCCCCCCCGTCCCGGGATCACACCCCAATTCCAGTTTGGGTGCTGGTGTGGGATGTACCATCCCGGTGCGGGACCTCATCCCAGAACGGGACCTCAAATTCCAGTCTGGGACCCCCATCCCAGCAGGTGCCTGTACAGGATCCCTGTGCCAGTACCGGGCCCTCATCCCAGTACAGGTGCGGACGTGGTTTCCCATTCCATTACAGGATTCCCGTACTGGGTCCCCATCCCAGCCTGGGTGCTGGAATGGGACACCCCATCCCGGTAGCGGGTCCCCATCCCGGTACAGGTGCCGGTACCAGAGCTCCCGCCCCAGTACGGGATGTCCCACTCTGGTGTGGGTGCTGGGATGGGACTCTCCACACCAGTACAGGGGCTGCTGCAGATCCCTCATCTCAGGACAGACACCGGGGTGGGTCCCGTGTCCCAGTTTGGGACACCCCGAGGCGGTACAGGGTCCCATCCCGGTGTGGGACCCCCCGTCCCGGTGTGGGATGCTCCATGCCAGGACCAGAACGGTGCCGTTATGGGATCTCCATCCCAGTTGGGGTGCTGGTGCAAGTCCCTCGGGCCAATACCGGCCCCATCCCGGGGCAGGTGCTGGTACCGGGTCCCCATCCCGGTACCGGACACCCCATCCCGGTACCGGGTCCCCATCCCGGTGCAGGTACCGTTATGGCACGTCCATCCCGCTACGGGCTCCCCACCCCGGGACAGGAGGCGGTGCGTGTCCCCAGCTCGGTACCGCCCCCCAGCCCGGTACCAGCCCCCAGCCCGGTACGGGATCTCCGGTACGGCCCGGGCCGCCACCCCCCGGCCCGATGCGTCCACCCCCCTCCCAGGTGCGTTCCCAAGCCGGCGCGGTCCCGCGGTCTCACCCGGGCCGGCCAGTGCGGGTAGCCCTTCATCTTGGCGAAGACGAGGTCTCCGGGTTTGAAGCTGTGCGGCATGGCGGCCGCGGGCGGGGCGGCGGCGGAGGCCCAGGCCGCGGGCAGCACCGGGCAGCGGGGCGGGAACGGCCCGGCCTGCAGGATGTCCCGCCCCCGCTCGAGGCGCCAGCTCCCGTTGGGTCGGCGCCGCGTCGCTCCGCTGTCTCGTCCAATGGGAACGAGGCGAGGGCACGCCGAGATAACGGGATTGGGCCGCGCCGCCAGTGGCGCCGAAGCGGGGGGCGCTGGGGGGGGGGGGCGTGGCCAGAGGGGCGGGGGAGCTGCGTGGGACGGGGCTTGGGGGACAAGGCTGGGGGGAGGACAGGGCCGTAGGGGAGGGGACGCGGCTATAGGGAAGGAGACAAGGCAATAGGGAGGGGGACAAGGCCATAGCGTGGGGGACAGGGCTGTACGGAATGGGACAGGGCCATAGGGTGAGGGTCAGGGCCATAGGGAGGCGACAGGGCTATAGGGAATGAGACAGGGCCATAGGGAGGGGGACAAGGCTATAGGGAATGGGACAGGGCCATAGCGTAGGGGACAGGGCCATAGGGTGAGGGTCAGGGCTATAGGGAGGGGGACAAGGCCATAGGGTGGGGGACAGGGCTATAGGGAATGGGACAGGGCCATAGCGTAGGGGACAGGGACATAGGGTGAGAGTCAGGGCTATAGGGAATGAGACAGGGCTATAGGGAGGGGGACAAGGCCATAGGGAAGGGACAGGGCTACAGGGAATGGGACAGGGCCATAGGGAAGGGACAGGGCTATAGGGAATGGGACAGGGCCATAGCGTAGGGGACAGGGCCATAGGGTGAGGGTCAGGGCTATAGGGAGGGGACAGGGCTATAGGGAGGGGGACAAGGCCATAGGGTGGGGGACAGGGCTATAGGGAATGGGACAGGGCCATAGCGTAGAGGACAGGGACATAGGGTGAGGGTCAGGGCTATAGGGAATGAGACAGGGCTATAGGGGGGGGGACAAGGCCATAGGGAAGGGGCAGGGCTATAGGGAATGGGACAGGGCCATAGGGAAGGGACAGGGCTATAGGGAATGGGACAGGGCCATAGCGTAGGGGACAGGGCCATAGGGTGAGGGTCAGGGCTATAGGGAGGGGACAGGGCCATAGGGTGAGGGACGGGGCAGCCGGGGACTCCCTGTGCCCCAGGAGTGAGGGGCCTGTGTGGTTGGGGTGGCAGGAATTGTCCCGAGGATGAGGACAGGGCCACCAGCGCTGGGGGACAGCGTTAGTCCAGCTCTACCTGCCTCTTCTTTTAAAATTTGAGCTCAAGGCAGCTAAGCCGGAGCTAAACAGTGCAAGGAGCCAGGCTGGAAGCTTGTCTAGTTCTTAAACCTGGTTTTAACCCAGGCTGGTGTCTCTGCGAGGCCACGGAAACACAAAGGGTTTGCTGCCCGCGCCGGGTCCCCGCCTGACGGGGTGGCAGGAGCCGGCGAGTACGAGACACAAACCACGCTCCGGGGAGAAATTATTTACAGGGCGCCTGTGGGCTGGGGAGAGGCGAGCAGGGACCGTCCTGGTGATCTTTTCCAACCTAAATGATTTGATGAACCACGGGCAGCGTCTGGTGTGTCACCCGCAGCGTGACGGGGACGGCGAGGGGGAATCGGTGGAGCGAGGGGTGGCGGGAGCAGCAGGTTCGGTTTCTCGGTTTCTTTGGTTTCTTCAGTGTTTCTTGATGCCACCTTGCGAGCAAGCGCTTGCTCCCACCGTTTGGCGCCGGTTCGCTCAGGCTGGGGCTGCTGGTTCCTCCTGGGGTGGCTGCAGAGCAAGGCCTGGGGGCGGTGGGGACGGTGAGGGGGCCGTGGGGTCCCCGGGGGCCGTGGGGTCCCGGACCCCCCCCCGCTCCCCCCATTCCCCTCGGGCCCTGGAGGACCGCGGAGGTCATAGAGTGGCGCGAGCCTAGAGCGGCGCTAGCGGCACCGTGATGAACACGCCCCTTCCGGCGGTGGGGCCGTGGGCGGGCCGGAAGCTCGGGGGGGGCGGCGGTCGCCGTCCCGGTGCCGCCGCCATGCGCAAGTTTTTCCAGGAGATCAAGGCCGACCTGAAGTTCAAGACCGCGGGGCCCGGGCAGAAGCTCTCGGAGCCGTCCCGGTACGGGGTAGGGGGGACTCTCCGGTAACCGGCGGGCCCAGCGCGGGGCGGGGGGGGGTGAGGCCGCTCCGGGGCGCTGCCGGTACCGGGTGGGGGGAGCCGGCCCCGCTGTGCCCGGCTGCCGGTAACCACGGTGCTTGGCGGGGCGGAGGGGACCCCGGGACCGGCAGCACCGGCTGCGGGAGCAGCGCCCGGCGCTCCCCGACCCGCGGGGGCGACACTCACCGGGCAGCGCCGCCGCCGCACCGGGGCAGCCGGTTTCCCGGCCGGTAATTGCCGTTCTGTGTCGGCAACCGGTGTCCCCGTCCCGAGTGGGTGACGATGCCGTGTCCGCCGCTCCCTCCCGCGCAGGGTCCCCAAGGAGAAGCCGAAAGCCGAAGCGGCGCCGAAGCCCCGGCAGGGCCCGACGGACGAGGCGCAGATGGCGGCGGCCGCGGCGCTGGCGCGGATGGAGCTGAAGCCCAAGGCCAAGGCGGCTGCATCCCAGGAGGCCATCAGGAACCAGGGTGGGGACACGGGGGACACGGGGCTGCGTGGGGACGGGGGGACCGGCCAGGACGGGGGGGACTCTGATCCCATCCCGGCTTGGAACGGCTCAGCTCTCCAGGATGTTCTGGGGCTTGAGCGGCTGCCTGGGTGTCATAGAAACGTTGGTGACACTCACCCGTGGGCTCTCGAGCCAGGGACAGAGCACCTGGGTGGGCGTTTGCATCCCTGTGGGCTCTGAAATCCTCAGGAATCCGCGGAACCTCCGCCCCGCGCGACGCCGTAACCCGGGTTTGTGTCTCGTAGTGAGGAAAGAGCTGATGGCCGAGGCAGCTGCCAGCGAGAAAAGGCTCTCGGAGGAGGAGAAGGTACGAGAGATGCTGCTGTTTGACCCACACCTTCCTGCGCCGCTGTCCTTGTCCTGTGCAGATGTGTCAGGGCATTTAAAAATAAACAAAAAAAATGCAAAAAACACATCCTGCGCTCAGCTCGGCACCCGGTTCTGTCTCCTGTAGGTTGTCACCTCCCCGGATGAGGACGGGGCAGCTGCTCTCTCCGTTTCGGGGGTTTACTTCATCTGCCCGTTGACCGGCGCAGTCGTGAGGAAAGACAAGAAGGAAAAGCACCTCAGAGAAGCCATCGAGTCGGTAAGCGCCGCATCTGCCACCTGCACGGTGTCCCGTCCTGCCGTTTTAATGGGGTTTGTGGTGTGGGTCCCCTCGAGCAGGGACGTCCCCACCCCTCTGCCTCCTCCTTGTAAAATCTTCACCCTCCGCTGTCCCCGAAAAGGGCAGCTCTGTTCTGTTGTCGCCTGTCCCAGCGCCCTCCCTGAAAATGCTGGGACTGGGAGCTCTGTCCCCATACTGGTTTTGGCTGGGACAGAGTTAATTGTCTTCATCGCAGCTCAGATGGTGCCGTGTTTTAGATTTGTGATGAAAAGCGTCAATTACGTGCTGGAAACAGCTGAACTGGAAAGCACTGAATAAATCCCTTGGCTTTGCTCGCACACAGTTTTCCTTTACCTGCTAATTTGTCTTTAGCCCAACTCACGTTTTGGGTTTTTTGGGGTTTTTTTTCTGCACTTTTACCCTTGCGGTCCCCTCCTCTGTCCCACCGTGGGAGGAACAAACGCGGTGCTGAGCTGCTGGTCAGCGTTAAACCACGACAAATCCCCGCGTCCCTTTGTGCGGAGCAGCAGCGGCTCCTCCCCGACCACCTTCTCTCCTTCTCCCCCAGTATTTCTCCGTAGACCCAGTCGCTGCCTCCATCATGGAGATTCACACCTTCAACAAGGACCAGGAGAAACTCCGCGTGGGCGTGGAGACCGTGGCCAAGTACGTGAGATGCAGCAGCCGGGAGCTTGTCCCTTCCCTGGATTTTCTTGTTGGGAAGGAAACCAAAAGCCAAACACTTGAACCATCTTAACTGTTAATTAAGAAATAAGGTCAGCATCTCATTTTAAGAGTTATTCTGCTAGTCCAAGAGGCTTGGGAGCTGCGGGTTGACATCAGTCCCCACAATCCTGTGCCTGATGTGGGCACAAAATGCTGATTTATTTTAATTTCCCTCAGTTTTTCAGCTCTTATCTGCAAGAAATACTGTGAGGTCTCTGTTTCTTCTTATACCTTGGGGTAGCGTGTGGTGAAGTGCCTGCTCTGATCCACGTGTTCCTCTTTCTGCAGATACTTGGATAATATCTGTCTCCATCCAGAGGAGGAGAAGTACCGGAAAATCAAACTGCAGAACAAAGTGTTTCAGGTGAGGTCGAGACTCCTGCAGGTTCTCCGCTGAGGAAAATCCTTGCCTAGAGCAGACGACATTGAAATTATTTCGTTTTCTTCCAGGAAAGGATAAGCTGCCTGGAAGGGACACAAAGATTTTTCCAGGCTGTTGGTTTTGAGACAAAAACACTGCCTGTTCCAGGACAAGGCAAGAAATTCAAGTGTATTAAACTGGAGTCAGGTGTTTGAGTGGCGGTGGGATGTCCGAGGAGGCTGGTGAGGCAGCGAGAACATTGCACAGGCTGTAACAAAAGCTGTTATCGTGGAATCACAGAAGGGTTTGGGTTGAAGGGACCTTCCCAGCTCCCCCAGTGCCCCCCCTGCCATGAGCAGGGACATCTGCACCAGCTCAGGTTGCTCAGAGCCCCATCCAGCCTGGCCTGGGATGTCTCCAGGGATGGTTCATCCACCACCTCTCTGGCCAACCTGGGCCAGGCTCTCACCACCCTCGGGGCCAACAATTCCTTCCTCATGTCCAGCTTGAATCTCCCCTCCTTTACTTTAAAACCATCACCCCTTGTCCTGTCACAACAGGCCCTGCTCAAAAGTCTGTCCCCATCTTTCTTATTGGCCCCTTTTAAGTACGGAAAGGCTGCATTAAGGTCTCCCCGGAGCTTCTCTTCTCCAGCTGAACCCCACAGCTCTCTCAGCCTGTCCTCCCAGCAGAGCTGTTCCAGCCTCGGACCATTTCTGTGGCTCCTCTGGCCCTTCTCCAACAGCTCCATGTCTTTCCATATTACTCCAAGGCTGTAACAAACAGCCACTCACCCTCCAGTTTCCCTGTTAAGATGTCACATTTTCTGGAGTTCCTCACCATTCTATTTCGTACGTTCTTCCTGTGAAGAACAAAGAGACTCAAATCCCGTCCTTTTGCTTGTAGAGACCACAGAGGAATATTATGTACTGAAGGAAGAGATGCTGACCAGGCTGGAAGACCTCAAGGCCTACAAAGAGCAGCTGTTGAGCTCGCAGCCGGTGAGAGCCCAGCTCGATCGCCAGCTCTGCGTGTTTAAACCGTCCCTTGAAGCCGCTCGGTTTGAGCTGCCAAATGACTTTTACAACCTCACAGTAGAAGAGATCAAACGGGAGCAGCGGCTCCGGTGAGTGGGCTCGGGAGGGTCCTGACTGCCCAGGACGAGTCTTGGACTTTTCCATTGTGCTAAAAATGGCTTTTTCCCTAAAGGACAGAAGCAGTGGAGAAAGCTTCGATGCTGAGGACAAGAGCCATGCGGGAGAAGGAAGAACAAAGGGAAATGCGGAAATACAACTACACGCTGCTGCGAGTCCGCTTTCCCGACGGATACATCCTCCAAGGTAAAAAAGACTTATTACCCTTTCTTTGTGCACCCCCAAAAGCTTCTGAGAATAACTTGCAAGCGCAGGAGCTTGAATAATAAGTGGGCTTGAGGTGTGCTAAACACAGCTGGTGGGATAAAACCACAAAAACCAGAGCGGGGTAACATTTCTTGAAGAACTCTTCCCATTTCTGAGCTCTCCACAAGGCTGGGACTGTAAGCCAGGCTTGAGCAGAGGGGAAAATATCTCAAAGCGCTGTTAATTAATTAATTACAGTGTGCTCTTCCCAGGCTACTGGAACAAGCTGGACTCATTAGAGCAGGTTGTTACAGGAACCAGCGTGAGGTGGTCTGTGCGGTGCCAGGCTACACAACGGTGTAAATCCTCTTCAGATCTTGCGGTGGAACTCTGGAAATCATTTCAGGCTTTCCCAGCTCTTTGTTCCAGGCTGGTGGGGGTTTGCAACAATTGCAGTGATAGCTTTTTTTCTTTGGAGATTCCGCTTTAATGCTTCTCAGTTGGATCAGGCTCTTTCTGTGTGACTCAAGTAGTTCAGAAAACTAGCAGCAGTACGTGAGCCCCACGAAATCTACCACAAAAAGGTCAGATTCGGTAAATGCCAGAGACTCTTTCAATATCTCACCTCGTTTTCTCATGTCAGGGACTTTTTACGCACGAGAACCTGTATCTGCACTTTACAACTTTGTGAGAGGAGCGCTCAGAGATGACTGGCTGCCCTTTGAGCTGCTGGGACCTGGGGGTCTCAGACTCACTGATGACAACTTGGCCTTCAATGAATGTGGGCTGGTGAGTATAAAAAAAAAAAAAAAAAATCGGGGGTACCTTCCAAAGGGTCTCCAGGTTGTCAGAGGCATCTGCTGTTCATAACTTGAGAGACACATTGGTGTGTTCTGCTTTCAGTGCCCCAAATTGTGCTCTTGCCCCTTTCTTTGAAGCTTTTTAAGTTTTTCTGGGTCTGTGAATCACAGAATGTTAAGGATTGGAAGGGACCTCACAAGCTCACCCAGTCCAATCCCCCTGCTGGCGCAGGAACACCCAGATGAGGTTACACAGGAAGGTGTCCAGGTGGGTTGGAATGTCTGCAGAGAAGGAGACTCCACAACCTCCCTGGGCAGCCTGGGCCAGGCTCTGGCACCCTCACTGGGAAGAAGTTTCTTCTCATATTTCAGTGGAACCTCCTGTGTTCCAGTTTGCACCCATTGCCCCTTGTCCTATCACTGGTTGTCACCCAGAAGAGCCTGGCTCCATCCTCCTGACACTCCCCCTTTCCATATTGATCACCATGAATGAGTCACCCCTCAGTCTCCTCTTTTCCAGCTCAAGAGCCCCAGCTCCTCAGCCTTTCCTCATAATACAGGATGCTCTTTATGCGTGAACATGCACAGCGTGTGGTGAGGTCAAAGCAGAACATTGCTGTAGCTGAACTGCTCTGCCTTTCCTGTTGCAGGTGCCCTCAGCGCTGCTGACGCTCTCCTGGGATGCCGCGGTCATGGCAGATGTTCAGGCGTCACGAGAGGAGCTGCCAGCGAGTCCCCTGAAACCCGAACTTCTCTGCAGCATCCAGACACTGTCATGAAATAAAGGGCAGTGGATTCAGGGCTGCTGGTTTTTAAACTTTTCCCTCATTTTCCCCCATAGAGACTGTTGGAGCTTCCAGCTCCGGGACCTCAGGAATGACGTTGGTTTGGCTCTGCGGAGCGGGAGTGTCGGTTCTGCCAGGTCACACCAACCCTGCTGCCACCTCCACAGCTCCAGCAGCCACACACTGAACCAGTCTGGCGCAGTAAGACACAGGACTGGTCTGAACAGCCCTAAAAACCAGGTTCTGGCAGTGACTGCTCGAGGTGTTTCCAAGACTGGGATGAAGCACAAGTCTCCTCCCTCCAAGGAGGGATTAGGCACTAGTACTAGGCTGGATTACCCATCAGTTGAGCCTGGACATTGGGCTGGGCTTAGAACTCAGCTTTTCCTTTTGCTTCTGTGTGCACTGTAACTCCTATTGGAGAGAATATATTTAGATAAAATTACATCTAGTGTGATTAAGTGGAATATTTAAGGAGGCCGTTCTGTTCAAAGTTATTTGAATGGCATTGCTCGGAGGGGTTTGAAATGCAGACGAGCTCCAGTCAGTGCTGGGGCTGGTTCTGGTGTTACTGGTGCAGCTGTGGCATCACCCACCTTTTCACTTCATGGTACTTGCAGACAGACCAGGGGACAGACAACAGATAATTATGCTGCCCACAGGAGAGAGATTGAGCTTTAAACTACCACCAGAATTTTAGGAAACTAACCCATCCAAATATGGTTCAACCCCCAGCAAGTTTGTTACATTCCTAAAGAAATTTGAAGCGAGTTTGGTCCTTTATACTTCAATCTTAAGGTTTTTCTGAGGGTAGAAACCAGCTTTTGTGTATCCAGCTGCTACTGCAGCAATGGGTACAGGAGATAAATAATCTATCACTACCCTGAGGTGTAACTAATACCATCCAGTCCCAAAAACAAGAGAAACAAGTTGCAGGGGTTTTTTCTCTTTTTCGAAGGGTAAAGACTGCTCCTGCTCTCTGGAACAAGTAAGACCACAAACAGGATGATACAGATAGCATAAATTCAAATATAATTGTACATCATTTATACCCACGGCCGTGCTATACAACATTATGAACAGAGTAATTCCCCCAGTGGCATCACAATAAGCTTATTTCAAAATCCCTCCACTAGTTTGAGATAACTTAGATACCTTCCATTACAAAGAAGTATCAAAATTTCAATAATGCTTTATTAAGGACAGATTAATATGCAATATTTTTTTAAGCTAAAAACTAGAGCTAAAACTTTAAGCTTCCATGTGGTCTGAAGCAGAACAAAGTGCTGTCTTCTCTTTACAAGAAATATGGAATACTTTCAAGTATCTCGTTCAAAGATACACAAGGTTTTAAAATGTTCTAACTCATTCTACATACATACAGAGAAGTTAGTAGGCGTTTAAGTCTCAAACTGGATTAGATGGGCTGACCGCGCCGGTGTCCTGGTGAGCGGTGGCTCTTGTGCCACTGGATTCTGAGGCTGTTTCAGTAGCTGCCAACATCAAATCTGCGAAGTAGAAAACGTGTTGGATTTGGTTTTCTTTTTTGTGTTTTTTGTTGTTTTATTTGGTTTTTTATCCTCATTATTCTTGTCAAATTTAACTATCTACTTTATCTGTCTTAGGTTGTCTGCCCCTATCTGTTGCAAGTCTCCTTTTCAATGCTATTTAAAAAACCAGGTTTTAATATTGGGTTAACCATCAATCCAGAATAAAAAAAATAAATTACTTCAACCATAAAAAGGATCTTCACAATCTTTTCAGTGCTTTAGACTTGGGCAGAGCTAAACAAATACGGCTGCGTGCGTGTCACCAAAGCCCAAGGAAGGCAACAAACCTGACGCGAGGCTTTTCATCTGCAGACTCATAATAAGCAGAAGCGGCTTAAGATTAAACGCAAAGCTTCTTGTCAAACAGCTGTTAGGGAGGGCGAGAGGAGGAATGTAGAAAGGAGAACGTCTAGAATGGGTCAGACACCTTGTAGAATTTAAGGCTTCAGGGATATGCAAGAGCTCTTATCAATTAGAGGAGCTGCACAACACATACAAAAAGTTAATCTAGGTTGTGCCAGCCGCCTTGAGAAGCTCTATTGTGAGAGGTAAGAACGGGCTTGGAGGTTTTGCAAAGTGGTTTAGAGGAGCTGAATGCAGATCACACGGTGGGTGTAACGTCACCGATCTGTACGATCGAGTGTCCGCAGTTAAAACCTCGTGCAGATGAAAGGAGCCGCATCCTCATCCCGCTCCCAAATCCGCGGCCTGATGGGATATGCTGCAGCAGCAGAGCTTTGAAAGCTCTTTACAAAGGGATAACTGGGACACAAATAAAAGCAATTCTTAGAATCTAGAGCAGCGTTATCAGACCCTTCACCTGCCAAACACCCCAGAGCTCGGGTTTTATTTCCTCCAAACAATTCAGCGCCCACCTCAGACTTGGAGAAGGCGGCAGAGCGGAGTTATGTTCCAGACCTTGTCAGTCCTGGAAGGGCTCTGGACATAAAATATCCACGCTCCAGAGACAAGCCCTGCTCAGCAACATTCGCCAGTAGTGGATCTGCTGATACTGACCCCAATGTTCACTTTTTTTAATTAAAAAAATGGTAGGACTGGCAGCCAAATGCCAGTCACAAGCACTTTATTTAGTCCATTGGAGGGAGGAGGGAAGGAAAGGCAAAAGCAGGTTAGAGAAGACCATAAATAGCAAAGCAGCACCTAGCATAAAACATACAAAGCAGAGAAGTATGTAGAACAAAATATATAGAAAGAAGAGCACAAGGTGCAATGAAAGCGTGGCAGAAAAACTGCAACAGGTTCAGCCAGACACCGGTTCTGCTCTGTTGTGTCCTCCCTTCTGGGAGAAGTGTCAGCCAAGAGATCATCTTTAACTGATTTTCCCACCTTTGCCTGGCTGTACATCCACAATCATGCAGTCATCATCCTCCTCATCTTCCTCAGTGTCTGCCTGAAACCCGTCCATCTCCGCAGCTTCAGCCTTCAGGAAAAAACAAAAAAGGTACCAGTGACTCAGGGTTGGTTTGGCTTTGTTTGTTTTGGTTTTTGTTTTTTTTTTTTTTTTTTAAGGGAAATCTCTTCCCCCTCTGCTGATTATTTTGAACACTTTCTTCCTCCTGAGGATGCAAAGCGATAACGTGCGAGTGCAGCCAGCACTGCAAAGGACCCAGCGGGCACTCGCAGGATCGGAAGGAAGGGAAGAAAAATAAGAAAAAATAAGAAAATAAGAAAAATAAGCAGCCTCCACATTCAACAGACGCTGGTTTTTTTGATAAAAGGGCTCATCTGCAATGGCACGGACAGCAGGAAACATGCCAAGCGTCTGCTCCGAGATGCTTCGCTGTTACACAATGCGCTGCAGCCTACACAGGGAAAAGTCAGTGCAAAGCTTAATTGAGAAGTGACTCAGTTTTGTTGTTGTTCTGGAAGGGAAATCTCCCCCCGCTGCTGATTATTTGGGATGCTTTCTTCCTTCTGAAGATGAAAAATGACTTTTGCTTGTCAAGTTTGAAGCGTGTTCTCCCCCCGAACCCTCCTCATCGCTGCCAATTAGTTTTTATTCAGGGAGGGGTGACAGTTCTTCCTTGTTGACCTTATTTGCTGCCATGTGAGCAACACAAGCTACTTAATTTGAATTGAGAAAATGAATACAAGGAGTGACACAATCTGAAGTCGCCCAGAATTCAACAGCTGCGAATGTTTTTGTCGTGTTTTTTTTCCCTCAACTGGAACTGTGGGATGAAAATCTCAGACCTAGAACCTGCTCCCCACCCCCTACAAGCTGTTCCAAGAGGAGAAATTTTAAATTTACATCTCTCATTAAAGTCACAGCTCTCAGATTAAGCATCCCCCTCCTACACACGGTGCAGGTGCTGCCCACTGCGAGACTGAGTTCTTCTCTCTCTGTGGTTTATGTAAGAGCACCTTTGCTTACACGAGTCTCAGTGTGAGCTTCACAGCAGAGAAACACGTGCCAGGGGCAGAAAAATACGTGCCAGGGGCAGAAAACCTGCCAGTTGTGACCTTCCAATCACTCCTATGTCCTCCTCGAGCTCCTGCCTCGCTCAAAAAGATCTCAGTTCCTCAGCAGCGCTGATTTAGAGGTCAGGCATGAAAGGTTTTCAGGACTCTGACCTTTGCTCGGAGCTGCAGGGCACCCACGCCTCAAAGGCAATTTGAAGATGCTTCCGAGAGCTTTGAAAAATTCAGGCCAGTGATGTAATTCTACCTTTTAGTAGAATTAGTAGCCTTTGTTTTGCTATTTCTGCTCAAGCAGTTGGTTCTAAGCAGAATTTCCAGTGGGTGCCAAGCAGAGATTTATATCTCTGCCTTTATTTAGTGCATAAGAAAAAAATAAAAACCCAAGCAGATGGAATTTGGGGGCTGAACAGCTTCTCCCGAGTCTCTGATCCCCACCAATACTTGAATGCAGAGCTTTTTCAGGGGAAAAGCCAAAGCAGCCAAGAATAGAGTGGGAAGGAAAAGCATGAAAAGCCTTGTCTGGGGCTTCTTTCCTCAGCCCCTTGTCCCCAGGGGATGAGGAATAAATCCAGTGACAGTACAAACCCTGTCCTGCCTCTAGGTTTGGAGATAACTACTCCAAATCCATCTCATTTTGTTTCTATGAATTATTATTATTTTTTTAAAAAACAAGCTCTTGAAATTCAGCTTTATGTATGACAGCAGAAGCCAGAGACTTTACAGACTGTTACAGGTTGAATCGCAGCACTTAGGAACCGCATTTAGTCAGTACACATGCAATTGGTGTAAGTCACCAGCCCCGGCTATACATCTGGCAGCCATACGTGTCCATAAAACCCTGCATACAAATTATATACAGCTGTAAAATCAAGGCTAAGCAGCCACTCAGAAACTATTCACAGCTTGGATGCAATCACTGCCAAACAACAGAAAATGGAAGAACAGCAGGAGAGCAACATTTCAAATGGAACAGACAGTCCAAGCTGGAGACACACAAAAGAAACTCATCTCTTTAGAGTCACATAATTTCACTCCTTTCCCCACAAAAAGGTTGGGTTTTTTTTTTTTTAATGAAGATCTGTAGCTTAATATTTTGCCTCTGCTCACGGCAGATGTAGGCAGCACATAAGGATGTTTACTTGCTGAAAACGTAGAGCTCCATCCCCCTCGTTCTTTCAACACCACAGTTCAGGAAGGACAGGGAACTGCTGGAGAGAGTCCAGCACAGCCACGAAGATGCTGAAGGGAGTGGAGCATCTCCCGTGTGAGGAAAGGCTGAGGAGCTGGGGCTCTTGAGCTGGAGGAGACTGAGGGGTGACTCATTCATGGTGATCAATATGGAAAGGGGGAGTGTCAGGAGGATGGAGCCAGGCTCTTCCAGGTGACAACCAGTGATAGGACAAGGGGCAATGCGTGCAAACTGGAACACAGGAGGTGCCACTTAAATATGAGAAGAAACTTCTTCCCGGTGAGGGTGCCAGAGCCTGGCCCAGGCTGCCCAGGGAGGTTGTGGAGTCTCCTTCTCTGCAGACATTCCAACCCGCCTGGACACCTTCCTGTGTAACCTCATCCGGGTGTTCCTGCTCCGGCGGGGGGATTGGACTGGATGAGCTTTCGAGGTCCCTTCCAACCCCTGACATTCTGGGATTCTGTGTGATTCTGTGAACTCACCTGCTCGGCGTCCCGAGGTCTCTTCATGAATTTCGTGATGGACACGGTCCCGCTGGATTTCCTCTTTGCCGGGGGGGGCATCTGCAGGGCCGCCACACCCAGCGCGCTGCCACCCTCCTCCTTCCCCGAGGAAGGGACCTGGGTGACATAGTTCCACTGGCAGGGGACGGGGAGATGCTCTTGATCGAAACTCTTCAGCACCTCGGAGTGGACGTACCAGCACATGCGATATTCGGGCCTTTTCTCGTACACAGAGTTCTCAGAAATAATTCTCTTTAGCCTGGCTTTGGAAGGGACGACGCCGTCCTCACCCACGGGCGTCTGCGGCCGGGATGCGTGGGGGCTCGCGGGGCTTGTGTCACCGTCGGCAGCCACTGTCACGTCGCTGAACAGTCCCTGCCGGCAGCACTCCTGGAACTCCTGGATGATCACTTTGCTCCCGTTCACATTGCCGTGCAGCAGCGGCAGGAGCTGGCTAAGGACTGCGGAGAGGAAAGGTTTGCGGGAAAGAACAGTTTAAAGGTTGGGAAAAGCCAGGTTAACATAACCCATAAGTACACGCGCTCCAAAGAGGAGACAAATAGGTTGAGATTAATTTTAGATATTGTACCAGGAGCTAAACTGGATGTTAGAGAAGTCACCCCCAATAATAATGACCCCTGAAGTCAAAGCGTCAAGCCCGGTTCTAGCCTTTATGTGCACTATTCGCATCCTGTGTTCTATCAGACGCAGGAGATATTCAGTACTGAAACCTGCCACAAAAACTAAAACCTTTCCCTATGAATAAACAGGTTGGTGGGCTTGAGCACTTCCAGTAAGCCATTTTAGATCTGAGCCTACCGACGTCCTGTTGGCTTCATTTCCTACATTACACACCACAACAGTTTTTGGAGAGCATAACTAAGGCCACAGTGGACACAACGCCGGAAAACTCCTTTCCAAGAACCCTTATAAAGATTCCTTGGATTTCAGACTTGTCATAATCAGGTCACTCTGAATTTGACACTCGGCACAAAAAAAAACAACCACCTCTCTTCTCTCCAAAGCAGCGTACAACATTGTCTAAGTGCAACTGTTTAGCCCTTCAGGTCTTACTTTGCTGATCTTTTGCTCTTTTTTTACTGCATTTCTGTATCTGCTGTTCTTCCTCCGCAACAGGTGAATCCAGGACACACGCTGTGAACTGCTGGAGAACCTTCAGGTCCGCGTTTGCGCTGCCGTCGTGTTCTGCACTTTCCCAGATGCAGCCGATTTTCACAGGCTGTAGAACATGGAACCTCTTCCCCTTGGCCATCAGCTCATCCCACTCCTTTGCTTTCAGCTTTTGACGAACTTTCTGATTCTCTGGATCGCACTCCTAAAGCCACAGGCGAGAAAGAACTTGATACGTCCAGCCCAGGGAAAACAAAAGCTTATTAAACCCAGGTTTTTACCGTGTTCCCTGAGCTATGGAAGATTAGATACGAGTTACATCGCTGCCAAGACTACAGGCTTTCTTCCTCTGCCAATATTTCTTACAAGATCCATTGGAAATGGAGATGGAAATCCAGCAACACCCAGTTCACTTACTTCTGTCACTCCTTCATCTTCAGATAGGTACCCATGGGGTACAAAAAACCCATCGTCGTCATCTTCATCCTCTCCCTCCTCTTCATCATCCTAAAAAGAAAACTCTGCTTATTAGAAATCACACTGACAAGCGCGGTTGGTTCAGAAAGCTATTTTTCCAGCAGGCGGAATCCTCACCCCTTCGCTATGGGAGAGACTTTCTCCAGGTTCCTCCTCTTCCCATTCTTCATCACTATCTACTTCGTAGTCCAACAGTTGCTGGAAGAAAAGCCAACACAACATTTCTGTCAATAATTTGAAAGCACGACACCAGATCCCACCCAGGGTTTCAAAACGGGAACATGCAAGCGGATCAGAAATCCCAGGGAACAGCTGAATTTGCCCAACCACAAATTCACTTCAAGAGCATAAAGAAACAAAAGAATCCAACCACGCTGCTGGTGAGGTGCTTACACTGTCCTTCGACCAAGGATTCCTGGGATGGATCATAGTGGTTTTCTTGTTCCACGTGCCCCAGTATGCAGGGCGGTGATTCTCACAAAACTGCAGAAGTTTCATTCTACCAAATTTCCCCCTTTCAGCATCTGTTTTGCAGTTATTCACAACCACCACATCGCTGTGAAAAGACGACACCATCTTCAGTACATATTAGAATATGACTACCCCAAAACCGTTCTGTGCTTCATTAAAACAAACAAAAAAAAAGCGCAAAGAAAACCCCCCAAACACAGACTAACCTGTTTACTATGTCGGCGCTGTTATTCACAAAAGTAGGTCCAGTTTTACGCGGTTTACGACACTTTAGGTCCCTCAAGAAAGAAACATCACTATTTTGTGCACGCAGGAGCTTATCCAGCTGCTCCAGGATGTCCGGATCCAGGGCAACACGACAGAGGGGAGCTAAGACCATGTTCTCCTTAATTTCAAAAGGAGCAAACTTTCCACAAGAGCCAGCGAGAATCTGAAATATTAAGTGAGGATCGTTAGGGTTTGAACACCTGAGAAACGGCAGTAGCAACACATTCAAGATATGAACCAAACCTCAACATAAGGTGATGTCTGAATGAAGATTTAGGTTAAGTCCGTCCTATCTGAGACTCCAACAGACCTTCCAAGGGGGTCTAAGTCTTTACAGCAGAAGACAGAGCTGAGATTTTTACTAAAGCAACTACTAAACTTCTTTTGTAGTCTCTCTGCACTGGTCACAGGCTTTTTAAAAATTCTTTACACTTCTAAAATTAGGAAGCATGAAATACTAATGTTTTGTCCACCTAAGAAGATCCAAAGGACGGATCAGAAGGAAATCAGAGTCTTTGTTAGAGCAACGAAACGCAGGAATAGCAACACCTCACCTTTGGGGCTTGTGGAGTCTTTGGTTTCTGGAAGAACCTTGTGATTTCTGCTTTCTGAGCATTGATACGCTGAAATCAGAATCAAACCCCAAATTACAAACACAAAGGTAGGACAAAGCCTTATAATTCAAGGTGAGCTCATGCATGACCTAACTTCAAATCTAGCGAGGCATAAAGCAAAGTTCAGTCATTTACCAACAAAAAAAAGTCATTGTCTTCTCTACCACACCTCTGTGGATTCTAATGTCATTGCTAAGACAAAGGAGAGAGTTCGACTCATGGGCATTGAAAAAAAACCCAACAAATGCAGAGAAGACTTCGAGAGGTAAAAGCAACTCCGCTCCTTGGAGAACCCCAGGAGCTGCGGCAAACGGTTCGGTAGCAGTCGGCGAAGTGCCAGGAGCTCATTAATATCATTTCACCGTAGCAGGACAGTTTAGAGACAAGCTAGAGAAAGCGTTTACCTTTTCCTCCTCTCTTAACCGTTTCTCCTCTTCTTTCTTTCTCTTCTCCTCAAGTTTTGCCCTTTAATACAAAGTTCATTGAGATGTCACAAATCATGAAGTGTTTATTTGCACTGAGGAAGAGGTGGGAAGCCCCAGACCTTAACTAAGACCCTATCATGCCAGGCAAGAAGAGAAATCTATTAATTCAGCCAAGGACCACGCTTGGTTAAGCCTGCACAAGTCTCTCTTCATTCCTTTGAAAGCAAATATTGACCTGTTTTAACCACAAAGTAGCCAGGCTGCTCCAAGCTTCCCTCAACACCAGGAAAGGGTATTTATTGGTATTATCAAGTTACAAGCAGCTTCCTCAACAGACAGGGCACCAGCAAATTGCAAAAGTACAAGCGAGACTGGTCATAAAGGGAAGATTCAGTGGAGCACGACGGCTCTTTGCAGCAGAAGCCCAGGTCAGCCCCTGCGAGCAAAAAGCAGCGCTGAAACTCGGAGCTGGCGTACAGGGTCTGTCAAGAGTTTAAAATGTTCCTGTGACAAAGAGGCACAGGCTGTTTAAGCAGTGGAGCCTCTAGATGGGACAGTAAAGGTGCGTATGGAAGGGTGCTCACATCATTACACGTTATTCCTCAGCCACTTACTCCAAAGCTTCCTGCCGCTCCTTCCGCTTCTCCTCCTTCACTCGCAGCTTCTCGGCTTTTTCCTTTTCTTCTTTCTCTTTCTTTTCTCTCCTTTCTTTCTCTTTCAGCTCTTTCTCTTCTTCCTTCTTCTTCTTGGCCTCCTCCTTGGCTCGCTCTTTCGCCGCTTTCGCCTCTTCTTTCAGCCTTCCCTTCTCCTCCCTTTCCGCTTGCAGCTTCTGCAGCTTGTCCGCACGCTCCTGGTCCTGGGTTGGAAACAAACCATTAAGCAAATTTTCTTTTTGTAATAGCTGCTAGCAGAAAAAACTTGAATAAAACGAGGACTTCGTTTCTTCAGCTGAGATACTGGAGTCAATTCCTGCCCGCACCCTTGGCCTGCAGCATCGTTTCTAGTTATTGCAGGACACGGAGTTGTGAACCGTGGCTACCTGAGCCAGCTCAGCAATAATTGCTCTTTTCTCCTAAAAAAATAGAGGTACTTCCATTTTCTAAGCATCAAGGAAAGCTTTGTATTCTACTTGAGTCACCTTCATTACCCATGTGGTGTTATGGAAAATTAGATGGGAATTTTTTTACATCCTCTTAAAATTTTATTTATTTTAAGGTTTCGGATTGTTTCCAAAATACTTTATTTGGAAATACACACCTCAAGCTAAGCTTTCACGCGTTTCTATCAATGCAGGGCTACCATGGTGTAAAGTTCGAAAAGTTCATTTGATCTGATGTTGTCTTATAGAACCACAAGGATTTTCTGATGATGTTTTCCCCTATCTCAGGAGACACAATTCTCCAAACTCTGGACTGTGCAGCTGCTTTATAAAACCTGGAGCTCACAAAAAAATTGTCACTTGTGTTAGACTGTTAGATAATCAGACGACACCAGGTGCCCTAAGCTTATTTAAGGGGCACTATGTGGGGAAAATGACACTGAAAGTGTTGCCCTTCATAGTATTTCCTCCCAAAGCAAGTGAAATTCTCATCACGGCTCTGCTGACACATAAAGGAGATGGAGAACACTTATTAAAAAACTATGAATTCAAGAAATTTGGCCTCCTGACTTCACCAGGAAACAAAGTATGTCTGTGCTCAGATACACAAATATCCTCCGCTGTGTATTTTCAACTCGATTTTATTTATTTCGCGTCTCTTCTTGGCAGCATCAAGACTCACCAAACAGTGGCACAATGTACAAATAACTGCAGAAGGCGATCGACATACCAAGTGGTGCCAATGGTAAAAAAAACCAAACCAAAACAATATTGTCAGAACTGACATCAGCGAAAAATCTACTGGGTAGTTTGGTATGAAGTTATCAGCAAGATTGGCGGGTCTATTTAATTTTTAGTGTAATAAAGCTTCCATTCTTGTCTCTCCCTCACATTACTGCTATTTTTAACACACACATAGGATGGAAGAAAACAACAGATTGGATTTCTACATGGGGCACTGTAAAAAGCATCTCGGGAGCAGGCTCAACCGCATACAGCTTGTATAAAAAAACCACAACAGTCCCCTCTACCAGCTTAACAAACTAGTTACCAAGAAACAATCAGAATTTATAAATAACACTCAGTTTTCCAGCAGGCAAAGCCCACTCGTGCAGCTCAAGAACTCCATGTGATCTATCAGCCTCCTTTATATTTAGCATTTTAGGACTGAGAGCAGAACGGGCAGCAAAATTATTGGTGCTTTGTTACGGAACAGAGTTCCCTAAGCTGTGCTTAAAGAAACAGAGACCAGGGCTTGAGCGTTTCCAGCAGGTTCTTCAGCAAGATATAAACACAGGGGCCAATTTGCTTCATTTAGTAATGAAGACCAGACCCTGCGTTTTCTGGCTTGAAAGGGGGAAGGGTGAGAACGACAAAGCAGGAATAAAGAGAGGGAATAAATAAAAGGAATAAATAAAAGGCTCTTGAAGATGCCACTTGGATGTGTCCACTTAGAACTGCACCTATCCTCTCAGGAAGGGTTTGAAAAAACAATTCCTGAAAGCGTTTTGACAAGCAGTCAGCAACATTCACAGTTTCTAAAACATCTTCCCAAACCACCCAGAAACGCAGCGCGGGCCACCCACACTTTGTTCCGTACACATTAGGAAGCTTTGGAAGAAGCCAAGCGCTTTAACCGCATGTGTTAAGATTCTTCCATATTCATAAATGAGGAGAAACAGGGAGAAAGATGCTCGAAGTGGACTAAGATGAAACCCAAAGGGCTTTGCGGAATATTCCGGGCAAAAGCACGGCAGGTTAAATTCACACGGCGGGGAAAACGCCTTACTCTTTGCAATCGCAGCTTCTCCCTCGCCGCCGAGCTTTTGTGGAATTTCTGGGATACCTGGAACAACAAAACGCAAGTTTTAGATATCAACATCATTCCCCTTCCACAAGGCACAAGAGCTCTTAAAGAACAGCAAGTTTTATCTGAATTATATTAACATGGTTCTTGCAGATCGGTGCATCCAGCAACTCAAGCGTTCCTTCGGCACAGAACACAGTTCACGCGTATCTAATCTCACCGGTTTCCATTTAAGCCTGAATACATCTAAATGCTTCGGTTTACATTAAGTCCTCACGTTACTACGCTTTGCATAAACAAATCCCTCTGGTCTACTCAGCTCTAAAGTAGCATTTGCAAGGGAATATCATGTGCAGAAAAACAAACAGAAGCCAGAGCTGCTCCAAATCACAAGGGCACAACTGAGGACACTTAATTAGAGCAAAGTCACTTCCTTGGTTTAACTTTGTGTTTTGTTTTGTTTCTTTCCTCTTTTTTTTTTGCATCCTACCACTTACTCTTGCAATATTTAACTCTTCCTGAATACAAGGACTATTATTCATATTTTAATGCTGTTCCTTCTTGTAATCACAGCCCTCTCGCTCTTCCACCAGTACCAGCGAATCAACCCTGAGCTCCCAACAGGTCACGCTTCTCATTTCTCTTAAAGCTGTTATTTAGAGGAGGAAATAAGGTATTTTATGGTTAAGAGCATGGTTCATAGACTAGTCAGAGGCTGAATTTGTCAATATTTCAGCATACTATGGCTTGGTTTCTTGTATCCTCCTCTTCTTTCTCCTGCCGCTCGCAGTATAAGGTACCATGGATGTATCTGACACAACATAAAAAGTTGTTTCAACTGGGAAATGCAGCTGATTGGCGCTGCTTCCACCTGGGAAGACAAACACGCCAGGACAGACGCCGGTACAGGTGAAGGTGCAGAATTCCCACCTGAGCTGTTCCACCCTCACCTCACGCCACAGAAAACCAAGAACTCGTTTACGCTAATGTATTACATCAGGAGACAAGTACTTTTTTTATTTGTTCTGCTACACTGGAAATACTTCACGCCTGCTTGAGTTTATGTATTTATCTTAGAGACGAAAGATTGCGAGTTTCAACAGTAGAAGAATTGATCGTTTTTCTGATAGGCAGAAGAAAGGGAAAGACCCATCACACTGTGAGCTCCAAGCTCTAACCCATCCATACCTGCCCTCCTCCAGGTCAGCGAGGCTTTTCCTCACCTGCAGGACCGTTTCTCCTTTAATACCTGGGGCATAATTGTTTAAAATCTTTCTTAAAAGGCTCAGGGTGGCATCAGCAGGAAGACTCCGGCTGCTTTCCCCGAGCCACACACTCAATTCTCCACCTCCTGCAGCACAGCATCAACCCACTCCTCAATCCTGTCCCCGTTTTCCCCTCTGATGATGGGAGTCGAGCAAAACCAGACAGTCCAGCCTAACTGTAGGCGAGGCTTAGCCACAGCGCCCAAGCACATTCACCAGAACTGTTCTGCTTCATGGGTTTCACCGTGGACCCCTACGTTACACCCCCACTCCTCTGGTCCCCAAAATAGTTGAGCTGTGAACAGATATTTGAGCCATGTGCGTGTTTCGGCAGCCTCAGCAGATCCCGGTGCCCTCACACACTTCCCCTTCAATCTGGCACCAAAAATGACGATATTTTAGGGTCGCTTGCCCATAACAAGATGGCTGAGAGCACCAGGCTCATCCTCCATCCTCACACACACACCTGCAGTTCTGCCGATGCACCGTAGCTTCCACTTAAAAGCATTTTCTGTGCCATGGCTGCAGAAATTCAGAGCTGGAAAACGTATCTGCACTGACTGGTACCAGTTTAACAGCCTCCCACAGTAATTACAGCAGGACAGAATAGAGTTGTAAAACATCACGTCATGGACAAAACTGCTTTTGACACTGTCCTTATTTCACTTAGAAAACACTAGGTCCCAGGGCATGCACTTCATAAAATAAAAATAAATATATATATATAAAACACAACCTTAACAGAGTTTAAAGTTACATTCACATGATGCAAATACACCAGCAGCTAAAAACCAGGCAAGATTTAAATCCTTTAGCTATAGGATTTAAAGGAAGATTCAAAAAGGCAACAATTATCTTACGAATAAATCAATACCCCCTTCCATACACGTCTCGCGATCGTTGTGAACATCCTATCCATCCTTTCCACTGCAGACGCAGGAAACCACACAGCCTATCCGCAATGCAATAGCTTTAAAAATCAAACCAAAAACAAGAGACCAACCTTCCTAATAGGCGTTGAGGCAGCTAAAGGACTCGTGTTTCTCTTTGCTTCTGCAGCGGGCTGCACCTCGGGTGAGCTCACAGAGCGAGAGCTTAGCGAGGAATTGGTAAGTCCAGAGTCTCCTTCGTGAGACGATTCCATGGTCTCGTTTTCTGATGCGATGCTTCCATCCAGAGAAACCACCTGGGGAGATTTTGCCGTCATAATATCCTCCAGGAGCACCACGGGCATCTTCCCCTCGAAGATGACGTCCTTCAGTTCGCTCTGGCTTCCCTTTGTGTTTTCCACATCGTTACGCTCTGTTAACCCAGAACACGACGGGATTCCATCGACCAAATCTTCATTTTTGCTCGCTACAGCTTCACACCGCGTATCAGTCTCCATCGAGTCATCCAGTTGGCTGCTCTGAGTGGAATTCAGGCAACTCAACTGGTTTCTCTCTTTTCCTAACGCACCATTAGTTATAGGTGGGGATGAAGGTGCTTTTGAATCAAAATCAACGCGGTCTACAGCATCACTTAGTCTATGGGTAGAGCCCTCTGTCAGGTCAATAACAATTACAGTTTCATTTGTGTTATCTTTTGTGTTTTTCTGTATAAAATGGTCTAAAGGACCCTTTTCATTGACAAGTTTTGGAGAAAAATTCACATCTGAATCCAACTGACAGTCATTCTCCACGTTGTCCAGGGATGCATGAGATGCATCGAGGGAGGAATCCTTACTTGGGCCAAAACCACCTTGTGAACTCTTTACTTTTTTTATTTCTGAATCTGCATCGTATTTTTCCTTTGGTACAGGATTCAAGCGTTTGAACGGCAATCGAGCTGCAACAACAACATTTTATTATTTTAGTCATATCATGTAAGTCATTGAAATGGCCTCAAGTTTTGCCAGGGGAAGTTGAGGTTGGATCTGGGGAACAACTTCTTCCCCAAAGGGCTGTGGGGCATTGGAACAGGCTGCCCAGGGCAGTGGTGGAGTCACCATCCCTGGAGGGGTTGGACAGGCGGAGATGAGGTTCTCAGGGACATGGGGTAGTGCAAGATTTAGGTTATGGTTGGAACTGATGATCTTAAGGGTTTTTTCCAACCAAAGTGATTCTATGACTCTAGGGGGGAAAGGAGGAGGTGGAATCAAATATCAAGATGTTTTATTACTTCATAAGCACAAGAATTGAAACAGATTAGCCGGTTATGGGCCGTTTATTGCTGCAAAGCCAACATATTTCAGAAAACTGGGTCTGACACCTTTTTAACACCCTAAACCCGCACAGAGCAGCAGCCGCTCCCTCCGCAGCCTCACCTTGTACGAGCCTCCGCGGAGGAGCAGCCGCCTTGTCTCGGCACTCCATGGCTATGAGGAAAAAACACAATAAATAAACACCTGTGACATGTTCCTGGTGACCTACCCGCTTCCCAGAGACAACCGACGGGCGGCAGCGCCGGACAGCTCTCCCGGGGCGGAGCGGGGCCCGGCCGGACAAAGGGACCGGGGTGGCCCCGCCGGCACCCCCGGGGTGAGGGGAGCGTCACCCCCCCCGGCTCCCCGGACAGCGGTCGCCCCGCTATGGCCCGGCTGAGAGAGCGGAGGTTGGACAGAGGAGGCCGCGGCGGGTGAGGCGGCCCCGGGCCCGGTGCTGAGGCGCGGCTGCGGCTGCCGGGGCCTCCTTTGTTACCCCGGGACAGGCCCCGCGCACCCCAAGCGCCGCCGGAAACACACCCCAGCCCCATCGCACACCCCGTGCTCGGCTCTACCTGCCACGGCAGCCGCCGCGGCTCCAGCCGCTCACTCCGGCAGCGGCGGCCGACGCGTCCCGGCCCAGTCCCGGTCCCGCCCCGGGGGCTCCCGCTCGTATTTGGCGGGAGCCGGGGCGACCCCGCGCCTCGCCGCGCTGATAGGCGGAGCGCGCCCCACGTGACCCGCCCTTCCGCCCGCCCCGCCCCCTTCCCGCCCGCGTCTCGCGAGGGGGGTGGGCAGGAGCCTCGGCGCCGGCCTCGCCGCTGCTTCCCGATTGGCTAGCGCGACGGCCGTCGCTGACTGGAGGCGGCAGCTGTCAGTCTGGCCCGCTGGAGGTGCTGATTGGATAGCTGGGTGAGGATCAGCGGGGTGCCGCTGGGTCCTTACGCCTGGGCTCGAGGCCTGCCGGCTCGCCGGGCGGGAGCCGGGGCAGCGGCGGGGCGACCCCGGGGCCGGCTCCGGAGAGGACGCGGCACGTTTCCGCAGCACCGGGCAGAGGGGCGGAGCCGCCCACGGCGCTGCGCCACTGAGGGGCCTGAGTCAGGGCGCGAAATGGCGGCTGCACCGGCGGCCAATGAGCGGCCGCCGCCGCTGCGCGCAGGCGCAGATGGTGCCGCGAGGGATTCTGGGAGTTGTAGTCCCGGATGGGGTCACAGTCACAGCATCCCAGGCTGTCAGGGGTTGGAAGGGACCTCGGAAGCTCACCCAGTCCAATCCCCCCACTGGAGCAGGAACACCCAGATGAGGTTACACAGGAAGGTGTCCAGGCGGGTTGGAATGTCTGCAGAGAAGGAGACTCCACAACCTCCCTGGGCAGCCTGGGCCAGGCTCTGGCACCCTCACTAGGAAGAAGTTTCTTCTCATATTTAAGTGGCACCTCCTGTGTTCCAGTTTGCACCCATTGCCCATTGTCCTATCACTGGCTGTCACCCAGAAGAGCCTGGCTCCATCCTCCTGACACTCCTCCTTTCCATATTGATCCCCATGAATGAGTCACCCCTCAGTCTCCTCTTCTCCAGCTCAGAGCCCCAGCTCCTCAGCCTTTCCTCACACGGGAGATGCTCCACTCCCTTCAGCATCTTCGTGGCTGCGCTGGACTCTCTCCAGCAGTTCCCTGTCCTTCTGGAACTGAGGGGCCCAGAACTGGACACAATATTCCAGATGAGGTCTCCCCAGGGCAGAGCAGAGGGGCAGGAGAACCTCTCTGACCTACTGACCACCCCCCTCTAATCCCCCCAGGTCCCATTGCCCTTCCTGGCCACAAGGGCCCAGTGCTGGCTCATGGTCACCCTGCTGTCCCCAGGACCCCCAGCTCCCTTTCCCCTATGCTGCTCTCCAACAGCTCGTTCCCCAACCTATACCGGAACCTGGGCTTGTTCCTGCCCAGATGCAAGACTCTACACTTGCCCTCGTTCTATTTAATTAAATTTTTCCCACCCAACTCTCCAGCCTGTCCAGCTCTCTGGATGGCAGCACGGCCTCTGGCGTGTCAGCCACTCCTCCCAGCTTGGTGTCATCAGCAAACGTGCTGACAGTCGCTCCATTCCCTCATCCAAGGCGCTGACGAATATATTGAATAGTACTGGTCCCAGTCCCGCCCCTTGAGGCCCTCCACTAGACACAGCCCTCCAGCTGGACTCCGCCGCATTGACCACGACTCTCTGCCTTCTTCCCTTCAGCCAGTTCCCGGCCCACCTCACTACCCTCACCGCCCCGCCGGCAGGGGGCGCGGGGGCACCACGTGGCGGGCGAGGCGGGGCGCTCCGGCCGGCGCGAGCGCCGCTTCTCGGTGGTGCCGGTAGCGGCGCTGCCGCCGGGCCGGCAGGGGGCGGGGCGGGGCGGGCGCTTCCTGGCGGCGGCGGCGGCGGCGGAAGCGGCAGCGGCCGGGCCGGGCTCCTGCGTCCCGCCGGCCCAGGCGTCCCTCGGCCCAGGCGGCAGCATGTCGGTGGCGGGGCTGAAGAAGCAGTTCTACAAGGCGAGCCAGGTGAGGCACCGGGAACCGGCGGGTGGGCGGCTCGGTGGTGCGCTCATACCGGCCGGTATCCCCTCCCGGTGTCCCTCCGTGTTCTCCCCGGCCCGGTAACCCCGTTCGGTGAGCCCTCGCCGGCGTCCGGTGATCCAGCTCGGTACCCTCCGGTGTCCCGGTGTCGGCCCCCGACACCCCCGTTTCCCGTCCCGGTGCCTCCCGGTGCCTCCCCGGGGCTCGGTGCGTGTCCCCTGTGACCGGGCTGGTGTCGCGGTGTCCCCGGTTCGGATTCTCCCCGGACCCCCGGGGATTCACGGGGGGTCCCGGGACCGGCCGCGTATCCCCAGGTCGTTGGAGAGACCCCAAAAGGGAACAGTTTTGGGGGGATTTGAGGATTTGGGGGGAAAAAAACTTGTCAAATGTGTGATTTTTAGTCAAATTCAAACGGATCCCGGTGGGGAACGGGGAGTTTGTGTCATCCTTGTAGCTCAGGGGCCACGGTTCTGTCCCCAAAAATGTGGGAATTGGCCTCAAATTGGGGTTTGTCTGCACCTTCTCCATCACCCTCTGCCTGGGGGTGACCGTTCCCCGTTCCCCCGAGCGGAGGTTTCCTTTCAAATCCTTGTGAACGCCGCTGAAATTAACAGTTTGGATTTATTTTTAAGTACTTTCCGATGTATTCTTATGTATTGTAATATATCTTCTGTATTTTTTTGTATATTAATGTATCTTTAGGATGATTCAAGAATCACACACACTCCTCTGCTTCCCCAGTCGCTGCTTTTCTGCCACTGTTTTTAAATTTAAGACGAATTTTGCACAGTTCTACCAACAGACCGTCTTTTCCAGGTGCAAAGTTTAAACCCCTTTAAGCTCAGCCCGAGCGTGTTTGCGACGTGCGTCGCCTCCTTTCCCGGCCGTGTTTACAAAAAGAAAAATTTAAAAAGGCATTTTTCTTAAACAGCAAAGCAAAAGAACAGATTCCTGAAGTCGTTCCCCCACCCCCTTTCTCGCAAACCTCGGCGTCACGGGGGGTTTTTTACGATTTCCACGGGGGAAGATTGTGCTAAGAACTCGGTGTGGGAGGATTTTGCTGCCGCGTTGGTGTCGCAGGGCAATTAGAGGTGAAAGCTCGTCGGTGAGTCAGGAGTAGCGCGTTTCTAAAGTCTAAAAACATAATTTTAAAAGCAGCTTAAGTCTAAAAACATTGTTTTAAAGACACTTGGAGAGGCCTTTCTTGGGGGGGATTTATTGCGAAGTGAAATCATATGTGGTCTTTGGGCGTGGGTTTTATTTGGTTACAGGTGTCTCTTTTTTCGCTTAAAAGGAACCATTTTGGCTGCTTGCAGAAAAATTAAACCCAGTACAGTTGTCCGGGGAGAAGTAACTTGCCCGACACGCGGACTTGGTGGCCCGGTCGCCTCGTGCACGTCCTTCGCTCGAGCGCTCCTTCTGCGCTTGGTGGCCCGTTAAATGGGGAGACAAGGTGCATTTGCAATCCCGCCGTGTGTCTTTGCAGCCGTGTCGTGCGTCCGTTCACGGGTCGCGTTGCCGCGAGGTTTCGGGAGCTGGTTTAATCCACAGGAGCCGCGTTTGGTGTGAGGTTTGGTGCCGATATCGGCGAAGCGACCGGCTTTGCAGGGACGCAGAGGCTCTGCTGCCCCCTTTGCAGCGCTGGGGATGCTTTAGGGATGCTTAAACTGGGAGCAACTGGTGCCAGTTTGGCCATTTTTCTGTCTTTTCTCCCTTCCCTTTCCACCCTCTTTCCCTTCCCCTCCGCCGGTCTCACTCCTCAGCCACCCCTTGGCTGAAGAAGAGGAGGATTAGTTATTTTTTTGGCTCCCTTAACGCCCTCGGACGCTGCCAAAACCCAACATGTGGAAGATCTTTCCTCAAACGTTATGTTTCATTCCACGGCTGTTGTTAATTGAAGGAAAACGGAGCTGGGACCAAGGTCTGCAAGGCCCTCGGAGCTGCTGGAGCGGCGGGTTTGGGATCCCCCCGGCTCCCCATGCGATGAGGGGGCTGGTTCCAGCCTTTTTGGTAGCGGGAAGGAGCAGGTTTGGCTCGTGGGCTTTTGCCGTCTGATTCCTGCGAGCCCACGTCTTACCTGGGTGAGGCAGCCGGGCACCCACACGCCGAAAAGAGCCAAGATAATATCCTGCAAAACAAAACAAAACAAAAAAAAAAAAAAGAAAAAATTAAGCTGGCAAATGCTGCAGATGGTGAGGAGTTCTGCGTGTGCATCCAGAACAGGTTTTGCTAGTTCAAAGCAAAATGTTCTTATTAAATGCAAAAAAGTAGGAAACATTCTTGCAAAAGGAAGGAGGAGAAACAACAAGAGCTTTGGGGTGGGGAGTCCCTGGTACTGTCCTTGATCCATGGGCGTCCGCTTGGGAATTTGCAGGAACCTCGTGCTGTATAAATGGTGTCATTTGCCCTGTTTTCTTAATATACAGATGGGTGGAAGGCCTAAAAACCTGCAAAACTTCCCGTTCACGACTGCGCCTGCCTGTGCCGTTTGGGGTGAACCTGACGGTTTTTGAGTGAAGCGGGTCTGTCCCCACCTGCGCATCGAACAGGCACTGGCAGGTTTAGTTATCAGCTGCTGGATTGAAGGGACAAGCCCCAGGGTGGTGGCAGCGCTGCTGTGATACGGTGGTGACACACGCGGTGGTGACAAACACGGGGGTGACAAACACATCCCCTCCCTCTGCGGCAGCAGGACTGTTCTTCCTGGGCAGGAGAAGCGGCACAACTCGGGGACAGGGGATGGTGTGTGGTGAAAAACCGTCATTTTGGGGTATGCCAGAGCCCTTTTGGGGACACCAGAGCTGTTTTCTGTGCTTGGGGAGCAGGCGCAGCCCAAGCAAAGGCGGCATCGCTGCTTTAAAGCGGGCTGGTGTTCAGCCTTGGGCGCCGCTGTCGTCCCAAACAGGATTAATGTGCTCCCAAAGCCTGCGTAGTCCAAGCCTAAACCCTGCTCGGCCTGCCTAGGCTTAGGAACCGGGCTAACGAGCGGTGGCTTCTGGTCCGAGACACAGACCAACAAGCTCGTCTTCTGCATACAAAGTACAAAACCAATTTTCCAAGAGGAGGAGAGGTGATCGCTAATTAAAACTAGCCTGCCTTTGACATGCATGTTTTCTCCTGAATTTGATGACTGCTCTCAAGGCTTCTGAAGATATTTATGAACACAAATAGGTACCGCTTGCTTTCTGCCTGGCCCAAGAGCCATTTCAGCCCAGAAAGACCAAGCCATTCCCATCTCTTTTTTTTGCCCTTTGTGGTTATTTGCTCTTGCCCATACATGGGATTTCCTTTATTTCTCTTCAGCTGAGCTTCTTTCTGCAGTGGGTTTGTGCTGTGCTTTCAAATGTGAGGTTTTTTTCCTCTCGTTCCCAGCTTTAACAGCTACCTTTTATTTTTTTTAAGGATAAGTCCGTCCTTCTAGCATCTGGCTCTCCGGGGCTTTCTCTCGCAGGCAGGAGTTGCCTTTCCGCTCGCTGCCTTTGCTCCGTACGCAGATGGGTGATGGTTTTCTCCGGATATCGCAGATGTGCTGTGCAGCACAGGATCTCCTGCTGGCAGTGAAATGGGAAGCGCAGCGAGCAGGAGAACCTTCCGCATGGAAAACCAAACCCGCGAGGCCCCTTCCCCTGGCCGGAGCTCGTCTGTCCGCGCCGGCTCTCACTGCAGATGCTTTGGGTCGTTCCCCAGCTCCACCTCGCTGGTTTAGACCGACACACCGCAAGTTCAGCTGTGTGTTTTTGCTCAAAATCTCAGCTGCCGGAGCTTAAAGCACAGATGGTGTGGGGTGGGAGAGCAGAGGATAGAATCACAGAATAGTTTGGGTTGAAGGGACCTTCAAAGGTCCCCCAGTGCCACCCCTGCCATGAGCAGGGACATCTGCACCAGCTCAGGTTGCTCAGAGCCCCGTCCAGCCTGGCCTGGGATGTCTCCAGGGATGGTTCATCCACCACCTCTCTGGCCAACCTGGGCCAGGCTCTCACCACCCTCAGCACAAACAATTTCTTCCGTATATCGGGGATCTTCCAGATCTGCAGTGGTGTGAGAACTTCATGCTGACTTCTCTTGAATCCTTCAGCAATTATAAAGCCAAGAGTGGGCCCGAAATGTTTCGTGTGGTGGCTTTTCTGCTTTCCCAGGCTGCATCTGTGGGTGACACCCTGGGGAAGCCTTTGCTGGTGCACTGGGGCTGAAACTTCACCCAGGAGAGCACCAATAGAGGAACCAGGCACCCGGTGGCGACTTGAGATGCTATTTTTGGGCTCACATGTTCTTTTTGAACTGTTCTGGTGAATTTTGCACGCCCATAACATGCAACCGGCGAGCATGTTGGCCTCAGCAGCAGGGTCGGAGGAGCAGGAGATCCCGGGAGCAGGTTGAGATCCCCAGGAAAAAGTGGAAACCCTGAGAACAGATCGCTCCTTGGCTTTTCTGCCTCGGTGGTGGCTGCATTCTGGTGACAAAGGCAGGACAAGGGCCAGGTGCCACGATGGCACGGTGAGCAGGTAATTCCTGCAGGAGGTAGTTGGCAGTGTCGGGCTCTAAGTTCCTTATCTAGAAATGGGAATTTGGACTGGGGAGTGAAGGCATTTTGCAGATTCCTGCCGGCCTGACCTTCCCTCCCACACTACCCGGTGTTTGCTCTACTAATATTAACCTGGGCTGGAGTCCCCTGCAGCCTCCCTAGTTTATCTTTTGATATTAATCTACTCCCGAGTCCGGAGGAAAGCCGGATTTGCTGCAACGCGGTGTGACGTCCCTGCTGCTCCACTTGCCAGCCGAAGTCTGGCCAGGAGGGAGCCGAATTCAACCATCAGTCCCCCCGTCCTCGCTTGACACCCCGAGCGCTTTGCTGCGCCTGGAAATGTGTTTGCAGATCCACGTAGGGCAGGTGAAAAAGCAGAGGAGGAGACACGTTGTGGGGAAGGATCCGCGGCTCGAGGCTGGGGGGATCCTGCGGTGTTGGGAACGCTGAGTCCTCATCAGCATCTGCCCGTCTGCCTCGGGGTTTTCTGTCTAAAATGATCTATTTATCCAACTCTGTGTTTTCACAGGTTATGGGTGAACTACTGAAAGTGATGGCGTGGAGGGGGATGGTTTGTGGATGCGGTGGAAGGAAATCCTTCCTCCCCGCTCTCCCTGCCAGCACTTTCCTCCTGGGAAAGAGCAAAATAGGGATGAGATCAGGCAGGCTGCCTTGTAAAAGCTGATTCATTTCTTTTGCACGTTTTTCTTTTTTTTTTTTTTTTTTCCCCTTGTCTCCCCCATCCCTACATATGCCAGTGCCTTTTGCCAGGGCTCGCAGCCCCATCCAAGCCCCGGGTGGTAAAACTGGAGGGACGACAGGGCAGCTCCTGCCACCTGAGACTGCAGAAATACCAGTGTAAAAAATCAAAATTATGGGCTCGATGCCCCTGGGGGATGGAATTTGTGTACGGTGGGGTGTGAGGGGTTATGACAAAACCTGAACCTGCTGCATCGATGTGACTGTCGCTTCTGGAGAAGGTTGGAGCTTTGCTCCCAAGCAGGATTCCAAACTCCCCGAAAGACTAGAAATAGAATAAATCCGCAATCCAGAAAGCCTTGGGTTTGTAGTGCCAGCTGAACTCATTCGCATGGAAACGCAGTGATGCAGCTCGACGCGGATGCTGTTTCATAAGAGGACTGCGCTCGCCGTCCTTTCCATCTTTTTAATTGCGCTGATTAAATCATCAGCCTGAGCCGTGAAGTCGGGGACCTGGAGCCAGAGCTCCTGTCACTGGGGGTGACTTTTCCTGCAGATCTGCTCCCTCCTGAGCTGCTCTTTTCATAAGTCACACAACTTAGTGCAAGATTCAGCCCCTCTTGGCCTCTCCCTGTGATTATAAAAGCGATAATTCCTTTTTTGTTGTTGTTTTTTAAAGGTTTCCTCTTCCCCTTGGCCCCATCGTCCCTTTCATTGTCGATCCCGTGGTTTTCAGGAACAGGTTCCCGTTGACAGGAAAGGGCCGTATTTGGGATAAACACGCTGGTCCTGGGTTTCGTTGCCGTTGTGGGTTTGCAGATTGCACCGGAGGATGCTGGTGAGATCTTCAACCTGCCCTGGGGCCAACACGGTCCCCCTGAGGTCCTGGACCTTTTGCAGCAGGTGGAGAATCCATCACAAGAGAGTCTGGGCTGCTCTTGCTTCCAAGAAAAGCCTTCTAGCCCCTGGCGTGTGTAATTAGCTTCATTCCCGATACCTTATTAATAAAACTAGTCTCTTTTTTCTTTTAAAGCCACTGGGAAATGGAGAATCTCTCTCGTAATAACTGGCTATTAATAAAGTTCATGATACTGTCACTAATTAGATTGCTTTTTTGCTCAAAAAAAAAAGGGTTAAATGCATCTCCATAATGAAATCCTGTCTTTCAGAGAGAAGACAAAATTTGCATGATTAAAGCTTTAAAGGGCCTTTTCTAATTGAGAAAATGCTTCATAATTCATCCTAGAGCTTGAAAACTAGGCTGCATCTTCTTGTTGGCCCAGGCTTTATTCATCAATGATAATTTATTAACCGCTTTCTTGACCAAATCTGTTTGGGCTTTACAGGAGTAGCGATATTTAAATTTAATCTTGCCACCTTCATGATGAAAAAGGCAGAAAAATGGTGAGCAATTATCTATGTATGAAGCAAATCCACTGCGTAAGAAGGTGCCGTTCTTGCCAAAATGTGGTTTTTTGCCCTGGTTTTCTCTCCGTAAGCTCTGAAGTGGAGCATTTAGAAAAGATCATTTGTTGCTGACGCGTGTCCGTGCACACGCTCTTGGGTGGACTTGGGGCCGTTGGGCCGGCGCAAATCTGGAGCGCCAGATGTCAGTGTAGTTTTCCCTTCAGAAAGATCCTCCTAATTGTGCGGGATGAATTTTAAAGACCGAGGAAATCCACACTTTTGTGCTCGACGAGGATAACACAACCTCGATGTTCTCCACCACAATTTCTGGTGCACCTGCCGCTCTGGCTGCGGAGAGCGACGCGTCGATGGCAGAGTCAAAAAGCAAACTGCGGAGGGGTTTTTTTTCACGTTTAAACTGTTCTGAAGTTGCTGTCGGCGAGCGTTAATGATGCATCGGGGCTGGGAGCAGAGCTTTTGGACGAACTGACGTGGGGTTCGGTCCGTCTCGCCGTTCCCGCTCGCTCCCGACAGCCGTACGGACGTCTGCTCGCTCCTACCCGCTCTCCTTTTCCTTCGGATGCCGTGCTCTGCTCTGATAGCCGCCAAGCTTTTCCTAGTATTCAAACGAACGAGGAAAACGCGTGTTTATAGTGTTCTCGATGATTTCTCACCCTCTTTGATGTCTGTGTACACTCAGATAGCGCTCGGGCCGTGCTGGAGGTTGCCCTTGGCCAACGTGTCTGTGCTGAACGTGCTCTGCGTGGGGCTCCCGCTGTCCCTGCCGAGCGGGGAAGAGGGTTTTGTACCTTCCCTTTGGTGGAGCTGAGCTCCTGCCTGAGCTCAGCATTGTTTTTGATCCCATTTCTGTCTGTAAACCTGCCGGGGAACTCACCTTTACTCTTCCCTGAGCTCATTAACTCTCTTTGCCACCCAAAACTGAGTGTCAGCCGTGACTAAACTTTTTAGGTAATCGCTCAATGTGTCGTGTCAACCTGGCTTGGTCTCGTCGTGCTGCAAATCCAGAGATTCTTCTGCCTCCTTTCCAGTTCCTTGACAATCTCTGGGCTCTGGTGCTGGTTTTGGGTTTGGTTTTTTTTCTGGCTGATGCCACTTCATGTCGTGCACCCCAGGGAGGTGTTTTCTCATCTGTCTTGCTTTGCACAGCAGCAGAAATCCCGTCTGCTGCTTTTTTGCAAGCTGTCCTGTGGCTGCGGTGTTTTCCACAGGGACATACAGGTGTCCTAAGCCCCCTGGTTCCTTTTTTTCTCCTGTTTTTTTAGTTAAATCCCTAGGATCATCATCCAGGCGGATCTTTGGGGCCAATCATCCGTCTGCCAGCTGAAGGCAGAACCGCTGCGTGCTCGGCCTCGGTTTATCATTGAAGCTTTGCAGAAGAAACCGAGGGTTGTGATTATTAGAACTCACTTCTAGCGCGTTGTACTTTTATATCGCATTCAGCGAGCGGCTCCAAGCCCTGGACACGAGTTGCTCGCTCGGCTTTTCCCCCGGGTGCGCGGTGCCGGGTGGAGCGGCCGCGGAACGATGGCTCAGCAGCTTTGCAGAGGTCAGGCCGTGATTCACTCGGGCTCTTCCGAGGGGGGACGGAGGGAGGTTGCGCAGGAAATCTGGATGCAAGGCAAATATTCCACGTTTCCTCTCGGTTTATGGGCTTCCTCTGAGTTGCTGTAGTCACTGCAAGCGGGTGAGAAGGGGAGAGACGAGAGACAAGAGCTGCTGCTTTTATCCTTACGTGTTTTTGTTTTCCCTCTTAACATGACCCAATTATATATATTTTTTTTTCCCAGCTGAATAGAAATTGCGTCTCATTTGGTGCAGAGCATGTGAGAAATAACTAATAATAGGAGAAAATATTTACGACACGAGTGGCTATTGCTGCGTGTTGGGAGGTGCCCCCGTCCCTGCAGCGAGAACATTTCAGGTGTCTCCCCGCTGCATTTTGAAACCTTTCTGCTCTGGGTGAGTCTGTTTTTAAGGCAGTTTTGTGCCTTTTCAGCAGCCTGGCCCGGCCCTGGTTCAGTATTAGCCAGGGCAAAGCCAAGCTGGGGGGTTTTGCTCAGGGAGGGAAGGAGGTACCATCGTTCTGCTGCTGGAAGAGTTTGCTCGGAGAGCACCAAGATGAGCACGGAGCTAAAAACCTCATAATAATCAATAACCACAAGCGTGATTTTTAAATACTGTCATGCGACAGACAAGGAAAGGACGAATATCCCGAGAAAACGGGCAGCGGCCGCATTGCAGCGTATGTATCTGCCCGACCTCTGCCAGCGTGACCTGCTGGCTGCTGCTAAAGTTACTTTTATTTTTTTAATTTGTGCTGTCCTCATTCCTCTGAGCCCATCTGCTGGATGGAGATGAGTCATCCGACAGCGCTTTGAGGAGGTGATTTGCCAGGTGGCTCCCTAGAAAGCTGTCTTTGCATGCGGCAGCTCTTTCTTTGCACTTTCTATATGATAAGATTACGACCCGAGGTCACTTTGAAGGCTTTTTGCCTGGTCGGGAGGGAAGGGAAGGAGCTCTTCATTGTTCTGGGCTGACCTTCCTGCTCAAAATTAAGGCAGTTCCTCCGGCGTTGGGTGGAGAGTGGCCAGATCTCCAGCTCAGATGGTGAGGGGGTGGAAAGCTCCGTTTGTTTTTAGGCACGTTTTCCGGGCGCACGTGTCTGGAGGCAGCGGAGCCACCTCTACGTGCCTTTGCACGAGTGCTGGTGCTGGGTGGCGAGTCTGGGGTGGGACTGGCCCTCCTTGTGCAAGATGGGAAAAATAAAGGCAAGAAAGTTCAGGAGGATGTTGAGAGTTGGATACCAGGCTAAAAATGCTCCTGGGGAAGGGGCTGGAGCACAAGTGTGATGGGAGCGGCTGAGGGAGCTGGGGGTTCAGCTGGAGAACAGGAGCTGAGGGGAGACCTTCTGATCTCTGACCTGCCTGAAAGGAGCTTGGAGCCAGGGGGGGTCGGGCTCTGCTCCCCAGGAACAAGCGCCAGGACCAGAGGAAACGGCCTCAAGTTGCGCCAGGGGAGGTTGAGGTTGGATCTGGGGAACAATTTCTTCCCCAAAGGGCTGTGGGGCATTGGAACAGGCTGCCCAGGGCAGTGGTGGAGTCACCATCCCTGGAGGGGTTGGACAGACAGACATGAGGTTCTCAGGGACATGGGACAGTGCCGGGGTGGGTTGTGGTTGGACTCTGATCTTGAGGGTCTTTTCCAACCAGAATGATTCGATGACTCTATTTAGCAAGGAGATCAGACAATTTAGGTGCCAGTGGAGCAGTCGGGTGCCCCAGGACGGGTTGGGTCGATGGCTGGGCTGACGTTGGGGACCAGCAGTGAGGTCTTGATCAGACAGGCAGGATGGCCGGAGCTGTAGCTGCTGTTCCTCCTCCTCTGGTTCTCCCTGCAGCCCAATGGGGATGTGAGAAATGGTGAGACAGCGTCTGCCGAGTCACATCCACCTTCTGTTTTTAGCTCTGCTGCTCACCTGCTCTTGACAGCAGGCAAATCGCTTCCTCTCCATTCTCTTTCCTCTTCTCGCACTTGTTGGTCTTCTCTCCTTACAGTGGCAGCTTTTGGGGTGAAAAAGTCCAGTGGGTGCAACAGTGCTCGGCCCCGTGAGGACCATGGAGCTGCTGGGTGTCCCCCCCATTTGGAGCACGAGCATCTGCTGGGGAACGTGCCCTCCTCTTCGTCACAGGGACAGTGGTAATTGTGCATCCCCTGTTCCGCACAATAAACCCTTAGATCTGTTTTCTTCTCCTTAAAGTAGGTCAGAAGTTGCTCAGATGAGCGTGTGCTTTGCTGTGGGCGTGCCGATTGCTCCCTAAACTGGAGTGTCTGCTGTCTCTCCTTAAGAAAGGATGCCTTCCATTTTTAATTTAAAAAAAAAAGCTTAAAAGTCTCTGAGGAGGCAGAATACAGGCAGGTCTACAAAGCTAACGTGAACAGACAGAACTGCAGGCTGGCTGGGAGAACAGGGATGTGCAGTAAAGCTCCTCGTCATTTTGCATCAGCTGCTGCTGCTCCACGGGAACTGGTCGGTTGGGAACTGGTCGGTTGGGAACTGCTTGGTCATCTCGTCCCAGTTCCAGCCCCGGGTGCTCACTGCTGTGATGACCAGGAGCTGGAGCTGTACCGGGAATGGTGAGGCCTTGACACGACATTCGCGTGCTCTGGATACCAGCTGGTGTCTGCTGTCAGACCAGCACCTTCCAGTCTTGTCTCATTTCGCAGGATTACACCAGGAAGGTGACAATTAACTTTTAATGAGACACTTTGTGTTGGCGAGGACAGGCAGCACATCAGAGCTCAGGTGTCTGTGGGGGATTGACACGGGCCTTGGGACACCTCCCAGTACAAACTGGTCCTGCAGGAGCCGCTGTGGTGGAGAGATGTGCAGGGTGCTCAGGGAGGAACCTGGGATTTCATCGAATCGTTTTGGTTGGAAAAGACCCTCAAGACCATTGAGTCCAACCACAACCCACCCCTGGCACTGCCCCATGTCCTGAGAACCTCATCTCCGTCTGTCCAACCCCTCCAGGATGGTGACTCCAGCACTGCCCTGGGCAGCCTGTTCCAATGCCCCACAGCCCTTTGGGGAAGAAATTGTTCCCCAGATCCAACCTCAACCTCCCCTGGCGCAACTTGAGGCCGTTTCCTCTGCTCCTGGCGCTTGTTCCTGGGGAGCAGAGCCCGACCCCCCCTGGCTCCAAGCTCCTTTCAGGCAGCTCAGAGATCAGAAGGTCTCCCCTCAGCTCCTGTTCTCCAGCTGAACCCCCAGCTCCCTCAGCCGCTCCCATCACACTTATGCTCCAGCCCCTCACCAGCTCCGTTCCCTTCTCTCAACTCGCTCCAGCACCTCAAGGCCTTTCTTGGCGTGAGGGGCCCAGAACTGCCCCCAGAATTGGAGGTCTGGCCTCCCCAGTGCCCAGCACAGGGGGACGGTCACTGGTCCCACTGGCCACCCTGGTGCTGATATTTCCAGTTGCTGCAGCTGGGATTTGGCCTCTCCCGGCCGCGCTGTTAGAAACGGGGTGTGTTTCAAGGAGGCTTTTTTTGGGGCTCCGCGCCCTCTTTCCCGAGTTACGTTTCTCTCTCACTCTCAGCTCTAAAAGAGAAGCCTCTTCATCGGCCGTTCTCCCCCTGTGTACGCACATACCATTCCTGCCTCTCCCTCTAACCAGCCTCCTGCCGCAGCAGTTACTTTAAACAATTGGTCTTTCATTTCCAAAGATCTTCCACCACCGCAACCCTCGATGGGTTTTGAACAGTGAGGGCAAGTTGGGATTGTTCACGTTCCCACGTCCCTGCAAAGGAAACCGATAGAAACCCCCTGTGAGCGGATGCTCTTTAAAAATCAGGCTGCAGAAACCGCAAATTGTGATGGGGTGACAAGAAGCGGCCGCATCTCGTCCCTCTGGATGATGATCCGTCCGGGCTGGACGCCGTGCTCCCGGTGATGGTGACACCCGCTGGGCTCCAGCCGTGAGTTAAACGCACCTCCCTGCCTCTGCTCTCAGCTATCTAGGGCATCTTTTCGCTGCCAAGAGCCTTTTAATTAAACATGGATGCGAAGAAAGGGATTGATTCCCGGCGTCTCCGCTGGAGTTTGCGTGCGCCGCCTGCTCCGGCCTCGTCCCCCGCCCTGCGGCGGGTTTGGTTGTGCTGCCAGGTAAACAGCCGTCCCGTTTTAAAGCAGTTTTTTTGTCTCGCTGGGCCGTAACGCCCAACTGCATCGCCTTGTGCTAATATTTGTTTTAGGAAGCATTTAGCCTGGGTTGCTGTAGCAGCACGGCTGAGGGTTTTTTGTCGCTGAACCCTGCTCCTCTCTCTGAGCTGCTTCAGGTTTAACCTTTTGGTACGTGTCGTGTCCTGGCAGGGCTGGGAGATTGAAGAAACCAGAGAGTATAGACTTGTTCTCATCTGTCACACCAAGCCAGCTGATGCGCTTCAGCATAAGCCTGCCAGAAAGTATTTGGGCCGCTGAATTTGGTTAATGATTTGCATGTCTTACCTTGCCCCGTCCCTTCCCTGGCTTCACATCCGTCTGGTTGCAGCGTTCAGGGGAGGTCAGGTTCCTAACCAGGACAAGACAGGCTTGTCCTAGGTCTTTTTTTGGCTGTTTGAGAAATAAAAGTGCAGAAAAATAGTCACCACATCCTCAGAAAAGCCCCCGAGCCAGTCCCTGGAGGAAGCTGTGCTGGGATGTTGCACCAGCAGCATTTTACCCACAACCTCAAGGTTCACTTAAGACTCTACAAGCAATGCGTGGATGTTTCCTTCCATCCTTCTGTCCTTCCTTTCCCATCCTGCAAGCAAAGAGCGAACTTTTTTATTAACTTAATGCTTCCTGGAGAAGTTCAGCCTCCTCCTCGCCAGCCTTCGCGGGCTCTTTGCAGCAGCGTGACGAGATGCACGATGCAGCACTTGGGAACTTGGCTCCCGCTCGGGTTCGTGATGCTCAAGGTTAAACAAGGAGCCGGCGAGGGCTTCGTGTCTCGGTTGTGGGGGGAATTCTGCATCCATTTGTCTCCCTGCCTGGGAGATTTGGGAGCGCGGGGACGGGGACGTAGCCGCTGCGGATGGCACAGACCCTCCTGCTTTCCTCCCAGTTTAATTAGAGCCAGCGGGGAGAGAACCTCAATCTTATTATTCCTTCACAGCAGGGTACCAGTAGCATTTCTTGGACGTCAAAAGGAGGATTAAATTAGTCTGCGAGTGAGTTTTTGGGGGTTGTTTTTCTTTCTTCGCGTCTCTGGGAGGGTGTTAAGCCTCCGGAATCTCTGGTGATCAGTGCCTGTGACATGGCGCGCAGCCCCGATTACAGCCCAGCTGCTGCCACGGGGGTTATTTGCAGCTTTCTGGGCTGCAAATCTGTGGGTGGCTGGGTGGAGAACAGTGGGAATGCAATTTCTTGGGATAATTGTACCCTTCCTAGGTGTATTAACAAACACGGGAGGTTTCCAGAGGTGTAACCTTTACCAAAAGCGATCTGTGCCCCTTTTTGGCCGTGCAGGTTGCGGGATTTTTGGCAGGGGCCGAGTGATAGCAGCCGGGAATGAACTTTGCTCTGCTGAGCTTGTCCTGGCAGGCACAGCAAATGCTTTGTGCTTTGGCGTTTGTGGTTTTTTGTTGGTTTTGTCTTTAAATATACACTTTTTTTCTCTTTTTTCCCTCCCTATTTTGGAGAGAAAAATGAGATTTTGCTGAAATGCTGAAGATCTTACAGAATCATTTCGGTTGGAAGAGACCCTCAGGATCATCGAGTCCAACCATAACCCAACTCTAGCACTAACCCATGTCCCTAAGAACCTCGTCTGAACGCCTTTTAAACCTGTCCAGGGATGGTGACTGCCATCTTGTTCTTCTTCATAATAACAAGCATTTCTTCTGCACATCCTGCTTGGTAACTTGATTTTTGGAGGCTGAACATGACAAGCAGGGCTGGTGTGGAGTCTCCGAGCGCTTTTGAAACTGGCTGGTTACCTAAAGGGTTTGTTGTTTTCTTTTTTCCCCCTCGCCTTTTCCTCAAAAAAATAAGGAATCATTTTGCATCCCCGTGGGAGCAGGAGGAAGAAAGACTTGATAAAATCAAGTATTTGATGTTGAAGTAAACAAACCTGTATTGTTCGTCCAGAACTGGAGCTTTGACTCCAAACAGGAGGATCCTGCAGGCACCGGGGGCTCCAGAGTCCGCGCCTGTTCCCGAGACCACTTTTGATGTCTGTGTAGGTGATTTACTGTCCGTTTGGACCAGTTTGGGGCAAGAAAATCCCTAATTTTGGCCGATCCGTGTGTCCTGCATCCCCAGGCGCTGCCGCTTGCTTTGCCGCACCAGCGTGGGGCTGGGAAGGAAACTTTCCTCTCTGTTTGGGCTGCAGGGAAGGACAATTTTAGGTGGATTTAATAAGGCATTTATTATCTTTCAGCTCGGGCAGTTGAATGGTGAGGTTCGGGGAGCAAGGCCTTTTTTCACATGGAGCAATATTTAGAAGAAAGCTGAGAAGCCCTTCACACAAATAGCCAAATCAGCGCTGGCTTTCCAGCTTGTCAAACATCTCGCCTTTTCTCTAGTTTTAGAACAAGGTGTCAGAGATGCTTTGATAAATGGATATGAAAGCTTTACCAGAGCTTCTGCAGGTCTCTTTATTTTCTGCTTACAAAGAATTGAAAACCTCCGTGCCCTAGATCCTCCAGCGCTTCCCCCGGGAGGGATGGTTTGGGGTTTTGGGGGGTCTCTGCTCCCTCCAGACTCTGTTTTTGTGCTGGCTGCTGTGAGCACAGCGTGTTCATTCCCTGTTTATTTGCATTTTGCCGTGTGTGAAACCGAAGCTTTGGCTCAAAATGGAGTCGAGAGACAATTCTGCCGCTCGTTTTTTCCAGCAGGCGTTGGAGTTGGAGCTGCACGGTGCGATTTAAGGAGCCGTGTAACTTCTGTCGGGTGAGGAATATCCTGGCTGAGCCGTGCTTGGGGAGGGCAGGAGACGTTTGGGTTTTCAGTGGGGCAGCGTTAGCCAAGAGTCACATTTTTTTAACGTGCTTCGGGCTGTTTTTCCACCTCCTTTGTCTTGCAGATGCTGCCCGGACAACTCTTCTTCCTTTCTGTCCCAGGGACTTACTCCATGAGCAGCTTTAAGGAGTCACGACCATTCTTGATTCCTCCTCCCTTGTTCTTTTTCTGCAGCTGGTCAGTGAGAAGGTTGGAGGCGCAGAAGGGACCAAGCTTGACGATGACTTCAAGGAAATGGAAAAGGTGAGTAGTGAACAAGAGAAATCTCTCAAATTGCCCATATAACCCCTCGCCGAAGCCCTGAGCTGGTTGGTGTTCACCGCTACTGGTCGTCTCGTCTTCCCCACAGAAAGTGGACCTGACCAGCAAGGCTGTTACAGAAGTGTTGACCAGAACCATCGAGTACCTCCAGCCCAACCCAGGTGAGTGCCTGGAGCTCTCCACTCCCCTCTGCCCCCCAGTTTTCCGGGGAAAGAGCCAAAGCGGGGGCAGGGAGACATCAGACAGAACCTTTTTGTCCCCGAGATATTGGTCACCAGCCCATGGCCACGTTCTGCATCAGGTGATGATCCCGATACCCCACTTGCCCCGGGCTGTAAGATGCTGCTACTGCTGTTGAACAGTGAAAGAAGAGACACATCTTTCACCTTGGACCTAGAGAGGCCCTGAAAGGGACCCATTTTTCTTGGGATATTCAGAAAAAGTGGCATTTCTGGGCTGGGAAGGGGTGGTTTGCTTTGTTGGCATCTGGAGCCTGCTGTCCTCCCCGCCAGATTCCAATTGCGCTCTGGGGACTACGGGAGGGCTGGGGAAACTCCTTTGGCCTTCACCGGCGAGCTGTGGAGAACTATTTTTGCTCGCTGTCTTGGAAAAGCAATTTCTCTTTTGGGTAGCGCATGATATTTCTGGTAGATGAAGACAATAGAGTTTCTTGGCTTCGGGTGTAGCTTGGAAAAAAAATTTTTAAAAAATGTTGGCAGTGACCAGCAGCTGCTGGCAAGTCCCGAGCAATCGCAAACGCGGCTGTGGGTGTTTCTGTGCCAGCTTCCAGGGCCAAGCTCACCATGCTCAACACCATGTCCAAGATCCGCGGGCAGGTGAAGAGCCCCGGCTACCCGCAGTCGGAGGGGCTGCTGGGGGAGTGCATGATCCGCTACGGCAAGGAGCTGGGCGAGGATTCCAACTTCGGTGAGTGTCCCGTGGGGCCGGCTTCACCCCCGGGAGCGTGCGCATGAGATAGCCAAGGCTGCTGCCAAATTTCCAAGCTGTTATTCTGAATTCTGGAAGGGTTTTTGTGACCCTCTGTGTCACCGGACAGTACTGGGGGCTCTTAAAAGTGCCCCGGCGAGCAGAGCCCAGGTGTCCTGGATCCCAATCCCTGGCGTTATGTGCAAAACCACCTCTTAATTCTTTCTTGTTAAACACTAAAATAAAATTGCATGTAGGGAAAAAATGCTTCCTTGCTTCTAAGCAGAACAACCGTGACGTGGAAACCAGATCGAGCGAGATGTGGAGTTTTACGGTGCAGTTTCCAGCTCGAGCTCTGCCCCAGGGAGGCTGTAGCCCGTAAATCTTTTTTTTTTTTTTTTTTTTGCGTGGCATTTCTCACAGCCACGTGTGACTCGCGGGGAGGCGGGCGGGGGTGAAGCCTTTCGGTGACATCAATTTTAATCCGCTAAAACATCAGCCTGTGCACGTGACGGCCCCGCACAGCTGTCCCGTGGCTCCCAGCGCCGGGAGGAGCCCGTTGGCCGCAGGAAAATTAAAAAGCTCTGGCTACTTTGTGGGAATGACAAAGGAATCTCGAGAGTTTCTCTGGCCAACTCCAATCCCGGCATCTCTCTTGGCTCGCAGGAGCCAGAGTCGTTACAGAGAGTGAAGGGGAAGGAAGTTTTTAGAAGAACACACCAAACCTGATTTCCTCTAGTAGCCTCTCTTGAAAGAAACACTTAACTTGATAGATTTTGATGTTAGTACTGCAGCCCTCCCCAAGACTGGTTATGTAGAAGTATCACAGTTGAAATAATTCTTCTTGCATATTTATTTTTCCAGCTGGACAGTGATGTTCTCACTTTATCCTCTCTTTCGCTTGTATATTCTCCTGTGCTAATGTCATGCTGAAATGGCTGATTTGCCAAAGCTGCACAGGAATAATTTAATCTATAAATGGTTTCCACTGGAATAAAAAGCCAAGACTAAATGTGCTTTGCTGTGAGTCCCTGCGGCTTAGTGGTCATTGTGGCAAGAGCCTTAGAAAAGCACGAAACAAAATAGGTGTTTATAAGCAACTTGGAGCTCTCTGATTAAGAGGAGAGAAGGGATCAGGTTGGCCCGATGCAGGTTAGTGTCTAAAATGAACAAAAGGTTGCAGGTTTGCTGCCAGCATCTGGGGAAACTGGAAAAGTTGCTCAGAACGCTCTGGGCTTAAAATTGTCTGAACAAAAGGCCGGGTCAGCCCAAACGCAGCTCTGTCCCAGGCTGTGCTTGCCAGCGGTGGCCGAGGTTAAAGCCAGTTAGCAGCTCAGCAACTCCCCGAGCTAACAGAGAGTTTAAAAAAAACTACTGGTTTTCAAAAGTATTTTTACCTTTTTCCTTCCTCTGCGTAGCTGGTAGAGATCGTTCCTGTTTTTCAGAGTTAAAAAACGAAGCGCGTTGGTGAAGCGTCTTGTGCGGCGTCGGTACCAACGGGCAATCGCTGGCTCTCGCGCCGAGCGCGGGGATTTGCTCCGGATCGAAATGCGGGAGCGTTGGACAGAGCTTGCACACGCTGGGTGTCTTGGCAGAAGCTCTGCATGCAGATTTCAGCTCTGTTTAACTGCCTGGCCCTTTCTCCCTCCTCCCTTTCTCTTCCCTCTTCCTTTTCTCGCTCCAAGGTGATGCGCTGCTTGACGCTGGCGAATCAATGAAGCGGTTGGCTGAAGTGAAGGACTCGCTGGATATTGAAGTCAAACAAAATTTTATTGATCCCCTCCAGAACCTGTGTGACAAAGACCTGAAAGAGATCCAGGTAAACACCACCGTGGTTTCCTTTCCTCCTTCCTCTCTTTAGTTTCTGGCCTCTCCTGGCTGTTAGCGCATGTCACCGCTCGCTGGCGTTGAACCTCACCACGTTCTTTACAGCTGTTGGCCCTATTCTGTTAGTAGCCTGGATTCTATACCATAATTTTCAAGCTATGAGCAAACCTCCCTCTAGGTTTTTTACACGGCAGCTCAAGAAGCTCCTTTGGTGTCTCACCGGGGAGCTTGGTAGACACAAGAGACAAGTCTGTGCAGAGCACGGCCAGGCTTTGTAACAGGATCTGTCCTAACCTGGAATTCACAAGGCAGCGCTCTCGAGTGAATTTTCACTTACGGTGATGTCCTGGATAAAATAACCACCAACTACTGTTTCAGCACTTACCTGTACTCCCATTCTACAGGCTGATTTAAACAGTCCTGCCCTGAGCACTCAGGGATGCGACGTCCGGAACCTGCATCCCAATTCCTCATCTTCAGAGATCCTCGTCGCTCTGGGGGAGCTGGAAGTAGCATGAGGAACAGATCTGGGCTGCTCCCTGCAGCGTTTCCCTCCAGCTCTGTGCTGGAAGGGGTTGAAATCATGTCCCCGTTTCAATTTGTTGAGGGTTAGCCGCAGCAATAATCCTCTGCCAGGCTGCATTTGGATGGTCCACTCCTCGCTGTCACCTGGCAGAGCCTTGAGCTCTTCATCTCATCCTGGAGCCTCTCTGGGGTCTGAGCAAAGGTGGGAGCTGCAGAAACATGTGCTCCAAGATCAGGTGTCTGAGACACATGGACTTGGCCTGTAATTAGAGATGCCTTCCCAGCAGAAGAGCTCGACTGCTCCCAGTCTCTGTTTTTTCTTCCTTCTTTTTCCTTTACTCTTCATCACCATCCTCTTCCCAGCACCATCTCAAGAAGCTGGAAGGCAGACGCTTGGACTTTGACTACAAAAAGAAACGACAGGGCAAAATCCCCGATGAGGAGCTTCGACAGGCCATGGAGAAATTTGAAGAGTCCAAGGAAGTGGCTGAGACCAGTATGCACAACCTGCTGGAAACCGACGTGAGTGTGTTTCTGTGCACGAGGGTGGGATCTCTTGAAGGACATGGAATTAGACACTAATTTCCACTCTCGTTTGTGCCAGCGTGGTTTTGCTTGGTAGGCCTTTTGTCATTCCTGTAGCCCCTTGTCCTGATCCAGCTCTTGTCCAGAGCAGAGGGAGCATCCACGGCTTCTCTGGGCAGCCTGTTCCACTGCCTCACTACCCTCATGGGGAGGAATTTCTTCCTCATACCTTATCTAAATCTCCCCTCTTTCAGTTTAAAGCCACCCCCTCCTTGTCCTATCACTCCATGCCCTTCTAAAAAGTCCCTCCCCAGCTTTCCTGTAGGTCCCGTATGGGTACTGGAGCCTGCTCCGTGGTCTCCCCGGAGATTCTTTTCTCCAGGCTGAACACCCCCAGCTCTCTCAGCCTGTCTCCAAAGCAGAGGTGCCGCAGCCCTCTGATCATCCCACTTTGGTGTGATCCCGCAGATCGAGCAGGTGAGCCAGCTCTCAGCCTTGGTGGACGCCCAGCTGGACTATCACAGGCAGGCGGTGCAGATCCTGGATGAGCTGGCAGAAAAACTCAAACGCAGGTGAGTTCCAGAAGGGTCGGTCTCAGACGGTCCTGGTTGCTCTGAAGACCATAGAATCATTTTGGTTGGCAAAGAACCTCAGGATCATCGAGTCCAACCATAACCCACCCCTGGCACTGCCCCAAGTCCCTGAGAACCTCATGTCCGTCTGTCCAACCCCTCCAGGGATGGTGACTCCAGCACTGCCCTGGGCAGCCTGTTCCAATGCCCCACAGCCCTTCGGGGAAGAAATTGTTCCCCAGATCCAACCTCAACCTCCCCTGGCGCAACCTGAGGCCGTTTCCTCTGGTCCTGGCGCTTGTTCCTGGGGAGCAGAGCCCGACCCCCCCTGGCTCCAAGCTCCTTTCAGGCAGCTCAGAGATCAGAAGGTCTCCCCTCAGCTCCTGTTCTCCAGCTGAACCCCCAGCTCCCTCAGCCGCTCCCATCACACTTGTGCTCCAGCCCCTTCCCCAGAAGGTGAACGCAGCATGGTGGGGACAACATGGTGGCCACAGACCAGCAGAAGAGCACTTAGATCACCTCCGTAAAGGCAGGCACCTGTGATCCACCCCCAGACCCTGTGTTTTCCAGCTCTCCCCTCTGTTCAGAAGTCCCTCTCCTGCCCGACGCTGCTGCAGAGGTGGTGAGAGGCAGATGGGTGTCTGGCAGGCAGAGCCACGGAGCTGCCTGGTCTTGCTGCTCTCCCTGCCCCTCCTCGAGTGCCCGACCTCTGCAGCAGCCCTGGGGAACGTGCGGTTCCTGCCAAGGTGCCAAGAAACACAGAGCTGCTGTTGAAATACTCAGCGAGCTGGTTCACGTGGCTGCTGTGACTTGCACGGTCGCTCTTCCTGCTGCTCTATCTCACCTGAGCGAGGGTCCCCCCAAAGCCTGGCTGAAGAGTCATAGAACCACAGAACAGTTTGGGTTGAAGGGCCCTTCCCAGCTCCCCCAGTGCCCCCCCTGCCATGAGCAGGGACATCTGCACCAGCTCAGGTTGCTCAGAGCCCCGTCCAGCCTGGCCTGGGATGTCTCCAGGGATGGTTCATCCACCACCTCTCTGGTCAACCCGGGCCAGGCTCTCACCACCCTTTAGGAAGCAGAGGTGGCTTTGTCTCTTCCCAAGCCTGGCTCGAGGTGGCTTGGACAGAGCCAGAGCAGCGACTCAGCCTCTTGAGGCGATTTGGCATTGCTGGTCTTTCCTTGTAAGAAGAAACTGCTGAGTGGATGCAGTGCCTGGCTTGAATTAAGAGCTGGGAGGATCCTGCTGAGTATGAGCTTTCCAGCCGCAGCACGAGTGTCCTCTGCTGGTCTGAGCTGCCCGAGCCACCTTCATAGCAAAGCCTGGGCCATGTGGCCCTCTCAAAAGGAAAAGTCCCAAACCCTGGGTGAGATCCACCTTCAAAATGCCCCAGCACAGAATGTTGGGCAGATTCTTGCCTACAAGCCAATTTGCTCCCATGCGTAACCACCGAGGAGAGTAACTATCATATGGATCTCATAATATTCTGGTTTGTATTTCGATTTATCTGCATTTCTTTTCCTTTTTCCAGGATGAGGGAGGCTTCCTCGCGTCCCAGGCGGGAATACAAGCCCAAACCCAGGGAGACATACGACTTGGGAGACCCTGACCAATCTAACGGGGGCTTCTCTTACAATCCTACCCCCAAAGTCCCAGGTAAAGTTGTCCTCTGTGTGTATGTGCACACGCAGGTGCCTCTGGAGCAGCCTCCTTGGGATGGAGGGGAACTGCTGTCCTTGGAAATGAAGTTTCTGGAGTGTCGGATGTGCCTGCACAAGCTGGTGGCTCTGAAAACGTCAGAAACGCCTCTAGACTTGGGCTGTTTTTCTCTTGGGGCCCAGCAGCCTTTGTGATATCGGCTTTAGGGACGTCCCAGCGGCGTCTCCAGCCTGGGCTGCTCTCCTGGAGCACCCAGCAGTGGCAAACAGGGAAAACGAAGCATCCTTCCCTCCCTCCCCGCCTTCCATCACCTGCATCCATCCCTCCCGGTCCCGGCGAGGCAGACGGGTTTCTAACACAGCATGTGGGCCCCCCCTGTTTCTCCGGACAGCTCCTTCTCCCTTTGGACCTTCCCCTCTCTCCAGTTCACGTTGTTTTAAGCATGTCTCTTTTTGTTTGGAAGCAGCTTCCTCCTCTTTCCGATCCGACAAGCCGTTCCGGGCCTCCGTCAGGAGTATCCGTGAGTTTCCTCCCTCCTCACTGCATGACGTGTGTGACCATCTCTCCCCATCCCTCCTCGCTCCTTCTTCCTGTGATGCTGCCGCTTGGAGCCGCTAACACCTCCATGCTGAACCTGGCCGGCAGAACAGCTAAGCCGAGCTGAGCTAAGCCTTGAGCTAAGCCCCAAATTAAAACAGCCACGCTATATCGGTGTTTACCACCCCAAAGCTGGGGCCTTTGCTCACCCAGAGGAGCGGCATCTGCTGTCATCACACAGGCGCGTCCTGCGTGAGAGCGCAGGGATCAGATGCTCCTCCATGAGGTATCCGACATCTCGAGGGTTACCCCGTTCTCGTTATGAGCCCCCAGCTTGGGTCACCCCCCTCCAGCTCCTGTTTCTCCCCCGTCCCCCCCTGCCAAAGGCTGGGGCAGTGGCAGAGCCTCGGCACGCTGAGCCGGGCCCAGCGGGGCAGCGAGGAGCCTGCAACGCGTTGTGGGGTGATGTGGGGTCTGTGGGTCAACACTCCTGCTGAAGGGACCCTTTGGGGTCCCTGTTGGGGTCCCAAGGCCAGGCTGGGGCTGCGGCTCGGTGGTGTCACCGTGGGGAGAGCTCGTGGGGGGCAGGAGGACTGGAGGAGCCGCTGTGGGACCAGCTTGTGGTGGTGGGGCCAGCCTGGAATTTTGGGAAGTTGTCTTAAAAAACACGGATCTGCTTGGCTGCCGCTTTGGGGTGTTTTCGGCGTTCTCTGGGTCCCGTCTGGCTGGGGGTGTTCACAGCCCAGATGTGCTGCTGCCGTCCATGCCGTTCCCTCTGCGCCGGCTGGAAAGCTCTGGTGCAGGGGGGTCTGTGTGAGCTCGATCCCTTTTCAGTAGGATCCCCACAACCTGCCCATCCCGAAACGTGAGTGCGCAGACAGAGCGAGCAGCACCTTTCCCTGCTGCAAAAAAATCCCCTTTGCAGTCAGAAGGTCTGATGTTTAAATCATGGAGCTGACGGAGGGGAAAGACACTTGCGTTTTCTCCCCATTTTTTTGGGAGAGTCTTGCATGCAACACTGAGCTGCTAATTGCTTTGAAGCCCTGTGCCCAGTTGCAGTCCTCCCTGTCCCATCACCCTCAGGCTCGGGGTGACCCCTCTAGAGCAGAGGGACCCCCGGGTACTTGTCCACCACGTCCTGATGTCCAACCCCGTCACCTATTAACTCATGAACCGCACAGCAGGTTCTCACATATCTACAGGAATAATGTGGCTTTTCACCACCTGGTTTCTAGTGCGATGTGGTCTGATTTAGGTTGGAGTTAAGCTTTGTGTAGGGGAATTCCCGGCAGGAACAGACACCACGGGGTGCTGGAGGCAGAGATCTGCTTTGGGAGAAGCTGGTGAAGAACAGAAAACCATTTTGGCTGGAAAAGCCCCTCAAGATCACCGAGTCCAACCGTTAACCCACCGCAGCCCCTTCCCCAGCTCCGTTCCCTTCTCTCAACTCGCTCCAGCACCTCAAGGCCTTTCTTGGCGTGAGAGGTCCAGAACTGCCCCCAGGATTCGCGGTTTTTCCTGCCCATTCCCAGCACAGGACGGTCGCTGCCCTGGGCCTGCTGGCCACACCAGTGCTGGTACCAGCCAGGATGCTGGTGGCCTCTTGGCCACCTGGGCACACGCTGGCTCGTGTTCAGCTGCTGCCACCAACACCCCCGGGGCCTTTTTCGCTGGGCACTTTCCAGCCGCTCCTCCCTGAGCCTGTAGCAGCAAGAAAGCAGAGGAACTTGAGAGCTAAAAGCAGCTAAAGGAGTTTATTGGGAGTTAATTCTTTACTATCGGGGGCAAAGCGATGGGGCAGCTTCTCCCAGGCAGAGCTGGGCTGGGAAATGAGTTGATCCGAGCGATGATCCCGTGCGGTGTTGGGATCCGGGGGGCAAGGGGTGTGCGGGGGGTCTGCTCACCTCTCCCCCCCATCCTCTCCCCGCAGCCCCCCTGGACCAGCCCTGCTGCAAGGCTCTGTACGACTTCGAACCCGAAAACGACGGCGAGCTGGGCTTCAAGGAAGGCGACATCATCACCCTGACCAACCAGATCGACGAGAACTGGTACGAGGGGATGATCAACGGCCAGTCGGGCTTCTTCCCCCGCAACTACGTGGACGTGCTGGTTCCGCTACCTCAGTGAAGCGGCATCGCTCCCGTCCCCGCTCCATTCCGCCTCCATCCCACACCGGGACCCCGTTCTCTCTGCGTCACCTCGGGGCGAGATTGCCACCAAGGGAACAAGCCGGAAGGCTCGAACAGGCCCCCTCTCCCCCGCTGTGAATTTGGTTGTTTTAATTTTTTTTTTCTTTTTTTTTTTTTTTTGTCCTTCTGGTGCTTGAACTTCGGTACTTTGCGCACCCCGCCAGGCCCCCCCCGGCTGTACCGTTGTCACCGGCCTCTCCCTTGCCAGATTTTTTTTGTCTTTCCTTTGGGATCGAGCATCGGGATGAGCCAGGTGGGAGAGCCGGGACGCGTCCTTCCCGCTGAGCGTCAGCGCAGGGAGTTGCACGGCCCAGCGGTGGCGGGAACAGAGCCCCCAGCCCCATGGAAGGGCAAACCCTTTGCCCCCTCCCCATTGAACACTACCCCGCTCCCCACAGCCCAAACCCATGTGGGACACCGGGGAGGGACGCTGTGGCACAGTAACACTACAACACCCACCGAACACTAAGCCAGCCCTGCGGCGCGGGTGCTGAGCCCTCCCTGGGGCTCTGTGCTGTCCCCCCCACCCCGAGGGACAGAGCAGGGATGTCCCCTCCCCGTGTTATCCCTCTGCCCCCTCCCCACAGAATTTAACCAGGGTTGGCTGTTCCCTTCTGCCCTCGATTTTAAGTATTTGAAGTCAGGTTGTGTCAGGGACCTCGGGCTTTTCCTGCTACACCCTCTCAGAGCTGGGGGATAATGTGGGGTGGGGGGGACACAGCCCGGGGTCTCCCCGCTGTGGGGCAGAGCAGGTCCCCCCAAATCTCTGCGCTTCTCCCCAGGGAGCCCTCAGCCCCCTGTCCCGCAGGACCGGGGCTCGGCTGATCCTCACGTGCCTTCCCTGTGCCCCCCACCTCTGTCCTCCTTGCGGGGGGACCCGTGTCCCCCTCTGTCCCTGGGCTTGGTGGGAAAAGGCATCGTACATCTCAGAGCTGCTCCTGCCGCCCGAAGCGTTCCGTATCGCGGGGTCAGGCTGGGGGCCGGCAGAGGCAATGCTCACACCGTCTCTCCCTGGTTTTTCTCGCTAGAAAAGTGGGGTTTTTCCCCCTGTTTCCTGGGCCTTGGCCACACTCCACCTCTCCTCCTCCTCCTCGTGCTGCAGCACGCCCCTGTCCCTGCTCCTGTTATAGTTCCACAAGCCCTCTATAGGGATTTTAGCCGTGCATGTCGATGTGTGCCCATCCCCTGCCAGGCTGACCGGTGACCCCGCTCCCCGACACGGGGGGCACGGGGCAGCCCCCCCTGGATCCCAGCAGCGCAGGGAGCCCAGGGGACTGTCCCCTCCCCGCTGGGGACCAGGGTCACATCCCGGGAACGCCGGCTCCTGCTCAGGTGGATTGAAATGCGTTTTGTCAGCTGGGACAACTTGCTAGACCTTTTTTTTTTTTTTTTTTGGTAATGGTTTCTCCTGGTTTTCAGGGGGAAAAAAAAGACGACCCACAAATCTCGACTTGTATCTCGGAATGAAAGTATTAAATGTTTTCTTCTTTCTAACGGCTGCGTCCTCTCTGTGAGTGCACAGCTGGGCTGGGGGGCTCGGCAGGATGTCCCCCATTCAGCCCCAAGCCCAGGCAGCAGCACCATGTCCCCGAGGTGCGATGTCCCCAAGGCGCGATGTCGCCGAGCCAGCGGAGCTGCACACCAGCCACCTCTCAGGAACTGCTCTTTAATCAACTACCACTTCCACAAACAACTGAAAACCGAGACTCTCACCGTCACCACCACCACCCTCCCTCTGTCACCCCCCGGGGCTGGGCAGGAGCCGGCGGGGGGGCCGGGACCCCTCGGTTTTGCTCCCCGGAGCAGCAGGCGATGCTGCGTCCCCCAGCGCTGCCCCACACCGGGGGGGGTTGAGCCCCTGGGGCTGGGGGCGCTGCTGAGCCCAGCCTGGGCACCTGGTCCATGTTGGGGGGTCCTGGTCCTTCAGCTGCTGAGCTTGAGGAGGCTGTAGATCTGCTCCAGGACGTGGGCAAAGCTCTGGTCTTTGGGGGTGCGGGAGGCCAGGGAGCCCTGAGATGGGGACACAACCCAGTTAATTAGAGTCACGGAATCATTTTGGTTGGAAAAGAACCTCAAGCTCATCAAGTCCAACTGTTTCCCCAGCCCTGGCACTGCCCCATGTCCCTGAGAACCTCATGTCCGTCTGTCCAACCCCTCCAGGGATGGTGACTCCAGCACTGCCCTGGGCAGCCTGTTCCAATGCCCCACAGCCCTTTGGGGAAGAAATTGTTCCCCAGATCCAACCTCAACCTCCCCTGGCGCAACTTGAGGCCGTTTCCTCTGGTCCTGGCGCTTGTTCCTGGGGAGCAGAGCCCGACCCCCCCTGGCTCCAAGCTCCTTTCAGGCAGGTCAGAGATCAGAAGGTCTCCCCTCAGCTCCTGTTCTCCAGCTGAACCCCCAGCTCCCTCAGCCGCTCCCATCACACTTGTGCTCTAGAATTAAAACTGGAGGGGTGGGGGCTGGAGCTGGGGCCCCCTCCTCACCTTCAGTTTGTCCAGGTAGGTCTGATCCTGACTCCACAGCTCCTGGAACTTCACCAGGTCGGGGGCTCCCTTGTAAAACTCCACCAGCAGTGTCTGGGGGGGCAGGAGAGAGAAGGGGCTGCAGACACTGGGGCTGCCCCCAGCCCCCCCCCGCCCCGGCAGCGCCGAGACCGCGGCAGGGATGGGGAAGGGGCTGCCACTGTCACCGGGGCTAACAGCAAGATGGGGACGTGTCCTTGCTGGGGCGGGTGGGGATTTTGGGGCCCCCACCCCACGCTCACCATCTCCTGCAGGACATCGTTGGTGAGGAACCCGTCCTGGATGTAGGTCACCTCCACCTCCATGGGGATGCCGTAGTCATTGGGTCGTTGCTGGGGGACGGGAGAGCGGGGTCACCCCATGGCACTGGGGACAACCGACGGCACTGGGGACACCCCCATTCCAAACACCCACCCCCCCCAGGGACAGCGACCGTTCACCTCTGGCGGTGGCATCACCCAGAAGGGCGCGATTTTGGACTCCACGCCGGGGTTCCCGTGGTAGTAGGGTCCTGGGGGTGAAAGATGGGGCTGACACGGGTACGGCGACGGCAGCCCCGGCCCCCCCGGCCCCCCGGGTGCCGCTCTTACCGCAGATGAGCGCCAGGCAGGGCTGGAAGCCGTTGCCGCTCCCCTGCAGCTTGAGCTGATAATCCATCTGCGCATCGATGTCGTGCAGGGAGGGCAGCGCGGGGCCGAAGGGGTGGCTGTGGTACCAGCCCACCAGCGACAGCCCCCGCAGGAACAGGCTCTGGCAGATCTGGGCGGGGGGGGGCAGATGTTGTGGGACCCCCCCGAGAACCCCAGGATCCCCCCCCAGGGCTGGTTTACCTCCTCCTCCACGGCGCCGGCGGCTTCGGCATCGCCCAGGCGGGTCCGGCACGGGAAAGCTCGCAGCACCGTCAGCACTGCCAAGGCGGGGGGGCACAGGGGTGGGTGGCTCTGCCACGGGCTGGGGGGGACACCCAGCCAACCCACGCCCCCCACCCCACTTCTTACGCTGCGTGCTGGTGTCCCACCGCCCGCCCAGGTACCCCACCACTTCACTCCGCGTCAGGTGGCTGTGGAAATCCTAAAGGAAAATGGTTAAAATCAAAGAGTTTGTTCCCAAAATTATGCTGGGGACACCCCCCACCTCCCTGTGGGTGTCCCCAGTACCATCAGGTGTCCCAACCCGTCCCCCGCCGGGGAGGGGACGCACCAGGAGCAGGAGGACGTTGCTGGAAATGGCCACGTTGAAGGGCTGGAACTTGTTGATGGCGGCGAAGGACGTCACCTCCACCAGGGTCTGGGGGCTCCTGGAAGAGCCGCAGCCCCCCCTGCCACAGCCGCACCCGTGGGGCCGGCGGGGGCACCCGTGGGGCTCGGGTCCTTGTCACACCCTACCTGGCCGAGTCGCGGGTCCCCAGGGTGCAGTAGCGGACGGGCACCCGGGGTTTGCTCTCCAGGCTCTTCCCCGGGGGGCCGTGATCTGCAAAGCACAACGTCCTGTCACCGCTGCCGGGCTGCCCGAGATCCCCCGGGACACCCCGTGTCACCTTACCCGTCCCCGCCGGCTCCGCCAGGCTCTTGCACTGCTGCTTCTTGCTCTTCTCCTCCGTTTTTTTGGCAGCTGCCAGCTCCGGTACAGGCACCCGACCTTCCCTCGTCGCCTCTTCCTCTTCCTCCTCGGGCATCTCCTCCTCCTCGCCCTCGCTGGCCAGGCTCTGCGGGCAGCACCGGGCTGGCACCCACCCCGCCACCCACACCGGGGGGTCACCCCAGGGTCCCCCCAACCCACCTCCTCGGCGGGCGGCGCGTTGGGCTGGTGTTTGCGGAGCCAAGCGGCTTTGTACTGGTCCAGCTTCTGGCCCTTGTAGCGCACGGACGCCCAACCGCACCCCGACTTCTTGGCGGGGTTCACCAGGCGCTTGCAGTGGGTGGCCCAGGCGCTGGGCGAGTTGAAAACCTGGCCCGTCTCCTGCCATGTGATGGTCCCGTCCGCCCCCAGGTCCCCCACAAACTTCTTGCCCTGGGGAGTTTGGGGTGAGTGGGGAGGTCTCCTGTCCCCCACCCCTGTCGCCAACCCCGTGTCGCCCGGTCTCACCAGGTAGTAGATGGAGAGGACGCCGCGGGCCGGCTCCAGGAGCCCGTCGCGGAGCAGCACGCGGAGGGTGATGCCGCGGCGGGTGAGCACGGCCCCCCGGGTGCCCCCCGCCTCCTTGGCCCCGCTGCCCCCGTCCGGCTCGGCCTCCGCCTCGTCCAGCCCCGGCTCCAGCTCGTCCTCGTCCTCCTCCAGCTCGTCCCCACCGGGGGAGGCGGCCGCCAGCGCTGCGGGAGGGGACGCGCCATGCGGGGGGTGTGCGCCCATGGGTGTCCCTCCAAGAGCACCCTTGGGTCCTCGCCCACGGGAGGACACTGCAGGTGGGGACGCTGGGACAGGGATGCGAAGGGACACGGGGACAGGAAGGTGTGGACGTGGGGACACAAGCAGCAAGGACACAGGGAGACGGGACACAAGGACACAGAGGGGATGGACGCAGGGACATGAGGACTGAGGGACAGGGCGGTGGGGGACACTGACAGGGGGACATGTGGGGGTGTGAGGACACAGGGGCACGACAGTGAACTGGGGCACATGGGGACGTGGCCGGGGGACACAGGGACACGGGGACGCGGTTCTCCTGGCCCAGCGGGTCCCCAGAGCCCGGTCTGAACCCAGGGGGTGCAGGGGGCACACGGGGCCCCCGGGGGAGCGCCGCCCCCGCCCCGCGCGGCTGCCCGCGGGTGCCCCGGGCTGTCCCCAGCCCCTCCCCGCGGGTGTCCCCAACCCCTCCCACCCTCACGGGTGTCCCCATTCCCGCCGCGGGTGTCCCGGGGTGTCCGCAGCCCCGCCCCGCGGGTGCCTCGTGCACCGAGGGCCCCGCGTGTCCGCGCACACGCGTGTGTTCGTGCGTGCGCGCGCGCGCAGGTGCACAAGCGTGTGCACGGGGCGGGGGGGGGGGGGGGCGCGCGGGTGCATGCGCGCGCGCGGTGCGCGTGTCCCGGCCGGTGCGCGTGTCGGGGCGCGCCCGGGGCGCGCGCCCGCCGGTACCTGCCATGATCCGCTCCCGCCGCTCCCGCCTCCCCCGGTGCGCGCGGCAGCGGCGGCGCCACGTGATGGGGCGGCCCCGCGCGCCCCGCCCCGCCCGGGGGGGTTGGGACGGACACGGACACGGACACGGACACCGGGCCGGGCGGGAGGGGGAAACAGCCCCGCACCTGCCGCACCGGGGGGGGACACGGGGACACCCGCCCGCACCGGCTCCGCGCCCCGCCCGGGGACACCCCCCGCTGCCTTTCCCCGGTGCCCGCAGCCGTGCGGGGGGTGTGCGCCCGTGGGTGTCCCTCCGAGCGCCCCCTGGGCTCCTCGGGCAAGGCGGGACGCTGCAGGTGGGGACACTGGGACAGGGACGCGAAGGGACGCGGGGACAGGAAGGTGTGGGCGTGGGAACACAAGCAGCAAGGACACAGCGAGACGGGACACAGGGACGCCCGGGGACACCCGCCCGGTGCCCGCAGCCCGGGAGGGGCCGGCCCGGCCCGGCAGCGCCCGCGGCGGGCGGAGGTGGCGCGGCCGGTGCCACCGCCCCGGCGGGACCGACGCCGGCCCAGCTACGGGGGCTCCGTGGAGAAGCGGGACCGGGGGGGCCGGCACCCCCGGCACCGACCCCCCGGGACAGACCACCGGGTGCCGGTAACCACCATCGACACCCCCTGGCACTGACCCCCCCAGGCACCGACCCCACCCGGTTCCCTCCGCCGCTGCGTCCCCGCAGCGCCCGGTGCGCCGGTCCCGGTGTCCCCGCAGCGCCCGGTGCGGTGCCGAGTCCCCTCCCGCCCCCGGGGCTACCGGAGCGTCCCGGCCGGGCTGCGGGGGCTGCGCGCACCTTCTGGGGGGGGCCGGCACTACGAGGTGCCGGGGGGGTCTCCGGGCAGAACCCCCGGGACTGGGACCCCCCCGAGGCTGGAGACACCCCTGGGCTGGGGCACACGCTGGGGGGGCACCCCCGGATGGGACCCTCGTGCTTGGGACGTGCCCAGGGGGGGCACCCCCAGCCTGCTACCGCTGACAATGGGGGCAAGTGGTGGAGCAGGGGGGTCCCTTTGAGGTGAGGGGGTGGGAGGGAGCCCGGCCCCCCCGCACGGTGCAGGTGCGGCGGAGGAGCTGCCAAGAAGCTGCAGCTGCGCCGAGCTCATCGAGGACTGACGGGCGCCAGCATGGGGGGGCCCAGCGCCCCCCGCTTTGTGCCAGGCACCGGCTGGGACAGCGGTGCCCCCCCCAGGGTGGCACTGAGATGGGGCGTGCGAGCGGCCCAGCTCAGTCTGGGACAGCAATGGACCTCCCAAGCTATATATTTGGGGGGCCCCACCCCAAATAAAGACACTGCCCCCCCACATCCCCAAAAAACCCCCTTCTCCACCTTGGCGCCCCCCATGCCCCAGCCACCATCATGTCACACCTACATCCCAATTTATTCTTCAGGCCAGAAGCAGCTCTCAGTGGTGGGGGGGACGTGCCCAGCCCGGTGCCAGCGATGCGGGGGGTGGCACGGAGTTGGGGGGGTTCAGCTGGCAGGGCCATGGGTGCTGCTGCACCCCAGCTCTGGGGGTGGCACAGCCCTGCCAGCGCAGCGTATGTGGAAAAGGGGGCTTGGGGTGGGTACATTCAGTGCTCTCGCCTGGGGTGCCCGCGGCGGGGGGCACGGCTCTAGGGCAGGCTGGCGTTGGAGCTGCTGGCCGTGCTGTTGCGTTTCTGGAGACATTTCACAGCACTGGGCACCTGCAGACCCGAGGTGACGTGGAAGCTGCCGCACCAGACCTGCGGGCACAGGAGAGCGGCTGGGCTGGGGGGGCTGCCACGGGGATGGGGGGGCTCAACCCTCCTGCCAGCAGCCCCCCTGGGAGCTGCCCAGCCCCACCGGCCCCTTACCGTGAAGGCGGGCAGCACCGGCTGTGTGAACTTGGCCTTGAAGGTGTGGAGCAGCTGCTTGGTCCTGGCGTTGTAGAAGGACAGGAAGCCTGTGGGCACAAGGCTGGGGTCACACATGGGCACAGAGCTTGCAGACCCCCAGCGTGGTGTCCATGGTGGTGGCAGTGCCCGTGGTGGACATCTTGGTGTCCATGGTGGTGGCAATGCCCGTGGTGGACACCCAGGTTCCCATAGTGGTGGCAATGCCCATGGTGGACATGCTGATGTCCATGGTGGTGGCAATGCCCATGGTGGACATGCTGGTGGCTGTGGTGGTGGCAGTGCCCATGGTGGACATGCTGATGTCCATGGTGGTGGCAATGCCCATGGTGGACATGCTGGTGGCTGTGGTGGTGGCAATGCCCATGGTGGACATGCTGGTGGCTGTGGCGATGGCAGTGCCCATGGTGGACACCCAGGTTCCCACAGTGGTGGCAGTGCCCATAGTGGACATGCTGGTGGCCATGGCGGTGGCAATGCCCATGGTGGACATGCTGGTGTCCATGGTGGTGGCAATGCCCATGGTGGACATGCTGGTGGCCATAGCAGTGGCAATGCCCACGGTGGTGGCAGCCCCTGTGCCCACCCCCAATGCTGCCTGTCTCCCACCCCACCCCACACCCACCTTCGTGGAAGTTGCAGTAGACGCCGATGCAGTCGGGCACGGGCACGTCCAGCACCTTGGCCTTGTTGGCGTGCTTGGCGCTGAAGCTGACCTGCAGCCAGTTGTTGAGGTGGAGGCACCAGGAGGCCGAGGTCTTGCCCAGCTGATCGAATTTGCCCAGGCTGCGATACGCCACCCCCACGCCAAAAGCTTTGCTGTCCCGGTCGTACCGCACCTCCCAGTAGTGATCGTCACCGTCGATCAGCGTGTCACCTGTGGGCATGGGGCACGGCTCTGCCTGCTGCACCCATGGGTGCCCCATTCTGTCCCCCGCCCCACCAGGTCCCTCTGGGTGACCCGTGCCTCAAGTTGCGCCAGGGGAGGTTGAGGTTGGATCTGGGGAACAATTTCTTCCCCAAAGGGCTGTGGGGCATTGGAACAGGCTGCCCAGGGCAGTGCTGGAGTCACCATCCCTGGAGGGGTTGGACAGACGGACATGAGGTTCTCAGGACATGGGGCAGTGCCGGGGGTGGGTTATGGTTGGACTCGATGATCTGGAGGGGCTTTTCCAACCAAATGGTTCTATGATTCTCTGCCCACTTCCATCACACCCTGCACTCTCGGGGTCCCCCTCTCCCCTCCTGCACCCCAGGGTACCTGCAGGTTCCCCCCCGCACGCACTGGGTGTCCCCAGCTCTCACCCAGCACCGTGTAGGACTCGGCGGTGAAGCGATCTCTGCCCCCGCGCCCTGAGGACATCCTCTTGGGTGACTGCACCACCCTAGGACAGACGCCAGCAAGGAGAGGTGGGTTGGCATCACCCGGGGGAAGCGGGGACAACGCTGGGGTGACAAGGGGGGAGTGACATTACCTGGCAGGCGAGTTGGCGGGCGAGGCCGTCCTGCCCTTGCCGTCCTTCTCGCGCGCTTTGACGTCCTGCACCTTCCCCCCCGTGGCATCCCACTCCACGCTGAGCTCCTCCACCCGCAGGTTCTGGTGGCATGTGCTGGCGTCCAGCCGAAACATGAACGCTGGGGACAGCCACCATCAGCGCGTGTCCCCCAACCCACGGGGTGTCAGAACCCTGGCACACTTGGGAAGGGGTGGCACGAGGGGTGATGTGTCCCCTGCCACCCACCTGGTACCCACCTCTTGTTTCCAAAGTGACCGGCTCGGAGAACTCGCCCGCCACAGCCTTGTTACATGCCCGGACCCGAAAATTCATGTATTTCATGTCAAACTTCAGCCCTGCGGGCACAGCAGGGTCACAAAGCAGGGCATGGAGGGGGGCACCGTGACCCCCATGTCCCCTACAAAGCCTGGCACAACCCCAGATCCCTGCCACCCACGGTGCCCTGGCACATTTGGGGCTGGTTTTGCCCGCCCTGTGCCCTCACCGGACAGGGTGTACTCGGTGCCCTTGATGCCCTCGACCACCATCCAGGGCTGGTCCTCCTTGGCGCGGGGAGGCCCCTCGAAGTTGGTTTTGCGATACTCCAGCACGTAGTGGTCGATCTTGCTGTCCTCATCGGGCATCCTCCAGGCCAGCGTCACACAGTTATCGGCCACCAGTGACTCCGCCAGGTCGATCTCGGGGGTGCTGGGCACTGCCCGTGGGAGCAGCCGTGCCAGTGTCCCCCTCCTGCCCCTGCTGCAGCCCCGCTGCCAGCCAGGGTGTCCACAACATCCCCCCCCCGCACCTCAGATCCCACCCTGGGGACCCCAAACCTGCCCCTCATCCCTCCAACCCAGCACCTTCTTGCCGCTCTGGCTGGGGGCACCCCAGACCTGGCACCCCACAACTCCTCACCCCAACCCCTGGCATCCTTAAACCCTGGACCCCCACCCTTGTGCTGTCCCCTTGCCAGGCTGGCACAGCCCCCTGTGTCCCCAGCACCAGCCTTCCCTTGCACTCACTGTGCCCTGTGCCCCTGTGTCCCCATGTCCCCGTCACCTGCAGGTGATACCTGGCAGGAAGGCGAGGGCCTGGAGCAGGCGACGTTCTTGGGCAAAATCCACCATCAAGTGGCTCATGTTGTCGCTCACCTTGGCCTTGAGCGAGAGGCGGAAGGCAGGTGCCATTGTCACACTGCATGGGGGGGGACACAGGGACAAGGGTCAGTGGGGATGGGAGCTAGACACCCACCCAGCCCTGACTGCCCCCCCCAGCACCCACGAGGCCACCCGCCCTGGCTGGGAGGAGGGTGGGAGTTAGTGGGACGGGGGGGCACGGGGGTGCCGTACCTATCCTTGATCTGTTTGGCAGCCTTGCGAGCGCAGAGGAAAAAGAGGAGGAAACAAAAAAGCAGATAAGACAGCAGCGCCAGGAGCCAGCACAGTGCAGCGTGACCGGACCCCCCCACACCAGTGCCAGAGGGTCCCCATGGCGGTACCCAGCAGCACAGTGTCCTTGCAGCAGTACCCCATGGCACAGCATCCCTGCATCCCCACTGTGGTACCCAGCAGCACAGCATCCCTGCATCCCCACAGCGTTATCCCACAGCACAGCATCCCTGCATCCCCACAGCGTTACCCCACAGCACAGCATCCCTGCATCCCCACTGTGGTACCCAGCAGCACAGCATCCCTGCATCCCCACAGCGTTACCCCACAGCACAGCATCCCTGCATCCCCACTGTGGTACCCAGCAGCACAGCATCCCTGCATCCCCACAGCGTTATCCCACAGCACAGCATCCCTGCATCCCCACAGTGTTACCCCACGGCACAGCATCCCTGCATCCCCACCGCGGTAACCCCACGGCACAGCACCCTGTGCACCCGCCAGTGTCCTCCGTATCCCTGCCATGGTGTCCCTTTGTCTTGGGAGAAAGGGGGCACCTGGCAGCTCTGGGATCCCCCCAGGGGGTCTCCGTGCTTCCCCCAGGCCCGCAGCCTGCCCAGGGTTGCCCCAGTGCCCAGCACAGAAAGAAAGGAGGGTGCAGCATCAACTGGCCAGCAAGGGGGGGTCAGGACACTGCCAGCGTGGGGGCCAGCTGGACAGGGACATCCCCCTGCACCAGTGGGGACGCACCTGGGAGAAGTCATGGTGGTTGGCCGTCCCCAGGGCCTGGTTGGCCGCCTCCAGCAGCTCCTCCGAGCTCTCCAGGGCCTTGGCACATGCTGCCAGCTGGGCCTGGGGAGGGGACAGGGACAGCGGTGGGTGAAGGTGACAGTGGGGGGGACACAGACACAGGGTGGGTGCTGACCTGCAGCTCGTAGGTGCGGCTGGCGCGGTCCTGCTTGATCTTCATCAGCATCTCCTCCTTCAGCTCGTCCAGCAGCGTGTACAGCGACTGGAACTCGCCCTCCAGGTCCTCTTGCACCCGCGATGAGTTCGCCTGGTGACAACGCCGGGGGCATCAGCGGGTGCCCCCCGCCCAAGAGCGGGACCCTGGTGTGCCAGGGCGGGGAGGGGGGGTCCCCGTTACCTCCACATTCTGCATCATCTGCTTGAGGGAGTAGATGAAGTTCTGGATCTCCTCATTCTTCACGGCCAGGGTGGTGATGATCTTCCGCAGACCCTCCTGCCCGGTCCCCCCGCCCGCGGTCAGCACCCCCGGCCCCCCCTCGGCTCCCGGTCCCTCCCGGGGCCCAGTCGTGCCAGGCGCCGCGGGGGGGGCTGTGCCGGCATGGCGGGAGCGGGATGACTTGGCAAGTGTGGGAGTGCGGAGTGGGGGCAGCGAGGGGGGACAGCCCTGCGCCCCCCTGCCCTGCTCCATCTCCCCTGCCCCCCTCCATCCCCCCTTCACCCCTCCATCCCCCCTGCCCCCCTCCCGCCTGCACCCCTCCATCCCTCCCTCTCCATCGCCTCTGCACCCTCCATCCCTCCCGCCCCCTCCCCGCTGCACCCCGCATCCCCCCTGCACCCCTCCTTCGCCATCTCTAACCCCTCCATCCCTCCTTCCTCCAGATCTCCATCCCCTCCTCCTCCATCCATCCCTCCCTCTCCATCCTTCCCTCCCTCCCTCCTGCCTCCATTCCCCCTTCTCCATCCCGCTCCTCCCTCCATCCCTCCATCCCCCCCTCTCCCTCCCTCCCCGGCCCGTCCCGGCCCCACCTGGTCGCCCATACCGGGCCGGCCCCGCCGCCGCTCGGCCCCGCCGACACCAACAAAGGGGGAGCGGCGCCCCCGGCCCCGCCCCGCCCCGCCCCGCCGCGGGGCACGACAGGAAGTGTAGTCCGGTCACCGGGGCCGGGGCGGGGCCGGGGCGGGGCCAGGGGGCGGGGCCGAGCCCCAGGGCACCGCCCCGCGCCGGGAGATGGAGCCCGCGGGAGGCGGGGAGGGGGACCCGCCGCCCCCCGAGCAACGGGGAGCCTGAGTGTCACCCCCCGGAACACGGGGACCCCCCGCGTTTGGGGATCCCCCCACTCCAAGGCGGAAGCACCTCTGCCCCCCCCCAGGGATGTAGCGCAGGAGCCGGAGGGGAGGGGTGGCGGGGTGGGGGGCACGGCCACACAGAGCGGGGGTCTGTCCCAGTGCGGGACCCCTGCCACAGAATCACAGCATCCCAGGATGTCAGGGGTTGGAAGGGACCTCGAAAGCTCACCCAGTGCAACCCCCCCGCCGGAGCAGGAACACCCAGATGAGGTTACACAGGAAGGTGTCCAGGCGGGTTGGAATGTCTGCAGAGAAGGAGACTCCACAACCTCCCTGGGCAGCCTGGGCCAGGCTCTGGCACCCTCACCGGGAAGAAGTTTCTTCTCGTATTCAAGTGGAACCTCCTGTGTTCCAGTTTGCACCCATTGCCCCTTGTCCTGTCACTGGCTGTCACCCAGAAGAGCCTGGCTCCATCCTCCTGACACTCCCCCTTTCCATATTGATCCCCATGAATGAGTCACCCCTCAGTCTCCTCTTCTCCAGCTCAGAGCCCCAGCTCCTCAGCCTTTCCTCACACGGGAGATGCTCCACCCTCTCCATCATCTCCGTAGCATCTTCATTCTCCCAGTGAGGCCGTGCTGGGACCCCAGCCTGCCCTGGGCTCAGGGTGTGTCACCCCGGGGGGGTCCCAGCGAGGGTCCCCAGGTGGGATGTCCCCATACATGGGGCCAGGCTGGAGTTGTCTCCAGCTCCCTCACCTGGGGGGTGCCCAAGGTGGTCCTGTCCCCTGCCCTTGCTCCAGAAGTTGTCCCCATCCGTTCCCATCCTTGTCGCTGTCACCCTCCCCTGGGCTGCGCAGCGCGGTGGGGTGGGGTGGCAGGAAGCTGTGGCGTCACCGCAAGAGACGGCCTGGGTGACGAGGGACTGGGAGGCTTTGGGAACAGTGACGCTTTGGGGACGAGGCCAGCTCGGGGACAGAGACCCTTCGGGGACAGGCACGCCCTGGGGACACAGCTCCCCCAAGCAGGGTGGCTGGCCTGGCGCAGGGATGTGGGGGCTCGGGGTCCTCATCCCCCTGCTTGGCGGTGAGTGGGGGGACATGGCTGGCTGGGGGGACAGAGGGGACAGTTCCTGGGACACCGTGGGGTTGGGGACAGGCCATTTGGGGGCACTGGGGGGACACGGGGCTGATGGCTGGGGCAAGGGGGCTGCTGGGGACATCTGTCCTGGGGGCGGGGACCAGAGAGGGGTTGGCAACACAGAGAGAGGGACAGACATGGGGACAGGATGGGGATGGGTGGGTGGACAGAGGTGGGTGACATGGCTGTGGCAGGGGGACAGGACAGAGGGAATGGGGACGGATGGGGGGACAGGATGGGGTCATATAGCACGTGTGGGGACAGAGGCGTGGGGACAGGCTGGGGACAGAGGGACATGCACACGCATCAGAGAGGGGGGACACGCAGGCAGCTAAGGTGGCTCTTGGTCCCTGAGGTGCATGGGTGGCCCTGGGGAATGCAGGGGTGGCAGGTGACACCCCTCGTGACCCCAATGCTGTCCCCAGCAGCGGGCGCCCTGCAGGTGAGCCAGGACCCGGCAGAGGCGCAGGTGACAGCAGGTGATGAGGTGGCCCTGGGGTGCCGAGTGCTGGTGGCCAAACCCTGGGACCTGCTGCGGCTGGAGTGGGTGAGGGACACGGGACACAGGGTGCTGTGTGCCACCCGCCTGCGCCCCGCCACCCCTGTCCCCTCGTCCCCCTGCAGCCCCCGCCTCCGCCTGGCCTGGGACCCCCCCCGCGCCACCCTCAGTGTCCTCCAGGCGCGGGGGGACGACGCCGGGCGCTACCTCTGCCGGGTCACCCTCGAGATCCCCCGCCACAGCACGGCCACCGGCAATGGCACCCTGCTCAGTGTCACCGCAGGTACCCGGGGGGGCTCCTGCTCTTCCCCTCCTCCCTGGGGACCTTCGGGGGGTCCCTGAGACACAGTGTCACTTTGGGGGGTGATGGGGTCCCTGGAGGGAGACGTCTGGTGGGTTTGGGGGGGCCACAGTGCAGGAGGGATGGGGACAGCGATGGGGACAGTGATGGGGACAGGGACATCCCTGACTGCTCTCCCCTCACCGCCAGCAGCTGATGGAGGACACCACACAGGTAAGCGTGTCCCTGCTGTCCCCGCTGTCCCCTCCATCCTGGCGCCGAGAGGGTGGCCCCAGCTGCGTGTACTTGCAGGGCTCGCGTGGGGACTGGGTGGGGCCGTGGGGGGCACAGCCCTGCTCCTGGGGCTGGCCCTGCTCGGCCACCGGCGCTGGCGCAGGGACTCAGGTAACCCTGTCCCTAAACACCCCATCCCCAAATACCCCGTCCGCATTTGCCCCCGTCCCTCTCTGCCTCGTGCCCAAAATACCCCCAAGCCCCTCTCCCCCCCGCCCCGATACCCCTGTCCCCCCTGCCCCATGTACCCCCATCTCGGGGGCCGGGGTTGGCCATGTCCAGCCCTGTGCCTCCCCCCCCAACACCCACCGCCCCCCCAGAAACGAGCATCTACATGAACACACTGCCCTCCTTGGCGGGGGTCCCCAAGAAGCTGCTGCCACCCCACACGCTGATGGAGAACAACACATACCAGGGGGGGCTGCAGGGGTCACGGGGTCCCCCCCGCGCCCCCCAGCCCTGAGCCGGGGCCCAGTGTGTCACCAGCCTTGGGGGGGGGAAACACCCCCCCGGCTCTGCCTTTCTGCAGGAAATCCCCCCAAAAAAGCTGCTTTGCAGCATCCTGCCACCCCGGTCTGTGTCTCCTGTGCGGCGCCCACAGAACCCCCCCGCATCCGGTGCCCCCCCGGTGCACCCAGCCTGTCCCGCCACACGTGGGTGGGTAGCGGGGGGGCAGCAGGCTCCAGGGCCCCCCCCATTTCGGGGAAGTCACTCTGTGGTCTGGTGACCTCGTTTCGTGCTGGCACCCAGCACGCCAGGCCTTCACCCCTCCAGTATGGACCCCCCCGGGGGGGCCAGCGTCATTGTCCTCCCTGTGCCGCGTGGGCGAGCTGGTGTGAGGTTGGTGGCGGGTGACCCCGAGCAGTGTCACCCCCACGCTTTGTCCCCAAGGCGAGGACCTGCAGTGGGGTGGGGGGGGGCATCCAGACACCCCCCCCCCTTGCCTGGACACCCCAGGGGGTGGTGGGAGGGGGCACAAGGGCAGGAACCCACATGGAGGGACCAGGATGTGACCGGGAGAGCGGCCACCATGCTGTCCCCTGGCCACACCATAGAGCTGAGCCCCAAGAGAGACCAGAGCGTCGCCACATCTACGGGCTGAATATCGGCCTTTAATGGGGGGGCTTCACTCGGGGATCGCGGGGGGCACAGCTGGGGGGCTCACAGGGGCTGCACAGCCACGGGGTAGAGCAGGGAGAGGTGCCGGGCACCGCGGACGGGCAGCGCCCGCGCCGTGTAGTGGCGCACGGCCTCGGGCACCGAGGGGAAGGCGGCCCCGGCGCGGCCCAGCATGAAATGCTGCTCGCGGGTCCGCGTCAGCTTCACGTGCACAAAGCCGTGGCTGCTCCTGCGGGCAGGGAGGGGAAACTGAGGCACACAGTGCATGACCTGGCTGCACACGCACGTGCACATTGATGCAGATGATGGGAACGCGTGGATGCAAGCACCGTGCTCACAGCCCAGCTCCTCTGCCAGGGCACCCCTCCCACGGCCCCCCCAATGCCTGGGCTGTCACCAGGGCCGCTCCAGTGTCCCCAACCCCTCACCTGAGCGAGAGCGAGTAGTCATCAGGGCTGGTCTCGCAGTCCCGCACCAGGAAGCTGCCCTCGCGGCACAGCGCCAGCAGCGTCTCGGCGCCCGCCCGCCCGATGGGCCCGTGGTACCATCTGCATGGTGGCACATGTCACCCTGGCATGTGGCACCCTGGAATGTGGCACCCTGCCACACAGCACTGGGACCCCAGGGCCCATCTGCACCATGGGGCACCCTCCAGCCCGTGGGGACCCATCCATGCCATGGGGCACCCAACCACATCAAAGGGACCAACCATGGATGGGACACCCTCCATCCCATGGAGACCTGTCCATGCCATGGGGCACCCAACCACGTCAAAGGGACCAACCATGGATGGGACACCCTCCATCCCATAGAGACCCATCCATGCCATGGGGCACCCAACCACATCAAAGGGACCAACCATGCCATGGGGCACCTTCCACCCATCCATGCCATGGAGCACCCAACCAGATCAAAGGGACCAACCATGCCATGGGGCACCTTCCACCCCATGGGGACCCATCTATGGGGGACCCTCCACCCCACAGGGCTGTCCCCATGCAACGATGTGTGACCAGGATGTTGATGTTGCCCTGTGGAGGAGGGATCCCCAGACTCACGCCTGCTTCTCCAGGGGCAGCGAGGTGTCCACGTGCCTGGGGCTGGGGGGACACCCTGGCCTGGCACTCGCGGGGGGTCGGGGAGACCGTGGCAGGTGCCGGGACAGGCTGGGGGAGCGCTCGGGGCTCTCAAACTGCACTGCAGGGACCAAGTGGGGGGGTGTCACCCCACTGTGGGGTCCCAGCACCCCTGAGGAACATCCCAGATGTCCCCAGCATGGCTCTGCCTTGCTCCAGTGTCCCATTGCCCCCCTGGGGTGGTACCCATGGGTGCTGGGGGATGCTGAGGGACCCTGGGATGCTGTCACCTGCAAACGCCCGCGAGATGTGATCCTTCTTCCACTCCCATGGCTGGTCGTACTCATCGGCCGGGCGCTCGTCGTCGCGGGGCAGGCGGCTCTCCCGGGTGGTGGGCACCCCCGGGCCCTCCCCCGCCGTCTCCCACTCCTCGTAGGGGGTGTCGTAGAGCTGGGGTCCACGCCGCGGCTTCGCCCGCCGGCCCTCACCCTGCCACGGGCACCCTGGGGACAGGCGGGGCTGGGAGACACGGGGGGGGGCCAGGACGGGTGGGAGCACCCTGGTCGCGGGACCCCCCTCCCAGGGCTGGGTGCTGGGGGGTGCGCAGGGTGTCACCCACCTGTGGCCTCGCCGGGCTCCTCGCAGCCACTCTCGGGCGCCAGGTCCTGCTCCTCCTCGAAGGGCTCCGAGTACTCACTCTCAGCAGGGCCCTGCAGGTGGGTGCCCTGGGTGGGATGACACCCCCACTGCCCCCCCCCCCAGGTCACCAGTCCCCGGGTCCCCTCCCTGGGACCCTGCAGGCTCCCCCAGGTCCCTGATATGGGTGTCCCCAGCCCTTTCCCTGCTCCCTCCCACCTGGTCCCTTTGTCCCCGTCCCCCTCTCCCAGTGACCCCACCACCCCCAGCCCTTCCCCTATTTCCCTCTCCCAGTGACCCCAGGTCCTCCCCCGGGTGCTCCACGACCCCCCCGACCCCTTGGCTCTCCCCTGTCCCCCGCGGTACCCCCGGTCCTCCCCAGTCCCTTTCGGTCACCTCCCGTTTCCCCGTTGTCTTCCCAGTCCCCCCCGGTCATTGCTCTCCATCCCCTCCGCTCCCCGCTGTGTGCCCCGCTCATTTCCCCGCGGTGCTCCCGGTGCCCCCCCGGTTCCCCTCCGCAGCCCCCACCCCCGCCGCCCCACTGCACCCCCGGTCCCTTCGCCGCCCTCCCCGGTGCCCGCGCTTCCCCCGCCTCCTGCCCCGCTGCGCTCCCCGCGCGGTGTCCCCCCGGTGTCCCCCGCTCCTACCTGCTCCAGCCGGCGGGGGCCGCCCCCCGGCCCCGCGCCCCCCACCCGCACCAGCCGGTGCCGAGGGGAAGCAGCGGGCCCGCGGAGGGCAGCGCCGGGGGGCGCTCCGGGGGGGGCCCCGCTCCCGGGGCCGCTGGAGCGGCGCTCGCCGCCGCTGTAGTCGGGCTGGGGCGGGCGGGGGGGGGAGCGCCGGGCCCCCCGGCCCAGGTACTCCCGAAGCCACTTGGCCATGGCGGGGCCACCCGGCACCGGGAGCGCGGGCGCGCCGGGACCCCCCCCGCGCCGCCAGGAGCCGCTTTGTGTCGCCGCCGCGCGCGGCGCGGACCGGAGCCCCCGGCCCGCCCCCCCCCCCCCCCCAAAACCCTGCTCCGCACCCGCCTCGCCGGGGGGGGCACCGGCACGGGGGGAGCGACACCCAGCGGGGGGATGTCGGGAGGATGGAGGGCACCGGGGACAACGCAGGGGACAAGGGACACGCCGGGAGCCCCGCGGGGGGCACAGGGAAGGCTGCTCCACCCCCCCCTCCCCCCCGCGGTGACCCCCCCCAAGTGACACCGGGACGGCCACCCCTGTGTGACACTGGGAGAAGTGGGGGTCACCGGAACCCCCGGGCACCGGCTATAGGAGCCCCCCGGCCCCTTTGGGGTCTCGGGGCTGCCCCTGGAGGGGTCGGGGCACAGGGAAAGGGCTGGGAGGGGGCTGAACCCGGGGGCTTTGGGGGGAACATGGAGCCCCCCCCAGCTGCAGGGTCACCCACACCCCCCCAGAAAGCTCATCGGGGGGGACCCTGCCGCCCCTCTGCCCCGGGGGAGCAGCAGGGACCACACCGCGGGGGCAGGAGGGCCAGGGACCCCCCAGCCATGCCCTGATTTGGCTCTTTGTATTGTCTGTTCCCAGAACAAAGGTTCCTCGCCTGGGATCCTGGTCTGGTGCCGGGGGGTGCGAGGAGCTGGGGGGGGCACATGTGCAGGACACACCTGGGGGGACCACGGGGACAAGGACCCCTGGTTTTGCCATCCCCACAAAGTCCTCCCACCAGCCCCCACCCCTTCCAACACACCCCTCAGGGCCAAGCCTGACACCCAGCATTAATATTTGAAGAGGCTAATTATGAAGCATGTGTAAGGAATGCTAATTGGGACAGGGGACAGGGCTGGGGGGCTGCCTTTTCTTCTCAGTGCTCAGAAATACCCCAACAGCCCATGCCCTGAGAGCCAATAGTGAGGCTCTGAGAGGGGTTTAATTAGTGAGGAGCTAATTAAGAGGTGGGTGCCTTGATAAGGAGGAAGCTAATGGACATACTGTGGTGAGAAGAGCTCCATGCTGAGTCCTGCTTGGGGCAGGGGGGCACCCCAGTGTGGGTCAGTTCTTCTGATGGGTGGGGACCATGGGGCTGCCCCTGCCAGCCCCCCACTCAGGACCCACTGCCCATGTACAAACCGCCGCTCTGGAAGATGAAGACACAACTGGCTCTGACACATCCCATTTATTATTGGGCCGTGGTTGCTGGCGAGCTGAGCGAACCCAATCGCTCTCCAAACGGTGAGGAGGGGTCTGTCACCAAACTGCTGGGGACAGCTGGGGTGTGGGGGGACCTGGGCAGGGGAAGGAGGCTGGGGGCAGCCCTGTCCCCGCAGCGTGGGGACGGATGAGCCCCCCGAATCTGCGCTGCAGGATGTGTCACCTCTAACAGCAAAACAACGGGGGATTTGGAGTCACAGGGGGGATCTCAGCCCCACAGGGAGGTCAGGAGACGCCCAGGGCCGGAGAGGCAGTGGTGGGCCCTCCTGCGGCAAAAGAGGGGTGAATACTCTTGCCTGCCCCTGTGGGAACGCAGGACGGGGGGCAGGAAGGCCCCAAAGTCCCTCTATTGCCATGGGAGGGTGAGGAAGTCAGACACCCCAGCCCAGGGATGACCAGCGTGGGGGTGAGTGCAAAACAGAGAAAATACACAGTCCCAGCACTCCCGAATGCCTTACGGGTGCGTGGCTGGGACACATCGTGCTCTGGGGATGGCCGGACACTGGGTTTGGGCACAGCGTCAGGGCTCTCAGCTGCAACGCAACAGCAATACCCTCCTCTGAGGAAGCCAACTTCTCTGGGTTCGCTCTGCTGGGTCCTTGTCCCTGTTGGAGAACGGGCGCACACTTTGGGCCGGGCAGGTGACAATGTGGGGACTCCAGATGGCCTGGAACCCCTGCTGGGCACGATGGCTGCGCTGCCAGCTCCGCGCCGGGCTCTGGAGAGCAGCTGCTGCCAGCCGGGAGGGGGAACAGCCTGCGATCTCTGTTCCGGGCCAGCTCCGTCGCCCATCAGTCACTCCCACTGTCCTCGCTGTCCGAATATGCCCCCAACAAGCTGAGAGAGGACATGGTGCCCGTTGCTGTGGGAAACGAGCCTGGAAGTCAAGGAAGAGAGCAGACACCATCAGATAGGGCCCTTCCCACCGCTGGCAACCCCCCCAGCTCGATGCAACCAGCTGCACAGAAACACAAGGCAGCTGGAATCTGAGCAGCACCTCATCCCCCAGCCTGTCTCCATGAGGACAGCAAAGTTAAATTGGGCGGACAAGGAAAACCCTCGGCTGGAATCTCCTGTTTCCGCCTCGCAGCAAGGTGGGCACAAGGTTTGCAAAACCCTCTGCTCCCTCCACAGCCCCCCAGGAGATTTCAGCCACCGGAAAGGAGAAGAGGAGCCAGTGCTCAGCTCTGACCATGAGACTTGAGTCCTTGGAAGACGGACAGCTCTTCCAGCATAATTTGGCTGAACAGACCCTGCCAGGCTGGGGAAAGCACATCAAAAACAGGGCAACTGCAAGAGCTGTCGCTGGGGAAGCCCTGAGGGCAGAGGGACTTGTTAAGCCAAAGGCTTAGGACCCATCAGCCCAGAACCAATCGATTCATCAGCTCTTTCTCCAAATCCTCTGGCTTCCCAGGGCAGTGAACGATGCGGTGCTGGAAAGCCTTTCTGCTTGTTTTCACCACTTCTTTAAAGCTTCCAAATTCCAACAGTTTGGCAGGTTTTATAATCAGGCTCTAAACCAAAGCAGTTTTCTTGCTTTTCCATTCCTATCTCACTGTTGTGACGATTCCCAGCAACATATCTGTGCACCGAGACGCTGTTTTGAAGCTTCTGGCCCTGACAGTCTGTCTCCAAGGCCTTGGCTTATGGCCAAGGGCCAGGAAGGAATCTCTCCTCTATCAGGACATCTCCTGGAAACAGAGACAAGCCCTTGTTCTTCTACCATCACGGCCCCATCTGTCCCACCACAAGGACTCGACCTGAGAGCATTCAGGCTCTGAAGACAGAGCTAAATGTCACCTGGGTACTGCCAGACCCCTCCCTGATCAAAGAATCATAGAATCACATAATAGTTTGGGCTGAAGGGCCCTTCCCAGCTCCCCCAGTGCCCCCCCTGCCATGAGCAGGGACATCTGCACCAGCTCAGGTTGCTCAGAGCCCCGTCCAGCCTGGCCTGGGATGTCTCCAGGGATGGTTCAGCCACCACCTCTCTGGCCAACCTGGGCCAGGCTCTCACCACCCTCAGGGCCAACAATTCCTTCCTCATGTCCAGCCTGAACCTCCCCCCTTTAGTTTAAAACCATCACCCCTTGTCCTATCGCAACAGGCCCTGCTCAAAAGTCTGTCCCCATCTTTCTTATGGGCCCCTTTTAAGCCCAGAAAGGCCACAATTAGGTCTCCCCGGAGTTTCTCTTCTCCAGCTGAACACCCCAACTCTCTCAGCCTGTCCTCCCAGCAGAGCTGTTCCAGCCTCGGATCATTTCTGGGGCTCCTCTGGCCCCTCTCCAGCAGGCTCACCATCCCCATGTCAGCAGTTACCGGTGTTGGCTGTGGTGCCTTGATTTTCCATCCCATTAGCCAGTGTAGGATCTGGCTTCTGCTTCTTCACTGTGACCAGCCCGGCCAGCTGGGACTTGGTGTTCAATTTGCCCACGCTCCGCTCCCAGCTCTCGGTCTTCAGCTTCTTACTCTGGGGCTGAGGGTCCTGTGGAGCAGAGCAAAGGGTTTAGGGTGCTCTGGCCTTGGAGGGGAGACAGATGGAGAGGGGAGGAGCGGTAAAAACAGCAGCAAAACGCACAGGAGACACAAGAAGAGCTGCTTGGAGTAGCCAAGTGGGGTATTCTCCCCCTGCAGCAACTGGCACAAGCTGGACAAACAACAGGGATATGGATCTAAACGGCTGCAAAACAGCCCATGGTGACAAACATCCCGCTGCCTGTGACAGTTAAATCCAGCCTCGCACAGCCACACGCTGGGCCTGGGATGATGAGGAGCCAGAGACGTGCTGCAGGGCTGCACAAGCTCTGCCAGCCAGGACCGCGTGCCTGCAGGTGGTACAGCCACCAAATCAAACCCCCCCGGGAACGAGGATTAGTGCCGGGCCAGGGAACATGGCTCAGATTAACCCCAGCCCGGCTCAGAGACACGGCAGCTTCGATTCATCCAACCGGACAGAGGTCCCCGCGGACACGGATCGACAGCGCGGGGGCCGGTCTGCGGGGATAATCCCTCCCTTGCAAGTCGGGCACTGAAAGCTCTTTTGTTCTGCACACGGACAAAACAGAACCAAAGGAGCAGCTGTCCCAGGCAGCGGTTTCATCACTCTGATTTTCAGAGCGCTGAAATCGCGCCTGAAATACGAGCAAGACATAGGCAAGCCTGTGCTTTTCAAGCTGAAAGGGAAGCCACGTCCTGAGCAAGGACAAGGGCAGGTCCCACCCAGCCTTTGTCAGCAGCTGCGGTCTAAAATCACAAACTGATCCCCGTCTCATTCCAGCTCAGCGCACAGGGACATGGGCTTTCCGAGCTGCTCATGCGTGACAGGCGTCAGGACTCCAGCATCGCAGGGACAGAAGAGACGACAGCCCAGGACAGTGGGTTTGGTGTGGGAGAAGAGTTGGGGTGGGTGGAAAAGCCTCAGCCCCCACTCACCTCCTGCAAGATGTCCGTAGGCTTAATTTCTGCCACAGGCTTTGTATGTGATTTCGCAGGCTCTTCGTCAGAGTCAGAGTCTACCAGCAGCCGCCGGTTCTGAGCCTCCTCCAGCATCGCCCTGTGAGGAGAGAGGCCGCGTGCGGATGGTTAGAACTGGCTCCGTGCTGCTGCCGTGCAATGTGCCTGTGCCGTTTGCTGGAACTGAGCAGCAGCGCAATGGGATCCACCTTCTCAGGTGCTTTTTAAGAAGTCATGTTCAAGCAGCACCTGAAGGTTGATAGCACTGAGATCTGCAGCCTCAGCCAGGCGCAGAAACTCTCCAGATGAGGAGTCAGGCACCTGCAGCAGCCCCGATTTCCACAGCAGGTGAGCCAGTGGCACCAAAACCCCTCCACATCCACCTCTCTAAACACTTTGCAATGACAAACTGTCCCTGGTCTCCTCATGTGCCACCCCCACAACTCCTGTGAACACTGAGACCTCTCTTAATTGCTCTCGGGGTGCTGAGGAAAGGGTGAGGCACTGGTTTCATACACACATGAACACTTTCAGCCCACTCACTTCATCTCCTGCTCATCCTCCTCTTGCTCCTTGCGCTTCTGCTCCTCCTCGTACTCCTTGTACTGCTTCAGCATGGCCTCAAAGTCCACATTTGCCTGGCGCTGGTTGAGTTCCTTCAGTTCCTGCAGGTTCTCCAGAACCTCCATCTCTAGCTTGGAGTCCTTGGTTCGGTTCTCCAGGACCTGGGTGACCAGAGGGAAGTCGGGTTTATGTGAGGTAGCAGAACCCACCAGCAATCTCCAACATCAGCTACCCACTCAGTATGGGGCAGGAAACACTAAGAGGATCATCATCATCTTCAGTTTTGGGTCTTAATTGAACAGAAAGTCTGTCACAAGCACAAGGGGAAACCTCCTGAGGGCAGAGAGTGGCTCCTGCCTGCCCAGAGCACAGCGATACCTTGGGAGCCTGGACAATCAAGCTCCAAAGTCACCTGCTTCACCGGGAAAAACCAGCCAGGGCAAGAGAGCCGTTTGCCTTCTGCAGAGAAGGTCACGTTCTTGTACCTTCATGGGATTGTTGAGCTCTTCCTCTTCCCTCTCCTTCTGCATTCTTTTCTCCTCTTCCTCCAAGAGCTTCTCAGCTTGGAAGTTGCGAGTGGCGCCGTGTTCCATGGTGTAGTCTGTGTTCTCGGGATCTGTCTAAGGGAGAAACGAGACAGCCACGTCATTGTACCGGGGCAATTCTGCCCCAGCCATCCTGTGGCCACTTCCAGAACCCCAAGCAAATGTTTCGCAATTTCATTCATACCACAGGGTAGACAAACACCCATGGCCTTCTGTTTTGCTCCAGCTGATGTGCTGCTGCAGCCCACCCATGGATGGATGAGACACGTGAGAACAGCAAACTGCCACAATACGGGAAAATACACCAAAAGGCACACGCTCAGACTCAGTTTTTGCTGGGACAACGCTTCCCTCTGGGGTGAGCACCCAGGAACGTCCACAGACTGCACAACCTCCCCAGAAAACAAGAGTGCAGAAAATACAGAGCATATTTCACCTTGAAAGTGATCTCTGCCAGGCAACGCGTGCACTTGATATAGAAGCGGAAGATGGGAAGTCCCAGGTACACCTCATTCTGAACAGTCTCCTTACGGGCATTAAACTTCTTCCCTTTATAGATGTATTCACCACATGTCTTGCACCTGGAAAAGGAGAAATATAATCCATAATACATCAAAAATGTTAACAGACCAAGAAAAGTCCAACTGATTTTCGGGCCATGCCAGCCCAGGTTCTGAGCAAGGGTTATTTTCTTCTTTGGAAATTCGGTACCTACTCTTCAAAGAAGCCCAAAATCACACCCAACATCTCTTCCTTCTCCCTCACCCCTTTTCTTCTGGTCCGTGTCACCTCTAACAGCTGCTGCCAGCAGCTCCCCTGCAGCATACAGAGACTAAAAAATTCCCAAGCAAACTCCTCTCTTTACAGCTGTCCCTTCTGACCCCTACAGCCCCTCTTACCGCATGTTGAACGGAGCCATGAGCCGCACCACATACTGTCGGTCCTTTGGGAGTTTGAGCTTTGGGATCTTAGCAGGATCGAAGTCTGGCGGGTAGTATTTCTACAGAGACAGAACACAGAGGTGTGTGTGCTGGGCACAGAGTCACCCAGGGCAGGCTCTCAGCTGCCATATCAGCTGCGCACAGCAGGAACCAGCATGTCCCTGCTAACCAGGTGTGGTCTCAAGTGCCAAACACCCCGTCCCTGCCAGAGTCAGGTATTGGTGTGTGCGTCTCTATGTCCTCACCCCAGGGAACCCAACTCTTGCATGATATAAGAAAGACGGGGACAGATATTAGGTTGAGGGAGGGGATTCTGCCCCTCTGCTCTGCTCTGGTGAGACCCCCCGCAGTGCTGGTCCAGCTCTGGCTCCTCAGCACAGGACACACATGGACCTGCTGGAGAAGGGCCAGAGGAGCCCCAGAAATGATCCGAGGCTGGAACAGCTCTGCTGGGAGGACAGGCTGGGAGAGTTGGGGTGTTGAGCTGGAGAAGAGAAGCTCTGGGGAGACCTTAGTGCGGCCTTTCTGGGCTTAAAAGGGGCCCATAAGAAAGATGGGGACAGACTTTTGAGCAGGGCCTGTTGTGATAGGACAAGGGGTGATGGTTTTAAACTAAAGGAGGGAGATTCAGGCTGGACATGAGGAAGGAATTGTTGGCCCTGAGGGTGGTGAGAGCCTGGCCCAGGTTGGCCAGAGAGGTGGTGGATGAACCATCCCTGGAGACATCCCAGGCCCGGCTGGACGGGGCTCTGAGCAACCTGAGCTGGTGCAGATGTCCCTACTCATGGCGGGGGGGGCACTGGGGGAGCTGGGAAGGGCCCTTCAGCCCAAACCCTTCTGTGATTTTAGGGCCTAATCCTCTTGCCCCTGCCAGGCCCCCCGCAAGCTGCCAGGAGCCCCCAGCCTGCACATCCCACCCCAACCGCCCCCTCCCAGCCCGACTGTCCCCTCAGGTCCCCTCTCCGCCTCAGGACCCTCCAACTGACCAGGGACTCCCCGGTACCCCCGGTCTGAGACCAACCTCATTTCTCAGGCAACCCTCCCCAGGACCAGCCCGGCCTTGGGACCCCCGCATATCCAACCCCAGCCGGGGAATCCCCCCAAACTCACGTTCAACACCTTCCGCTCCGACATGGCTGCGACCCTCAGCCACCGCTGCCACCCAGCAGCTGCCCCCCGCGCCGCTCGCCACTTCCGGGAAATAACCCCGCCCCTCTCCGCCGCTCATTGGCTTGACGAGCCGCCGCTCGACGGGTTCTCGCTTGTTACTGGCTCTCTCTGCTGTCTGTCAGCAAGCCCCGCCCACCGCCGCTGTGCCACTGACAGCAGCCCGCCGTTCCGCCGCGGCCCGGTAAGGGGTTCCGCCGGCCCTGTCCCCGCGTCTCTCTGTGCTGTCCTCAGCGTCCCCAAACCGCCTCCTCCGGGAGCTGCCTGGAGGTGCGAGCTCAAGTTCGGGATCGTGGAAGAGGGATCCGTGTTGTGAAGACGGGAAGGGGCCAGCTGGGAACCTTCATCCTCCGAGCTCAGCGCAAGGTGACGCCCAGCAAGGACTGGAGATCGCTGCTGGAACTTATGGGGAAAAAAACGGGGAATCGGTGAGGGCGAGAGCTTGAGTGAAAGAGTGTGTGTGTGAAGCGATCTGTAGGGTCTAGTCCTGGCAAAGGCCCCTCAGCAGCAGCGCTATGTAAAGGTGATCACAGAGTTATAGTTTGGCTGTGAAAGAACCTTCCCAGCTCCCCCAGTGCCCCCCCTGCCATGAGCAGGGACATCTGCACCAGCTCAGGTTGCTCAGAGCCCCGTCCAGCCTGGCCTGGGATGTCTCCAGGGATGGTTCAGCCACCACCTCTCTGGGAACCTGGGCCAGGCTCTCACCACCCTCAGGGCCAACAATTCCTTCCTCATGTCCAGCCTGAATCTCCCTCCTTTAGTTTAAAACCATCACCCTTTGTCCTATCGCAACAGGCCTTGCTCGAAAAGTCTGTCCCCATCTTTCTTCTCAGCCTCTTTTAAGTCCAGAAGGGCAGCACTAAGGTCTCCCCAGAGCTTCTCTTCTCCAGCTCAACACCCCAACTCTCTCAGCCCGTCCTCCCAGCAGAGCTGTTCCAGCCTCGGGTCATTTCTGGGGCTCCTCTGGCCCCTCTCCAGCAGGTCCATGTGTGTCCTGTGCTGAGGAGCCAGAGCTGGACCAGCACTGCGGGGGGTCTCACAGAGCAGGGCAGAGGGGACAATCCCCTCCCTCGACTTAATATCCCCTAATAATAAGAGAATACCTCCTCATAATAAGATCCCTCGAGTTAGCTGAGGGCCTCCCATGCTGCTGGGGCCTCACTGGAGCTGCACATAAGCACTTACGTTTAAACCTCCCTCCCCCGCGGGGCTCCGCGCTGGGCCCGCCCGCCACGCTGGGCCCGCCCGAGGCAGATCCGGACTGACGGGCCCTGACGGAGCGGCGCCCGCAGCGTGGCCCGCCCTGCCTCCTCCGCGGGAACCGGGCGGATGCGGCTCCCTCAGCTCCCCCCCAGGCCCCGCCGGCCGGGAACGGCCGCTCCGGCTCCTCCATCCCCTCCGGGCGCGGCCGCGGTGACCGGGCCCTGCGCGGGAAGCGGGAGGCCGCCGTGCGCATGCGCAGCGCCACCGGGCGCCATCGCCGGCCGCCACCGTCCCGGCGTGCCCCGCGCGGCGCCAGCGGGGCGGGCTCTCCTCACACAAAGGCGCAGCGCTGGGAAAATGGCGGCGACGGCGGCGGTAGCGGCGGCCACGGAGAGCGCCGGCGGCAAAATGGAGGAACCGGCGGCGGCTGCGGCGACGGCGGCGGCTCCGCCACCACCTAACGGGGCGGGCGGTGCTGGGGATGCGCCCCCCAAGAGGTAGGCTGGCCGCTGTGGGGCCGCGCTGCCGCCCGGGCCTGCCGGGCCGCATGAGGCCTCCCCGCGCCGCGGGCCGGGCCCAGGCCGGGCGGGCCGGGGCGGCCGCTGCCGCGCAGGGGAGGCTGTCGGCGGGGCTGGGAGGGGGGTTAGAGCTGCTGCTGGGGCCAGGGCCGCTGTTTGCATCCAGGGAAGCCGGGCGGGGCCCACCCGCTGCGGCGCGGAGCCGCCCCGGGAAGGCGCGTCCGGGGGATCCCGCCGGTTGAGCGGGGAAGGAGCCGTTCCCGCGTCCTGCCGCTTTGTGCACCGCACAGGGGGATTTTTGCGTATCTCCGTTAGAAATACGTTTGTGCTGGGCCTTAGTGGACAACTTAAAGCCTCCCCTAGAGGTATAGGCTGTGCTAGCGGGGTGGGTTTTGGTGTTCGAAGTTAATTACTTCTTGTTTTATCAACGGCATGGTGTAATAGCTAAGCTCATCTCTCGTACTGCTGCAGCACTTAATAGAATCGTAGAATAGAAGCATTTGGAGCAAAGCGTGTTTTGTTTTGTCGTTGATGATTTTTCTGTGGGTTGGGTTAGGAACACGAGAGACAAATGCCTCGAGTGCGAGAGTTTACAGGTGATGCCAGGCCCTAAGTAAGGGTTGTGTGTGTGATGTTAATACAACGTTACAGAAATATAAAAAAAAAAAATCTGCAGGGGTTACAGTTCTAGGTCTGTAAATGTGTGGATGATGAGCAGAAAAAGATTGAACAGCTTGTTACTTTCATATGCTGATGCTAACCTCATTTTGGAAAGCTTCTCAGTTACCAAAACTCTTTCAACACCAAATTGTAGAATAAAGAACACGTTTTCTTTGTTTATTTTTTGGCCCTAGGCCTTAAATGCCGTAAAGATAACAATCAGCATTTTGAACCTGATGGGCTGTGAGTAATGTTTAAGACTTGAGGTCAGGTGGATTTATCTGAGGTGTGTTACATAGTTGTGTCAATCAGGCTGCTGGGCTGGTACGCCCAGGCACGTCGCGTATCTGTGGTCTGACCTAGAGCTGACAGATCCCAATAACAGAGGCCAGCTCAAAAGGCTGTAGTTAATTTGAGATAATATGGGTATGGTGACAGTGTGTTTCAATTTGAAAAGCCGCTCTCATCTGCCTCTGCTGCCCGAGTTTGTGGATCGAATTTCACAGGACCAGGAAGGCAATCAGCTTTCCAAGTGTCACTTTTTGGGAAAAATATCCATAGTTTTTTTTTTTTGTTCTCCCCCAACACAAAATAGTTAAACTGTGCTTATGGCAATAGAACAAAATATTGACATACGCAACTCTGCCTTCTTCCTGCCAGGCAGAAACAGGCATGCCTGTTCAGGAGCAGAGGCGGTCCTGATCCCGGAGCTGAAGATCCCGGTGCCACCATTTCAGGTGGCACGGTGACATGTAATATGTTAGCAGGGCTAGGGAAGGATCTTCCCTCCATCTTTTCTCCTCCGCATGTTGCGTTGTTGGTACATGGAGGATGTTCACGTCTTGTCTTGGATTCTGTTTACACTTCAAAACTTGCTCTTGGTGACCGGAACAGAACCTGCAGCTCTAGGTCATATGTAATCAGTATTTTGTCTTATATGAGGAGATGATTTATCCCTGGAAGTATAAGTAGAGGTGTCTATTTTGGTCTGATTTCCTCCCACTTCCCCCCCCTCGGCTCCCTTTTATATTTGGAGTTTCTCCAGAGAGGTTATCTCCTTATCTAAGTGCAATTCTATTTGTAATATCAAGCTCCATGTGGCAAAACTCGCATATCTACAGTGATAATGCCAATATTGATGTGAATGTATTCGCAGTGTCATTGGGGCAGGGAAGGGGGATCTGTCTATATGCTAGATTTTGATTCTGAGTTATTTCCAGTACACTTTTTGGATCTAGGAGGTGTTTTTAAGAAATCTTACAGAGGAATGTGCATAATGGTTAATTTATTTGAAGGAAGTAAGAGCTTCCCTTTCAGCTCCTCCTTCTATACACACCACAAACAGGAGAAGTTTTCTTCAGTCTTGATGGAGCATTTTGGTTTTGTAACCCAAGGAGAAAAAAACATAGATGAAATATCTTCTGAAGATAATTATTTAAGTACATTATTTTCTGTAGCTCTTGCATTAGCTTTGGTGTAAATGGATCACAGTCCCTCCAAGTGATTCCTTACTGGGATGAGCAGAGCTGCTGTGGGAATCTTATTTCACCTGCCCTTCCAACTTGGGGGTTCTCACAGGCAGCCGGGCTCTGTTTTGGGCGGAATGTGGGGCTCATTCCTTCCTGCTCTCTAGATGTCCCTTGAAAGAAGCTCAGTTGTTGTCACACTTGGTAAAACACCTTTTTTAAGTGGTTGCTGAGGACCTCTGTCTGCCTGGCCTTGTCTTTTTGGTGTGTGAAACTCCTGGAGGTGGTGTCTGAAATCCTGGAAGAGACAAAAAAATCTTTGCAGCTGAAGTAGTTTCCTTGACATTTCTTTTGACCTGGCTGGACTTTGTTACACAGAATATGATAAGGAATATGTTCTAGGCTAATGCTTGGCTTTAATGACAGGTACTGTAGCTTGCGTGAATTCTTTACAGATATATGAAAGCTTGAGGGTTTTTTTTAAGCTGACTTGGGAGCCTTAAATGCAGGATTGCAAAAAATATCTGCATTGTGCAGCATTACATCAAAGCCTGTTGTACAGCAGTTCAACCCAGGGGGGATGCAAATAGTTCCTGTTTGAGGAATAACTGTAAAAAAACAAACAAACAAAAGCACCACAAAAACCCCCAAAACAAAAAAACCCAACCAACCAAGCAAAAAAACCACCACCAAAAAACCCAAACCTGGGTGTAGTTTTTAACACAAGCACTAAATTTAGTGTTATTTCTTCAGCCAAGCAGAAGTTAAAAGGATTGTCCTATTTTGGATCTATTTTTGGGGTTTTAATTACTTCATTACTCAAGAAGCTTTAAAGTTCAGTGAGGGGAAAGTCTAAAAATTTCACTTTTTGGTGAAATAAATATTGTACATAACTAAAGAACACTTGTTTTACAGACCTCTTTTCCAGCATATTACTTACATGCAGAACCTATGTCTCCTTTGACATGAAGTGGTACGTGATGGCCATGCTTAGAGGCAAATTCTGTTTGCGGTTATGGTTGTATCCATAAAGTACAATATTTTTTCCCCTGCAGGCTGTTGTATCTGATTTGTGATTGAAATGGTTCTAAAGGGACAGCGTTGATGCAGAAGTGAACAAGGAGATTAGTTGGATTAGTTAAGGAAATCATGTCAGGCTGAGGCTGAAGTATTTAATTCTCATGGTTTATTTTAAAAAATACTGTTATTCAGTGGCATTTGTGTTCTTTTAAGACTTGATGGTCATCTAGTTTGGTTGAGAAATAGTCTTCATTTCTAACTTTTTAAATTTTTGAGCCGCTAGAGCTGGTATTCTGAAACAGTTAAAGGAACTATTCAGAACGTTTGTTGGAATGCACAGAAGCCTTGAATTTGTCCAAAACCTGTATTAATTGGAGGAGAAAAAAAAAGTTGTTAGGCAAGAGTCATTGACCTGAGTGTTTAGTTAGATACAGGATTATTTTGTTAAAATTATTCTCGCGTAAGACTACAAATATGGTGGATCAATGTATTATTTCACTTAAAGGTGTTGAAGTAGTACAGTGTGGTAAGGAGAAAATAAATAGTTTGAACGTCTGGTCTGGAGCATTGCGAGGAGATGGAGTAAGGCTTGGTTGGCTTTAAAGAAATTCAGCTTATGAAATAAAAACCACTTTGGTTACATGGGATAAATGGGAGAGAAGAGAGTTGGTTTTCATGATGTAAGTTGTTTGCTCTTAGTAAATCTATGTTACAATACACTATGTAGCGCTGGTACTGTGCATATCAGCTTTGGTTGAAAGGTTTACAGTTCTGCAAACTTTGCAGGTTTTGATTTAGTTTTAAGAATGTATCAAGTTATGTTCCAAGAGGTGGTATGACATTGATCACATGCCAGAGTAGTTAATGTGTGCGATTATCTTTGTTTGCTTGCAGTGAAAGTGAACGACCAAGCCAAAATGAAAAAAGAAAAGAGAAAAGTGTCAAAAGAGGAGGAAATCGCTTTGAGCCATATGCTAATCCTGCTAAAAGATACCGAGCTTTTATTACAAATATTCCGTTTGATGTGAAGTGGCAGTCTCTGAAAGACCTGGTCAAAGAGAAAGGTAATGTACACCTCAGGTGGCCAAGTGATGTCTGTCATCTTACCTGTGGCTGATTTTGTTTGTAAACTTAAGAGCTGAAGTTCTGGGTGGACTTAGTGACATGAGTTTTGTAAAAGGTCTTCTGGAAGCCTTTTTGGGTGTTGCACAACATCTCGCTGGCAGCCCGGCAGATGTATAGTTCCTTTATAGGCGTGTTGGCATCCAGTTAATAGACCTTCATTGCAGATTTAAGAATATTTTTCTTAGGGGGTGAAAAATGAGGCTTTACACCAGATTTTAGCCTTGACATGCAACAAAGCTTTCTGAAGCATTTTAATGTCTTTTGGCTAATAAGGATAGTTATTTACTGCTCATCTGGTGTGTGTATATATAGCTGTGTCCCTCAACTTTGTAGTGATTTGTGCTTAGATAAAGATCCATACTGCTGTTTGATAGCACTAAAATGTATTTAAGGGTGACCTGCAAAACAGAAAAAACAGGTTTGTGCTTTGGCATGTGCTGCAACACAGTTAGGGCTTTGGAAATCATGTTCATGGTGTTTCCCCCTTCCCCAATTCTATTTAACTGTCCCATGTGAATGAGAGCCGCCTTAGTTTGTTGACCGTAGCATCTTCATCTCTTGAGGAAGATGAAGAAATGGAGCTGACTACTCTCAGGTGGTGACAAGTCTTAAATATAGTGTTATTTCTTTAAGCTTACTAGTTTTCAAGTCACCTTGGAAATGCAGCGGAACGGCAAGAATATACTTGGCTACTCCATCTTTAAAATGTCTCAAACCAAGTTGAGAGTGACTAATACGACCATTCCTCTTGTGGGTCACTTCTAAAATACATAGCGTCAGTCATAAATGTCTCGCAAAATAGTGATCAGTGTTCACTTGTGTGTGACCTAGGTAAGGAATGTTAGTTAATGTGTTCACAAGGTGTGGCCTATGAACGGGAAAACAAATTTCCAAAGGGTTTTAAAATGTCTGTCTTTGGAGGCAAAATGGAACTGAGTCTGCGTAATGAATTTCAGGACTATAAGCCCTGGGAAAATTCCATAATTAGAGGGTGTGAAATGTTGATGCTTGAGAGTCAGCAGTGGTTTTCTGTAATATGAAGAATTACAGTCTTAAAGACTGCTTTAACAGGCCCTAATTATGAATGGTCCCTTGCCTTAAACTCTGCTTTCACTTTGCTACGCAAGGTACATTAGTTAACAGGAGTATGTGTAGATGTCTAATTTTAAGTACTATGTTGAATTCCGTTCCAAGTGTCTTGTGGTTTCTCTCCAGTTCACGTGGATGGAAAAGTCCGGTGTGAGATTGTTTCCTGCCTTGCTGTTCAGCTGCTCATTCCAGCAGATACTCCTAGGGGAACGTTGAAACCTCCTCATTCTGTCTGCAGGGCTTGTTACGCTAAGCATTGAGAAACCTTGTTCTTGGTTTTTGGGACTGCTTGTTAAAATACAACAGTTTAGATCTGCTGTGTAGTTGCGATTCATTCTAATTAGTCACTGACTTCTACCAAATTGGTGCTCTTGTGCTGTGCTTGAACTTGCTCAATTGGTACTTCTTGATACAAGGCATAGTAGTTCCAAGAACCAGGAATGTGACCGTGGAAAAACCTAAACGTTAGAATTCTTGGTTTGTAAGTGTTAAGAATTACAGGCCAAACGTTCAAGGTTTTGGGAGCATGCGAAACAGATGTGTACACAACCGGTAACCAGAGGCGTTTCATGACTGCTCCATCGCTTGGCAGTTGTGAAGACGTAAGCTGTTAGCAGCAATGGCCTGGCAGGTTGCGGAACGTAGGAGGAGTTCACCTCACTGGGCTGGTTTGCGTCAGTAAGTATGGTTTAGGAGCCACGAGCTTTGAGGTCTGCTCGTATTTCTGCAACCTGGTTTTCTCAGATGCGTGCATCTGAAGTCTTCTAAAGGTGACCTCTCTCTCAAGAGTAATTCCTTGGTTCAGTCATTTCAGTGTATTTGTTGGTGAAACTCAATTACAGGTATGCAGTATGATATCCTTATTAATGAAATTAAAAAATGTTCTTGTTTGAAACTCCCTTGTATTGGCTGACAAACACAACTGACATAATCAGCATTGATAACTGGCAATTGGTGAATGGCTTCAGGAGAAGAATGAGGCAGCAGTTCTTCAGCATGTAAGTGGAGTCTAAACATAAACATGATTGAATCCTAAAGAACTGTCTTAATCTGTCCCCCAACAAATGGTTCTGGTTTAGGGAGAAAAATGGTGATGCTTCATGGCAGCTCGCTCCATCTCCAGAGATTTTGGGAACCTTCGTGGCCTCCTAAAGATGTAACTTGGGCTCTCTTGCTATCGTACTCAATCCCAGATGTTAGTACTGGTGAGCACTGTAAATGAAGGAGGAGCTGTGACTAATTCTGAATTGACTTATGTTGAAATTATTAGGCTTTGGATGGCAGAGTCCTCTCGAATCAGTCACATTGCTTGTAGTTCTTTACTTCAGAAGATAATGGGACACCCATATCATTTTGGTAATGTCTTGAGAGGCTTCCTTCTCTATCTAGTATTTACTTTTGACCATGGTATAAAGCAGTTACCCCTTTTTCAGTTTCTGTGCTTCTGCTCTTGCTGAGACTTGCCTCTCTGCACCTTTCATGCCTTTCAGAGCTTCTTGGTTTGTCGCGAACTATTAAAATCATATTCCCCAACTTCAAAATCTTCAGAGTTGACATGTATGTCTGAGCTTGTTATCCTCGTTACTTCCCAGGTATGTCTGTAGGGCAGAGTGATTCCGCCTGTGCCATGCCTCAGGTCACAATATGGACGTACTTGTCTGAGTGTCTTCAACAGTCGTCAGAGAATATCTGAATGCTGCAGACCAGCCTGGCTTGAACATCTCCATTTTCCATGCGGATAAACTTCCTTGGAAAGTGAATATAAAGTTTTGAGGGGGAAAAACTCGATGGCTGCAATGATAACTAACACTGGATATTCCTTTGCTGTAACTAGAAATACAAACGAATGATTTCTGCTTTAATCTCTTGTTTTAAGAAACATCAAGTTTCTGAACTTTCTCAAGTGTGAGGTTTAAAATAAATAAATCTGTCTCCTCCAAATTAAGCCTTAAAGACACCATGGGGAACACGTTCCTTAATTATACTTGTATTGACTTAAAGCTTGCAAAAATTACTAGCTCTGTCTCCCTTTGGAGGCTGGTCCAGTAATGAACTTGAGTTCCTTAAGTAACAATCTCTTGTGCTTGAAAGCAATTTCTTCACTTGTGGCTATAGGCTACATTTCCTGATGTAAATCAACTATTCTCTAGCAGAAAGAAAATCTACCTGGATCACTCTGCATTTCTTTTGCCCTCTGAAGCAAGTTTAGTATGTGGATATCTGCTGTTATAACTTTTCCATGGCTTAATTGCCTGTGCACTATTGTAGGCTGCCCTTGTCTGCCCCTGTGCTTTATCCCCAAGGCCTGATATTGTGATATACTGTGGTTTAGGATCTAGAAAAAAGACAGAATGTGACCCGACATAGGTTGTTTAAAGGAAAAAAAAAGCTTCCTTTGCCAGCCTCAAACAATAGTCTCCTGGAAGAAGTATCATGTTGAATAATTTTACATGTTTTTCAAGTGGGAAAAAAAAAAGGCATTTTTATTGCAGTCGTTCTGTACTCTGGACTTGACGTCTCAGATACTGAGCTGTTACACTATTTGTGTCATTCTCCTCCCCCTTGCTTTTTTTTTAAAATTTAATTTGGAGGAATTTCAAGTGTCCTCTGAAGGAAAACAGCTACTTCAGGATCTATATTTCTTTTTTAACATAGGTGTCTATAAGGCTTTGTGAAGCAGTGAGCAAAATTAGCACATGCCCTTCCAAGTATTAACAATTGCTGCTATAATAGTAGTTCAGAGGTCAGACTCATTTAAAAAGTAGATGCTAAATCATATCTAATATGTTCAAGCTTGGTGAACTTCTTTGGAAGTTTTTGTGTGGATCTGAAGTAAGAACTGTAGCTGAATTTGATGAGCGGTTGGGAAAGGGGAGCCCTCAGTCCAGGGGCTCAGTAGCGTTATTAGGAGCAAAGTCACAGACTTCTGGCCTCTGTGAAACGGAGCGGTTTTGTATTGTAGGTAATCTGGGGATTTGTTGTCTCACTACATAAATTGTTGAATCCCATTTGCATTCCAAGTTTGGTTGGACTCTGGCTGCTGCTGTTGAGATGGTTGGCTTCAGAATGCCTTGGTAATGCTGAATATTTGAATATTCACAGCCACCACGTACCACCAAGGAAGGCTGTGTACAGTGCAGTCCCTTCAGTACACACACCCTGTAAACAATTCCATCTATATTACATCATCTCATGCTGTTCAGATTATAGGATGGAATGAATTTTGTTAGGCTTCATTTCAAGAAGTATTGTTTAGATAGTGAAGCTCTGGATAGTAATTGAACACTCTGATCTGCCCTGTCCCTTTCAAAGGGACTCGTTAGCCTCTACTCATCTCAAACACTATCCTCATAAAAACATTAATGATTCAGAGCTTATTTACTCCATCTAGCTAACTGCTCTTTTGCTGGAATGCTGATGTTGCTAAATTATTTTTTGACTGAGACATGGAGATTAAAAAAAAAAAAAAGATAGTGATTTCATTAAGCATTCCTTTTCATCCCTTCAGGATGTTCATTTTGCATAATGACACTGTCCTATAAATGACTGGTCCTGTGGGAGGTCAAGCTTCTCTCTCTGTCACTTGCCGAGGTGTGACTCCAGTTCCTTGCTCAAAATACGCTACCAAGATGGGTCGTGATTTCCCCTGAAGACTGCTTTCCACCTTTCTGAGAATGCAATTTGGAGTCCTCCTGTCTTAAACTTCCAAATTAGGACTTCTAAAACCAGAAAGAAAAAGTGAAAAGGGGTTTTCTTGGGTGATTCTTCTGTATGCCAGTCACTTCAAAGGCAGCAGCCATTTCGGTAGTTGTATTCTGGAGGCACATGGTTATGTGGTTATAAAAAGGCAATCCTAATCTTGTGAGGAAAGGTGCAGATGAAGTTTTCAATGCATTTTGTCTTGAGAGCGAATATGGCAGACTGTTTAATGCCACTTATTGAAGCTAAAGAATGGACTTTATTTTATTGTGGCTTAACAAAAGGCTAAAAAACCTGCTGAAATAAATAGCAGGCAGTCAATTTCTTGGTTCAGCCTGACTCCGTTTTTGGAAGTTTGCCTTGAAATCCAAAGAAAAGCAAATAGCTGTTCAAGTTCTGGACTATGGAGACAAGATTGCATACTCTGTAAAGCGAAGGAAACTTGTTCTTGCAGATTTTCCCATGGATTTGGATTGCCTTGAGTAACAAGTGGGTCTTAAAGATCAAGGAAACTGATATTGTGGAAATAGCTGGCTTTTGAAGTGGAGGAAAATCAAGAACATGTTTAACTGTTTTGAAGACTTTACTGCATACCTGTAATTGTCCAGTTTTGTGGTCTAGAGAACATGGAGTGTTTCTGGGCTTTCTTATAAGGCAGAGGCTCCATACACGGTTGTTGATTGTTCTAAATTCCCATTGTTTTCTTGGCTTTTCTCCCTTGGTATATGTGTCGTCTGGAATCTGATTTGTAGTTGGTGAGGTAACATACGTGGAGCTCTTAATGGACGCTGAAGGAAAGTCAAGGGTAAGTGTTTGAGAGATTTCTTCTGTGGATTTTCTACATGACAAATGTAACTGTATGGTGGCGTGGAACGAAAGGAAGTCAGGGAGGTAGAGAGTGTGTATGTTTAGTGGCTATTATATAGGATCGCTTACAGCTTCTTTTGGGGCGGGGAGGAGGTGGGATGGGGCCTTGTAAGCAGCGTTAGGCTGGTTTTTCCACTGTGTTCAGTTGGCGTTGGCTGTTCGAATGACCCAGGGACCCTAGCGGTACGGAATACTAAAGCAATCCTTGTGTTTTGGAAAACGTCAGTGTAGCGGTTTGCTGAATTTGTAAGGCCAGTGCGCAAAAGCAGGTTCTGTAAACTACGCTTCCTGTGCCAGTAAACAGAATTCCATTCCTAAATGTAAATGTATATTGCCTTCATAGGTACTTAAGTCCTCTAGTCCAGTGACAGTATCTTATGAGGAAAAAAATAGTAGGAGCATGCTTAACTGTACTGAAGGATATGGATTTAGGGTGAGAGAATATGGCAAGGGTTTCGCTGTATGACAGAGAAGAGCAGGTCACATGAAGCGTGTGGTATTTTTCTTGGAGAATCGGGACTTAGTTCTGTTTGTTACAACTTCAGAAACTACAGTTTAATCCTGTTAACGCATAAGAAATTATATCTTATGGAATTCAAGTATTGAAGGCTTTATTGGGTAAGATTACATTTATTTTCGCTATGAGGGCTAACTAATGTGATTTGACTTAAAAAAAAAAGTTTTTGTGTGTTTTGTGCTTTTACTTACTTTACTTCTTCTTTCTTCTCTCCCTGTTATTCGCCTGTGAAATCGCCTCATCAGGGATGCGCGTAAGTTCACTTATATATTTATAGCAAGAAATGAGGAAACTTAAAAAATAAGCAATGTTCTTAGATGTCTTGTATCCCTACAGTGTTGTTGAATTCAAGATGGAAGAAAGCATGAAAAAGGCTGCAGAGGTTTTGAACAAGCATAGTCTTGGTGGAAGACCATTGAAAGTGAAAGAAGTAAGACGTGCATCTGTTCTTTCCGTATGTTGAATTCAAAGGTGAAGGGGTAGTTCTTGGTTGAGATTTATGGCTGACTCATTTGCAGATAAAAATAATTGACAAAAGCCAGGACTCATCAAATGGGATTAAGAACAAAAAAGACAATCAACCTTTTGTTACCAGCAGCATGTACTGCTGAACTTGAGTTTGAACATGATTATCAAGACTAACCTTGATTTAAAGAATAGGTGCTGATGGTAGCTTTGCAGAACTCGGACAAAGCAAGAGTTTGGCTTTAACCACACGTATATTTTCTTGTTAAGTGATTTGAAGAAGAAACCTGCATAAGTACTGTTTGTTCTTGGCTACCTTCACTTTTATTTCTGCATCATAATAATGTATTCCACAAACAATTCCAGAAAACAATCTGGTTTCTGAAATACTTCAAAGATTTACTTCCATTTTAGTGGCTTTGCTATTGTCAACCAGTATGACACGCTCGACTGCACCATGAGTTCTTAACCATTGACAAGTTTAAAGTTTTATTCCAGCAGTTTGGAACCTGTAGCTGCATTTAAAGTTCAATTAAACAGAAATAAAGAGAGACTGCAGTGTTAGCATGGCCTTGGGGTGTGTGAGCTGTGTTCTTGGCTAAGTGAACGGCATGTTCTGTTGTGCCCTGCCCACTTAATGGGTCAAAGACGTCCGCAGGAACCTAAGGTAGGAGACGTGTGGAAGATCTGCCCTTCGTGGCTTCTTGCTGCAGTCTGAGGAGCGCTTGGGAAGAAGGATGGGGACAACAAGTGGTGACACTTCTCAAATCTTGCAGATTTTGTAAGTAGAGTGATGAGTTCTGGGAGCAGTGAGCCTGCTTCTGGGCACGAGCCATCTCCTGGCGCTAGTGACCTCTCGCTACCCTTTAAAAGAAGGACAAGGTGAAGTGGAAGGTTAGAAAAACAGAATTGCACCTGGACGTCAGCAGGCACTGGCCTGTCAAAGGGGGACCGTGGAAGAAAAAGCTGTTGTGAGTGGGCTGCTGGGTCAGTTTTCCTGTTAATGATACACCATCAACACTGGAAGTCATGTTGCCCTTTGGTATCAGTCCTTGAGAAGAGGTGGTTGTAATTTGACCAATTCTTTATGAAACCATTGTCATACTTGAGTGCTTCTGCCTGTATGATGCAGGCAGAACAGAAATAATACTTGAAATCAATGAAGCAGTATTGTACCAATATTAGGGGCTTTAGCAATACTTATGCCAGCCAAGTTCCCTAGTTTGACTCTGTGGAATTAATGAAGTTCTTGTGGGTGACCGTTAGCAGTGGTTTTGCCACCTCTCTGGGGTGGCTGTCTCGCTGCTGAGGAGGTTGAAGGCCTTCAAGTGACACGATCAAAATGAAGGGCAGAATAGATAAAGCTCTTTGCCTGATCAGAAGGCTTTACTTCGTATGATAATGCTCCTGGCTTCCTATTGGAACTGATCTAGTTTTGATCAATACCTTATTTTAACAGTGAAATAGAAAATGTAAATTGAGAAGTGACTTGTATTCACTTTAATGTGTTCTCCACCTCAGACTACTATGATTTTTCTGTAGCTGAAATAATCATGTGAAAGCTATCCTTTCTCCTGTTTTCAAAATGTACTGTTGTTTAGGCTTAAAATTCAAATCAAGACTCAAATTGACTTGACTATCTTTTATTTTTAAAATATCTGCACTTCCGACTAAATTAATTCTATTTGACATTTGACTTCAGCAGTCTCGCAGTGCTGGTGCGTTTTGCTCACTGAATAGTGTGACGTTTCCAACCTAAGTAACATACACTAATCTTGTATTGTGAAGGTACTTACCTTCATTTTCAGTATAAAGTGACAATAATTCATCTTATTTCCTTCCTTGAATTCTTCATCCCATGCTCCGTGTTCTCTGGCATGTCCTAAAATCATGAGATTGTGTAGTAATAGGGGGATATGTGTGTTTTGGGTTAGAAAGCCAGTGTGGGCGGGGGAAAAAAGGTGTTGCTTAAGCTAATTTTCTTGAAGTTTTACACACAGTCTTGTGAAGAATTCCAAGTGCAAAGTAGACAAGTGGTTGCATTGTTTTGAAGATGTCAAGAGTTAGTTGACATTGGTTTTCCAAAACCTTCCCAATGCCATTATGGGTTTATCCATCTTCAGAACAGATTAACTGTGAGCTTTGTTGTTAGTATCAAGTAATAGATAAAAACTTTCAGAATCAGGGGAAATGCATGAGTAGGATTAACTTGATAACTTGAAAGGTGCTGGCATATTGGTGAAAGTAAATTAGTGGACGGCAATGATATGTGAAGTAGTTGGCTGGAGATTTTGATTGTTAGTCATGCCACTAAACCTCCAGAGATTTAGTGGAGCATGGAGGGAACAGCCTCTGTTTGTGTTTTTGCAGGATCCCGATGGCGAACACGCCAGGAGAGCGATGCAGAAGGTCATGGCCACAGCCGGTGGGATGGGAATTGGTCCAGGCCCGGGCGGCCCCGGCATGATCAATATCCCACCCAGTATCCTCAACAATCCCAACATACCCAACGAGATCATTCACGCCTTGCAGGCAGGGAGGCTCGGGAGCACTGTCTTTGTTGCAAATGTAAGTGCTGTGGAATCAATGAGCAGAACATCTGGGTTTTAACTGAGTTAAATCTCACGAATTAAAAGAAAAGCCTTAGACTTGCAGCTCTGTTCCAGTAGAACTGAGGAGTAACTTAAAGTGTGGCTACTCTCGTTGATTCTCTGTGCCAGTGAAGCTGTAAACTAAGATGTAGCCTATATAGCATTTATTAATTTGTATTTTTGAAGAGAGCTAAGAACATTGCGTTAAACTCTTTAGCATTCTTTATGCTATTTAAATTTTATCCGATCCCTGAAGACTCTCCATTCTCAAGATTGCTGGTATCAGGAAAGGAAACTTAACACTAAAGCCATTTCTTGATGGAAATCTTTCTCATACTTCCAATATTGCTTGTCTTCCAGCTGGATTACAAGGTTGGTTGGAAGAAACTGAAAGAAGTATTCAGCATGGCCGGCGTCGTGGTTCGCGCAGACATACTAGAAGACAAAGATGGCAAAAGCCGTGGGATCGGCACCGTCACTTTTGAGCAAGCTATAGAGGCTGTTCAGGCTATATGTATCCTTGAAGAGTAATGATGGTAAATAGTAGTCAAGTAACTTGGTAAACAGGATGAAAATACAAATTGTAGTGCTACAAGTGAGGATATTCCATGTCACAGTAAGTCAAGCCATTGCAGGGGACAGAAAATATTAAGAAAACTGGAAAAAAAAAAAAGGAAAAAGTCTATCTTGAAAGAATTGTTGTTGTTTGAGAATCATCAACAAAGTGGATTCCCTTTCCCACACGGATATATGCATTTCTAGGTCAAGTAGTCTATTTCTATCTCTAAGTTGTAGCTAGTATTAAAATGCAGTTTCTGAGAAAAGATTTGTCTTAAATCGCCATGACGGAGGTGAAGGAGAAGTGTGGTGGAGCCATTTGCAGTGTACGATGGCTTGACCTAGCGTGTTCCTCTGTTCCCTCTCTCCTTACACTGTGCAAGCAATGGTTTGCTATGTAGCAATCTACAAAAACCAAACAACGAAGTCCAGATGCTACTGTGGGCATGATCTCTCAACTTGTGGCGATGGGATGGAAAGGAGGAAAACACTCCCTCTTTCTCTCTGCCACCACCAAGTTTCTATTTGAATGCAAATTCCGTTCCGCATGTGCACCTAAGAAATTAAGCCTTGTGGGACAAAGACTTATACAAATTTCACATGAATCACTAGCGTGGCGTACTTCAAAATGTGGCTGTTTGTTGATTTGGAAATGTTGAGAACTTTGCATGTTTTCTTCTGTTTTAAATGGCTAAGGTTACTGATGAAACACTTAAAACACCTGGGCTGTTTGGAATCGCATTTTGAGCGACCTCTTAATGAACTTAACCAGAAGAGTATTTTTAACTCACATTTTAATTATACAAAGCCATTCTTTGAATGTTCAGTTATTTGAATTTCAAAGCTTTCTAATTTTGGAGAAAGCAGAAGGATTTTTGATAATCCGTGATCAGACAGATGTGGTTTTCTGACTGGGTTTTTGTATTTTGCATCAGATAGCGCTTAGAGCTTTAAGACTTGGTGGCTCTAGCACTTGAACAATGATCCTTAATGAAACAATAGCGATGTTCAATGGGCAGCTGCTGTTCGACAGACCAATGCATGTAAAAATGGTAAGTATGTCCAAGTTCTTACTGCTTCTTGAACTGGTAATTGTGCTTTTGGTTTTTGGATGATGCGAGGTTTCAATGTTGGGTCGAAACACGGGGCGGGGGAAAGACTCGTGGCATGACTAGTTCCTAGCCATGTCAACTCACACCATCAGGGAAGGTTAATTCTGCTTATTTTGCTAAAAGACAATCATAAGTACAGTGAGGATTGCTTTGACTTGAAGTTTCTATGTTTTAACTAAAAAAAAAAAAAAAAAAAAAGGGCAAGAAATAATTTCTTTTCTCGCAAACTTTAATGTATTGAATTGTGTTTAGGACGAACGAGCCTTTCCAAAAGGAGACTTCTTTCCTCCAGAGCGACCGCAACAACTTCCTCGTAAGTCTCTCCTGCATGACTGAACATGTTATTTTTTTTATTTTGCTGTTCAGCAACTGGGGCCTGATCCCAGCCCCAGTAAGGCTCTGGTTCAAACTTTGGAAAGCTGGGATCCAGATGCCCTCAAGAATATCAAAGGGGGAAATAATAGAGAAGAGCTGCTCAGTCTTGTCTTTTTTTTTTTTTTGGTTACTTTTTTCAGCTCATAGCTAGAAGCTTGTTTTAAAACAGTATCCCATTCACGTTCTCAAGGCTTCCAAATCTCTCAATTGCAATTCAAAAGACCCCAGCGCCTTGTAAAACTACTGTTAACAGTGGGATTTAACGGAAATGTAATTAATCAGTCAATAGGGAAAATTGTGCCTCCTTTTATGTGATGATATTCTGGGTATCTAATGGTGTTTTTCCTTCAATTGAAAGGGCTGAATTAAAGACCTGAGAATCTTCAAGGTCTTCAGGTTTCTAAAGGGGAAGCACCGAGCTGGGGCTGGACCAGATGAGCTCCAGAGGTCCCTTCCAACCTCAGCTGTGCTATGATACTGGAAGTATTGAACAGGGAGGGCCTGGCTTGGAAGGCAAGAGCTGGAGGCAGCGGAACACAGGCTCGAGTTGTCAAAAGACAGCAAAAATGTCAAGTGTGGCTGTTCATGTAATTCTGTTAATTCAGCCAGTTGCTGTTTTCTTAGGCATGGGAACCAAATCTGTGGCGTGCTGCTAATTTGCACAGTTTTAGCCATCGACAATCAATCTGTCCCTTAATTAGTTCAGTTTTCCGTGGATCTGTCAAAGCCTCATTCAGCAACAATATAATTCATGGGTTTTGCTGCTGCCTTGGCTTTCTATAACGGTATATTTCTTTTTCAAGAGGAAGTCCTTGGGTTCCTATTTAATGACCTTTGTATAAAACTCAACACATACCAATGGAAGCCTGTTTCTTGGCCTTTATTGGGGCGGGGAAGGGATCTCTTGTGTTGTTTTAAAACAAGGTTCAATGCTTCCTGTGTTTATTATGCTGAGCTGCAAATGAGAAACTCCTCTTCCATAGGCAAAGAATGCCACTAAGCTGTCGTTTGATGCAAGTGCAAGCAGAGAACTCTTTCTTCCTGATAAACTATAAGGAAAATATGGGGGCTTTTTTCTTCTTTCTTTGAACTGGGGAATCCTTAATTCGTTTGGGTACAGAAAGATTCAAAATTATGCTTGGGAATGATATATTTTGTTTGCTCAGAGAAGAGGCTGGCTGTGTGCTCTGAATTCTATAGGTGGCTATCATAATGACAGGTTGAAATAAGCCATTTGTCAATCAAGGGTGATATTGTGCAAAGATTAGAAGATCTTTATACTAAATTGCCCACTCTATTCTCCTTAGATTGAGGAGTTGCACAAAATAAGCAGTGTTCTAGCCAGTTATTTTTCAGGAGTCAGCTTAAAAAAAACAACCAAACAAGCAAGTTTTCTCAGTAGTAAGACGGAAAATGGTTTATGAGGAAAAAAAAAAAATCAAGATAGTTTTTAGTATATTTCAAGACACATCTACTCTGAATATACACTTTCATGCTTTAAGTACACACCCCAAAGTGGGAACACAGCAAGCTTTTTGGAGAATGGAAGTCAATTACTTAAGAATAAAACTTGCTGTTTTGTCAAACTATGGAAAGAAGGCTTTTTTGATATCTGAATATTTTCTTCAGATGGTCTTGGTGGTATTGGCATGGGATTAGGACCTGGAGGTCAACCTATTGATGCAAATCATTTAAACAAAGGCATGGGAATGGGCAACATGGGACCTGGAGGTAAGAAGATTACTCCTATGCTTTTGTTTCATGAGAGCTTTAAGCTGTGTAGAAGGTAGATAGCTGTGTTTTGCCTACACAAAAAGTTGAAGTGTATTAGGAGTGTAAAAACCAAACGAGTTTTTGTTGAGCTAAGTAATGAGCTTGATGATGGAAACTTGAATTTAACCAATTGCTCCATTTTTTTTTTTCACTATGGTCAAGGCACAGCTCTCATTTTCTGACTCTTGAGCATGAGCAGCAGACACTGCAAATATACATTAAACTTTTAAAACCATCTGTCACTTTTAACACTTATTAGTGGGCTTGCAAATCTTTGTTTAGGATATGTTTAAATAGCACAAGTTTTAAAGAGCCACCTAAAAAGTAGCACACATTCAGCTTTCAATTTATAAATGCCTATGGGTTTTTTCCCCTTTTTTTGCTTTATTTTCTGAGAAGGAATGTTGCAATCTACTCCGAGTTATCACATGTAAGCTCTTCAGTCCAAGCAGTGGACATGTTGTATTGCCTTTTATTTCTACAGCCAGTCTAATGGCTGAACTTTGGTAGAATTACATCTGCTACATAAAGCTTTCTCTTTTATTTTGAGGAATGGGAATGGAAGGCATGGGCTTTGGAATGAATAAAATGGGAGGTAAGCTGTGTTTTTTGATGTGTATATAGCTTGGGCTTTCTGAAAGACATGTAAACTTAGCAGTTATTTGTGTTCTTTGAAGTCATCACCAATTTAGTAATAACTTGTTCTTTTTGAGTGTTACTAAAACTGCCGTAGGTGTATGGGGAAGGGTTAATACCTCAGATAAAACATGACCAATGTTTTTTGTCACGTGACTTGTTAAAAGTGCTCTTGGTTTAGGAGATACGGTGCCACCAAATTCTGACCAAATTTTGTGTTGCGAAGCTGCGATACAGAGTTGTCTTGGTGCCCGTGGAAATGTTCTGTGAAGGCAGCTTATGCCCGTGAGGCGTGGTGTTGAGTTGAAACGCATTATGCTAAAGAATCCCTGAAAAATATTTTCCTTTAGGAATGGAAGGTCCTTTTGGTGCCTTGGAAAACCTTGGTCGCTTCCCCGCTGGGATGAACATGGGCAGAATGAGTGGTGAGCATTTGGATTTTCTTATATATCCAACTCCTGACTTGTGTTGTCTGGAAGTGTAACACTGGAGAGATGTAATAAAATGATCTGGAGAACATAATAAAAAAACTTGCCTTGCTTTTAACCTTTAAAAATCATACCTGTATTAAAACGTTCTCTCCGGAGTCACTTAGACACCCTGAAGAACGTATCAAACTTAATATTTTCAGAGATGGATCGGGCCATGGGTGGAGGATTTGAAAGAGAATTTGGAAGAAATGAAATGGGAATGTCTCGTAGTTTTGGAGAGACCTTGGAGAGAGGAATAGGTAAGTACAGAACGCTGAGTACTTCTACCTGCTTTTCATACCCGAACTGTAGATAAAAATCATGTGTGTTTTGTTATAACGATCTGAATGATTCATGATGCAGTCCTGTCACCAAACCAGTCTGCAGTCTAGACAGTAGGGAGGAAAAATGTGGTGAAACCTTAATTTCCTTCCTTTCCTCCCAGACATCTTAGGAATCTGGTAGAGACTGGCGTCACACATTAGATGATTTAAGAGAACACCTTACTGTGCAACCTCTGTATATTTCTTTCCACACGAAAAGGCCAAACGTGCATTGTGACTTTACAGTGGCCGCTCTGCCGTGGTTTTTGTGTGGAACTTGCGTTCTTTTTCTTGGAGCTCTGGTTCTCCTCTTCCCATCTGAAATAAAACTTCATATTCTGCAGCAACAGAGCGCACAGTGTGCAGTCACTTTTCTGAAAGATGACAGAGCTCGAAGCATTTCAGCAGTGTAAACATGTGGTTTTTTTGTCCTTGTATGATGATTGATGATCTGTGTGTTGTGTTCCAGGTGGTGGAAATGCCAGCATTCCTGGGATTGAGAGGATGGCACCTGGCATTGATCGTATGGGCTCGGGAATAGAAAGAATTCCTTCCGGGATGGGGCATGGGATGGAGAGAGTAGGGTCAGAAATAGATAGGATGGGGCTCGTTTTGGATCGCATGAGCTCCAACGTGGAGCGAATGGGGTCAGGAATTGACCGCATGGCCCCTCTGGGCATAGACCACATCGCTCCTAATATCGAGAGAATGGGCCCAGCTATCGAGAGGATGGGTTCTGGCATAGAACGGATGGGGTCTGGAATAGGCTTTGGTATCGAGAGGATGGGCGCTGCCATCGACCGCGTTGGCACCACCATGGACAGAATGGGATCAGGCGTAGAGCGGATGGGCTCTGGCATGGAGAGGATGGGGATAGGCATGGAGAGGATGGTCCCTGCCGGAATGGGCACCGGAATGGGGCAGGTGATAGAGAGAATGCCAGCTGGTTTGGATCGTATAGGTGCCACTCCTATGGAAAGAATAGGAATAGAGCGTATGGGCGCTGCTGGCATGGAGAGGATGGGCTTGGAGCGCATTGGAGCCACTAATATGGAAAGAATGGGTCCTGCTATGGGTCAGGGCATGGGAGCAGGCATAGATCGAATGGGACTTGCGATGGGAAGCAATTTTGAAAGACCAATGGACATGGAACGTGGAAACTTTGCAGGCAATTTTGCAGGCTCCCTTGGAGGAACTGGAGGACCTGCAGCTGGGGTGGCCAGAAAAGCCTGTCAGATATTTGTGAGAAATGTGAGTAGCCTTCTTCCTCCCTCCTGAAAATGTTACTGACGTGATCTCCTCTGTGCTCTGTTGACTGCAGTCAGCATATCTAATGCTGGATGCTGCCAAGGATGGGCTTAGGTGGGCTTTTGAGTTGCAACTATTAACTGGAGAAGAGCATCTGTAAAGGAAGATGCTGAACTGTGGCTGTCCCAGGATGGAAAATGTATTTTGAAGAGCTGGTAGTGCTTGCAAGTTGTTCGGCAGATCCTCAGTAATGGTCTGTTCTTCTCTTTTCACAGCTGCCTTTTGATTTTACGTGGAAAATGCTGAAAGATAAATTTAATGAATGCGGTAAGTTACTTTATCAGTGGTGACGACTTTGAGAATTGAATATGAATTAAACAGTTAACTCCTGGCTCTGTGTGTCCCTGACACGAGTATCTTAACTAAAATCTCACTCAGACTTAACGAAATACTAGATCTTAAACTTGACAGGTGTCGTGAGGATGTTTACCATGCCTGCTATACCAGCAAGAGTTCTGCAGTGTTGAAATAAATGCCTGGCCAGTTGCTAACCCCGTTATCACAAGCTTTTTATTTTTTTTTAAGCATTTGTTCCGTGCTCCATCTCAGGGGCTGGGTTACCCTGTAGTCTCTTTGTAGTTGCAGAAAGAGATAGAAATAGAGAGAGAAAAATCCTGACAACTGCTGAAAAGCACCCGCACAGACTCTTTATATCTAAATGAACGTAGTTGTCTGGGAAAACTGTCCTTAAAAAAAAATTAATTGAAAAAATGCGGAATTCAGCTGCTGACTGAGTTTTGCTATTGAGCTTTGGGGGTTTTCTCATGGCAGTGGTTTGTGTCCCCCGAATTGCTCCTCAGTTTCTTGTGCTGCTTGTCCGATGGCAAAGCCTCATCGGTTCCCACGTGAACTGTGCGCTGAGGGGTTGGACCGGGCTCGTTACCTTGTGCTTTGCTCCATTTATCTGCATCTGAGTGAGAATCGGTTTGAATTAATTCACCTTTTAAACTGAGAATGCTTCTTTAAAACAATGACTTGCTAAAGTCATCCTGCGGTTTTAGGTTTCAAAGTAATGGTAATTTAAAAAAGTATATTTTCTGATTGAGAACTATGATTTGGTAGAGCTTTCTGAGGTTAAACGAGCCTTTTTTTTTTTTTTTCCTCTTTCAGGTCACGTCCTGTACGCTGATATCAAGATGGAGAACGGGAAGTCTAAAGGCTGTGGTGTGGTTAGATTTGAGTCCCCAGAGGTTGCCGAGCGAGCCTGCCGCATGATGAACGGGATCCAGCTCCGCGGGAGGGAGATTGATGTGCGAATCGATAGAAACGCTTAAGTAGTTGCCTTTTTAACACTGATACCAGATTTTTGAATTTGTATTTTTTCTTGTTAACCATTTTAATTTGACTGGATGTAAAGGTGTTAAGACAATTCAGTTGCTTTCTGGAGTAATTTTAATTACTTTTTTAACAAATGGATTTCCATTTTACTGTTTTTTGCATTGAAACAGCAATGTGCACAATCTTTTTTTGTAGTTGTGGCATCTCGTTGACATTACAGATGTAAACAGTATGACTTTGATAATAAATGCAAGTTAAAGATCTCAGTCACAGCATCCGTTACTGGCAGCACGTCCCGCGCTTGCAAAACCCTCTGTAAACTGAGCTCAGTAAACTAGAATTTTGTATTATCTCGTGAAGTGTCGAGAAATGTTCCTCTTCGGTCTTTAAAATGATGCGTTTGCACATTCGCGTTAGTCTCTGAATGTCTTTGGGGTGCGGGCAACGTCCCTTTTCTGTGTTCACACCCAACCTGTGACCACTCGTAGCAAAAGGCCGGTAGTTTAATTTTTCTCCAGTGGCAATGCCGATTTAAAAAAAACCAAAACAAATAAAACATCCTCTACCTTCAGCTGCGTCAGTGCCATTCTGAAGGCCTGAACTGAAAATAGATTTTAAAACCTTGTGGGTTTGGGGTTGGTTTGTGGGGTTTTTTGGGGCATTTTGCTTGGTGCAGGCAAAAAGCAGGAGGCGGGTTATTTCACCTTCTGCAACAAATATAGTTTTAATAATACGAATTGAAAGTGGGAATTCTTGTGAGAGGGCTGAAGCTTTATGCCAAAGACAGGATTTCTTGCCCTTAGTTTGAGACCTGCGTAGCCTCCAAAATTAAATTCTTCTTACAGCAATGGGAAATTAAGAGAATTTTTATCGATTGCTTCTTGCTGATCTCTGCGTTATGATGCTGCAGGAGCTGAGCGGTGTCAGAAATCCTAAATGGGGGAAAATAGCTTGAAATAGCCCTAATGATTATTAGAATAGTACGATGTGGGAAATAAATGTCACAACTTGGGCTCTTACTCCTTCCTGTAAGCATCAAGATAATGAACTCTCAGAAACACCTTCTGGGTGCTTCAGACCATCTATTTTTACTATCACCTTTTGCTTATTTTAGTCAGGAAAATCACCTGTAAGAGGTTCCTGCCCTTTCCCTCTTACCCCTCGGTTACAACCGTGGAAATAGTTGTGGGATGAAACTCCTCAAATTCGGTTGTAGTTCACAGTTTTTTATATTACCCTTGCAAATAATTAACTGTAAACTGAAACCTCGAACCAGCCTTGTTACTGCAGAGAATGTGGTGAGAGGAGGCGCGGGCTGCTGCCGCTGGAGGGAGCACGAGGAGCAGATACTTCACTTGGGATTTTGTATTTTGGAGGGGGGGAAAAAAAAAAAAAATTTGCATTTTGCTTCACAATAAAAACGTCATTAAAACGTTGTTGGCGTTTCCTTGCGGGAGGGCGGGGCCTCGCCGGCAGGATGGGGCTTTACCGGGGCCGTGGGAGCTGCCCCGGGGCCGGCACGTCGATGCTCGGCGGGGTTTGACCTCCCGATGGGGTTTGACCTCCCGATGGGGTTTGACCTCCCGGTGCCGCCCCCGCTCCAGGTCCCCGTTCCCGGGTCCCTCTCCTGTCCCCACTCCTTCCCTCGCCACGTGGCCGCGGGCGGCGCGCAGAAGTGACGTCACTGCGCGGCGCCGCGCGAAGGTGACACGCCGGGCGGGCAAGATGGCGGCGGCGGGCGGCGGCTGCCGGGTGAGCGGGGGCGGCCGGGGCGGTGACGGCTTCACCGGGGCTCTGACGGTTGAACGGGGCGGTGGCGGCTTCACCGGGGCCGGGATGCGCCGTGGGGCTGCGGCGGGAGGCAGCTGGGGGTGCCGTGAGGGCGCTGAGCGCCTCGGCGGGGCCGGGCCCAGAGAGGCGGCCCGGTGCCGGTTCGCTCCCTTCTCAGCGTCTTCACCGTTTCAGATTCAATGGTTTTCTGTGGGGAAAATAAAAAACCAACACAACACCAAACATGCTGCATGTAACTGTGAGGACAGAAAATACTCCAGAACAGTTCAGCACGTAGCACAGCCCGTTAGCGCTGTAATTAAGGGCAAAAAGCTCCTCTCAGGGAGGTTACTGCAGTAACCGGCCTCAGCATCTCATTTTCACAAGTCATGCGGTTTATAGTTCTTCAAAGAAAGCACACAAAAGTATTTAAATACTGCCAACGTTAAATTTAATGGCTCGTTAGTTTATCTGTTCATTAACAGGGAAATCGGTGAAGGGTCTGCAGTAAAGATTTTCCACTAAAAAAAAAAACCCACCACCACTCCAAGGTATTTACCAGTCGATATTTGCAACCAAGCAGAACTTCTCATCAAAACAGACATGCAGAAAGATTCAAATTTACGTTCAGAACAGTAACAGCTCGGTGGCTGCTGAGGTAGCGGAGCTGCCGGGGGACGTGACGCGGGGTCCCGGGGCTGTGGGGCCCGTACTGAGGGCAAAGGGGGCGGACGGGGGCTGCTCTGCCCCTCAGTGTCCCCGCTTGCCCGGTGGCCCCAGCAAGGGACAGCCCGGAGCGCTCTGGGAGCTCCTGGAGCCGTCACAGAGCAGCTCTCCACTTGGCCTCCTGTGAGCTTTTCATTGAAACATTAAATTCTTCCCCCGAATCGAGCAGGTGAATCGATGCGTGAACTGCACGCAAAGGTTCGGGCTTTAAAAGTCACTTTGTAGGCTGACGTGCTCCGGAGGTGGTGGATCCTTTGTGCCCAAAGCTGAACGTGGGGTTAAGCATTTCTGTGTCTTTTGGTCAAGAGCTGCGATCAGTTAAATCCATCAGACGGTCCGGCCCAAGTTCTGACACTGTTCTTGCAGTTAATAGAGGTGTTTAAGTTATGCATGTAACATCTAGGTTGTTCTTGCTTGCTTCAAAGCCCGGCCTAAGCGCTGACTTGGGCAGCAAGGTTTAAAGATAGGCTGTGGGTAGCGTTTCCTTTCTTGGTATCGGCTTGATACTTTAGTGGAATTTAGTGGTAGCTACAGAGGCGATAAATAGGAGGGAGCCAAATTTAAACTATGCGAGTTAATAGAAGTGTAGAAACCGGTGAATTAATACCATGTGGGCCAGCAGGACATGCGGGAGAGTCAAGCTATTCCTTCTCAGAAATCTGGATTTACCTTGTGATGTTTGGTGGTGCCATCACTGAAGCCCCAGGACTGGACAGTACAGCTCTTTACAAAACCCTTTAAACACCGAGGAGCTTGATAAAGAGGTAGACGCATTGTTTGGACACAGAATTAAATATTCTCAGTGTCTCTTCCCAGCCTTCAGCATTTCTTGGCAGCACTTGTTGTGTATTCCCATGAAAACCAGTGAATATTGTCTATTTGCAGCATTCTTTCCTCCTTGGCTCTCTAAGACCGCTGCCGTGTTTTGCACTAACCTGATCTTGTGTTTTCGTTGCAGAAATGTCTCCTCAGTGGCGTGTGGCTCATATCCAGCAGATACCCCGTCCCTGCGCTCCACGGGGGCACCTACAGAATGAGCAGACCTGTTACAGAGCTCCAGCAGGTTGGTGAACGGCTGAATTTTTTTTATTTCAAGCCAAAAGTGGTCTCCTGTTAGAGTGCTGATCTACTGGATGTGGGCGTGTTTCTGAGAAGCGCCAGTTCTCGGTTGAAAAATTCCACTTCTTAAGATATATCTGATGAATTCAAGGATTTCCGTAGTAGCTGAGTGCGAGTGACAGAGTTCAGGAGTGATGCTCTGGTAACTTCATCTGCCAAATCATTTAAGCCTGAACTAACCTGTGCAGTTAAACTTCCCCTGGAGAAACATCTTTTTTAATGTCTGTATGGATGTACTTCATGGGGCATTAGATATATTTTAGCCATCGGGCTGTTCTGAGGGCAAGCTACTTGTTTTTCAAGTTAGCTGTTTGTTTTTTACAACATTTAATTACATTAGAAGTGACCCACTGCTTGGCTTAAGTAAATCTACCAGCTGGCTTTGGTGCTCGTTTTAAATTAATGTCTCTTTGGATTCTATAACATGTAATGGTTTTCTTTAGTCTAGATGCTACTCTTCTGGAGGAAGAAAGGGGTTTATATCGGGTTTTGTGGAGAATATCAAACAGGAATTAGCAAAAAACAAGGAGATGAAAGAAAGTATTAAAAAATTCCGCGATGAAGCCAGAAAGCTGGAAGAATCCGATGCGCTTCGAGAAGCAAGGAGGAAATATGTGAGTCTTCCTCATGAATCCCTTTGATGTTATTTTTCAGCCACTGAGCTGTTACTGTTCTGAATGTAAATTTGAATCTTTCTGCATGTCTGTTTTGATGAGAAGTTCTGCTTGGTTGCAAATATCGACTGGTAAATGCCTTGGAGTGGTGGTGGGTTTTTTTTTTAGTGGAAAATCTTTACTGCAGACCTTTCACCGATTTCCCTGTTAATGAACAGATAAACTAACGAGCCATTAAATTTAACGTTGGCAGTATTTAAATACTTTTGTGTACTTTCTTTGAAGAACTATAAACCGCATGACTTGCGAAAATGAGATGCTGAGGCCGGTTACTGCAGTAACCTCCCTGAGAGGAACTTTTTGCCCTTAATTACAGCGCTAACGGGCTGTGCTACGTGCTAAACTGTTCTGGAGTATTTTCTGTCCTCACAGTTACATGCAGCATGTTTGGTGTTTTGGTTTTTTCCTTTCTTTTTTTCCCCACAGAAAACCATTGAATCTGAAACGGTGAAGACCTCAGAAGTGATTAAAAAGAAACTCGAAGAAATAACCGGCACAGTGAAAGAGGTAAATCCCAGCTGCGGAAGAACCTTCCCCTTAAGGCAGTTTTGTGTTTTGTCTGCATTTGAATTACCACCCCTTTTTCCTTGGTGGACCGTGGTCGCTATTCCAAAGGTGATCACAACTCTGAATCTTTAAGACCAGAGTTATTAACAAAGTTGCAGCAATAATGTAGGACGGATTTCTTATTCAGCATGTGCCCCGCGATTCCGCTCAGATTTGGAGACTGGAGATGCTCCATTTGACCAGCTACTGTCACAGTCCTTTTAACCCCTTGCGTAAAGATCCTGACTCTGTAAACACAGCCCGAGTGGTGTCAGTGGAGATGGTGGATTGAGAAAAGCGTTTCCCGATTTTGCAGGAAGATTTGCTTAGCGGAGAAATGTCTCAATCTCTTCCATACCTTCGCTTAAGAAGCACCTTACGGTTTCAAAGGAAAGGGCTGGAGTATTTTAACTCTGCATCATTGCTCCTTCTCTTTGATGTCAAGAAAAAGAAATATTTTTTAAAATCTATTGGTAGCAGCTCTTACAAATGCATGTGGTCCCGTGAGTAGCCAGATTTGTTGTTCTGCACGGAGGTGTTGGATGATGCCACAGCATCGTGGTAAATCTCCGCTGTGCGTTCACCTTAGCTTTGGTTAGTCTTGTGCGTGCATTAGGAGATCTTTAGCATTCTCAAAAAGGAGTTACTCAAAATAAATTTTCACTCGTTTCACCTGAAATAACCTTTTCTTTCCTGTTTTCTTTTGTTGCAGAGTTTGGATGAAGTAAGTAAGAGCGATATTGGCCGAAAGATAAAGGAAGGTGTGGAAGAAGCAGCGAAAACAGCAAAGCAGTCTGCGGAGACAGTGACAAAAGGAGGGGAGAAATTAGGCAGGACAGCAGCCTTCAAAGCTCTTTCTCAGGTCCGTACGTCCCGTGCCTCGGTAGGACCCAGCGCTGTGGGCACAGCTCATTGACACAGAAATTACATGCGACTTTGTGCCGAGTATGAAATTCAATGCAAAAATCTTACAGCAAGACCTCGCGAGCCATTGGAACAAGCTGATAAATTCAGGAGATGTGTTTAGCAGGTCTGGCGTTTGCTCAACCGCCCCAGAAAAGTGTTAAGTCTCGAGCAGCTAAATTGCGTTACTGGAAAAATTGGGTGCTGTGTTTGTGGAGCAGGGTAGCAAATGTCTTCTGGTAAACCCCAATTTGCTTCAAAGCTATTTTCTCCGATAGAAGATGTGTATAATTCCATAAAAAGCGAGGCTCTTTTTTTGTTTTGGGGAGAGCAATACTTCTATTTAAACTTGGGCCTAGAACCTGGATTTTATTGACCTTTTAGGTGGCTTTGCAGTTAGTTATTGATGTCCTGAAGTTTTTCTTTTCCCTTATACGAATCATTCTTCCTTTTACCTGGGGCTTGTCATTCTACCAGCAGCTGCTGCCTGCTCTTGGGGCTGATATTCTTGCCTTCACTGACTCCATTTATTCCAATTTAAGCTCTGTGGAGGTTACGTTACCCATTATCAGCCATCAGGTTTGACTGTGTCCATAGTTTTTGCTATATTGGTTCATTTTTTTCGGGTGGATTAATTTCTCAAGCAGAAGGCCTTGGTGTTGGTTTGTCAACAGACGTCAGCAAAGACACGTTTGCTGACGAAGGGAGAGGAGAATAACTTGTGGTTTCTTTCTTTTTTTCAGTTCCTGGGAAATGAAGGGGAATGGTGAATCAAGCTAATAGTGATATTTTCCTTTCAGGGAGTAGAAACCGTTAAGAAGGAAATAGATGAAAGTGTTTTAGGGCAGACTGGTCCTTACAAACGTCCGGAGCGACTACGAAAAAGAACAGAATTCTCAGGCGAGAGGACTAAAGAGGAGCGAATATTTGAAGCTAATGAGTACGTATTGAATGTAATTTAGGGCAAATAATTCTGTTTATGATTTAGTAAACCTTGAAATCTTAACTGCAGGTCAGAGATGGTTAAAACCCAAGTACTGAAGTGAGGGTGTGACCTTGCAGAGCAGGTCAGTCTGAGAGCAAATTTCCAGCATAAGCTGACGATACTGGATTTTCTGATAGTGAAACCGGGCACTTATAATTATACAGTGGGTATGTAATATAATGGGGTCATACAGTGGATCAGCCTTGGCGGTACCGTGTGCTGCAGCAGTATTCGTCAGGATATTCTTCTTTTTATTCCCACTGGATGTAAGTGAATCGTTCCCAAATACCCATCCACATCTTCTGCGCTTTCTAGGGAGGCCATGGGAGTGGTGCTGCATAAAGACTCCAAATGGTACCAGCAGTGGAAAGATTTCAAGGACAACAACGTGGTCTTCAATCGTAAGTGTTCCAAAGACAAAGGAGTCGCGCGTTATTTTCCCTGTTCTGATTCTTGCTGTGTTGGATCTGATGCCATCTGTGCAACTAGTCTCAACATAATGCAAATCCCCGCCAGCTTTTTGTTGCTGTCGCTGTTGCTGGGAGGTGGTGTGAATGGGAGGTGGGCGGAGGTGACAACACTGCAGCTTTTCCAAGCTCCTCCATCTGTGTTTGGACCCTTTCCCCGGTCAGGCGTTGGTTTTGATCATTCTCTGCTCCCGGTAGGCACCAAAACCTGCTTTCGCCATTGCTTAAAGGGAAATGAACTCTTGTTCTTTTTTTCTATTTATTTTTTTTTCTAGTCAGCTCCGCTCTGGCACAGGGCATGTGTGCACACATGCAGATCTCTTCTTCCTGACCTTGAGCTTATAACGAGGAAAAATCTTGTCTTCAGCGAGCCGGTTTTTGTTTTCGTCTGCTTAGAACTCAGGGATGTGTGGGACTTTGCCTCCTCTCTGTTTTTTTTGCAAAACCTAAAAAATACTGAATATCTGTACCGTGGTGAGCGATTACTTTTGATAGTTATTTAGACACTTAATGTTTCTGAAAGGCATCGAGAAGCCCGAGACCAGAATCCTTCAACGAATCAAAATAATCGCTGCCCTTGACTGCAGGGTTAAGGTTAAGGAAAAACAGGCTATAAAAGTGCAACATATAATTAGCTTTGGATTGTGTTTCTTCCCAACTTCTTTTAAAGCGGAGCTCCTTGGGAGTTCTCCAAGAACGGGTTTTTCCATCCCATTTGTTAGCCTTTCCAAGGAGAGATGCTCACAGCTCCTCAAACTCCCCACCTGCTGCCTCCTCCGCTCCTGTGCCATCTGCACCAGCTCTCCACATTCTCCACATTTTCTGCGTATTTCCAAGGCTCTGGCTTCACATTTCAGGCACCGTTGCAGATGTGGCTGCACCGGGCTTTACAGCGTGTGCTCTCCCTTTATGTACCACCTGCACCAAGAACACTGTGTATTTTTGGTTTTTTTGGAAGGAGCAAAGCTTCAGGGCAGGATTCCAAATGTTAATTGACGTGTTGGGAAGAATCTTCCCTGCAGGGCCCATTATCCTGCAACCACCTTCTGCAGTTCTGGTCCATCTGATCATGTCCAGAGACAGATAATGGGTTGGTTGAGCCCTTAGTTTGTTGCAAAATGCCTGCTTGCTTAAACGACTTTTTTATTTTTTTGCTTCACCTCTGTTCTTATTTCTACCTTTGAGATTTTGCTTTGCAGGAATTTTTCTTCCACATCAGTGACTTCTGTAGTTTGGGGACAGGCTCGGCTTGCTTTCTTACCAAGGTTGAGGAGCACATAGAGCTGCTTCAAACCGCATCTTCACTGATGTCGTACTATTTTATTAAAAATTGGCAAGGTTGAAGGTCTATTATTGATTTCCTCCCCCCTAGTTGAACTTTCTGGTGTTGGTTTCACATCCTGCTCCCCCTTGTAGCAGATTGAATCATGGGGTGTGAGCAAGTGTAGTGTATTTTCTGTCTGAAAATCTGCATAGAAGGTCCAGAGATTCTGGCAGCTGAAGTCAGAGAAACCATCATTCTAATGACAGTTATTGATAGTTAAGAACTTGGCAGGAAAATGAGGAGAAAAGTGACTTTTGACATTGATACTTGTTAATCAACAAAGAGATTTAGAAAAGAACAAGCAGGTTTGATCTGCGACCCATCGTGTGTTGTTTCATTGGTCGGGAATGTCGCGTAAGGATCCTGCTGCTCACATCTCCTCTCCTTTCAGGCTTCTTTGAAATGAAAATGAAGTACGATGAAAGCGACAACGCGTTCATTCGAGCTTCCCGAGCTGTCACAGACAAAGTCACTGACTTAATAGGTAACGTTTCCTCGCTGCTGTGGAAGTGCGTCTTTAGCCTTTAGCTCTGTTCTAGTCACTGTTAGCGTTGTCGCCCTCTGTGTGTTCCCAACCTTTGGGACAGATTCTGGAGCTTTATGACAATTTGCACGGATCGTTATCCAGTATCACGCAGCGTCGCAACCTGCTGCAGGATCAGAAGTACGGCGCGATGACAAGTGCTTGTGTAGGATAAATCTCAAGCCTAACTTAAAGTCTGCAGTTGTTCCCAAGTCGTCCTTCCCTCCGGTATAAAACCAAAGGTCTTTCTCTTGTTTTCTGGCGACAGTTGTTGTCCCACCTGCCTCACTGAGTTGTTTTATTAGGTGGATTGTTCTCGAAGACAGAAATGTCCGAGGTTTTAACAGAGATACTCAAAGTGGATCCATCCTTTGATAAAGATCGTTTTTTAAAGCAATGTGAACGCGATATAATCCCCAATGTCTTGGAGGTAAGGTGGGGGTAGAGTATGATGCATTTGTTTTATTTTTTTCCTTTACTATAACATGGGAGATTTTTTTTTTAGTTTTCTGGTGCTACAATTAAAAGGTAGAGCAGTATTTACTTTTCAATCATCCAGCTTTGCACAGAACATGAGATCACCTTGGGAAAAGGAAGCTGGATCCCACATAACAATTTAATTTAAAACCATATTTCAGCATTTAGTAGACTAGCACATTTTCTTTTTTTGTGGCCTGGGAAACAACAAACCGTCTTCTCCCGTGATAAATGATCTGGGCATCAGGGAGATCAACCTGAAGGAGGCGAATGAACAGTACTGGGCAAATGCTGATATTGAATATTGATAAGGGAAATAATTTAGTGTGTATGTACTGCTGGATTCTAAATGATCTGAGACTGCTTGGGAAGAAGACCAGGTCATGACAGATGATTCAGTGACACTATTTCAGGCACTCGTCAAGGAACTATGTGGAACTTAATGTTTTAAAGTATAAAACCACTCAGAGGATGGCACTGATGTAGGATGTGACTTCAAGTATAAATGAATATAGTTCTTCTCGCTGTAACGCTATGTCAGAAAAGACAGAGTCAAAGTAGGGGATTTGAAGACGTACAGCAGAAATTGTTTTGAGAGATTTGTCTGAGACTGGAAAAACTGAGGCTTGAAGAGAGAAACAGATGCTAAGAGAGAGCAAAGTGTTATTTTCTCATCCTACAACACCGTGTGTGATCGTATCTCAAATTCATGCGTGCTAATGCACATGTAGAAATATTTATGATACTCCTAGGCGTGAGGTAGCATTATAGGATGAATAAAAAATAATTTGATGCTTCCAAGCATCCAGACGGATGCACGGTTGTTTTTGCAGTGACCGACTGTGTATCAGACGTGTGGCTGGAACCGTGGTGTCGGCAGCGAAATAAGACAGACCTGTCATAGTGAACCTGCTTTTCTAATGGTGCCGTGTCATACATCAAGCTGCAAAAAACGGGCTCTTGACTATCAGAGAACGAATTTTGCAAAGGAGAGAGTTTTTCAAATTGTGGGCAGCCAGCTTACAGATTCCATCACACGTGAAGATTTATAGACATTATATTGAAAAACACCCAACCACATTTAACTGACTTGATTTTGAACTCCCAGCATCTGTCTTGTCATGAATTCCAGGTGTTTATTACACAGCGGTTTAAAGAGAAAACTTTTCAGGAGTTGCCGCGTGATTCTTCTGTTCATTCTGTGCCCTGAAGTCTTCACAGTCTTGAAAACTGTGGATATACTTCTGGTTTGTACTCCTGCTTCTCTTAGATCCCAGGATTTCTGGCCAGTGTGCATTCTGCAGGGTTTTTTTGGCCAGGAAGGTTTAAGATAGCTTTCATGTTAATTATTGGGAGGTTTATGTTCATCTGACTCAGACGTAGCATTTCAAGTATGCTGCTGAAAGTGCTGATAATTTCAACTCTGTGATATAGGAGGTGTTTTAAAATGTTCATGTTTTATTTGATTTTCTCTTTCAGGCTATGATGGCTGGAGAGCTCGATATCCTCAAAGACTGGTGCTATGAAGCAGTAAGTAGAGCTACTAAACATGCCTGAAAAGGTTGTTTCTCTCTTGTAAGTCAGTGTTTTGTGCTTCCTTTGCTCTCCAGCTGTTTTGTTGTACAAAAACCGGTTTTGGTTTTGTACTGGGATAGATTTTCAGAATTGGATCCACTTCTTAAAGCAGTGACTGTGAATTGATTGTGATTCAGTGATTGTGTTACTGGCCACTTAACTTCATGAAAGCCGATCATTTCCTGACAACATAGAGGGAAATTTGTTTTGCTCTTCCCTTTGCTCCAAAATAATTGTGTTATAGGCAACGCACACCCGTACTTGTTCTGCTTCTAAAGAATTTAACTGCTTTAAGTGAATGTTCTCCTTACTCATCACCACCAGAGGGCTGGAATGCACACGCTGGGAGAGGCTTTTTAATATTTAATTTGGTGTTTATTTTTAATTGTGATTAGCATCTTTATAACAATATTCCAGTATGTAAGAGTAAGATATTTAAAGCAGTATAAAAGTAAAGTTCTTTATTGCTTCAAGCAACCTTTGAAATGACACCGTAGAACTCCTCTCAGATCTCTAGAGGGTAGTAGGAGATTTCTTGCAGTTTATAAGACAAAAAGCAAACCCTTCTAAGCTAGTTGTAGTTGTAAATTAAGCTCGTAAATCAAGAATCATCTGTAAAATAAGCCAAGGGAGGAGATGGGAGTCCTACTAGTGAGAATCCAGGAGATAAAAGGCTCTCGAACAGAATCATTCCACGCATGATAAGTTTGTGATACTGGTCACTGACGTGTTGGAATAAAACCAGTAAGGCAAAAACTTATTAAAGTGAGATTGACCAGCCGAGCTGCAGGTTGCTGCCAGCCCACTGCCTTAAATGTAAAAAAAATGGTGGTTCCTTGAGCTGTGTCCTCAGAATCCCCGCTCTGTAACTCCGGCTTCGGTGACTTTGCCGGTGACTTCTGTAGGATATTTGCATTTAAACGCTTGCGATGAGGGTTAGAAGATCCAGGGTGGGGAGGCAGGTAGGGACTCCCTCCTGTTTGTTTGATACCTGCCAAGAATCTGGTGATGATGCTGGAAGCAAATCGAAATCCCCCATCCCCAGCAACCGTTCTCAATGCATAAATACTATAAATAATGAAGCGTGTGGCTAAAAGGAGCCAGGAAATGCTGGGCTGCCTCCAGGGGCTGGCTGAATATTAGGAAAATAGCTCGGTTCCCAGACTGTTTCTCCTCGTCTGCCGTCAAATCGGCATCTTGGCTATCAGATGCACTCGGTGTGCTTATTCTGTTGTGAATCATGGATCTCCTGGCCAGGGGCAATGGGATTTTTAGTGAGAATTTGATTCTGTGAAGCCCAGAGTGTTTAATACCTCACAAGACATACGTCTTCAGCATACGCGCAAAACCGGACTTTTATTCTTTTCTTTTTGGTGGTTCCCTCTAAGCAGAAAATACCTTTTTCGTTGTGACAGAACAGATTCAAAGGTGTAACACAAGTTTGTTGCTTCGTTTAGACTTACAGTCAGCTCGCCCATCCAATCCAGCAAGCCAAAGCCATGGGGCTGCAGTTCCACTCCAGGATCCTCGACATCGACAACATCGACGTGAGTGGCCTTTTCTATGTTTTTTTACCATGGGGGATTAATCTCTTTGCATTTCAGTTAATAAGTTCTTTAAATATTTAATGGAGCGACCTTAGGATAGAGAAAAAAATCCTGTCAAACAAAAGGTTCTCACCTTGAAGTCTTTCTGTTAGTTATTTTTAGCTAGTTCAGTACAATTTCATGTCAAAGATTCATTTAAAAGCAAGAGAAAAAAACTTCCATTGAGGTACTTTCTTCAGAAAATGTGATTTTTTAAGGGCAGGGTTTCTTTTATTTCTGGTTTCTAATTTGGACATCGTGGAACAGAGCTTGTTCATATTTCCCAGTTTTTTAGGCTTGGAAGAACTGAAAACTTTCAGAACAATTTTGGGAAAGCTCTTAAGTACAGGGGAAGTTTTTGGGAAAACGCTTTGCAATAGTATCTGCAGCACCTGTGTTAACAGAGCAGGTATAACCTGCTGAAAATAACTAGAGTTAACTAGATTAAAATAACTCCTCGAGGAGAAGGTGGGATTGTTGGCCCTGTCAAGCCCTAACAGTTGTGTTAAATACTTGATGCTTTTACATTAATCTACAGAAATCGTCTGTTTTCTGATGGAATTTTCTTCCGTTGCAGCTGGCGATGGGGAAGATGATGGAGCAGGGACCAGTATTAATCATCACTTTTCAGGCTCAGGTCGTGATGGTCATTAAGAACCAGAGCGGGGAGGTGGTGGAAGGTGATCCGGTAAGTGATGCTCATGGTCTGCACGTGGTTTCCCTGTTCTTTTCTTTCTCCCTTTTCCTTTCATAAAGGGCACTGTAAGAACAGAGCACAAAGATGGTTGGCAAACAGGGCAGGAGCTGGAGTTACCGACGTAATTTGCAGGAGATGGGGAAAATCACTGTAAACAACGGGGAGCAGAAGTTCGTGTTTTTAGCTGCTGTCTCCCTACACTAATACAAAATATCCTACAGGGCCACAAACCTTTACTTAGCGACACTCTCCTGTATCCAGCTGTGTTAAATTCCATGGTCTAGGGCGGTTTGTGGAGCAGATCTCTGTGGATTCTGCTTTGCCGCGGTTTCGCTTTTAACGCTGCGAGTCCAGCCTGTTGTGTTGTGAGCGATGCTGGACTGAGCCTGCCAGACACAACCACAAAACACGCTCGTTACCGGAGTTAATGACACAGCAGGCTCGAGGAGCCCGTGTGTTCTCTGAATACCGCTCTTCTCAAGCGGCTCGCTGTCCAGACAGCTCTGCCTCGCAATATTTAAGTAGCTTAACGACGTACAATGGGGGATATTGTGAGATGCTTGGAGCTGGCAGTTTCTAGCAGACTTCTGTTAAAATTAATACATGCATTTGACAAACATTGGCTTTTTGCAACCCTTCAGTCCAGGCTGTAAGTTTCAAAAAAAAAAAAAAAAAAAAGGGACTAATTTTAATGATGAGGCCCATCTGGACTGATTTACAACCTGTCACTTCGACTGCAGGGGAGGAACAGCTGATATAGTAATTTCTTGCATTAAATTACCGCATTCCAGGAAGATGGATATTGATGTGATAATTATTGAACAGGATATCAAAGTCTGTTTGCTGCCTGATTTCTCTGGAGCAGCAATAAATCAAGGAGATGCATTAAAATTCTCCATGGGAAACAAAACTTCGGTTTTAATCAAATGTCAGACGCAGGCTGGTAACTGCGATTTGGTGTTAACTGCTGAGCTGCTCCTGCAGAGCACTGAACAAATGACCTTCTCGGGAAAAGGAGGAGCCTCGAACTGTAAGTTCGCTAAACAGAAATCACATGCTTGGAAATGCTGTTATGTTTTACCTCGTTGCAATTGTTGAAGCTCCCGCCGCTGTGCTGCAACTCGGCCCCGCTGAGATGTGGAGGGGACATTAATGTCGGGGATCCCCGTGGGGCACCGCAAAATCCATCTGGGCAAACGAGGCCTTAGACAACCCATCCAGCAGCGCTGCGGAGTCGAGGGAAGCTTTTTAAAATGAGGTCCTGGAGGACTGTGAGGCAGGATGGTGTTTGTCACGGCAGATCGGGGGATTAAAGGACAAATTTTCGCCTTGCGTGCACGGCCAGGGTAGAAATCAGCCTTTGGGAGTCCAAACGTTTGCTCTCCTGCTGTCAATATATGCAGCAGCATGCGCTGTACATTGAGGATTAAGATGTACCCTATTAATAAAAGCACCAGATCAGAAGCCCAGAAATCTCTCAGCTTTGGAAGCACGGAATTTTGATGTTTCGTCACGTCTCGTTTCCGTGCTGCTTGTGCAGTACTGTGCACTGCGAGAGCCCCAGCAACTCCCAACTTATCCGCCATTCATCCCTTCGGAAATCCCGTGTTCAGGAATGTAAACTTGTCCAGGTGTAGCAGAGCTTTGATGCAGACGTGCACGACTGAATTGCGTTTCGTACGCAATCCTGTGAAGTGGACTTTGAAAATCACAAATCACAAAAATCGTACAAATTAAGGTTCTGACGTTAAGCCAGTTGTTACCCATTTCATCTTAAGCTTATACTTAGTGTTTTATACTCAGGAAAGCTCTGTTCGTGTTGCTGTGGATAGTACAACAATGTACAGCCTGTCTCGAGCAGGCAGGAGGTCGTTTTTTGTTCTTTTGTCCCCTCTGCCCTTCCTTCTGACACATCCCAAACATCCGCATGACTCAAGTTTTCCATCACTTTTAACACTGCTCAGCAGAGCTGAAGCAAGTTCATCTTCTGAAACACTGAGCAAGAAAAAAAAAAAATAGGCTTTATGTGATATTTCTAAAGCGTTAGTTTTGTAATGACTGGTCTGGGACAGAAAGTCTCCCCCCTCACATTTGTGTACCTAAATTATAACTTATAAAGATTCACAGATTCAATCAAAAACGTAGCAGTTAAGTGCACATCTGGGAGCTGAGCCAGCGCACAGTCGGATCCCTCGGCGATGCTTGTTATCCGAGGGAGATACTCTCCGTGGTTAATGGTTAAATGATAAAATGGAAATAAGCTTTGGTTTGGGTGTGTGACCCCATGGCAGCGCAGGCTCTGGGCAGTGTCCCCTGTGTCACACGAGGCCGTGGTGACTCTTCGGGGGGTTGTTTTCGTAAGTGGTGGCCCAGGATGTGCTGAGATGCGGCTTTCGTCCTTATTCACTTGCTCTGAACTAAACCGCCGGCGTTCTCATTACGTGCATCAAGGGTGGAAAAGCTGCTTGTTTCTTTCAGTCTGATGCCCTATGGTGAAAACCCTGTTTGCCCAGGAAAGGATTAATATCAATTAATTCTGCCCTGCAGAATTAATATCAATCTGTGGCTAACACTGTGGCTGGACTTGGTATGATCTGATTTTCATCGATAAATTTGGGGTTTTTTTAACTCTCCGTCTCTCCTCAGACCTGATAATGATAATTTGTGGTCAGATTGCAGTGTGAGCGGTACAGATGGAGCTGGGGGGGGGACAGGCAGGTTACACCTAAACCTGGTTGAAGGTTACAGAGAGCAGTACAACCTGGCAGCCGAACCCATTTGAAACCAGAAATTTATATTTTAAAAATAAGGTCAAATACTATCAAACTTGACAGCGGTGCCATTTAATGTATGTCAGCCAGAGATAACCTGGAAACCCTAATTCTGGGTTTTTTTTTAAATCAAAAGCGAAACAAAGAAATAAACTTAACAGCAGAGTCAATTATACTGTTAGGCAGCATTCTTTATTTTATCAGCGCTGGGGAACACTGGGGATCACCCTCCATCAGTGCTGCAGCAACTGGATGCTCTTGCATTGCTTATATTCACATAATTATTACATATGCATTACAATTTTTGAAAATTTTGACATACAATACATCTATACTAAGAAATAATTAACGATGTTACTTATAATTGTTTAGTTTCTTACTTACAATACCCCTGTTAATTATTAGTTAAATATAAACTAAGCACTCTGCTTCTAAACAATGTATCACTTCATCTTCTGTCTCCCTCTCGTCATGCAACAGGACCTAAAACTTGAAAAATATCCCCTCGTTTTGCAGGTGGTCAGAAGGCATTTATCTCATGTCAATTAGTAAATGATGGGTGCTTCTTTTATAATTTAATCAGAGTGTACATGAAGTTGGCAGCTTCTCTTCAAGAGTTTATCCGTTCCTGACCGGGATAAGGTTCTAACCACAATCCAGCGGATGTCGCTGGAATTATCCTTATTTGAGAGCTTCGGGCTTAGAACCAGAGGGCAAAATCACGATACGGTCACTGTAGGAAGGGTGAACTCTGAGCTTAGGAGGTCGGTGACCGCCACGCACGTTTTAACGAGGGGATTTTCCTTCCAGGACAAGGTTCTGCGGATGCTGTATGTGTGGGCGCTCTGCAGGGACCAGGACGAGCTCAACCCCTACGCTGCCTGGAGGCTGCTGGACATTTCCTCCTCGAGCACCGAGCAGGTTCTCTGAGCGCAATCGCGTCCCAGGGCTTTCCCGTTCCTCTCGCCCGGCGCCGCCGCCTCCGAACGTGCACCAACTGCTGCCAGATCCATTCCTCTGCACAACACCGGGCTGGTCGGTGCGCCCTCGTTAATACCAACTCCCGTAACGAACTGGACGACGTGTCTGCCTTACGCTTTGCTGTGTAGTACTGCACTGTAAGGGCGTATGGTGGATCTCAACGTGAATGCTCTCAGACACTAGCAGCTGCTGTTGGCTCCTTTTTTAATTGTGGCCGAAGGAGGCTGGTTTGGGTGCCGTGTGTTTCCCAGTGATGGACAGAGGTGGGTATCGGAGAGGGAGATGTGACAGGTCTAGTTCCCATCTGCTGTCATCCTCTGGTGGCCTCACAGCATCCCTTAAAATATCTTAAAGGTGCTTTGAAGGCACGTTGTCTCAGCTAGCATACATCTCATGTTCAGAATTTCACCAGTAAGCCTTCCGTTGCTGCAGTGTCTTGCACTTTACCGAACCAAATACAATCGGGACTTTGCACATGACTTGTAGCTGGGGTGGAGCAGGGTTGGGATGGGGGTTTTGGCATCATCCCACGAGTTCTCCCAGCCAGTTGCAAGGGTGGAGTTTGCTGCCAGTGATAATATTTATATATCCACGGCTTCAAAGGGGGAATATTATCGTTTCTGGTGTTCTGTTCATTGTATCAAGAGTGCACCACTGGATTTCTCTATCAGGTTAATCTGATGGTGGGAAGGCAATGGGCTCTGACCGGCTACGAGGAAGCAGGCAGAGGAGTAGAGATGGACAGAATAGCAGCAAGTATGTAAATAAAATGCAATAACAGGCAGAACGTCACCTCTTGTAGCTCAGGTATTATGTGACATGAGAAAAGAGGGTGCAGTTCACACACCTACTGCAGAACACGCGTGGTTTTCTTCACCAGATGACTTGTGATTCGGGGGGATGGCACATGGGGAAGAGCTGCTGGCACACACGGACTCTGGGTTTTGAGCTTCTGCTGGAGGCTCAGATCGGGGCTGTGATGTGGGTCAATCCATCAGCTGCCACCTCTTAATGGAAAGTCAGGTTGTGGGGGGCGGAAAGAAATCGATCGTGGAATAGGAAATCAAAGGACTGATCTGCTGCCGTGTTCTGCCTGTGCACAAACCGGGCTGATGCAGGACAGCACTTCCTTGACATTATGATTAAAGAGAATAATTGCCGGTTCTTCCTTCTGAGTGTCTGGATCGGTTCCTTTGAATGTAAACGGGATTATCTCACAGCCCTTGGGTGAGACATCCACCTTTAGCAGCTCTCTTGTGATGAGTGCAGCAAATTCGAGAGCAGAATCCACCCTTTTCTCTTAGAAAACGCCCAGAGTTGCTGCCACGCCGGGTGTTCCTGCTCCCTCCCTCATCACACAGTTTTCTTGCTGCTGCATTTTCCAGTGAAGTGATTTCAGAATTTTTACTCAAATATCTTAAGCGCTGGTACACAAACTGAAGATCTGAGCAGGATAAATTCCACAATGCAGGAATCGGCTATGGAATAAGGAATCCCTCGGAAGTGGTGGGTGGATGTTTGATGCCACATTAGTTGAGGCTCTTTCTGGGACAGGTCTCATCCAGCATCTGCGCGCAGTCTGTACCGTGTGTGGAGAGACTTCTTTATTTGAACGTCTGGACCACTGAGGGCAAATGCAGTGTTGACAGAATGTCTTTGAGATGCTTCTTGAACCTCCTCAGGGATGGGGAAAGTCTCATTGCCAAGACTGTGCAGAAATTGTCTGAAAATAAAGCCTGATCCTGTCCTGCCCTGTGTCTGCGGGAGCAGTTGCCAATCAGACAGGAGTTACACCAGCCTGGGTACGTACGTGCAACCTGTTGTCCGAGTCTTGGGATGCTTCTCTGAAGCATGTGCAAAACTTCTTTTACTTAGTGTGCTTTTCACTTCTCTTTAACTGATGTTGGGGGCAAAAAATGATCTAAATTAAGAGTATAGAATCACAGAAGGGTTTGGGTTGAAGGGCCTTTCCCAGCTCCCCAGTGCCCCCCCTGCCATGAGCAGGGACATCTGCACCAGCTCAGGTTGCTCAGAGCCCCGTCCAGCCTGGCCTGGGATGTCTCCAGGGATGGTTCATCCACCACCTCTCTGGGAACCTGGGCCAGGCTCTCACCACCCTCAGGACCAACAATTCCTTCCTCGTGTCCAGCCTGAATCTCCCTCCTTTAGTTTAAAACCATCACCCCGTGTCCTGTTACAACAGGCCCTGCTAGGGTCTGTCCACATTAGCAGCTTTTCGCCAGAGATGCGGTGGCGCGAAGGTAATTACCGAAACGAGGTTTAAACCATGAGGGTCAACCCACATCACTCTACTGGTGACTTCTGCATCTGCTGGGGCTTCACCGTGGTTGGGGTTTGTTGGTCGTCTCTAAGTCCAGCTCTTGGTTTTTCAGCAAAACAGGGATGGGATGGAAACCTATTGCAGGTCATAATAAGTGTCACCTACAGCACGTGGGAAGGTTGGTTTGTATGGAGCTTCATTTTTTTTTTTTTTAGCTCTTGGGATAATTATCTTGAGATTTGATTTTTTATTTTTTTTTTAAGTAATTAGAAGCAGCAATCTCCTGGGAGGTGCAGATAGTTTGGATAGAAAGGCAGCGCTCAGCCTGCACACAGCAGGAGGAGGATTTTAAATTATTTTTAAATACTTCTCATGAGTGAGCAGATTTACAGGGGGCTGTAAATATTTTGCAGCGCTGAGTTATAGTGGCACCGCGCAGGCCTGCGCTTGCTGGCGCTGCTGTAAAGGCACTGGGGTGTGGAGAGAGCTTGGTGGTGCTTATAAATCTCTCTGAAAAAAGAAGATATTGGGTCAGATTGGTACAGGGAGAGCAGCTGGGATGGGGAGATCTGCACCCATGGGCTGCGTCTTGGGGCTCAGCCTTTCCAGCCTGTTCCAATGGGGATTAAATATGATGATGATGATGATAATAATAATAATGTAGCAGAGAGAATATTGCATTTTGGGGGGCAATTATGTCCTTGGGGGGAGGGATGCAGAGGGTTCTTGGAGCCTGTGGTACCATCAGCTCAGAGGAGCAGAGCTGAACCCCGGGGAACTGTTTGCTCATCTGAATTTGCATTTCATTAATAATGAATGAAGGCTAATTTGCTGTAATTAGGGCCTGAACCCTGCCAAAGTGGAGGGGTTTTGGGCTAAGCCAATTAACAGCGTCGCGTTGCAGCATTTAACAAGCTTGGGGAGGCCAAGTGCTGCAGGACGGGAGGCAGCGCTGGGGGGGTGACAGCAATTAGCCTGGGTGACGAAGCACTGCCCAGTTAGTCATCAGGTACAAACAGGCTCTTGCATTTGGAGCTCAAGTGTGATGGGAGCGGCTGAGGGAGCTGGGGGTTCAGCTGGAGAACAGGAGCTGAGGGGAGACCTTCTGATCTCTGACCTGCCTGAAAGGAGCTTGGAGCCAGGGGGGGTCGGGCTCTGCTCCCCAGGAACAAGCGCCAGGACCAGAGGAAACGGCCTCAAGCTGCGCCAGGGGAGGTTGAGGTTGGATCTGGGGAACAATTTCTTCCCCAAAGGGCTGTGGGGCATTGGAACAGGCTGCCCAGGGCAGTGCTGGAGTCACCATCCCTGGAGGGGTTGGACAGACCGACATCAGGTTCTCAGGGACATGGGGCAGTGCCAGTGTTAATAATGATATAATTAAAATATAAATATGTATTATCCTAAGAGAAAACAGCATGAGTGTGTTTTCAGTGTGGTGACTTGGTCCTCGTCCCCCCACGGGCACTCAAATCTGCTGGCGTTGCCTGATTTCCAGTATTTTGGCTGCTCTGTTCTGAAGCTGATACACAACTCTGCGGGGTGCTGGAAACTGGGAGCTCCTGGCCACGCGTTGCTGGGTGGGACCGTCAGCCTCCAGCTCCTCAGACACCTCCTTGTGCGTCACCTGAAATGGAAAAATATTTCCCTTGGTCATCTCCAGACTCTAATCTCTCTTCGTTTATCTTTGCCAGCTAATGCGGAGCCTGCCTGCAGTGGCTCCTGCGCTGCGTGTTGGGATCAGGCACACTCATGATTCACGGTAATAGCTCCTAAATACTCATTTAAGCCAGTTAAGTGACCGTGACTGCAATAAACAACGTCTCGTGCTGTTTCTGCTCCGCTTTGCTGCAGATCCAGCCGTGCCCTCAGCCTTGCAAGGCGCTGCCACCACCCTGGTGTGTGGGAGCGTTGGGTGGGTTGGCTGCCCTGAAATGGGGGGGTTGCTCCGGTTCTGTCCATTCTGGGCTCATCCTGTTCCCCACCGGCCTCTTGGTTGGGACAGCAAGCCCTTCATCCCTTCCCCTGGGATCAGAGATCCCTTCCAGCTGCTCCTCATCCCGTCCCGCACGAAAAGATGACGTTGGTGCAGCCCAAGCAGAGCAGGAACAAGTAGAAGCTCAAACCTTTGCTGTCTTGCCCCTCTTCTCCCTTCTTGGCATTGCCACCACTTCCAGATCCTCTCGCTATGGTCATAACTGGCCTTTTCCAGCTTCTAGAGCCAACAGGAGACACTTCTGCTCTCCAAGAGGAAGAGGCCGAGCAGTGGAGCGTCTTTGCAGCCAGATCACCCCCCAGCCCTTTGGCCTTGTCCTCTGCCTTTGCAGAGAGGACGATGGAGGATGAGGATCTGTTGCTGAAGACGGTCACCAAACGAGTCGTTTCTGCGCTGCCCAGGCTCGTACAAGGGCTGAGTAAGGCTCTCCTTTTTCTGTTTGCTCTGAGATGCTCTTCACACCCAAAGGTTTCCCTCTCCAAGCAGTGTTTGATGGGAGGTGGGTCATGGGCACCTCTCCTCGCATGCTGCTCTGCTGATCCAGCTTCACTCCATCCTCCAGAGATTTCTTTTTTTCTCCTGGACAGCTCTAGAGATAAGAAGTTCCTGGCCTTTGCAATGAATTTCAGTGCTTGGGACAGATTTACGCTGTTTGACCTTTCGTATTTCTCTCAGTTCTTTGTTTTCAGCAGCGCTCTGACGTCCATCTGCACCTTTGGTGGGTTTCCAGCCTTCATGCCATATATTAAGGTAGAAATCACATTAGAGATGAGCAGTCACGGTTTGCCCTGTGAATTACTGATTTTCCATGACCAAATCAATTGAAGATGGTGGCTGTGGCTGCCCTTTGCTGGAACATGGCTGGGTTTACTTCTAGACGTTTCCATCAACGGAGATGTGCCAAGTTTCATGACTCAGGAAGGTCAGTGCATCTCCAGTGACTGAGAATCCACTCAGTGGTGTCATCTCTCCTGAGTGCAACCTGCTCTTCTCAAGCTGCGCCAGGGGAGGTTGAGGTTGGATCTGGGGAACAATTTCTTCCCCAAAGGGCTGTGGGGCATTGGAACAGGCTGCCCAGGGCAGTGCTGGAGTCACCATCCCCGGAGGGGTTGGACAGACGGACATGAGGTTCTCAGGACATGGGCCAGTGCCAGGGGTGGGGAACGGTTGGACTCGATGAGCTTGAGGGCCTTTTCCAACCCAAGAGATTCCACGATTCAATGCTGGAGGCATGTTTGAGCGCTCGGGCAGAGCTGGCAGGGGCAGGGCTGAGCCTGGGGAGAACCAGGCTTAAGCTGCCTCACAAAGAGCATCCAGACTCCTGGGGGGAAAACGGGGCCCGGGTCAGCCAAGACAACGACTTAAAGATGTGGTTACGGTTGAACAGCAGGACCTGGAGAGCAGGGGTTCCCAGTGGTCGCCCGAGCAGAGGGGGCTCCTGCAGAGCACAGCGCTCAAGTTTTCTGGTGAGGAGAAGCCACGGAGGCCTCTCTCCTGTGGGAATTTATGAAGCAGCTCCTGGTTGTTGTAAGTCAAAAATAGTGCCTGGAACCTAGTTGGAAGTTCGAGAATTTGAGCGCAATCCAAATGGTTTTCCAGCACAGAGTAGGAGATTTATCCGATGACACCGCATTGCAGCTCAGGGCTGCTGCACAGAATGTGGTGCAGGAGTGTCTGAGCCTCTCCCCGGTGATGTATGAATCAATTGGCTGCCCGTCCGCGGCTCAAGAGCTTATTTTCTTTCATGGAGTAACAACAAATGAGGAACAGTGCTTGTGAGGCTCCGGGAGCCGAGCAAAGTCCTTGGCGGTTCCTTGTACTGAACTGGGACCTTGTACTGAACGGGGTTCACGTGGCTGCCGAGCCTTGGTTGCTTCTTTTCAGGCTCCTGGGCACCTGGTTGCTCCATGTTCTCTTCCCTTTAAGCTGTGGGGTTTCTCCAGCAGGACCCCAACTGTCCATAGAATCACAGAATGGTTTGGGTTGAAGGGACCTTCCAGCTCCCCCCGTGCCCCCCCTGCCATGAGCAGGGACATCTGCACCAGCTCAGGTTGCTCAGAGCCCCGTCCAGCCTGGCCTGGGATGTCTCCAGGGACAGAGGAGTCTGAGGCAAAATCATTTGGGGTCAGGATGGGGCTAATCGGTGAAAGATCAGGTCCCTTGTCACCGAGGGGGAAGGCTTGGCCTCGAGGGCAATTCTCCCCTGCAAGAAACTCTAGTTAAAGGAACTCCAATTAGCAGATCCCCTCATTATCCTGCCAGATGCCCAGCGCTGAAAGCAAGAATCACACAGTCACCATGATTATAGACACAGTCGATGGCAAATTGTGAGCAATTTGCAGCTGGGAATTTGCCGGGCTCGGTAATGCGATGTGTATATTTACCGTGCTGCACACAGCAATACAGTCATTACGTGTTATTAATGACATGGCCTGATTTTATAAATAAAAGTGACTTTCTCTGAGTTTGCGGTGTAGCTGGAGGCGCGGAGCTCTCGTCCTGCTGACATTGGGAGTGGGGGCGGTTTCCTCGTCCCCCTCCAGGCCCCTTTTCTGGGTGTAGCCTCAGTTCTGTGGTACGTGGAGAGTCACGTACTGTGTGCGGGGGGGGCAGAGGCTCCAGGTGTTGATGTGGGATGGACGGGGCTGGTCGTGTAGGTGTCCGACCTCCCAGCCCTTGTCCTGCCAGCTCTTCATCCGAACACGTCCTTGGGTTGCGTCCTCCTCCCACCTCAGTGATGCTTCTCTCTGTTCGCTCCAGCCCGGCTGATGCCTGGAAATCATAGAATTATGGAATAGTTTGGGTTGGAGGGACGTTCCCAGCTCCCCCAGTGCCCCCCCTGCCATGAGCAGGGACATCTGCACCAGCTCAGGTTGCTCAGAGCCCCGTCCAGCCTGGCCTGGGATGTCTCCAGGGATGGTTCAGCCACCACCTCTCTGGCCAACCTGGGCCAGTGTTGAGCATCTTGCCTTTCTGCGGTGGTTACCGGTAAACGAGCGGTTGTGACCCGCTGGCGAGGGAAGCCCCAGCTGTGCTTAGGAGCAGCTCGTTTACATGCTAATGAGGCCTTTCAGACAGGGTGTTTCTCTGCTGCGGGAAGATGTGTCAGTGATGGATGATGCTCCCCAACCTCCCTCCCCAGCTGCTGCAGAGCCTCCTCGCCGCGGAACGAGCGCGGGATGGTCATCCCGGCTGCCCTTGGTGGCAGAGGGCGGCTGGACCAGGGACCCTCAGGGGACACAGCCCGCGGGGGGATCCTGTCCCACCACCCCCGAGCCACTTTCCTTGCACAAGAGGTGTGCAAAGCAGCCCCGGCAGTGCTGTCCCCAGGGAGGGGTGGGGGGCGCTCTGAAGGCTGCGCCCACCTTGGTCTGGTGTCTCAGAAGATCCCTGGCCAGCAAGAACCCACCTTTGGTGCTGTGAGGTTGGGAGCAATGATCTTCACAGCTCGGGTGGTCCCCGCCTGGGTGTAGCAGACATCGCGTGGCCCGTTGGGTCGTCACCCGTCCCTGCTGGGTGCCCCGCTGCGGTACATGGCTCTGGGGCCAGATGTCATTGAGTCATAGAGGCATTTTGGTTGGAAAAGACCTTTAAGGTCATCCAGTCCAACGGTTAAACTAACGCTGCCCAGTCCACCACTGCGTGGCGTCCCAGGGTGTTAGTCGAGGTTTAGTTGGAAGATTTCTGTGCAGCTGTATTTTCTCTCTAGTTTTCACAGACTAACTTCAGACAGGCCATTAACTTGAGCACCAGATCTAATGAGAAGAATTGGCCTAATTTTGTAAGAATTATTCCATTTTTATTCAGTATAATTGTCCCTGAACAGAGACATCACCCCCCAGATTCCAACTAATAAATCTGGTGAGGTCCTGCTTCTGCCGCACCTCTCTGCATATTTTGCAGGTGCGTTATACCCTGCTCTGATTTATTTCTTCATAGGTACCATCTGTTCGCAATATCAGCCAGAAGTTTATGCTCCAAACGTGCTATTGGAAATTTATCTGGACTGGCGAAAAGAGAAGACGCTGCTTCTGTCCAAGTTGCTTTCCCACCTGATGCACTCTTTAATTCCTGCAATGTTATTTGCCTTCGGAGTTTTGCTTTGATTTCTCCTTCAAGCCCTGCTTTTGTAATTCTGATTCAGACCCTTATACTGTCCCTCCAGATTTGTCTGGCCCAGCTTTACATGGCAGCATCCTTCTTTCTCTGCTTAATTTCCCTCACGTTTTTTTCCTCCCCAGTTTGGAGGTCTCTTGATCTGCATTACAATGTTGCCTCGAGGGTGTGATTCTACAAGTCATCTGGAATCAAGTGTTGTACTAAAATCTCATGTCCATTATAAGCACTGTAATTTTTTTCTTTTTTTTCTGGGAGCACGGTGTTCTTACTTTCTATAGCAAATATGAGTAATAACCAGCTTGTTCTTTGTCACCTAATAGTCTACTAAGCACATTTCATGCCCCAGTTTAGGGACTTGATTAATTTTGACGTTAATTAATTAGCAGACCTTGATAGAAAATCTGTTTTGTGACCCTTGATGTTGTCCATTTTGCTGTACTTGCTTTCACCCAGAGACGAAATTCCCATTTGACTCTTTCCTGTTTAGCAACCGCATTCTTGGAGACCTTGACTCGCAGCAAAGTTTCAGGTGGCATCTCCAGGTACCTGTGTCGGTTTCCGACGCCGCGTGTTCCTGATGGCGACCGACGGTTCGTGGTTAATGTCAAGACTATGCCGGTGCTTAGATGTGAGGTGCAAGCGCACGCGCTGGGGTACAGTCCTGGGAGTGGGGACAAAGCCACGTCTCTCCATCTGGTCCTCAGAGGCCAGCCAATCTCTGTCAACAGCCCAACTTGCGGCACTGGGATTAATGGTACAGCTTTAGTCTTCAGGCTCAGGTCCCGCTTTGCTCAACTGGAAGGTTCTCCTGGCCTGTTTACTCTTGGTCCGTGCTCACCACGCTTTTGGTTCCTCTTCTTTCTCCCACTCTCAGGCTTTCCTGAGGCTGGAGTTTGGCTCAGGGATGGACAAGCACTCCATAGTGTGGCCTCTGTCCCACCCGTTGAGCACTGAATGGAGCAAGATGGCTCCTCCGTGTTGAGTTGGGCCACAAGAGGCCTCAGGCAGGGCAGACAGGACCCAACCTGCTGCCCTACTACGTGCTCACCCTTAATGCACGAAGGGCTGTTTCGGGGAGGGCAAAATCCCTGGAAAAAGGCGTTGGGAGCGAGGAATCTACGGGGCAACCAGAGGGCTCAAGGCCGAGGAGAGGAGTGTTGGCCATGACGGTCTTGGAGCCGCTTTCTGCGCTGCGGGGAGCGGGGAAGCAGGAGGACCCGTGGTGTCTCTGCAGATCACGTCTCTCCCAGACCTGCTGCTGCCCGTCCCTGGCTGAAGTCTGCCCAGCTCAGGCCATCTTGACGGGAACTGTCTGCCTCGCTAATTTAATGAGCCCCTAGCTTAATGCATGGCAAATCCTGACATAAATAAAATAAAACATGTCAAAGTGGAACTTCTTTCCAATTACAATTCATTAGCGAGCTCTGAGCCGCGGGCCTGACCACAATCGATACTCTTGGTTGGGGAGAAAGCAATTTGTATCCCTCCCCGGGGACCGCAGGAGGAGGCAGGTCCACCGCACGCAACCACGGCCGGAGCAGGCGCTGCCTCCACGCTGGGGTCTCGCGTGGGTCCCGTCTGGCCTGGGACACCTGTGTGCGGTGCAGGAGCAAGGACACGGTCCTTCTGTCCCCTCCATGATGCAGGAACACACCTGCTGTTTGGGTCTTGGTGCGACCTGAGGTGCGTCTGCCACGGAGGACGTGAGCTCCTGACAGCTTAACGGGGGCTCCCCACGTAGCCTCTTTTTGGAGGAGATGTTGTAGGGCAGAGGAGCTGGTGTTGGGCACTGTCCACCCAGCTTCAGGCTGGACACGAGGAAGGAATTGTTGGCCCTGCGGGTGGTGAGAGCCTGGCCCAGGTTGGCCAGAGAGGTGGTGGATGAACCACCCCTGGAGACATCCCAGGCCAGGCTGGACGGGGCTCTGAGCAACCTGAGCTGGTGCAGATGTCCCTGCTCACGGCACTGGGGGAGCTGGGAAGGTCCCTTCAACCCAAACTATTCCATAATTCTATGACTCTGCGTCTGTCACCCCCGTCCGCTGCCCTCCCGGAGAGGGTCGGTGCTGCCGCGTTTGAGGTCAGACAGCCTATTTGCCGACCAGCACTTCTCACTGAAGGTTTTATTCAGCCGTTTCCAAGTTTCGTGCTTGATTTTGACGAAATGCGATGATCAGGACGGTTCTCGAACGCGTCCCCAGTGACCCCCACCTGGTGCACTTTGGTCCCCTGTTCCTCCCCCAAATGGCACAAACTGGGGATGCAGCCTGTGCTGCTGGGTGCAATTGTCCTCCCCGGGCTTCCTGGCACAGGGTTGTTTCTTTCCAGACTTCAGCATACAAAGTTTTCTCTGCCAAATTGCAGCTCCAAGGAAAACACTGTGCCAAGACTGACGCATCAACCTCGTTTAAGAACAGTTCGTTAGAGGTGGAAGTTATTTTTTGAATGGGGTGTATTTCATCTCAGGAATGTACCTGCCAGGCCTGGGTGCAGCTCCCCGGAACAGAATTGTTCTGTTCTGGCTCTCGAGATGCTCATCTCATCTGCCGAAGTCTCCGAGATGGGTTCATTTTTGCGGTGAATGACTCCGGAATTATTCTTCTCCTTTATTAGATCAGCCCAAAGTGCTGCGAGTTCTCCCCCGGTGCTACTGAAGAGAAGAGCGGGAGGTTTACCCGAGCTCCTCAGAGGGATGAGTTACTGAGAAATGAGAAATTCTTCAGGCTGTGACTATACCCCCACATTTAAAAAAAAACCCAAAAAACCATAAAAGCTTCTTTAAGGCAAATCCTTTAAAATCATTTTCCCGATGCCGGAAAGCACGGAGAGGAAACACCACTTTGAAAGGTTCTTTCTGAAATGCAGTGTTAGCGTGGGGGAACATCGAGAGGTGGGACGGTGGCTCGTCGACACGTGAGCTCCGCACAGGGAGACGGTTCCCGGGGCACGAGGGGGTTTTGAAGGTGCACCAAGGAATTTTGAAGGTGCACGAAGGGCTCCTGAAGGTGCACAAGGGGGTTTTGAAGGTGCATAGTGGTTTTTGAAGGTGCATGAAGGGGTTTTGAAGGTACACAGAGGTTTTTGAAGATGCACGAGGGGGTTTTGAAGGTGCACAAGGGGGTTTTGAAGGTGCATAGAGGTTTTTGAAGGTGCGCAAGGGAGTTTTGAAGGTGCACAAGGGGGTTTTGAAGGTGCATAGTGGTTTTTGAAGGTGCGCAAGGGGGTTTTGAAGGTGCACAAGGGGGTTTTGAAGGTGCATAGTGGTTTTTGAAGGTGCGCAAGGGGGTTTTGAAGGTGCATGGAGGGGTTTCGAAGGTGCATGGAGGATTTTGAAGGTGCACAAAGGGGTTTTGAAGATGCATGAAGGGGTTTTGAAGGTGCACAAGAGGGTTTTGAAGGTGCACAAGGGGGTTTTGAAGGTGCATGAAGGGGTTTTGAAGGTGCACAAAGGGGTTTTGAAGGTACATAGAGGTTTTTGAAGATGCACGAAGGGGTTTTGAAGGTGCACGGGGGGGTTTTGAAGGTGCATAGAGATTTTTGAACGTGCACAAGGGGGTTTTGAAGGTGCATAGAGATTTTTGAACATGCACAAGGGGGTTTTGAAGGTATGTAGAGGCTTTTGAAGGTGCACGAAGGGCTTTTGAAGATGCACGAGGGGCTTTTGAAGATGCACGAGGGGCTTTTGAAGGTGCACGTGTTGAACGTGCAGGCTCTTAAATAGTGGAGTCACCGCTGTGACTCCAACATGGCATCAGCACCGAGCCGGGTAGCACAAACCGAGACATGGAACATCATTAAAAAAAATAGCCACACTCCAATTGTCAGCCCTGAATTATGATCTGGGCAGCAGCTGCAGATGCCATCAGCAATTTACTTTCCAGAGGGAAAGTGCTCTCAGCGCTTCCAAACATCGTGGCCACGGTAAAAGTGTCTGGAGGCAGATGCCCAAAATCCAGAGCATCCTGACACAGCGCGTCTGATCTGAAGCAGGTTCGAGCATGTGGCTGAACACGCCGCAGCCGGTATCTGTCAGCAAAACAAAAAGAAAAAGACACAAAAAGCTTGTGGGCACCTTTGGGAAAAGTCTCGAGGATGCTCCGGGAGCAGAGGGGAACAGGAAGAGATTTGGGAATCCCATGGCGAGGCCGGATCTGGTGCATCTGCGCTGCCCCTTAAAAGCCAACATGCTACCACGTAATTTTTGTGCTGCTGGTTTTCAAAACAACTCTTAGTAGAGGAAAGACCACAGCTTAATAGATGAATAAATGAGTTTTATTTTGTCCTTGATCTGAATTTTCCTGGTGTGCTTTCAGTGGAGGTGTTTTGTAAAACGGCTTTCATTCATTTTCACTCTGTTGCTGCAATGCTACTAATTGGTAACTGGAACGATTTGATAAGATTTACATGTATTTTGAAAGAGAAGAAGGATAGCATCCCAAAATATCGCAATTTTGAAGATGAAAATGCAGCAGAAACAATGAAACCATTTTCTTAAAATACACTGAAAATATCCCATGATTTTGAAAGAATCTTTTCTCCCAGAAACGTTTGCTTTTTGGAAAGGACGCGATGCTGGATGCAAACATCCTGAGGAGCTCTCGTTGCGCCCAGGTCTGTAACGACGCAAGAACCGCCCGGGCGGGAGCGGCTCCTCAGCACACGCTGAATTTTCCCCGGGAACATGTGCCAGGCGCTTGCGGCAGCGGGTGATGCTCGTGTTTCCCTGCCAGGCCCACCTCGCCCGCGGTGTGTGGGCTGCTTTCTTCTCCAAATGGCTGGCGGTTATTTTTATCCCCACCGGGTGCCGTGTGGGTCTGCGCCGAGCAGCCAAACCCTGCCCTGACGGGGGATGAGCTCCCGCGGTCTCTATCGACACCATCACGTCTGATTTCCCCAGTAACGTCTGACATCCTCCGACACGATCTCCTGTAACCATAGATACACATAAGCGGTGCGCAGCAACACTTTTCCACTTTTTTTTTTTTTCCTCCTCTTCGGTGCTGTCAGTGATGACTCGGGCTGTTCCCAGAGCAAGGGCTGCAAATTTTAAGCAAATACAAATGATGAATTTTTCTATGCAATGCAAGGGAGCACCCTATTAAAGCTTATCTGTGCCCTGAGCATCCCACTGCCTGTGAAGCAAAGGTCTCTGTCTCACCAACGGGCACCTCTTCCCATTTAATGAGGAGCCCGTAACGAATTCTGACCCAGGCTTTGCATTGACATGTGCAGCTCAGCAGCTTCTCTCCTGGGAAGCTGGTCCTGGCAGGCTCAGGGCAGGGTGGAGGAGATGATGAGGAGATGTTGAGGACAGGCTGAGAGAGCTGGGGTGTTCAGCTGCAGAAGAGAAGCTCCGGGGAGACCTTATTGCGGCCATTCCGGACTTAAAAGGGGCCAATAAGAAAGATGGGAACAGACTTTTGAGCAGGTCCTGTTGTGATAGGACAAGGGGTGATGGTTTTAAACTAAAGGAGGGAGATTCAGGCTGGACATGAGGAAGGAATTGTTGGCCCTGAGGGTGGTGAGAGCCTGGCCCAGGTTGGCCAGAGAGGTGGTGGCTGAACCATCCCTGGAGACATCCCAGGCCAGGCTGGACGGGGCTCTGAGCAACCTGAGCTGGTGCAGATGTCCCTGCTCATGGCAGGGGGGGCACTGGGGGAGCTGGGAAGGTCCTTCAACCCAAACCATTCTATGATTTTATTCTATGACAGCTGTGGTGCAGCAGCAGCAACTACGCTTGGCTGCAGGGATGTGCTGAGGGTGTGCTGGTAGCAATTAGCTACAGAGGACCAACAGCTCCATCACTGCTCTCCTGTCCCTGCTGTCACCCAGTGCTGGCCCTGCAAGTCCCCTGGAGATGCCCCAGCAGGACAGGGGAGCTCTGCTGATCTTGGACAGCAAATCACGCTCCCAGCTGCGAGCTGGCGCTGAGCATAAACAGCAGCAATGCTGTCACCCTGGTGGTGACATCTGACAGCACCCCCGCACCCCCTGCATCCCCCCAGAACCACACTCCCCTGCATCCCCCTGCATCCCCAGGGTACCACTTCCCCCTGCACCCCCCTGCATCCCCAGGGTACCACTTCCCCCTGCACCCCCCTGCATCTCCAGGGTACCACATCTCCCTGCACCCCAACACCCTCTGCATCCCCATGGAACCACACTCCCCTGCATCCCCAGGGTTTCACATCCCCCACATCCCCCACACCTCTCGCATCCCCAGGATACCACACCCCTCTGCACCCCCCTGCATCCTCAGGGTACCACATCCCCCTGCACCACAACACCCCCTGCATCCCCAGGGTACCACACCCCCCTGCATCCCCCTGCATCCCCAGGGTACCACACTCCCCTGCATCCCCCTGCATCCCCCTGTATCCCCAGGGTACCACATTCCCCTGCACCCCAACACCCCCTGCATCCCCAGGGTACCACACCCCCCTGCATCCCCCTGCATCCCCAGGGTACCACATCCCCCTGCACCCCAACACCCCCTGCATCCCCAGGGTACCACATCCCCCTGCACCCCAACACCCCCTGCATCCCCAGGGTACCACACCCCCCTGCATCCCCCTGCATCCCCAGGGTACCACATCCCCCTGCACCCCAACACTCCCTGCATCCCCAGGGTACCACACTCCCCTGCATCCCCCTGCATCCCCCTGCATCCCCAGGGTACCACATCCCCCTGCACCCCAACACCCCCTGCATCCCCCCGGCTCTCCATCCTCCACACCTTCCCGCATCCCCGAGTTGTCCCACCCCCCCGCCCCCCCATCCCCACGGTCCCACCTCCCCCGCATCCCCCCCACACCCTCCTGCCTCCTCGCCGCCGCTGCATCCCCCCCCACTCCGCATCTACACTCCGCCCCCCCCACCCCGCTCCACAATCCCGGGCCCCACCCCGTGTGTGTGTGTGTGTCCCCCCCCGCCTTCCGCAGCCCAATCAGGGCGGGTTGGACGAATTCAAACCCCTGCCCCGCAACCACCCGGCGGCTTCGCTCCGCTCCCCCGGCCGGGAACGGGGCCGGGCCGGTCCGGATGGGCTCGGGGAGCCGCGGGGCGGGCGCGGCCCCCGCCTGCCGCCCGGAGCGCAGGTGAGCCGGGGGGAGAACCGGGGCTGGGGGGGCTCCCGGGAAAGTTTGATCGCGGTATCAGCGGGGCGGCGGCTGAGCCGAGCCCGGGGCTGCACCGGGAACCGCCCGGCAGCGGCTCCGCAGGGGCGGCGGGGGAAGGACGGGGCGGGGGGAGCGCTCCCGGTACCGGCTGCTCCCCCCCGGTCTGAGCCACGGCCGGGTGGGGCTCCCGGAGGCTCCGGGGTACCCTGCGGAGAAGGGGGTCCCGGAGAATTGGGGTATCCCCGGGGTGGATGTGCTGCCGGGGGTCTGTGACAGCCTGGAGGGGGGGAAAAAAAATGTGGCTTTAGGAAGAAATACCGCTACTAGATGAGAAAATGGGGTTGGGCGTTGTGGGGAAGAAGAAGTCGAAAACAGGGAATTTCTGCAGCTGCTGCAAAACTGCTGATTTGAGAGTTCTTCTAGCTGGAAGGGATGAGGCGGCTGCAAAAAGCCCCCTTGTGCCGAGGGGCCTCGGAGGATGCTCAGCCCCTGGGGCTGGAGGGCTGGGGGGGGGCTGCGAAACTTTTGAATGAAATCGGGCTGATTTCTCCCTTCTGGAGCCGTGGGCCTGTGCGGAACCAGGGGAGGATTGCACAGAGACCTGGGACAAAGGAACGAGCCAAAGCAGCCTCACAAAAGAGCTGGTTTAATTTAAATTTCAGCCCTCTTGGGAAGAGTTGGAGCTGCGGGAACTCTCCATGCGATGCTGGGAGTGTCGGTGAGCCTTGCCCGTGGCAGAGGGGATTCAGCTCTCCCGAGCCCTGGGAAAACCGGGTTTGCCAGGGACAGTTTTTGGTGCAGAGCCTCATGTTAAACATGAGGATAAAAGCTGTTGGCAACGGCAGGTGTGGATTTGCCAAGGGTCAGGGGCTCCCCAGCACTTGACTCCCATCCTTACCTTCCTGCCGTTCCCAGAAATGTTCTGCTTTCTCCCAGCTATTGTTTATTTGCCATAAATCTGCCCAAAAGCAGAGGAGGTAAAATCCTGAGGCTGGCAGGGCAGACCTGTTTGCAGTACATGGGGAAGTGTGACTCTGGTTCTGTCTACTTGCCCAGTCTCCCTCTGTATGCGCTGCAAGCCACCCCAAGCTCAGGCTGAGATGCTGTAACGAGGGACTCGAGGCCTCCGATTGCTTTGCCCAGTTTAGTACCCGCCAGCTTGGGGCACAGCTTTTAAGCTGAACAGAACCACTGCACCCAGTGGGAGCTTGTTGTCCCAGTAATGTTCAGTTTGGGGCTAGGCGGGTAAGTCTAGCAAGATAAAAAATTAATCTGGTGGTGTTCCTTGCTGTTTGTATCATTAAGAGGGTGCTGGTCCTTGGGTTTGCAGCTGGGAGGCTGCAAAGGGTTGTCGGGCATTGGAACAGGCTGCCCAGGGCAGTGGTGGAGTCACCGTCCCTGGAGGGGTTGGACAGACGGAGATGAGGTTCTCAGGGACATGGGGCAGTGCCAGGGCTGGGGGAACGGTTGGACTCGGTGATCTTGAGGGTCTCTTCCAGTCAAAATAATTTTATGATTCTATGATCCTCTGGTTTTGCTCTGTGAGAGGTTCTGGTGATGCTCTGGTAGGGCTGGTGCATGGGACGGGAGGTGGGGAAGGTTGTCCTGGCAGGTGGACTGGCTGGAAGCAGGTTCCATCTTGTTCCACTTCTGCTCTTGCCTTTAGCAGCACAGCCCCAGCTTGATGCTTGCGGGCAGAAAATGTGCAAATCTCAGGGTGAGGCTGCGCTTTTCCCCAAGTTCCAGGGAATGCTGGTGAGCTCCTGTGGCATGTGTGCTCAGGGCTGCTCCAGGAGGGGAAGGGAGAGACCTGGCATCGCCTCTGCAAGCTGTAAACACATTGCATGGGTGAAATGCAGGTCCCCCTGGAAAGGATTTGGCACATCTCCAGGGATGCACAACCGCGCTGTCTGCCTGCAAACCTGCTCCCCGGGCTGGGAGAGGGCGGCTGCTCCCATCAACCTGTTGCAAATGGCACCGGCTGGGTGATGTAGGCATGTCCTGCTGCTTTCCTCGCTGCGCTTCTGCCAGAGAAATCTGCTCTTTTCTTTTTTTTTTTTTTTTCTTTTTTTTTTTTCCCCTAGCAGTTGGCCGGTTCTGCTGCACTATCTGCAGCATGGCTGGGGCAACCTTCCCAGTTCTCACTGGGGATGAACTGGGCTGCACACCAGTGACCAGGGCTGGATGCTGGAAAGCTGGAGGGTTATAGCAGCAGATGTGTTTTATTGGCTCCATGGTTTCTTCACGGATGCCGACATGAGTGGCAGAAGCGGGTGGCATCTTCTGGCTCGTGGCTCTGAACTATCTTGTATTGCCAACTGCCAGTAAATCCTGAGCCGATGTGTTTTCTGAACAGCTGCTCTTAGGAAGAAAACACTGTTGGGCTGTCAGGCGCCTGGGAGCTGCTCTGATTTTTACTGCAAATATCCTCTACAAAGTAAAATTGATGGATCTGAATCTAATATTCTGTAGGGGAACTTAATGGCCATTAGGCTGGTTTTTTTTCCAGCTTTGAGTGCAGAGCTGCGCCATTTAACGGAAGAATTAAAGGCGTAAAGATAAATGAAGAGGGCTGCCAGATGGGTGGAGGGCGGTGGGGGGCTGGCTGCTCCGGGAGCGCGGAGACCTAGAGCAGAGCTGGGGAAGCTGCTGCGAGGTCTGTGGCAGGAGGAGCCGGTACCTGCCAGGGCAGAGCTGTGGTGACCCGAAGAATGACGTGTAACGTGGGTCTGAGGTGGCCGAGCATCCAGGGAGCAGCGCTGGAACGGGCTGTCCCGGGCAGTGCTGGAGTCACCATCCCTGGAGGGGCTGAACAGACGGAGATGAGGTTCTCAGGACATGGGGCAGTGCCAGGGGTGGGGGAACAGTTGGACTTGATGATCTGGAGGGTCTTTTCCAACCAAAATGATTCTGTGATCCCTGAGGTCCCCCGTCCTGGCTCTGCTCTCAGTATGTCCTGCTTGTGGACTCTTTTGGGGACAGGACCTGCTGCCCAGCATTGTCCTGAGGTTCTTTTTGATCGCACTGTTCAGCCAAGCAGACCAGCTCCTTGGGCAGAACTCGGGGTCCGCATGTGCCAGGAAAACCGGCGTTAACTCTCTGTCCTGTCCCATCCCACCCTGGGCGGCTGGATCCAGCTCCTGCCCGTGCTGCGGCTGCTGCAGCTGCTGGACGGTTCTGTCCTGTTTACTTGGTCTTGTTGAAATACCATTTAACCGGCTTCGAAGCAGAGAGCTCAGACCGTTCTGCACCTGCCCCCCAGCACAGGTTGAAGGTTTCCATGTGTGGGGAGGTGGGATGCTGCTGTGAGGCTCGGACATCGCTGAGGTGTAGACCTGGAGCCTGGGAAGCTGCCAGGATCCCACAATACAGACGTAGCCATGGATATTTATGGCCTCTCAGCCCTTATTTGCCTTTCTCTTCCTATCCTGGCAGGGCTTAGTGCCTACTGGGTATTTACATCCCAGACACGAGAGCAGAACCTCCTTTGGGGAGGGTTTTTTGTACTCCAAAACGCTGTATTTGGAAGCACACTTTGCTGCTTGAATTACCCAGTTAATGTAAGTGTTAAAGAGCGGAGATCACTGTGCCCGCGAGAGAGCGATTGCTTGAGCACATGGAAAGGAACAAACAACTCCTGGGAGCTCCAAAACAGGCAGGATGTGAATTACTGAACTTCTCTTCCAGCTTTGTTTGGGCTCTGGAGCACTAAATGTCTCTGAGCAGTGTTCACAGGCTGGCGAGCAGAGCAAGCTCTGTTCTCCCCCCACATTCCAGGGGTGTCACAACTCACACACAGAGTATCTGGGAGAAAATACGTGTTTTGGGCACGGGACGCTGTCCGTCTGTCTGGCAGGGTGCTAGCACTGTCTGTCCAGTCTTGCTTCTTAACAGAAGGCGCAATGATGCGGGTGCAAGGATTCTGCTGCAGCAACACCGACATGCTTCCAGGAATGCGCGTGGGGATGCATTTCTCAGCTTTTTACGTGGCGGGGAAGCAAATCAAGAAGCGATGACGAGCGCTTGGCATCGAGATGGCACAAAGTGTCCTGGCGCAAGGGGCTCTTTGCAAGGGGGGCGCAGACGGGAGCAGCGCTGTGAGCTGAGGGACCTGGCGCTGTGCCGGAGCCGCGCTCGGTGGCAACCGAAAAAGCCGCAGCCCGAAGCAGGTGGGTGGAGGGGACACAGGTCTCCACGGAGGGGACACAGGTCTCCTCTGACCATGGCCCTTCCGCAGCGGGACGGAGGGTTAGAAAGTCCCCTCCTGTTTGTCCCTGGTATTGTTCCTTCTCCGCACATGCAGAATAAGGCTGGCACAGTGGATGTGGGAAGGGAAAAGTGTCTCAGCAGTGGGCTGAAAGGATTTGGGGATCTATTTGTTGCCTGAGGCTCAAGTTCTGGGGATGCTCCTTCCACATGGTAGCTCCCAGCTCCTTTGCACGGCCGGTTTGCGGCTTGTTGAAGTCTCGGTTGGGCCAGGAGAGTGCTCCAGGTGCCGGGAACTGTGGCACAAGTGAGATTCGCTTCGCGCCTTCCTTAAGGGAGGCAGAAATGGGATCCCCTGGCTTCCTGCAGCTCTGTGGCTCTTCCTGCTGATGGCAGATAACATTGCTTGGAGTTAGTAGCAATCTGCTCCAGTCACGGGAACAGCATCAATTTACACGCGCTGGAGACCTGGCCCTGGAATCGATCTGCATCCTTATCAGCTCATCGCAGCGGACGGGAGACGTTCCGGCATCGCTGCAGAGGAAGGAGCTCTGTCCTGGGGTCGCTGCTGTTGGCCGCCTCAGCTCCTCGGCTCTTCTGCTTGGCCCTGCAATGTCACGCACCTGCCTGCGAAAATATTAGAGGGACGTTCTCCAGGTTAAAACTCTCCCGGGGCTGCAGTTTGGCTGGGCAGCCCCCACATTCAACCAGTTCCAGCGAGGTTTTGCCTTCGCTTTTCTCTCTCCTTCTCCTGCTCCCATTTGCCACTGAAGGGTATGGGTGGAAGGGATAAATTCCAGAGCATCCAGCTGCCAAAGGCAGGATATTTGCTCTTCGGGCAGAGCTTGAGCTACCTGGCCAAAATGGCTTGAACAATTCGAGTCCTCTAGGAGACTTTTGCTCATTTGGAGACGTGCTGATGCACAGAGCTGAGGGGCAATGTGTTAATTTAAGGCTGCCTCTGTTAATATTATCTCTCTCTGAAACCGGAGCTGCAGTTGAACATGCTGCTTGGCAAGCGCTGGGCTTCGGTCGTGATGCTGAAACGGACGATTGTCAAGAAATTATCCAATTTCAGCCCCAGAACTGACTCTGCCAGGCTCCAATTCCTCCCCCCGGCAGGGCTCAGGAGGAATCGTCTCTCCGGCACCGCGTGGTGTGATCGGCCGTGTCTGGCTGCATCCCAGGCGAAGGGGAGCTGGCCGTCCTTCCACCGAGCAGGGATGGGACGCGATGCTCCTCTCGCAGTTGTTATCTTCTTCTTGGGTTGTCCCACGTTCCACCAGACCTGAGAAATGTGCTCTGCAGCTGGTCTGAGAAGCCATGTAGAGGGGTTTGGGCAGGAGTTGGCGGAGTTTTTCCTGGGTGACCTGGTTCCTGGCCTGGGGTTCATCCCTCTGCAGAACCCCGTGTGATCCCAGCTTTGCTCCCACCCCGCTGGAGAAAGCAGCAGGTCTCGAGAAAGCGAAGAAGGACCAGGAAGGCTGGTGGAACAAGCTGAATTTGATCAGCAAAGAGAGGGAGGGAGCTCTTCCCAACACATAAAAAAGTGTTATGAAGTGATCGAATATTTTTTGCATCTGCTGGGACGAGATGAGAAGTGATCAGTTTAATTTGGAGCTAATGAGATTTAGGTTAGAGAGGAGCGAGGTGCAGATGGGCGATGAGTTCTGGGAGAATCCCCGTCAGCTGCATTTTAACAAAGTAAGTGACTGTTCTGAGCATCCTTGGGCTTATTGCAGAGCTGGTGGCAGGTGGGGTTTGGGGATCCTCATGTTTCCGTGAGCCCAGGATGTTCCATGTTTAAAATCATCCTGAAAATAGAAAATAGCTCTAGAGTAGCTTGTTGTGATGTTGTTGATGCCAGTGGCACCGTGCAGACCCATGGGGTGGACATCTCAACTCCTGCACATTTACAGCCAGTCTGGGTTGTTTTACTGAAAATTCAGCTCCGTTTTCCACAGAAATACCCCAGCATCGCTACGCGTACTGTTGCACATGAATGGTGCCAGGCAAGCCAGCAACCCAGACAAAGAAATAATTTAAAGCATCACTTAATTGCAGCAATGGGTTTCTTTGGAGTAGCGTATTTGCCCACTTGCTAAATAATTCATAGAAGAGCCTGGTAATTAAATGCTAAAGACCTGATTTGCTTAGCATTGTTTGTACTTATATTACTGTTTAAATGCAAGAAATTACTAAGTAATTTAATTGCTAATTAAAAATAATACAGTTACTTACCATCTTATAAGAATTAGTCAGCATTTCTGTGGAGTTTTTTGCACAGAGCATAAACACTTGTATTTTTTTTAGGCAGTTATCTTGTAAACTTCTCCCTGTATTTGTGCTGATGGAAGGCATGTGCTGCATCTTCTGTTAGTGGCTATTAAAAACATGAGGAAAAACACAAATTAAAAAAAAATTGAGCAGCACAGGCTGTGTGTTTTGGTTGGAAAAGACCTTTAAGATCAGGCTGTGGAGAATATCGAGCTTTGTTCCCCATCTTCCCCCTTGAGGACAGCTCATCCTATTTTGTCCGCCGTCACCCTCAGCCTGACTACAGATTTCTCACCACTCCATGTGCTTTGCTGAAATCCTGATGGATGACATTAATTGGAATTTCTTCCTGTAAACAATGACGTTGTTGAAAATAACTGTCGGCCTGCCTGGCATGGGCACACTCTGCCAGCGCTGCAGCATTTTATCTTATCTCAAATATACATCTTTGCGTTGTTCCCAGCTTTAGAAACCCTGAGTGCTGTCGTAGCTGGTCTATGTGGAGTCTGTAGGTGCTTCTGTCTCTACTCTTTCTTTCTTCAGTCCAGGAACTATATTTGCTGTTCTCCAGAAAGAGAAGGAGAGCAATCAATAGCCTGTAATCACATATCCTGGCTCAACACACTTACTAGATGTATCGATGAGGTTCTTAGGGACGTGGGCTAGTGCCAGGGCTGGGTTAACAGTTGGACTCGATCTTGAGAGTCTCTTCCAACCAAAATGATTCTGTGATTAGCAACCCCAGCTAAAGATTCCTGACCTTAACTACTGGTTTTCCGAGGGAGACACAGGATAGATCATCTGATCCTGTTGATTAAACTGTGGTGGGTCGCAGACCGACGCGCAGCTCACCCCAGCTGTTCCCACTGGCCCAGTGCCTGTCTCTCTTTCTGAATTGGCATCTTTTTCCATTTCCCTGGCTATGGCTCAGGCTCCCGGGGCAGTTCAGGTGAACGCACGAAGCCTTTGCTCCAAAACCCAGCAAAACCAGGATATCTGTGCCTGCCGGGACCCAGCTGGTCCACCTGCCACCGAGGTTTGTCTCTCTGGTGATTTCTAGGTAATCTGAAGAAAAACAAGGCATCAGCTTCCCTTGTCTTTGTTGAGCAGCTTTTCACGGTTCAAACTCTGACTCTTCTTGGGCACGGAAGGGCTGGAGCACCGTTAATTAACAATTTACATTAAACTGTGAAGACCGAGTTGAGAATAAACAAAGTTCAGTTCAAATTTGTTCTTTGCAGATGAGGTCCTTGGGGATGTGGTTTAGACGTGGACTTGGCAGTGCTGGGTTAACGGTTGGGCTTACTGATCTTAAAGGTCTTTTCCAACCAAAACTATTCTGTGAATTTTATGATTCTCTTGTTGATATTGCTGAGTTTCTGGGAAAAGCAGCCATACCCCATGTCTGGTTTCTGGAGTGCCTGGTACACCATAAACTGATGTTGGGTGGATGGCTTGGAACCTGAGGTTTTCCACAGCTGATCCAGAGGAACCGCGCAGGAGCAGCACCGTCCCTGCTGGGAGAACTGGGAAATACTGGGGTTGTTTCCGAGCTCCTCGAGCATGTCGATCAAGGCCCTTTTGCACGATGTTCCTTTGATAGACACATTCTGCTGGGACCGGCCCTCGCTGTAATGATGCTCGAACCTCTGGGAGGTGCAGGCAGGTGCAGTTATTCCAGTGTCTTTATATTAGGCACCCTCCTGCTCCTGGAATAGATTCCCAGGCAAAACTGGGTTATGATGCAATTAAAACCGAGAATATGAATCAGTGATTTTAAGGGGAAAAAAAAGAGAAATCTAGTGAGGGAGGCGGCAGTGATCCCACGCTGAGCTCGGCTCGCTTTCAAGGCAAACTCTATAGAGACAGCGGCTGGGTCTGAGCACCTGAACCCTGGCCGGGAGCTGTGCCAGGCTGGGGACCACCGAGCTAGAGCAGCACGAGCAGAAAAGCCGCGCCGTAACCTTGCGGTTAATGTCAATGCAGTTAAGGTAGCTTGTGGGTACCATGGCAACCTGCATCGGCCACCGGCTGGTCAGGATGCTGCCGGGATGCTGCGGGAGCTGACAGGCTGGGAGGTGGATGGATGGATGAGCTGGGAGTGTAATCGCCCCGGGGGAGCATCAGGAGGGTGCAACAGGCACCAGGTGTGGGCTGGTCTCCTCTGGAGATCTCCCCACTGATCAGAGAGTAGAATCACCGAAGGGTTTGGGTTGAAGGGACCTTCCCAGCTCCCCCAGTGCCCCCCCTGCCATGAGCAGGGACATCTGCACCAGCTCAGGTTGCTCAGAGCCCCGTCCAGCCTGGCCTGGGATGTCTCCAGGGATGGTTCAGCCACCACCTCTCTGGGAACCTGGGCCAGGCTCTCACCACCCTCAGGGCCAACAATTCCTTCCTCATGTCCAGCCTGAATCTCTCTCCTTTAGTTTAAAAACCATCATCCCTTGTCCTATCGCAACAGGCCCTGCTCAAAAGAGTGGCTGATGTGGCTGCACTTCTCTTCCAGGTCTGGTTGTTAAGTATTTGAGGATAAATAGTTGGGAGCACTGGATGGGATAAGCCCTGAACTGATAGAGGAGGTGATGGGAGGGATGAGGCAGCGTCCCCATCTGCAGAAGCAGTGACTGTGCAGCCTGGTTTCACCGCCGAGATTAACGAGGCTCAGCGCACCCATCCAGGGCTGGAGCTCCCGTTTTCTGGGGCTGGGTGACACCCTGCTCCGTGTTGGCCCAAGAATTCGAGAATTATCGTTCCTGGCCAGGGCACAGCGAACAAAAGCTGAGCATCTGCAAAGGTTGCTCCTTCGCCTGGGGAATTTGCTAATGAGACGGTGAAGGGTTGTTGCCTTTCAGAACAGATGTTCACCAGGAGCTTTTTTTCAACCAAGGAATTGCTGAAGTTGTTTTGCGCAGCTCAGGGACACGGAGGTTAAAGGCAGGAAGGTTCCTGTAGGCAATTTAGCCACTGTTCTCAGCCAGCACAGGGTGGAAGTCAGCTGGTTCTGTACAAAAATAGTGGAAGACCCGTTCCTTGCCATTTGTGGGGTGTTTCCATGCTTATTTGTGGATCTTTGCTGGAGATCCAGCTCCATCCTGGGCTGGACACTTCCCAGGTTCTCACCGCTGCTCCTCTGGGTTCAGCGAAGGCAGGTGCTGGAGCTGGCAGTTTTGGCGAGATGTTGCCATCGTTTGTGGCACAAAGCTGAGTTAAAAGCATGAGATCCCTCACCATGGGCCTCAGAGGTGCCGCTATGAAGGAAAGATTAATTTAATTGTGCGTGGGCTGATCAGGTGTCTTGCAAAAGTTGGCAAACCATCCTGAAGGGTCGGAGACGGCCGTTGTCCGATGTGCCAGCAGTTCAGTTCAGTAAAGTCTCAGAGCTGTTGTTCTGGCCTTGGAACTGGGGTTGTGAGTCAGAGAGTTGAGGAGATTACAATACATTTACATAATCTTGGATGAAAACACCCCTTGGGAGCTCTGGAGCTGGGTTATCTTGATGTGGTCAAAGCTGTAGGCATGAAGAAGAATGTAAGTGATGCGCAAGACGTGGATTAAGTTTGCTTATTCCCAGCTTGAAGTTAGGCCGAGCTGGTTTTTTTGCTGCCTAAGCCCTTCCATGTGCCCTTTCCTCCTTTCATTCCCACATTACAGACTCTAGAGGCATCTCGGTTCCTTCACGTCAGAGCCAGAATCTGAATTAATAATGTGCTAAGAAAATAAAGATAGTTCAACAGACTTTAAATCAAGGAGAACAGCATGTTAAAGAGTTTGAACAAATCGCATTACTTTGTGTGCAGTTTTAGGGCTGGCAGAAATAAATCTCCCAGCAATTTATTGATGGTGACAAATTCTTTCAGAAAGAGCCTGCTCAGGGAATGCTGCTCTTTATCACTAGGCTCTCTGCGTGAATTATCTAGGGCCAGATTAATGTCTCCCAGTGAACGTGTCGACACAATTTGTGCCCTGGAGCCTCCATGTCACCTGGGCTGACACATCATCTGAATATATCTGTTGAAAACCGTGTTGCTTTTCAGATGTGTCTCCCTTTGCTGTCGCGTGGGCCTGGGTTTGAAAGAACCGTTTCCAGAGCCAGGCAGGCGGGCCAAGGACACAACCTGTCTTAAGCTGGACACGAAACCTACTTGCGCAGACCCGCGGCAGGAAAGGAGCAGCCAGAAAGCTGCAGGTTTGATGGCTCAGCTCCTGCCGATGGGTGTCTGACGGAGCCCGTCACCAGGGCTGTCCTCGTGTGGCTGATGGGACCAAGTGCTTGGCGCCTGGGTGACGTTGCTGTGCCCATGTCCTCCCGTGCTCTTCGTCCTGCTGCACAGCTGGGGCTCGAGGGAGAGCCGAGGGGCAGGAGACGCCCGTGGAACACTCCATCGGACATGAGTCTGCCCGGGGAGCTGCCCTGCACTTGTTCTTTTTCGTTTACCAGTAGGTCCATCGGATAAACCACCCGTGCACGACCAGAAAACGGCAGGGTTGGGCTGAAAGCTGCAGGAATTAGTTTTGGAGGCCGGTCGTCTGCAGCCGTGGGTGCATTCCCTGCTCTTGGTCTCCCTTCAGGTCTCAGTTCAACCTGTTTGTGGGTGTCTGGAGAGACCTCAAGTCTTCTCCTTGGAACTCAAGGTCTGGATTTCTTGCTCATGTTTGTTTGTGCTGCCTGGCCCCTGGAAGCTATTGCTCCAGGACCTCTTCCTCCTCCCCAGCCTCCTCTGGACCCCTTCCAGCTCCTCAGCCTCCACCCTGGGTTCCCAGCCCAGCCCAAGACAGACTCCCTGAGCAGGGACCCCTGCCCATCACGTGTGGTCACCTTTGGGAGGAGTTCAGGGAGACGTGGGGACAATTTGGGGCAGCTCTCTGTGCTGTTCTAGCTGATGTCTGGGTAGGAATGGGCAGGCAAACCCCACCTGCACGAATGAGTTGGGCTGCAAGGCACAAACTCTTCTGCAGCGTGGAGCTGCCTGCTCAGGGCAGTGGTGGAAAGCTTGTGTGCGTCCACGGCTGTGACATTGTGAGACAAGGAGACCCTGGAGCTCTGTCAAGAAACTCCTGCATGTCTGGAACCCAGCACACACCTCCAGGGAGCAAAATCGAGCCTTTATCTGCTTCAGAGCCTGACCACAGGGGTCTCAAGCTGACACCATGTGCCTGCCCAGATACGTCTATTTACTCAGCAGCTACACTCCAGCTTAACAGGGAGGAAAAAAAGGAAAGTTAATTTATTACTGCAAATGACTTTGAAGTAATTAATTGATCTTGTCAATGGCAAGGGATAATTCCGCCACTGTAAAATCCCAGCAGAAGGATACTTCTTGTCCCCTGACAAGGCGGCTTTGATAGAGCTATTTCGCTAACACATGCTGAAGTCAGGAAGGGGACATTTTATTTAATGATTCATGCTAATTAGAGTGAAGCAGACATGCTTCCTCTCTGCCCCACAGCAGTAGCCGGTGTTTCGTGCCAGCCCTGAGGTACCAGCCCGGTCTCAGCCTGTGTCACACAGTCCCTGGTGGCCAGCACTGGGCCCTTGTGGCCAGGAAGGGCAATGGGACCTGGGCAGGATCGGAAGGGGGTGGTCAGTAGGTCAGAGAGGTTCTCCTGCCCCTCTGCTCTGCCCTGGGGAGACCTCATCTGGAATATTGTGTCCAGTTCTGGGCCCCTCAGCTCCAGGACAGGGAACTGCTGGAGAGAGTCCAGCGCAGCCACGAAGATGCTGCAGGGAGTGGAGCATCTCCCGGGTGAGGAAAGGCTGAGGAGCTGGGGCTCTGAGCTGGAGAAGAGCAGACTGAGGGGTGACTCATTCATGGTGATCAATGTGGAAAGGGGGAGTGTCAGGGGGATGGAGCCAGGCTCTTCTGGGTGACAGCCAGTGATAGGACAAGGGGCAATGGGTGCAAACTGGAACACAGGAGGTTCCACTTAAATATGAGAAGAAACTTCTTCCTGGTGAGGGTGCCAGAGCCTGGCCCAGGCTGCCCAGGGAGGTTGTGGAGTCTCCTTCTCTGCAGACATTCCAACCCGCCTGGACACCTTCCTGTGTAACCTCATCTGGGTGTTCCTGCTCCGGCGGGGGGGTTGGACTGGAGGAGCTTTTGAGATCCCTTCCAACCCCTGACATGCCGGGATGCTGTGAATGTAACTTGGTGAAACAAAGCAGCTGGAAATGAGAAGGTTCCAGACCGTTCCCCTGCCTGTCCTCACCCTCTGTCTGGGGCTGGGAGGGGTGATTCTTCAGCGCTCCTGTCCACCACAGCAATTGTGACGGGGTGAAGCATCAGAAGGGTGCAACAGGCAGCAGGCATGGGTTGATCTGCTCTGGAGATCTCCCCACTGGTCATAGAATCACAGAATAGAATCACGGAAGGGTTTGTGTTGAAGGGCCCTTCCCAGGTCCCCCAGTGCCCCCCTGCCATGAGCAGGGACATCTGCACCAGCTCAGGTTGCTCAGAGCCCCGTCCAGCCTGGCCTGGGATGTCTCCAGGGATGGTTCATCCACCACCTCTCTGGCCAACCTGGGCCAGGCTCTCACCACCCTCAGGGCCAACAATTCCTTCCTCATGTCCAGCCTGAATCTCCCTCCTTTAGTTTAAAACCGTCACCCCTTGTCCTATCACAACAGGCCCTGCTCGAAAGTCTGTCCCCATCTTTCTTATGGGCCCCTTTTAAGCGCACATATCAAAGAACAGGTCAGCTATGAAGCATCATTCACGTTATCCATAATAGCTTTGCAAAGCTGAACTTGGCTTACAGGGAAGAGCAACGAAGCGCAATTCTCTGCTTGATCAGCTGCCGGCACGCAGGAGTCAGCTGCTCCCTAGTGCTCTGGATGAGCCCAGGAAAAGACACTCTCTTCCCTCTTTGCCACCCAAGCAGGTTGAGAAACACGTCCCCAGCCCTCGGAAGGAAGGTTCAGGTCGGCGCTCGGTACTTTCCAGGAAAGGGGACGGGATTGTGCCACCAGCCCTGCCAGTCCCGGGGGACTGAGGCGGGGGGTTGGTGGACGTGACCTGGCTCGGTCCGCGCCGCCTTGGCAGGCTGCAGCATCTCGGCACGTCGCCTTCAGACCGGGGAGAGCCCAGAAGCTTTCCCAAGCGGTCCAGCCCTTCGGAAGCAGCAGCAGCAGCAGCAGTGCTTGCTGCAATCCAGCCCCGCCATACATCAGAAGTTAATATTCCTTAATTGCCATCGGCAGGTAAATTTAAAATCTTTAATCTGTGAAAGCGGCATGAATAACGAATGGTTTTCATTGAGCCACGGGCAACTATTTTTGCCTTGAACCGAAGCATCCAAGTGTGCGTTTACAGGCGCTGTCCTCAAAGACAAAAGCCGTCATTCCATGCCACAGGGTTTTACCCTGTGCAACCACTGCAGTGTTTTACAATATCACTTCGTCAGCACTAAAAAAAAAAAAAAGTGCTTAGATCCCTTTCTGAGATTTATTGCATTTTATAGGTGAATAGATTTCTGATTAGAGAAACACTCTGCTTTTTTTTTTTTTCTTTCAAAGTGCTTGGCCAAGTGGTGAGATAATGCAAAGGCTGAACCTCATTTAATTATCAAGCCCTTTAAGTCCAGGCACAACAAACTCTTGCTGTCTCCACGGTGCAATTAGTTTAGCATAATCTGAAGCCTGGACCACCCTTCCTGGTACTTTTTTTGGGGCAGTGACTGTGCAGGCTGCGGTGCAGCATTAAATCTGTGCTCTCAAGTGCAGTCGGGATCGATATTTCTGGATTGGCATCCAGAGTCCTCTGTTTGCCCCGGGGAACTTGTGTCCCGAGTTTCCCTGAGGCTCATCCAGTGTTGGTTTTGTTCTTGTTGTCGTAAGAGGCAAAATCTCCAGCAGAAGGACACCCTCCAGCTCCAAAACCCTTCCAAGAGGGAGGGCAGGGTGGGGAGCTCCCCACATTGCCATTCCCCCAGGCATGGACTTCTTAACAGAGACTTGAGGAGTGGGGGAGGAATTTCAAGGCAAACGTATTAGAGCGGTTGGAGTTGGGCTTCCAGTACAGACGCGGCTCCTCTTGGGACAGGTACAGAGGAACAGGGTCCAGGGCTGGGAAGTGCTGGAGTCACCATCCCTGGAGGGGTTGGACAGACGGACATGAGGTTCTCAGGGACATCGCGGAGTGCCAGGGGTGGGTTGTGGTTGGACGCGATGATCTGGAGGGGCTTTCCCAACCAAAACAATTCTCTGATTCTGTGTCTTGGAGGGGCAGCGATGCAGGCATGTTGCCCTGGGGTTTCGAGCGGCTTTTTTGGGGGAACACCGGGATCCAGGAGCTGTGGTCCCTGCACGGGCAGGCTCAGCCCCCAGCCCTGCACTCTCCCCTGGTCTGGCTTCCCCAGGCAGGCAGCTCACGAAACTTCTCCTGTCTCCAATTGCTGTGCTCCACCTTTTATTATAATTGATTCTGCATCGCCATAGGAACCCGCTCCAGCGCGAGTGAGGAGCAGCTGCCTTCCCTGCGTGCTCTCCAGGAGAGAGGCGGCTGCTCCTTCCCTCAAGATGGCAAGTGATGGAGCCGGGAGCCCACGCCAGCCAGGTACCGTCCGTGCCCCCGGGGCGCAGGGAGCAGGGTGGCCTTGCAGAGCTGGGGACGGCAAGGAGGGGGTCGTTCCTGGTGGCCAGGGATGCCCCCCACCCTTTGCAGTGGTGGGTTCAGGAGATGGGGCTGAGATGTTTGTCTGATGCTGAGGACCAGTGGATCTTCTGGTGGTGGTCGTCAAGTCTAGGTGGAGAGAGCAGGAGGCTGGTGTTTGGGGTGGGAACAACCTTTCCGGGGGGTTTATCTTGTTTCTGGGTGACTTGGGTTAGCAGCAGCGGGTTTTCCGTGTGCTCTGGGATGGCCGTGGAGCAGAGACACGTGAAGGATGTTCTGTGCTTGACCAGGCTTGTGACCCCCTGCCAAGGGGGATGAGGGGGTCACAGAGCCTGGGATCTGGGGACAAGCACCTCTGCTGTGCTAAACCTCCCCTTGGGCAGAAGGGTTGTCCCCTCCGCTTGCACCGAAGTGGATGGGACATCCCTGACACTCCATATCTCAGGCTCCTGCCCTTGTCTGATCTGCTCGGTTGTCCCCTCCAAGCCCAGGGTCTGCTCATTCCTGCCCAGTAAAGCTGCTTTGCTGGGACAGCCCCTCCATGGTGGCTTCGCGGCGCTGGAGAAGCAGTGGTGGAGACGGTGGTTTACCCTTGGCCATGGGCTGGTTTAGCAGAAGACCGGCCAAGCTCTTACGTCGGGGTTCGGGGTACAGATGTGCTGGGCTGGAGTCCCAGCCTGTCCTGCCATTGCTCGCGCTGGAAGGTGGAGATGTTGAGAGCAGCGCGAGGGGACCTCTGGGTACACCAGCCCACCTGGGACATCCTGCTGAGACTTGGGATCTTCCTTGGGTGCAGGTCCTGGCAGCTGGGCCAGACCTGTGGCAGGATGTGTCCTGAGCCCCGGACATCCTTGTCCCTCCACATGCCGAGCCCTGGCAGGGCCGAGGTGATGGAGGGATGGATGGTTCGTGAAGCAGCCCCCAGCATCCTGCTGTAGGTAGGAGGAAGCCCAGATGCGACTGTGGTCCCTTGGCACTGTCTGTCCCTGGGCAGCTCTTTGCCCCTACGGACAGGGCCAGATGCACCCGCAGGTGGTTCAGACACAGCCAGTTTGAGGGCTGGGGGGGGTCTCTGCATCCCCCTCGGCAAAGCCAGGAGCAGATTTCCACAATTTGGCTTTGGGATGCACAGGAAGACAGAAATCCATTTGGATAGTCCCAGCCCTGTTTGCTCTCAAGTCCAGAGTGCACCCCATAAAGCAGCTGGAGAACACAGCCCTGTGTTCACAGCCTCGGCCAGCCAGGGGCTTCGCAAGGTGCTTGAACATGGGGCAAAACCACCCCTGAGGTCACCGTGCAGCTCTTTGCTCCAGAGTTCTGCATCCCGTGGGAAGTTCAGCATCCCCTGGCAGAGCCACGGGCTGTGCTTGCGCTGGCAGCATGCAGGAACCCTGCGGGAATCGTCCGTCTGAACCAACGTTTACTGAAAAAGGCAACGGAAACCCTGCAAAGAATTCAGCTGCCTCATGAGCGCCGTGTAACGGTGCCAAGCACAAGGGCGCTCTTCCCAAAAAGGCATCTATCTGCCTCCGTCCCAGCAGGGACAAGCGGACGCGCTGCGGACAGACAGACCCTTTGCTTTGGGAGCGCGGGAATGGAAGGACAGACAGAAAACCGCAGCCCTGCCGCACTTGCAAGTAAAGCCTTTTCTCATCTCTAAGGAGCTCAGGTCCTAGAAATCCTCCTGCTGAGGCAGAAGCTTGTTTGCTTGCAATCCTTGCGAGGGCGTTTGCTTTTGGATCTCCCTGGCGATCGCGTTTGCTGGCTGGTTGCAACAGGCGGTTGTGCAGAGATGCAATGAATATTAACGGAGCCGGGTCCTGCGAGAGCCCTGACCCCCGCGCAGCAGCGGATGCCTGATGGGGACAAATGTTTTAGCAGGGGCTGTCGTGATAGAACAAGGGGTGATGGTTTTAAACTAAAGGAGGGAGATTCAGGCTGGACACGAGGAAGGAATTGTTGGCCCTGAGGGTGGTGAGAGCCTGGCCCAGGTTGGCCAGAGAGGTGGTGGCTGAACCATCCCTGGAGACATCCCAGGCCAGGCTGGACGGGGCTCTGAGCAACCTGAGCTGGTGCAGATGTCCCTGCTCATGGCAGGGGGGGCACTGGGGAAGCTGGGAAGGTCCCTTCAACCCAAACCGTTCTATGATTCTAATACCTGAAATGTTAGTGTCCAGAAATTCCTTTCTGGCTGACGCAAAGAATTTTCCAGCTGCTTTCCCTAATCAGGCTCTGATTCTGCTTCGGACACTCCTTGTGCTTTCCCACTCACCACCCATCTCTAGCTCTTGACTCTTGGTCAAAAACCTACAGGGATCTAAAGGGTGGAATGAGCCCGTGGTCCAGGAACAGGCTGAGTCACCCAGTCCCTGCCGAGAGCCCAGCGCCTCCCTCGCTGCCCACTCGCATCCCAGTTTGGAGGCGGCTGCGGTGGGAAAGGTGAGCCCTCCACGCCAGATGGCATCCTGCACCAGTAAACACCGCACCGTCCTTCTTGATTTTGAAAGAAATATCTCATTAGGTATTTGCCTTGCCCGAATTAACGTTTAATTTGTGTTTCATATCCAGAAGAATCTCACTGCGGCGTCGCTGAATTGTTGACAGTGATCCTCTTCTGGTGTGAGTTCTGTCCCTATTAAGCAATTTCCTTGCTCGTGGATCCTTTTTAGTTACTAAGGGAACATGAATCTTAATAAAACTCAATCAAATGTTCCTTAAATAACAGCTGCCTTCATTTAACTGTCTTATCAGGCTTTTTTTTTTTTTTTCTCTCTCTGCTCAAAATTCCTGGGAAATTAAGATCTGATTTTTTTTCATTAAACAGTAATGAAAAAGCAACACATCCCAAATGTGGGGGAAATTGTTTATCCTCAATACTATGGGATATAATACTGGGGATACTATTTAGCAGAAAATCTTGCATTTTTGTCTTGAATGTGCCGTCTCCTCGCTGCGCTTTTGATGTGAGTCAGTTGGGCAGCTCCAGGTACGCGATTTGTTCTTGGGTCACTTATATTTTAGCGGGGCTTGTCCTGAGCATCTCTGAGAACCGTGAAGGGGAATCTTCTTAAGGCAGATGTGTCTGTGGGAAGGGGGTTCCTGAGGACACCAGGAGCACTGTAGGGAGGTGGAGGCTCTGGAGAACAGTCCCTGTCCCCAAAGGCTTCTGTGGAGAGGAGTGGGATGCTGTGTCCATCCCGGCTCCTCCATGGGTGGATGTTTCTCCCCTGGACAGGACCATGTGGAGCCACCACCTGTTGGCTGGGGATGGGACAGCCAAGTGCTCTCTGCCCAGGTGGAGGCTCCTTCAGCTCAGTTCCCCCATCCCCATCCTCCTGCCCTCCCTCAGGTTGCGCCAGGGGAGGTTGAGGTTGGATCTGGGGAACAATTTCTTCCCCCAAGGGCTGTGGGGCATTGGAACAGGCTGCCCAGGGCAGTGCTGGAGTCACCATCCCTGGAGGGGTTGGACAGACGGACATGAGGTTCTCAGGACATGGGGCAGTGCCAGGGGTGGGTTGTGGTTGGACTCCATGATCTAAAAGGTCTTTTCCACCCAGTGCTGGTCTGACAAGAGACACTGTGAGCTTGAGAGGTGCCTTGTGGTGTTTTGCTGTGACTCCTAGTGACTGTGGTCCTTTTAACCTCTTCTGTTGTCTTTGTCCTTCTGCTTTGCACCCTTAGCCCAAGAAAGCTGGACCCTAGAGATCCTCCTTCAGTGACGTGGCTGTTCGGACTCAGCCTTCTGCTGCAGTAGCAATGCCAGTGTCCCCATGCAGATACACTGAGGTAGGCGCCTTCCTTCTCCATCGGGACTCGGGTCCTCCTATACCTGGCACTAAACCACAGGCCCTCATTGTGCCAAGGTGCTGGAGCGAGTTGAGAGGGGGGAACGGAGCTGGTGAGGGGCTGGAGCACAAGGGTGATGGGAGCGGCTGAGGGAGCTGGGGGTTCAGCTGGAGAACAGGAGCTGAGGGGAGACCTTCTGATCTCTGACCTGCCTGAAAGGAGCTTGGAGCCAGGGGGGGTCGGGCTCTGCTCCCCAGGAACAAGCGCCAGGACCAGAGGAAACGGCCTCAAGTTGCGCCAGGGGAGGCTGAGGTTGGATCTGGGGAACAATTTCTTCCCCAAAGGGCTGTGGGGCATTGGAACAGGCTGCCCAGGGCAGTGCTGGAGTCACCATCCCTGGAGGGGTTGGACAGACGGACATGAGGTTCTCAGGACATGGGGCAGTGCCAGGGTTGAATTAGCGGTTGGACTCAATGATCTCGAGGGGTTTTTCCAACCAAAATTATTCTGTGATTGATTCTATGGTTCCCTGCCTTTGTTACCCTCGTGAGTGGCTTGTTGAGCTTGCTGGAAAACTGGGGACCCACCTGTGAACTTCCCTGCCCCTGGTTATTTAGCAGAGATGGCGTAGCCTGTGGCCAATTTCTCTTCCCTGACCATCTCTGCTTTCCCTTCCAGGAGCTCTTGTCTCGGGCAGGAGCGAGTCCTGAGCTTGGCATAGCAACTATGGAGTAACCCATCCTCAGTGTGTGGGCACAGCGGGAGCCTGACGCCGGGCGGCTGAACGCCCCCAGCCCACACGCTCCTCGCCTCTGCCATGAATGATGCATCGACGATGGATTATGAACTGCTCTCCCCCTCCTTGGTGGAGCACCCAGCCGGCGCCGCGGGGATGGACGCCGAGCAGAAAACCGTCTTTGCCTTCGTCATCTTCCTCCTGGTCTTCTTGGTGATGCTGATGGTGCGCTGCTTCCGCATCCTGCTGGACCCCTACAGCCGCATGCCCGCCTCCTCCTGGACCGACCACAAGGAAGGCTTGGAGAGGGGCCAGTTCGACTACGCCTTGGTGTAGAGGGCAGAGATGGGGCGAGCCTGGGTGCTCTCTGTGCCTCCCACCCCCGCTGGCCCCGGCCCCCCCTTCCTCTGTGGTGTCACCCCCGACTGCCAGAGATGCTCCGGGCAGGGAGGTGAGGTCGGGCTTGTGGCCGCGGTGGGTTTTCTAGGGGTTTCTCTCTTTTCTAAGCACTTTTCAGTTCTCTTGGCAGCCCGCAGGACTCTCGGAGAGATGTGTTGGAGGGGTGACGTCGCTCCGCGTGGTCCCTGCCGTCCCCTGTGTCCCCCGGCGGTGTCGCGGGGCAGGAGGCGATGGGACAGGGCATGGCGGGACCTGCCCTCGGCCACGGCCCCCGGGGCTCCTGCTCGGGACGGCTCTGCCCGCTGCCAGGCCAGAGCTTTGACCCCCACCTCCTCCTGCCCCCCGTGTCCCCCGTCTGTGTCCCCCTGGGAGCGCTGCCCGTGGTCCCGTGCGCGCGTGTGTGTCCCTGTAGCTGAGCTGTGTCTGTCGGGGGGTTTGTAGGCACCAGACCCAAGTGCTGGCTTTGTTCCTCAGTGTGTGGCAGCCCCAAGTGCCCCCTCCAAGAAGTGAGGGGGAGATGGTGACCCCCTCCATGCGCAGCCCCCTTCCGGCATCCAGCCCTGCAGCCTGCTCTCTGCTTCACACCGTAGTGACCTGCCCCTGCCCAACTGGTGAAACTGGTCTGAAAGAGGGGCCGTCATGCAGACCTGCCTGGGTGGCCCTGCTGGGATCCCAGGAGGGATCAAAGGCTCCACACGATGCTTGGGAGATGCTCCTCAGCCAGCCCAAGCCTGGCAGCCTCCCACCAGCATCCCACCATGGCCAGCCCCTGCTCCAGCAGGATTGGGGTTATGTCCCCAAGTCCAGGGCTGCTGGGGGTGGCCGACACGTCCCTGGCCATCCTGCATCTGGGCATCCAAAGGGCTGTGGAAGTTCTTGAGGGGAAAACCAAGCTCTCCTCCTGCCCCTCTGTGGGAACCATGCCCGGCGAGCAGGGGTGCTGCAGCTAGCCACAGGGCTAGCGAAGGCCATGGTGGGTTATGGCTGTGGTCACTAAGGAGCTTTGTACCAAGGGCTTTGAGCCCAGGGAGGAGAACCTCTTCCCCACCACAGAAATAAAGCTGCACTGTGCTAACCCCACACCGCTCTCCTGCTGCTCTTTGCTGCCTCCCCACAGGTGCCCAGGCAGTGGTGGGACGTCCCACCTCTGAGCCAAGACCCCACATCTCCCCGGAGCTGCTCTGCAGAGGATGGTACCACGGGACAGGTTGGCCAGAGAGGTGGTGGATGAACCATCCCTGGAGACATCCCAGGCCAGGCTGGACGGGGCTCTGAGCAACCTGAGCTGGTGCAGATGTCCCTGCTCATGGCAGGGGGGGCACTGGGGGAGCTGGGAAGGTCCCTTCAATACAAACCATTCTGTGATTCTAATACCTGAAATGTTAGTGTCCAGAAAGTCCTTTCTGGCTGACGCAAAGAATTTTCCAGCTGCCTTCCCTAATCAGGCTCTGATTCTGCTTCGGGCACTCCTTGTGCTTTCCCATCCACCACCCATCTCTAGCTCTTGACTCTTGATCAAAAACCCACAGGGATTTAAAGGGTGGAATGAGCCCGTGGTCAAGATGTCCCTGCTCATGACAGGGGTTGGATCGGATGAGCTCGAAAGGTCCCTTCCACCCAAACTAGTCCATGATTCTATATGGTGGAGGGGTGAGGAGACTCCATGTGGTCCCTGTTTCCCCCCTGTGTCCCCAGGCACCTCCCTGCCCAGAGAAATCCCTCACTGGGAACCAGCAAAGGATCAGGAAAGGACCCCAAAACCCCCAGGGGTGCCGAGACCTGCAGGGGAGATGAGCCGGGCAGGACGCTGCCGCCACTGCGCCAAGGAGGAAGACACGGCAACCACTTAACCCAAAATAATTTTATTGTTGCTGTTGCTTCTGATACAAAAAAGGAATTCCACAAAGAGCTGCCTCTCTGTGCGGGACAAGGGGGCACAGGTTTTGGGTTTCAAGGCTTCCCCCCCCCAAAAAAAAACCAAAACCAAACCAACCAGTAAGAAATGTCAATACAAAAAAATAACCCAAAAAAACACCGCACCAGAGAGGAATGAAGGAAACCTTGAGCTTTTTCATTTGAGACTTTTGGCTCAACACACACACACAAACCCATCTCTGCTAATTTATTATTATTAATAGTTTTTTCTTTTTTTTAAAAAAAGCACCTGTTGGAAAAACAAACCAAACCAAAATAATAATAAAAAAAAAATAACCCAAACATCAGGCCACCCATCCTGTCACAAGCTCTGGGACTCTTGCAAAATCCAGAGTCTGGAGCTGCATTATGTAAAAGAGTTTTCAAGTTTGACATGAGCCCAAATACAGTATACATACACTTCCCCCACCCCGTGCGGTGGCAGCGTGCTGGGAAAAAACAAAACAACCCCCCCAAGTACCAAAAAAAAAAAAAAAAAAAGCTACAGGAATATGCACTCCTCACAACAACGAGCAATCGTAACTTTGGTGGTTATACATAAATACGAGAGGGTGGATGGATGCAGTGCACTAATGCTGACGATTCCATACCAGCACCAGCTTCTGAAAAGCACCTTGGCTGTGTAGAGAAGGTAGTTTTGTGTGTCACCGGAGTGAATTAGCACCTTTCTTGCCTGTGGCGATGCACAGGGTTGACACAGAACCGAAAATAAATTCATGCAAAACTAAGAAGTGGCATTGCAGAGACCAGCTGGGTGAGGACCACCGGCGAGGGAGGGAGGAAGAAAAGCCCACCTGGACAGAACGAGGCAGGAAGGAGACCTCGATTCACTTAATTAATAGTTTCCAGGCTCTTTTTTTAGTGCATTTCGTTTGTCTGCGTTAACCAGGGACTGTCCATCGCCACTGTCACCTTGGACTGACCAAGATGTGACAACCAGAGGGGAGGGACTTGCAGCCCCTGTTTTTTCAGAGGTGCTCCTGCCTGGGGTAACACAGCTGGGGTGGCTCGGAGTCCGGGACTGTTTGCAAAAGGAAGCTCTGCCTCTTTCCTCCTGGCTGCAGGGACACTCCCTTAATCCCCATCTTACTCCCGCTGCTGGGAAATTTTGCATGGGATTTGCAAACATTCACATGGGTGGTGGCCAGGAAATCTGTCCCCGCAGCATGTCACACGTGTCCTGCCAGGTCCTCTGTCACGGGACGCATCCAGATGCTCTCAACCAGATTCATAACATTTTTTTTCCTGCCAGTTCAGTTTGTCCAGCCACACTCAATAAAGCAATTATTTCCCTTTCCCCAGAGCTCCTCCTCTTTTATAAAAGGACACCTTAACCCCGGGATTTGCTGGAGCTCTGGAAAAACCCTTTCAGATGAAAACTGCAGTTTTACCACTCAGGGTGGTAAAATACTGGCCCAGGTTGGCCAGAGAGGTGGTGGATGAACCACCCCTGGAGACATCCCAGGCCAGGCTGGACGGGGCTCTGAGCAACCTGAGCTGGTGCAGATGTCCCTGCTCATGGCAGGGGGGGCACTGGGGGAGCTGGAAGGTCCCTTCAACACAAACTATTCTATTACTCTATGAAAACCCTCAGTTCCCTACAAGAGCCTGTGGTCCCATGGCCTGGCTGCTTCAGCAACCTGAACTGTCCTGGCACTCAGAGTTGACTGTTCTGGTTGACAGAGGAGCCCAAAAGGACCAGAGGACATGGAGAGGGCAGAGAAAGACAGAGCCCAGCCAGCATAGGGAAGGGATGGTTTCTGCAGCACCATCACAAGGCAGAAGCAAAGGAGGAACAAGAGCTGCTGGGAAATGCACTGATCCCACAGTATGCTGCTTCCAAACCGCCCCCCCCACAGGTGATATATGGCCTGTGATGGTGAAGGACACGCAGCTTCCCCCTGGTCCTGCCCTTACCAGCTCGGACTAACAGTATCTTGGTTAAAGGCGCCCGGCAAGAGCTGAGCAGAGGGAGGGAGTCCCTGCTAACAGGGTTGGAACCTTTGGCCAAGCTTTCATCAGCTCTTTGGCAGTGTGGCTGGGTTTTGGACTCCAGCACCCCGAGAAGTGGAGGATCCCTGCGTGGCCAAGGTGGGTGCTGAGCCCGGAGGGACACGGCCCATCAGTTGTGCAGCGCAGGGTGGGGAGGCGGTGGCAGGTGGGGCAGCGAGAGAAGAGGCACTTGTTTCCAGGTGGGGGTGGCAAGGCAAAGGACCGGGCTGTCGCTTGGGTGGGTGGATCTCACGGATGTTAGTAGAGCTGGAGCTGGAGCTTCATCCTCAGTGCTTGGCCCAGCTCCCCTGCTAAGTAGTTGAGGTGGTTCTTGGCCTCGAGTTTCTGCAGTTCCCTCTTGCGGTACAGGGGCACGCTGACAATTTCCAGCAGGTAGGTGCCAGGCAGGATTTTCTTGCGGCCGAGGTGCAGGTAGCTGAGCCCCTCTTTTTGGTGGATGCGGAAATAGCCATCGTCATTCCCCTGGGAGATGAGGTACCGCACGCGGTTCTCCAGGGGCTCCACAGCCGGCAGGAGCTCCAGGATGTGCTCCTTGTGAGCCAGGTCAGAGAGGTTCAGCGTCATGGACAGAGGAGCATCCACATCCATGCTGGCCAAGTTCACGGTGTGATCCTTTGGAAGGAACCAAGCATGTTACTTACAGAAACCAGGAAAAGCTCATGGCCAGGTGAAGGAGGACTTGATTTAGAGGAGTTCTGCCCCATAGGTCACCCCAAAGCAGCTCTGAGAAGGCCCTTGCTTTCCTTTAAGTGTTTTTTCGTTTGTGTCTCTGAGACTGAACCAGCCAGTACGCAGCCCTCGTCTTCAGGGGAAGAACCAATAAATTCAGAGACATTTTCCTCCCAGTCCAGTCTGTCCTGCCCAGGCCTTTGAACTTCTTGGGGGAGCTTTGAACAGAAGCCAGAACATCGCTCCAAGGAAGAACCTGTATTTATGGCAACAGGTCCAGTCTGGAGTCAGACAGCAAGGGCTGACAGTCCTTTATGGCCCCATGGGAGCTGTTTCCCCACCAGCTCTCCTTGCAAGGAAACGTGTGCTTTATTTCTTGTTTCCATCTGTCTGCAGTCATTTGTGGCCAAAACACACAAGCGTATGTCACGTAAGATTGTCCTGACCTTCTCTAAGGTATTGTGCGAGACCCTCCATTTCTGCAGGACTTCTGGACTCAATGACATCAACAAATACCCAAGCACCCAGCATGGGCAGGTACACAGCGAGTTGCTGTCTCTGGACCAAAACAGCCCCACGGGAATGGACATATCGCGTGGGATCCACCCCAGACAGACATCCCCTGAGTGCCCCAGCTCTCCTTTTGCTCCACCCCAGCCAGGATGCCACCGATTTCTTACCTGGTGCTTCTCAGTGCCGTTGATGCTGCGTCGCTGCCGACCTCTCTTGGGATAGCCGTTTATCTTGCACTCGTAGCAGGTTTCAGGGGAGAGCAGGTTGTCTTCATCCTCTTCTTGCGGGGCAGGAAGGTAGGAGCCTTTCCCAAAACCCAAGCCAGAAATACAGTGTCTGGTGGCAGAAAAGCAGAGAGACCCATCTCAGATTCATGCTTCAGGATGGAAATCTTACCATTTCCCTCAGAGGTTCTCCATGTGGCACCCACAAACACGTGGAAGATCACGTCTGGATACAGGACAGGGATGGCTTGGACACAGGACATGTCTGAGGAATATCAGGCCACTTCTTGTTTAGATGTGTCCATCGGGTTTAATCTCTCTGCACCCTGGACTACATGGACCTGCAGAGCATCTGCTACAGTGCTGGCAGCTGCACTAACCGTGGGATTTGTGAACTGGAAGAGGAGATGGGCATCAACATGAGGATCTTGTGATGGGTGAGGAACAGTCTGGCATGGAGAAGCTGAGGACTTGTGTGGGAATGGGAACTTATTTGCTGCTGGGGCTTATTCAAATTGTGTCAGAAATGTGGTGATGGAGCACGTCTGTGGGCACCACACACTTGGCAGCCTGCAATCTGCCCCAGGAACGTCCAGGTGCCCGTGTGGACAACCTTCTGGCTGCACTTACCCTTGTCCTGCTCGGAAGTAGCCCCCAGGGCAGCCGCAGAGATAACCGCCGTCTGTGTTGGAGCAGCCGTAACTGCAGGGGCTGCCACCAGCTGAGCATTCGTCCACATCCTGACACCCACCAAAGGCTTGGTCAAAATCAAAGCCAGATGGACAGACACACTTGAAACTCCCCAGAGTGTTGTAGCAGGAGGCAGAGCCGCAGGCCGTGGGGCTGGAGCACTCGTTTTCATCTGCACCCAAAACCAGAATGAGTCAGAACTGTGGTGGAAGCTGCTGCTGGTGCTCCCCACCCTGCACAGCCAAGGGAAACTGAAGATGATCCTGCTCATTGCAAGGGGTTGGACTAGATGACCTTTGAAGGTCCCTTCCAACCCAAACCATTCCGTGATCCTATGATCTGCCACCCCACAGCCACAGGACACCAGAGCCCCCCTCCCACACTCACCCACACACTGGTTCCACTGGTAATGCTGCACGTAGCCCTGCGGACAGCCGCAGCGGTAGCCCCCGAGCACGTTCTGGCAGCCGTGCTGGCACCGATGGTTTCCATCGCACTCGTCCACATCTGCAGCAACGTAACACAGGTAGTGGTGAGAGAAACTTCTCCCTGAGCTGCGGGCAGCGCTGGGTGCCCAAGGACCACGTGCACATGGTACCTGCCCAGCACTCAGCATCCTTCAGGGTGCTCATGTGGGTAGGAGGTTCTTCTGCCTAATTATGTCTCTGCAGCTTGGACCCGAGCAACACCCTCAGCCCCAAGGCCCGCACACATCCCCTGCTTGGATATTTTTGCTTTAGGGTCTGGCCTGGACCATTACCAGATCTGTTCTGCTTCAGGCTGCCTGTGTTGAACACAGGCTTTTCTTTAGCATAGCACATGGTGGGTTTTGGCCAGCATGAGGTCTCCTCTACTGAGACACAGGAGCATTCCCTTCCCACCCTTGGCTGCTCTGGTTGCAGCACCAAGACCTTCATCTCCTTGTCCAAGAGCCAGTGTTTCTCCAGGCAGGTTGGGCACCAGGGCTTCCTGCGTGGGTTTCTGATGCCCCACTGTAAGGATTAGTCCCTTCTTGGCTGGACAGAGCTGCCTAAGAGACCATGAGTGCACCAGGAACTCTTCCATGTGGACCGTGTTTCCGTCAAAGCCCCAGAGACACAGACCCACCTTCACAGTTGACACCAGAGCTGTCCAGGGAGAATCCTTTCTGACACTCGCAGTTGTAGCTGCCCGGCGTGTTCAGACACTGTCCTTTGGCTCCACACAGAGACGGCTGAGCTGTGCACTCGTTATTGTCTGCAAAACACCGGCGGCCGTGTGTAAGGCCGTCCCCAAGGACGTGGCTGCGTGTGAGCTTTGCAGACAGCTACATCGCATCATGGAGCTCAGTCCTGTCTGAGCAGCAGATACACAAGCCAGATGCACAACCCCAGGCCAACTGGAGAGGGGCAGAGCTCTAGATCTAGAGCAAGGGGGCTGGAAAGACTCTCCTGGGCTTAAAAATAACCCACAGGGACCTCGCTGGTGCTGTAGAGCAGAGAAGTGAATGTCTCTACTCACCGATGCAGGACGAGTGGTGCTGAGTGAAGCCTGGAGGGCATTTGCAGTTGAATCCTCCAATAATGTTCACACAGAGGAACTGGCAGTTGTGCTGCTTGGTGGAACATTCATCCAAATCTAAAGTAACAAGCACAAGAACATGTGTCTGAATTTATCTTACTGAGATATCTATCTCATCTTTGCAGTCCAAGTCTGTGACACCTGCATGTAGGTGGTGACACAGCAACCCTGGGCAGAGCAGGACCTGACACGGACCAGCCTCAGGAACAACACACACAAAACTCCTGCGCGAGTCCTCTCCCCACCTCAGCTGCTGATCATACACAGGTGCATTGAAAAGATGCACAGATTTTTCTCTGCCTCTCCTGCGATGCACAAATCCCAGACCCTCGCAGACTGGACTATTCTGGACCAGGTTAATCAGCTCTTGCCATCCCCCCTGTCCTGCCAGAGATGAGGCAGGCTCTCTGCTGCCTTCTCCTCGGCGAATACCTTTGCAGATCTTCCCATCTTCTTGCAGAATGTACCCTCGGGGGCAGGAGCATTGGTAGCTGCCTTCTGTGTTCTTGCAGATGAAGTTACAAGGCTTAGGGGACTGGTTACACTCATCCAAATCTAGACTCAGGAGACAGGATACATCAGCATTCACAGGTTGTGCTGTTGGATGGGTCTGCTGAAAAGAAGGGGTGGAACACGCCAAGGGTTTCCCTGTCCCGACTCACCCACGCAGGCCGTGCCCGTGATGTCCGCAGTGTAGCCCAGCCGGCAGTGGCAGCGGAAGGAGCCGATGCTGTTGATGCACTGGCCGTTCTTGCAGAGGTTGGGCAGCACCTTGCACTCGTCGATGTCTGTGGGAGGAAGGACCAGTGGGGACCAGTTCCCAGGGGAATTCTGCCTGTACCCACATCTCTGCTCTCACCCAGCTCACCTCTCCCATCTGTGGAGTACCCTGGCCCATGAGGACACATTTTCTTGTACTGGGCAGTTCCAGGGAGGGGACACAGCTCACACTGAGGGCCCCAGCTGCGCCCGCTGTTGCAGCAGCACTCGGATTTGGTGACCAGGTTGCGGTTGGTGGAGGACATCTGGCACATGGTTTGCAGCACTTCGGTGAAGCAGAATCCCTGGCGCGTGTCTGGATGGAGACAGTGGGAAACAAGGTCAGGATCTGAGTGTCAGCACCACGGATAACCCAGCAGCCTGTTCAGCACATGGTAGTGTGGTTTGGATATAATAATGCTAAAGATAAAGGTGATGCCCCAACAACTTTCTCCTCAGAAACCTGAAACACTTGAAAAGCATCATGTGCTACTAAAAAGAGGCTACTCAAGACCCACCAGGACGTGGTAATTACCAATACACTCTGTGCCAGAGGGACTGACTTCAAAACCTTCGTTGCAGTCACAGCGGTAACTTCCCATCGTGTTGATGCAGCGGCCGTTGGGGCAGATTCCAGGCTTGGTGCGACACTCGTTCTCATCTAGAAAAGAAGGAGCCACCAAAGAGCTGTGGTGAGGCATAGAACAAATTTCAGCTTTCCATGAGTCCTCATGCTAGCACTGTTTGAAATGCCCTCACATAGTCCTTGAGGACCATTTCTACATCCTCAGCCAGTTGAGAACCACGTCCATTTGCCCTGGACCTCCCCCAGAGCAGGGTGGCTTCTCTGCTTTGCACATTCTCCATCTGCAAGTGGCCAAGCTGCTGGTCTAGGAGCGGAGTTGGCCCTTCCAAAAGCAGCTCAGTGCAAAGAAGCTTGACACAGATGTGGAAAAACTCAAGAGAAAGGGCACATGGCACAATGCTGTGTCATCGTGTGCTGGAACTGTGAAGACCAGAGATGTCTGCACAGATGTCTGTGCGTGCAGGCATCTGGTAGGACACAGAGGAAGTTCTGACACATGGGAAGCCCCAAGGAGGAGCTGTTGGACAGAGGGACACAAAATAAAGCTACAGAGACAATGTCTAGAAGAGGATGGCCTCTGGCCCCACAGGGAACCCCTCCAGCCCGGTCCTTGCTACCTGTGCAGCCCTCTCCATCAGGCCTGCGCTGCATTCCTGGGGGGCAGATACACATGAAGGTGCCGATGAGGTTCTTGCACAGCATCCCTCGAGACTCGCAGTCGTGCAGTCCTTCTGCACACTCATCCAGATCTGCGACCGAGAAAGAACCTCATGAGGCCATGTTCAACCTGCCAGCTGTGCATCACTGTGGGGACAACTGAGTGGTCACATCTTCACCGCTCTGCCAGTCCCTTCTTCCCTGGTCCGTGCTGGCTGGTGGCAGACAGCACAGACAGCGAGGTAGGTGAGAGTGAGCACAAGCCCAGAGACACCAGCTCAATCACAGAATCATAGAATGGTTTGGGCTGAAGGGCCCTTCCTAGCTCCCCCAGTGCCCCCCCTGCCATGAGCAGGGACATCTGCACCAGCTCAGGTTGCTCAGAGCCCCGTCCAGCCTGGCCTGGGATGTCTCCAGGGATGGTTCATCCACCACCTCTCTGGCCAACCTGGGCCAGGCTCTCACCACCCCCAGGGGCAACAATTCCTTCCTCATGTCCAGCCTGAACCTCCCTCCTTTAGTTTAAAACCATCACCCCTTGTCCTATCACAACAGGCCCTGCTCAAAAGTCTGTCCCCATCTTTTTAAGTCCGGAAAGGTCACAATAAGGTCTCCGCAGAGCCTTGTCTTCTCCAGCTGAACACCCCAACTCTCTCAGCCCGTCCTCCCAGCAGAGCTGTTCCAGCCTCGGATCATTTCTGGGGCTCCTCTGGCCCCTCTCCAGCAGGTCCATGTCTGTCCTGTGCTGAGGATCCAGAGCTGGCCCAGCACTGCAGGGGGTCTCACCAGATCAGCTCCTGCCTCCTCTCCAAACAGCACCAGAGATCGGCCAAGCACGGGGGCCCAGGGAGGGCGTGGGAGCTCAGAAGGGGATTTTACCTCTGCACATTCTTCTGTCTTCTCGGAGGGCATATCCAGAGGGGCAGGTGCACTCGTAGGAGCCAAAGGTGTTGATGCAGCGGAAGGCACAGAGCAGGGGATTCAGTGCACACTCGTTGATATCTGGAGGCAGGAGAGAGGTGAGAGCTCGACTCTGTGCACTCAGAGTCAGCTGGGTTCTAATAGGGGGGGTTCTTCCCAGGACAGACTCCCCCTACCCCAAGCATTCATCTCATGAGAACTTTGTTCCCCCAAGGCTTCCCGTAATGGTTTTCAGTTGCAGAGGGACAGAGAGACACCTGGTGTCTCTGCAGCTTTGACAGGGACAGGGTCTTGGCTCCTTGGAGAGGCAGCTCCTGCTTTTAGGCAGGTCTCCAGTCCTGGGGTCAGGCCTCAGTGGAGGCCAAAGGGGACCAGCGCTGATGTGCACACTCATGTGGAGATGAGCCCCAGCCAGTTTTTCTGCCCTGTCCATTGGAGGTGGTGACCCAGTGGGGTCACACACATGGCCCAGTATGAAATGGGTTGCCCCACAGCAGCGTTACCTTCACATGTCATCATGGGCCCTGGCTCAAAGCCCTCGTCGCAGGCGCACTCAAAGCCTCCCACCACATTGGTGCAGGTGCCGTTCCCACACGGGTTGCCGATGGAGCACTCGTCGGTATCTGGAGGAAGCCAGGACCACGTTAGATACATGAGTTAGACCCGAAATGTGCAGGCTGGGCTCTTCTTGCAGCCAGAGACCAGCAAAGCCAGGAGGAAAACACAAAGGGGCAGGGGAGGAGCAAGTTCCTTCTCTCCACACACACACAAAGGTACAAACACGCTCATGGCCTCTGACACAAGGAGGATGAAAGCAGGAGGGAGCAGGCGCTCCCCACGCAGACCCTCACCCACGCAGTTGACGCCGGTGTAGTCCAGGTTGTAGCCGAAGGGGCACTCGCAGCGGAAGGACCCATCGGTGTTAATGCAGGCTCCGTTTATGCAGACACCCAGGTTCTCTGAGCATTCATTAACATCTGGAAAAGGAAAACAAGGCAATGAAACCTCATGTGGGCATGAAGCCAGAATCACCCCTGTCCTCACAGGGCTGGCCCTGCAATCCCAGATACTCCCTCTCCAGAGCTGGATGCTGAACCACTGGTGAGCAGTCAGCGACCTTGACCTTGGGAGGGTACCCAGCCCTACGTCTCTCGTTTCCCGCCACTGGGATTCAACTCTACTCTCCAAATAGCCTAAGTCTGGTTGCTTCTATGGAACGCCCCCCAAAACCCCCGAATTTATTCTTCTCCTTGGATCAGGCTGTACCTTCTCGGGTGTCACCTGGGCCTGGGATGGCTCCGTGGCCATATGGACACAGCTCCTGGAAAGCAACTGGAAGAAAGCAGGAAAATGAGATGTGATTACAAGTGTTTCCACTCCCCGAAGCAGAAACATGCTTTAGAGGCTTCTAGCACATGACTGAGAGCTTGACAGCTCACTGTCCGTGGGAAGCCACAAAACCCTGGCTGGCTGGGAAACACCTGTGCTTGCCACGGATCTGGATGCACTGAGATGCTTCTGCCTTATCTAAAGCCCCATAGAGAACTGTGAGCAGATCCAAAGCAGAAAAAGCAATCCATTTCTCAAGAGCCTGACTGTGGTTGCTGGGAGATCCAAGGGATTTTGCAGCCCAGTAAGGGCTACTGGGTTTCAAGGCAGCAGTCTCCAGAGGGCGAAGCCCACTTTCACAGAATCACAGAAGGGTTTGGATTGAAGGGCCCTTCCCAGCTCCCCCAGTGCCCCCCCTGCCATGAGCAGGGACATCTGCACCAGCTCAGGTTGCTCAGAGCCCCATCCAGCCTGGCCTGGGATGTCTCCAGGGATGGTTCATCCACCACCTCTCTGGCCAACCCGGGCCAGGCTCTCACCACCCTCAAGGCCAACAATTCCTTCCTCGTGTCCAGCCAGAATCTCCCTCCTTTAGTTTAAAACCATCACCCCTTGTCCTGTCACAACAGGCCCTGCTCGAAAGTCTGTCCCCATCTTTCTTATCGGCCCCTTTTAGGTCTGGAAAGTCCACAATCAGGTCTCCACAGAGCCTTGCCTTCTCCAGGCTGAACAGCCCAACTCTCTCAGCCTGTCCTCCCAGCAGAGCTGTTCCAGCCTCGGATCATTTCTGGGGCTCTTCTGGCCCCTCTCCAGCAGGTCCATGTCTGTCGTGTCCTGAGGACCCCAGAGCTGAACGCAGCCAGACATTTGCACTGCTGGTTGTCTCACCGGACCTGCACACCTTCCCCACACTCTGTACGTGTCGGGGACACATGCACCACCTCTCCCACGGATCCAGGTCCCAGCACACTTACCATTCCCCTCCTGTGGGCACAGCTCACAGGGATCTCCCCAGCCTTCTCCTGGCATCTTGCTGCAGCAACACCGAGCCTTGGTGGTGTTGAAGGCCTTGGGGACAGAGCACTTCCCGTTGTCGAAGCGAGTGAAGCAGAAGCTCTGGCGAGTATCTGTAGGAGGACAGGGACATTGCAGACACCCAGGGTGGTTGTGCACCCCTCCTCTCCCCACTGTGATGAGCTTCACTCACCGAAGCACCGTCGGCCATTATCAGACAGCACAAAGCCTGGAGGGCAGACGCACTGGAAGCTGCCGGGGGTATTGGTGCATGTCCCGAAGAGGCAGATGTTTGGCTCCTCTTCACATTCGTTGATATCTGAGAGCACCAGGGATATTTTACTTACAGAGTAGCTAAAGGTCACTCATTTCCTCGTTGCATCAAAATCAGCTGAAGTTGTGATGTTTGGGGAGCTCTGATGCCTGCAGGACCTCACTTTAGTCCTCACCCTTAACCCACCCTCAGGGGAAACAGGAAAATGAAGAGGCCAGGGCACAGCAAAACCACCCATCCTCCCCTGCCACGGGAACATGCCTTGCTTTGCTCAGTGTCCCACTGCTTTCAAGAAGGTATTTGGGGGTGGTGATTCATGCCCCAGACCATGGAGGAGGAATAGGTTGTTCAGGGAATAGTCTGAGGTGCCCACATGCTGTGCTGGCAACGGAGGAGGCCAAGAGCCAACATTACCGATGCAGTTGTCATTCTGCACCTCGTACCCAGGAGGGCAGATACAGCGGAAGGAACCCTCCAGGTTCTGGCAGGTGCCCGGGGAGCAGGTCCCAGGCAGGCTTACACACTCATTGATGTCTGCAGAGGAGAAGAAATAACCAGTGATAGTGTCTGTGCTCAGAGCCCCGTCCAGCCTGGCCTGGGATGTCTCCAGGGATGGTTCATCCACCACCTCTCTGGCCAACCTGGGCCAGGCTCTCACCACCCTCAGGGCCAACAATTTCTTCCTCATGTCCGACCTGAATCTCCCCTCTAGTTTAAAACCATCACCCCTTGTCCTGTCGCAACAGGCCCTGCTCAAAAGTCTGTCCCCATCTTTTTTATTGGCCCCTTTTAAGTTGTGAATGGTTCTGGAGAGTCCACTGCTCAGTTGCCTGTGATGGGACCAGCCTGGGGACCAGGTCTCACAGTGCTGCCCAGTGCCAGCCACACCAACCTCCAGCTCAGTTCACAGGGCAAGTCCAGCCTGCTGCCCAGACACTCACCTATACAATTCTTCCCATCAGGGGTCCGGTCATACCCCTCTTGGCACAGGCACTGGAAGGAGCCGATGCTGTTGATGCACTGGCCGTTCCGACACACCTGCCCCACCAGGGATGAACATTCATCAATGTCTGTGGGAGGGAAATGATAAGCACAGCGGGAAGAGATAATCATAGAATCATAGAATGATTTTGGTTGGAAGAGACCCTCGAGATCATTGAGTCCAACCATAACCCACCCCTGGCACTGCCCCATGTCCCTGAGAACCTCATCTCCGTCTGTCCAACCCCTCCAGGGATGGTGACTCCACCACTGCCCTGGGCAGCCTGTTCCAATGCCCCACAGCCCTTTGGGGAAGAAATTGTTCCCAAAATCCAACTGGCAAAACCTGAGGCCATTTCCTCTCGTCCTGTTGCTTGTTCCTGGGGAGCAGAGCCTGACCCCCCCTGGCTCCAACCTCCTTTCAGGCAGTTGTAGGGAGCAATAATATGGACAGAATGTGCCAGTGTGCCACCTTGTCTGACACATACAGCCACTCCTACAGCCACTGCCAGGTGACACCCAGAGCTGACCCCCCGTATGCCACTGGGTGACACCTCGTGCCCCACAGCTGTTGTCACGTTGACCCCAGGCAGTAATCCACACAGTCAGGATTTCCCACAACTCACCCATGCAGTCGTTGTTGTGTGTGAGCTCAAAGCCTGGGAAGCAGAGGCAGTTGTAGGAGCCGACCGTGTTCTTGCAGGTCCCATTCCCGCAGGGCTGTCGGTCACACTCATCGATATCTGCAGAGAGAAGGTCACAGCTGATGCAGGGGCTGAGGGAGCTGAGAGCTTGCAGGGACAGCCTGGGATGGAGGGGACACAGTGGCCCTTGGCACTACCTAGTGGGTGCTGGAGAGCGCTCCTGTCTATCCTGATATTGTAGCCACTACCACTTAAAAGAATGAATCCTGTTGGCAACTGCTAACCTTAAGATATGTAAATCCTCTCTGTTTCAGGTCAGTCTGCTCCTCCAACAAAGATAAGAGGGACTCGCAAAACACCAAATCAGAAACTAGAGACTACTGACCTTGCAGCTTTAGACATTCTGGACCCTGCACAATTAGTTGAGTCTTGTTTTAACACATATCTCGAGACTGTTGGATCAAGTGTCCTTTAGCCGAACGTTGCTCATTATACGCTAAAATGATTGTGTAATCAATATGCAAATGTGTAACCAATTGGCTCTTTAGGACCGCCCTGAAGGTGTGAATGTATTGATCAGATTTTGTATACAATGCCTGTCACTTTTCTTTCTTGTGTGCTGGCTTTATTCCAGCATCCAGACTTGTGCAGCTCTGTAATAAACAATATCACGTTTCTGTGTGGAAATGTAGCTTATTGCGCATGGGGTGGACCCTGGTTTTGGGACAACAATATCCGATTCCCAGCAGGGCTGTGCAGCCACACTGACCCATGCACATGGTCTGCTCCCCCGTGGCCTTGAAGCCATTGTGGCAGATGCATACATAGCTGCCCTCGGTGTCAACGCAGTCGCCGTGGCTGCAGACGTTGGGGATCTCCTGGCATTCATTGCGACCTAAAACAAAGCAAAAATGGGCATTAGTGAGCAGAAGGGATGGAGCAAATGGGAAGAACCGAGGCACTGGCCTTCTGCAGAGCCCTGTCTGCTGCTGGGACGCTGTGTCTGTGAGTAGCAGCACAGCAGAATGGAGCTTCTGTTTTCTGAGAGGTGGCTTCACTGAGAACAAGACTGATGCACTGTCATCTCTAAAAAAAGTCAGTTTAATTGGAGAAAATGGCCTGAGATGCCAGACTAAAGCTGCACTTCACAGTGACCTTTTTCTCATCCCTCAGCAGCCCACAATCCCTGGGGATTGTTCCAAACATACAGGTATTTCATAATCACAGCACAGCCAGGTCAGAGTCTCCAGGCTTGACAAAAGACCAAGAACACATGCATGGGACTAGCATGTCCTTTATAGGAGCATCATAGAATCATTTTGGTTGGAAAAGCCCCTCGAGATCATCGAGTCCAACCATAACCCACCCCTGGCACTGCCCCATGTCCCTGAGAACCTCATCTCCGTCTGTCCAACCCCTCCAGGGATGGTGACTCCAGCACTGCCCTGGGCAGCCTGTTCCAATGCCCGACAGCCCTTTGGGGAAGAAATTGTTCCCCAGATCCAACCTCAACCTCCCCTGGCACAACTTGAGGCTGTTTCCTCTCGTCCTGTCACTTGTTCTTTGGGAGAAGAGACCAACCCCCTCCATGCTACAACCTCCTTTCACATCCTGCATGCTGTCCTTCCTTGGGTCCACTCAGGGTGGTCTCCAAAACCATCTGGAGCGCCTAGGCAGGGGTGTCAGTGCCTCGCACATGTGTCTCTGGAATAGGTAGTAAAGAGCTCCCATCTTACCCACGCAGGCTCCGCTGGGCGACAGCTTGTATCCAGTGGAGCATTCGCACCTGTAACTGCCCGGGATGTTGATGCAGTCGGCGTTGCGCTGACATAGGTTCTCCCCATTGCTGCACTCGTCGATGTCTGCGGGACAAGAGCAAATGCAAACCTTGAGTGTGCCAAGTGCTCATGAGGCACCGTCATCCTGGTAGGGCTGGAGTGGCTCAGTGGAGTCAATTCAATTTTAACCCTTGGTTTGGTCTGATCAGGGTCAATTTTCAACCTTTTTCTATGGCTTCGCTATGAAATAATTGGAATTTTAGTTACATCTCAAAAACTTTGAAGCACTCGCATTTGCAACCTTTTTCTAACCAAAAACCCCAAAAACAGAGGAAGGGAAAACCAGACAAGGACATGAATGAAAACCAGCAATTTTTGTCCAACTGTTGATGCGGAAAATGTAGAAGATTTCGAGAAGGCCGAGAACATGTAGACTCCATCCTTGTCTGCTGACAGCCCTGCCCATGATGCCCCATGAGCTGGGGAGGTGCCAATGACACACTGGGAGCCCCCAGCACCCTCGTGGGTGCTGCCCCGCTGCCCCGTTACCTTCACAGATGAGCAGGATGTTGTTGTAGCTGAATCCAATGGGACACTCACACCTGAAGCTGCCGATTTGGTTGATGCAGACACCGTTGGTGCAGATGGCGGGGATCTCGCTGCACTCATCAATATCTGCGCACAGACAAACGTCTCTCAGCATCCCGCGAAGGCGGCAGGGAGGAGAACATCCCCCAGAGTTGGGACATGGCTGCCCTTGTTCCTTCTAGAAAGAAGACTGGCAGGAAAAGGGCCACCAGACAAAGAGTGGAGCAGCTTTTGGAAGATTGATGCTGGATCCTGCAGATCATGCCAGGCTGGGGCTGCTCTGCAGAAACACCCTCTGCTGCGCTTTCTTCCTGGAGGCAGGAGATGAACTCATCTCCTCTTCTGCCCCCAGCTGGCACTGCCAATGCTAGATGAAGCAAGAATTACCTGGTCCGTTTGTCTCACAAACTACCAGCAAGTCCATCTTTCAAAACTGCAAAATATTTGTAGACACCCCACAAATCCCAGGACTTTCAACAGCTCCTCTGGCTTCCCATCTACCAACACACCACCAGATCCCTTAGCTCTCAGCAGTGCCCTGGCAGTGTGAGCACCAGAGCTACCACACGTCTGGATCTACCTGGCCACTGGCCACCATCTGTGGTCACTGGCCACCTGTCTCTTCAGATGGGACAGAAACAACGGGACAATTGCAAATGTGGGGAAGTCTGAGCAGTACAGCCTCTCAGGACATCAGCTTGATGGCTGGGCAGCTGCTTGCAGCCATGCTTGCCACCTCTTCTCCTTGTCTCTCATCTGCTCAGGGCTTAATTTTCTAAGGGAGGGGAAAGGAAGGAGCTCACGGGCAGTGCCGGAGGAGAGCAGAGGGGCAGAGAGCAGCCCAGGTTCTGCAGGGCGCAGGGGCTCTACTCACCGATGGGCTTCCCTGTGTGGATGTCGATGATGAAGCCGGGGGCCTGGTTCCCGCACAGGATCTGGTACTCGGCTGGAAGGGGAACACCAAGGTCATGGCCAGAGCGGGTGCAGCGAAGGATGAGAGGGACAAAGGTAGCTGTGGCTGGAGTGAGCGGGGAGGGGGTGTGACAGCAGGAGGGGATCAGCACATGGGGAACCCCAAGAACACATATGGCACCAAGCAAAGGGACCTTCCCAGATCCCCCAGTGCCCCCCTGCCATGAGCAGGGACATCTTCACCCAGCTCAGGTTGCTCAGAGCCCAGTCCGGCCTGGCCTGGGATGTCTCCAGGGATGGGGCATCCACCACCGCTCTGGGCACCACAAGTCCTGCCTCCTAGACCTTCTCCCCCTCTATTTGGTTAGTGCCTGTGACTCGAAGTGCATGGGATCGCTGGAAAAGCAAGAGGGCAGCCACAATATCAAGATGGTTTTCCAGACTTACGGCTCGCTGGCGTGGGACAGGGCTCACAGGGCTTGTTCCAGGCCTTGCCAATGTTGTAGGAGCAGCAGCACATCTTCTTGGTCATGTTGAAGGACAGCTCGTTCTCACATGTGTCATTGTAGTTGCGATAGCACACACTCTTCCTCATGTCTGCAAAAGCAGCCCAGACATTGTCTCTGCCAGCCCCGGGGTGCTCATTATGCCACCCTGTCCTGTCCTGGCACTCAGGGACTGTAGGTGACACACAGGCCCTTCAAGGAGAGCCCAGCAAAGCGGTTGCAGTGCTGGGCTGAAGCTGCCCACACCGTGCTGCCCACTGCACAGCCCAGGCACAGCACTGCCAGACCTCCTCAGAGAATTATAAAATAGTTTGGGTTGAAGGGACCTTCCCAGCTCCCCCAGTGCCACCCCTGCCATGAGCAGGGACATCTGCACCAGCTCAGGTTGCTCAGAGCCCCGTCTAGCCTGGCCTGGGATGTTTCCAGGGATGGGGCATCCACCACCTCTCCGGACAACCTGAACCAGTGTTTCGCCACCCTCAGCATGAAAAAAATTCTTTCTTGAGTCTAGTTTCCCACAGATTTGGACCACACCGTACCCATGCAGTTGTTTCCTCCATTGACTTGCATGTACTCGGGGGGGCACACGCAGGTGTAGTTGCCGAGGGTGTTGTAGCAGGTCCCAGGGCCACAGATCCCAATGTGAGCAGAGCACTCATCGATATCTGTCAAATAAAGGAGATGGGAGGTCAAAGCACTGGGCACAGGTAGAGAACAGCCTGACATGGGGTTGCACGAACCATGGACAGGGCTGGCATGGGGACCAGGCTGGCCTGGTACTGGGAAAAGGGGACGGGGTGTGTGATGAGGGTGGGATATCTGGAAGAGAAAGGGGCAGGAATTCCGCCAACTGCTCCTAGGGCAGCCCAGATACACGTACAGCTCTGTTGCACCCATGCACAGGTCTGCCATGCACACCAGGCACACAGCCGAGCACAGGCACCGGGGTGCAGGTACCTTCACAGATGCGCGTGTCCTCGTTGAGGTAGTAGCCAAGGGGACACTCGCACTGGAAGCTGCCAAAAGTGTTGACGCAGTTGCCACCCTGGCAGAGTCCCGGCAGCTCCTGGCACTCATCGATATCTGAAGAGGGAGAGAATTTGGGAGGTGTGACCGCCTGCCAGCCCAGCCCAGGCAGTGCCTTCACCTCGGGATCCATGTTGGGTTCATCCCACCACCTCCAGCCCTCGCTGGAACCCAGAGCACGTCCGAGGAGAGCACACACTTGCTGTTTATCATTCTGTGGTCAGGGGGCTCAGCAGGCACCCAGCCAGACCAGTGCCATGGGCTGTGTGTCCATACAGGGCTGGGCTCCACCAGCGCCCAACCCCCTGGGTCATCTTACCTTCCAGGATGACAGTGATGGGGTTGGGCCGGAAACCTTCTCCTCCGGGGCACAAGGTCTTGTACTCGGCTGCGGAAAAAGTCAGTCAGGGGGATCCTTAGCTGAGCGGGCTCCCATGAAACAGGAGGGGCAAGAACGAACCAGGAGAAACCCAGGAGAAATGGGCCATGAGGATGGTGACAGTGGCCCGGATAGAGCAGCCTGACTCCCAGCACATGCCAAGCCAACTTGGCTGCCCTGTCTCTGCCTGCCCACCCTCGAATGGGGTTATTCCACATACACTGCCCTCCCCCAGCCCACTGGACGAGGAACGAAGGATCTCAACCTGAATCCTCCAGGCACAACCAGCCTGGTCTTCCCATCCCACTTCACCTCTCCCTTCAGCTTCCCTTGCTCCATCGTGGTGACATCCTGGACCCAGGACCCCCAGCCTGAGTTTAGAACTTGTAGGGAAGTGGACCCATCTCTCCTCTGCTCTACGCTGCCCAGACTGCCCATGCCAAGTTCATCCCAGACATTTTCCCAACTCACTCGTGTTGGCAGGAGGACAAAGCTCGCAGGGGTTGCCCCATGCACGACCCAGTGAGCAGCAGCAGGATGCCCGAGTGACCCCAACTCCAATTTCTGCGCTGCAGGAGATCCCCCCGTCTCCTCGATCCTGGGTGTCCAAGAAGCAGTTCCCAACGCGGGTATCTGCACAAAGACAGTGGTGGGTGAGCAAAGCCTCTCCCGTAAATACTTGTGTGCACAGGAGGAATGAATGGCTCTGTTGCCTCTGGAAGCAGGGAGAGGAAGCTATCAGGTACCTGTGTTCTAATAAACCATGTCCAGACTGTCCCTGCAACTTTGAGAACCGTTCAAGAATAACACTTGCCCAGCTCATTTGGTAAAAGCCACACTATGTCATACACAGGTCATAGTATGGTGGCCTGTCCTCAGTGTGGCCAGGGAACACGAACCAAATAATGCTGTCAGTAACCCGGGGCCTTTTGAGAATAAAACACTAAAGAACAGCTCCAGAGCTGCCCAGGAATAAAATTGCTTCAACCAGGAGAGCACCCACACTAGTGACAGAAGGTGGGCCAGGTTTAACGGGTGGATACTCTGCTGCTGCAGGGTTAAACCCATCGTGGACATCCAGGGATTTGGCAGGGCAGACAGTGGTCAGCCCCCCCAATTTCTGGTAGTGGCCAGTTCCAGCTACGTGGGATCAACAAGAAGAACAGTCAAGGTCTTGGACGGAAGGTATGGTCTCCACACAGGTCCCCACTCACCCACACAGCCCACACCGGTGGGGTTCAGCTCAAAGTCCTGAGGACAGTTGCACAGGTAGCTGCCTGGGGTGTTGACACACAGGCCATTGATACAGTTCACGGGGTCTGCGCATTCGTTGATGTCTGAAAGGATGGAAAGAGGAAGACTGAAAAAAAACCAGATGAAGACTGCCACAGAAACTACAGTCCCAGCCCTATCCAGAGCAGCATCAAGGCCTTGCCAAGAGCAAAGACATCACCACATCACCCAGGGACACTTAGTTGGCTTTAGGCTGCTGGTCCCACTCCCTGTCATGGTTGGGACAAGCTCACACCAGCAGCTCACAGAGCACTGATCCTCATCCAACAGCCCCGTCAAAGTTCTGTACCTGTGCAGTTGCCTCCGCTCCTGTCCAGTTCATAACCATCATCGCAGGCACAGCGGAACATCCCAGGCAGGTTCTGGCAGGTCCCAAAGACACAGATGTTCTGGAAGGTGCATTCATCAATGTCTGCAAAACAAGGAGAGCTGGGGACTCAGGATCTGGCCAGGTATGAGGACAGGTCTCTCCTGCTCCCACCTCAAAGCAGAGCCACAGCCCAGGGTAACCCATTTCAGGATGGTTCTGGTGCCATGGGATACCATCTCCTGTGTGTATGTCCCTTCCCCTCACCCCTGTTTTGCTCATTGTCCACATCTTGCATTGATCGTTGACTTAGTCCAACCTCTCTGCAGGCTGGGGCCCAACTCCTGTAGGTGGAGGAGCTGACACCTCAGGAGTTTTACACCACCAGGTGATGGTGGCTCTTCCTTAGTAATGGATCAGGTGGTGACAGTGCCATGGAGAGACCACGGCCAGAAAGGAGGTGGACACTGGACCTCTTGGAGCAGCGCTCTGGGCACTTACCCTGGCAGGCCTTGCTGTCCTCTGTGGGGTTGAAGCCCATCTCACACTCACAGCGGTAACCCCCAGGCGCATTGAGACATTGTCCATTCTCACACAGGTTCACGTTGTCCGCACACTCATCCACATCTAGAGAGAGTCAAGCATGAGACTGACATGGTGTCCACATGAAGATGGGAGGGTCCCTCAGCTTGCCCAGAAAATTCCCACAAGCTTTTTCCCACCCCTCTCCTGAGAGGCTGTGAAGAGGAGGTTACAATACTTCTCATTGCCTTGATACTCCCCAAACACCCACTGAGAAGAGGGTGGATCTCAGTTGAAGGTATCTGAGCAAGCTGTGGTGCAGGACAGGCTGCAGTGGCTTTTGGGGGACACCTACTTTAGGGAACCCCAGACACAGGCAGCCAGGCGCTGAACCAGGCTGGTGGCTAAGAGGGGGTGACTCCATGTCCCAGCAGGACACCCAGACCATGTTCCTGCTGCCAATGGAGTCTATGGGCCTCACCTGAGCAGGAGAAGCCGTCCCCGTTGAAGCCCTCTCGGCAGGCACAGCGGTAGGAGCCTGGTGTGTTGACGCAGTTGGCATTGAGGTTGCACTTATGCTCTTCAGTTGCACATTCGTCCAGATCTGGGCAGGGAGAAGAACATCCTCGTCAGGGTTTTGCCTCTGGCCTTTCCTCTATGCTTGGGCAGCTTGTGTAGGGCCCAGGAGGGGACACAAATGGCCCAGGAGATTGCAGTCATATCCCTACACATCTCCTGCTAAAAAGTCTATCCCCGTCTTTCTTATCAGCCCCTTTCATGGCTTCATAGACACAGCTGTACAGCCTGACAGCAAAACATCCATATGCTCACGCCTACAGTCCCCCTCCGTCACACCCACATCTCTCCACACTTCTATAAATCCTCATGCAGGGCTTCTGGGGCTCAAGAGCCTTGGAAGTGCAGGTGTCAGCTCAGCCCAGACGTCAGAGGTGCCCACAGAGCACCTGGACACACAAGCATCCTCTCCTGGGATGAGAACTCACCGTTGCACTTCAGCCCGTCCCCAAGCCAGCCTGTCCGACACTTGCATTTGAAGCTCCCGGGCACATTGATGCAGGAGGCGTGCATGTCACAGTTGTGAGCCCCAATCTCACATTCGTCGATATCTGCAGGAAGGAAGGAGGACATCAGAACGGACACAGCTCTCCAGGGCAGGAGGTGTTTGTGAGGGCTCCCACCAGCACTCCAAGGTGCAGGTCTAGCCAGTTCCCACCTGTGCAGCCCGTGGTTCCCTTCTTGACGAAGTAGCCCAGCTGGCAGTGACAGATGAAGGAACCCTTTGTGTTTTCACACTCGCCGTGCAGGCAGATGTTTGGGTTGAGATCGCATTCATTCACATCTGGAAGATAAAAAGCACTTGCTTGGAACACCACAAGAACCACAGCATGACTCTGGGGCAATGTACTGCATTCCTTCCTCCCTCCGAGGAGCCTTGTGACACAGCGCTGGCACGTCCTCCCTTGTCCTCACCGATACAGGTCTTCATGTCCAGGGATGCCATGAAACCATCGAAGCAGAGGCAGCGGTACTCCCCGGGGATGTTGGTGCACTGCCCGCCATCACAGATGTCTGGATTATCCTCACATTCATCAATATCTAGAGAGAGAGGAGATTGTTGCCAGAGTAAAGACATTAGGGGCAATGAAAAGGTTTTGTGGGAGCAGGAGGGAGTCACAGGAGGGGCTTTGCTCCAAATCACTTCCCTATTTGTCTCCTTTCTTTTACTGATTTCTTTAATTCCAACTTGAACGTGGGCAAATGTGGTAGTTTCGCCTATGCTGAGGCTCATATTAATCAATATACTTGCTTCTAAATGTTCTCAACATCATGAAGATAAAAGCATTTCAAATATTTTGCATATAGTGGCTCTAAAATTTCATACTAGTGGACGTGCTAGCATTGAATTTAAATTTATGTGGAATGTTATTAAAAGTTTTCCAGACAAAAGCCACCATTTTCTGCTGAGATCAGGCATCATCCTTCGATGATCGTAGAATCATTTTGGTTGAAAAAGACCTTTAAGATTGAGTCTAACCATTAACGATCTTCACGTACAGCTGCTAGAGGGATGATTCTATGTAATTACAGAACTCTGGAGCCTGTGATGAGGAGTTGGACATTGCAGTGCAAAGCAAAAACATCTGTGAAGGGAAATCACCTCTCTGGAAGTGACTTAAACCAGAGACCACCTCACTCTGAAGCCAACACTGTGGCTGACCAGCCATGGATGCAGAGGTCCCTGGGCAGCATCTATAAGAGCCAAGCTGACCGCTCACCTGCACACGATCTCTTGTCCGGCATCAATGCGTAACCTTCGCTGCAGCTGCATTCGTAGCTGCCCTCCGAGTTGGAGCAATGCGTGTCACAGCCGCCGTTGGTTATGGTGCACTCGTCGATGTCTGAGGAGAAGGGAAAGGTCAGGCAGCTGCTCAGACACAACGCAGTACACAGAGACAGGGTGGGAGAGGTGCTGAAGAGGAAACAAAGCTCCTCCAGCCAGAACAAAGCACCTCTTGCCTTCTCTGCCAACCCTTTGCAGTTCACAGAAGTGTCACAGCTGATGACAGCCTCCCACCAGTAGCACCAACCTGGCCGTAGCTCAGCCAGGAGGTTCCCCCCATGTCCTACCCTCAGACACCCACCGAGCATTACAAGAGGTGTGAGGCCAGTGGAGTTCTGGATCCGTACCAGGGTCTTGGCACGGCCATTTGCCAAAGGGCAGCACTCACCGACACAGCCTTGCCGGTCCAGTGTGGCCTGGAAGCCCGAATCACAGGCACACTGGTAGGTACCGATGACGTTGACGCAGCGGCCGTTGCGACAGAGGTTGTCACTAAGGGAGCACTCGTTGATATCTATGGTGGGAAAAGCAGTTTGAGCAGCCAGCCATGCCGATGCCACATTGAGCATCATTTGGTACCCATCCTTGGTAGCACACTCAATTTGGCATTGCCCCATGTGTCGGTCTTCAGTGAAGAGCAGATAAAAGAGACATCACAAATCAACAGAACCCTGGGAGTGACCTCAGTCCTCCCTGGACGAGTGTGTTCTACCCACTTCATGTGTCCAGTATGAGATCCAAGTCTCCCTGGACCATCCTCCTTGAACAGGCTCTGGTCACAACTGCACTTTCCATCATCTCACCTACGCAAGTGTTCCCTTCAGACGTCAGCTCGTGGCCAGGGGGGCAGATGCATTCAAAGCTGCCATCTGTGTTCATGCAGATCCCACCTCGGCACAGCAGCGGGTCCCGCTCACACTCGTTGATATCTGCAGAGAACAACACAAAATGTGGTGGATTGTCCCCTTCAGCTGGGTTTTCCAGCTAATGGGGTGGTGCTGGTGCCACGTACCACAGTCCCATCACGAGAGAGATTTAACGGTTGGACTCAATGATCTTAGAGATCTTTTCCAACCGCAATGATTCTATATATCCCAAAACAGAGGGATATCACAAAATTAATGGAACAGCAAACGCAGGGCTTGGGGGAGTCCCATGGATTTATGGTTGAACTTTGCATTTTGGGAAGTTGCAACTCTTGCCTTGAGCTCACTAGAACATAAAGTGGAACGTCAGGAGGAAAGAAGTTATTGGCTTTGTGCAGACGAGCCAGCAAGGACTAGAAGGACAGTTCCCAGCTCACATCCCACCCATCTTAGTACATTTTCACAAGTCCTATCAGCAGAGGGAGAGTTCCTTGGAAAATGTGTAGTTTCTTTGACAGAAGACTAAAAAACCGGCTGTCTTGGTAACAGCCTTAAGAGTAGTTCCAGTATCACACACACAGGGCTAGGAAATAGTCTGTACATTTCTGAAAAAAATCACATATGGACAAGGGGATTGAATTTACTAGGAACTGGAGAAATTCCTGAAGTAAATGCAACTTCTGTGAGAGAGATACGATCCAGCCAAGCAAAGAGGAAACCAGGCTACTGGCATTAAAAATAATTTTTAAGAAGTGATAGAAAAGTTAATAAATGCAAGAATTAAAAAAAAAAAATGAGCAGGCCATCAGTGGGGACTGTGACATTCTCAGTATCTCAGAAATGGAGGAGGAGAAGGAGGAAGATGATCGGTGTGAACTGTGATAACCCACATACACATTCTACAGAAAAGGCAGAAAACCATGCCAGTGGTAGAGCGGTGATATATTTTAAAGAACTCAGAGAATCAAATATGAAAAATAAATAAATGGCATTGAATCGTGCCACAGATTGATGTGGTTTGAAAGTCCAAGCCAAAGTAGAAAGAGCAGAATATTAAGACTAGGTCAGTCAGACAAGTGAATCTGGCTAGACAGGGAATAGGAACACGGTATGCCAGGAATTAGAGGACAGCAAGAGTCTGGCTGACTTGTTGGAGACAAACTGAGGCACTGAGGTCATTGATGGGATTTTATTTTTTTAAGCTACAAACAAGAATTATTAAATTGAAAACAGATGAGGATCTGACAGAATAAAAACAAGCATTGGCCAGATGGGAGGAGCTGTAAAGAATTATCTGAGGATAAAGGACGATTAAAGGGGCAGGCGAAAGGAAGTCCTTACAAATCTAAGTGGGAATAGAGAGGAATGCAGATGGTCTATCAGAATCTCTTATGAAGGACTTGACTGTGTAAACATTTGGGGAACTGGACAGAGGCCTGATTAATGGTTGAGGCTGGTATGAAATTGCTGCAGATCCTAAAGAAAGATGCGGAAACAGCAGCATTTGATTACATATCATATATGATACCAGGTTGCAAGTAATTTTGGAAAAGACTCAGTGGAAAGCAACCCAAGAAAAATTGGATAAATCAGCAAGATTCAGAGTCGGAAGAGACACAAGCTATCAAATAGTGAACCTCTTGCTGAGCAAGGTTTATCTCCAAGTTCTCACGCCAGTGGAGGTATTTGATTTAATTGCACATGGCTGTAGGATGGGCAATGACAACAGGAAGCCACAGAGTGCTATAGAGACCAAAGCTTAACATATTTATATCTCCATCCTTGTAAAGGAATGGCAATAATAGGTCTACTAATCTCAGTAGTGATGTGATGATATAACTGACAGCTACTTGCAAAGAACATAAATTATCTAGAAACAGGACCAAGCTACATGTAACTGGATTAAAATGATCAATGTGGTATGTGGGACATCATTTAGGGCACGTAGATGAACCAAGTTAAGAAGATAACCATGGTGGCATGGATGGGGTACCAGAGAAAAAGATCTACGAGTTGAGAAACATTCTGCAATGGTGTTTTAAAATAAATGGTTTCATGCAAGTGTTGAACATATGATATTAATAATGTCTGGAAATGGTTGTAGGTTTAGAGTGTGGATATGTAAATAATCAGTGGCAGAATAAATAATAGATGGGTAAACACAAGGCTGAAAAGAAGCAGAGGGAGATGAGACGTCACACAAGGGAAACAGCCAAGTGTGGAGGAGAACGGGAGCTCAGAGTCACCGAGTTCAAGCTGCTGGGCTGGCAGAGCTCCACTGTGGACTCGCCAATCCCCAGAATAAAGGTTGCCATCTCCCTACAGAGCAGGAATGAAAATACCAGGCAGGGATCCTGTGTGGCAATGCCAGGCTCAAACTCCAGCTGCTGGTGGCTGAAACAAGAAGGAAGGTGCAAGTGAAGGAAGAGCACAAAATGAAGAATGAACATTGTATGAGATGGAAAAAGAGATATAAGGCCCTAGATTTACATAAAAAAAAGGAAGGCAACATAGCAGGGATAAACCTTGCTATACTCTTTGGGTATAGCAAGCAGGAAAGGGATAGGAAAGAACTTGAGAAAAGCTGGCTGGTGGCCCTGGGGGCTCTCACAGCTGAAGGAACGGTGGCCAGGAGGTGGCAGGGCAGAATCAACGATGTCCCATGAGCACCATGGCAAGAAGAGCCCAGGATGCCCCCCTGGGCCTGGCGCTACACCCAGAGTCCTCAGAAAGCTGGCCTGGACTGCTGGTCTCCTTCCCCAGCCCATGGGGCACCACCAGCCCCGGTGCTTGGCACAGGCTCCGGCCTCTGTTCCAGGAGGACCTCACAAACCATCTCTGAGGGACGGTTCCCAGTTTTGGCCCCTTTGACAGATCTGGCACCAGGTAGTTTCTCCCCTGTTGTAAAAGAGTGATAGTGCTGCCCTGCCCAGGGACAAGTCCTTACCCATGCAGTTCTTCATCATCATGAAGCCGCTCTCGTAGCCTTCGAAGCACTCGCACTCGAAGCTGCCCGGTGTGTTGACACAGGTGCCGTGGCCACAGAGGTCCGGCGAGATGCGGCACTCGTCGATGTCTGTGGGGACAAGACCAGCTGGAGGAGGCAGCGCAGGCTACAAGCACCATCGCAGCCGGCACTGGGCTGCCTGTTCTGCACATCAAACTCAATTACAAGGACTGGCAAGTCTGATCCAGCACACCAAGGAACTCTTTTTCCTGAAGAGAGAGACAGCAGTTAAGCTTTTGCATTGGTGCAGGACTGATCCTTCATCCCAAGAGAAGGAGGAGCTCATGGTCCTGCCTTTGGCTTCTCAGCACGTCCCCGAGATAACTGCCACGACTCCTCCAGGTTCCACCATCATGCTAAACGTCCCACGAAGCAGGCAAGGCAGCAAGAGTGGTCTGGAGGGGGGTTACTCTTCCCTTACCTGTGCAGTTCCTTTCCTCCGCATCCAAAGCAAAGCCATTGCCACAGAGACACCTGAAGCTGCCAATGGTGTTTCGACAAGTCCCATGAGTGCACAGGCCAGGGAAGACTTTACATTCGTTCACATCTGTGGGTGAAGGCACAATAGCAGTGTTACAGGGAGGGGATGTCTGCAATGAACCTGGGCTCTCAGGGCAGGCAGCAGGTTCTTTGGGCTGTAGCTCTCCTCTTTCTTCTCACCTTTGTAGAAGGGTCTTCCTGATAGCACATCTCCTCGGTTGGCAAAGCCGGGTCCCCTCGGGCAGATGGCTTTGTACTCACTGGAGCCAACCTTGGGACATTCTTCACAATCGATGCCCCAGGCGGAGCCCACGGAGCAGCAGCACATGTCGATCCGGTACTTGCCCGGCAGAGGCTCCGTGCACTCGTCTTCATCCCACTTCATGTAGCACTGCTCCATGCGCACGTCTGGTGAGAGAGCAGAGCTCAGCCCCCGCAGCGCTCAACCTCTGGTAAAACCAGGGATACCATTTTCTATGACATGGTTAGCAAAGTTCCTGCAAGAGCTCTGGCTGCAGCATCCTCCAAACAATGCCCAGGTATGGGCCATTTGGATGAGGCCACCTTATTTGGGATGCTATGAGAGACGTAATACAGGGCGCTTCAAAAAGATGGACCCAACGTGTTACAATTACACAAAAATTTACAAACAGTTTCATGAGTTAAAAAGTTTCAGCAACCTTTTTATAAATGCTCTATGTTCTCTTCACTTGCTTTACAGACTGTAAGAGTTTCATTCATGGGCAGTTCCAGAGATATAGTAATTTCAAACTGGGTAGGGGGTGGTTGGATCTCTGTGGAGGGGGCTGAGCAGGGGCCAGGGGCTGGGTGAGATGTGTCCTTACCCACACATGTCCTGGCAGTGCCATCAAGGGTCAGTCCTTGCGGACACTCGCAGCGGAAGGAGCCGGCCGTGTTCACACAGCGTCCATTAGGGCAGACGCCAGGGAAGACCTCGCACTCGTTCACATCTGCCGACACAAAAGCAAGAGATACAGACATGGGAGTGGAATATCGCCAACCCAGTGGGGCCTTGAGGGGCTCCTGGAGGAGACAGAAGGAGCCCAGAGCTGCCCACCAACCTAAAACTGGCAACCTGTCACAATGAAAAACACATGCTCCATGCATAGAGCCATGCCCAGACGCTTTTGCAAGGAGGTTGCATTACAAAACCTCGTCAGAGACAGACAGACAGGGTGGTCCTGTTGCCACATCCATAGTTGGCACAGCATTGGCAGAGCAGCACCAGGACTCACAAACGTGAGTGCTGCTGATGGAGCAGCTAAACCTGGAAACCCATTGCCAGGCACATGAATGGCAAGAAAATCATCAGTAGTAGTCAGCATGAACTGACCAAGAAGAAGTCATGATTGATGAGCTTGATAAACCTCTGCGATTAAACGACTGGCCTGGTAGGTGATGGAAGAGTGGTGGACATTGTCTACCAAGCCTTCAGTAAGGTCTTGGACACTATGTCCCATAAGATCTTCATAGACAAGCTGCTGATGTACAGACTGGATGAGCAAAGAGTGAGGTGGACTGAAAACTGGCTGCCCCTGGGGATGATCAACCCCACGCACCAAGAGATACTGGGGGTCACCCAGCAGCTTGGCAGAAAAAGGACCTGAGCGTCCCGGTAGACACCAAGTTGAACGTGAGTCAGCAATCTGCCTTTGCTGCAAAAAAGGCTGATGGGATCCTGGGCTGCGTTAGGAGGAGTGCGGCCAGTAAGCCAAGGGATGGGATCCTTCCCCTCTGCTCTGCGCTGGTGGGGCAACACCTGGAGTGCCATGTCCAGTTCTGGGCTCCCCAGTATGAGAGAGGGACATACTGGAGAGAGTCCAACAAAGTGCCAGGAAGTGTAGATCCCCCCCCAGACTCAAAGATGCAGGATGGCAACAAATAAACAATGACCATGTTCCCAATTAAAAAAAAAAAAAGCCTTCTGTGTCCTGCAGCACTTTACCTTCACACGTCACCCCCTTCATCCTAGCATATCCTCGGGGACAGGCAGTATCTGGAATTAAAAACAGAGGAATGTCAGCAAAGAAATGGGCTGCCTCCTGCCTTCCCGATCCCTGCGCCGAGCAGAGACTCACCGATCTCGCAGCGCTCGCAGGGGCTGCCCCACGCAGCCCCCAGTGTGGCACAGCACTCGGATTTCAGTGTGGCCCCGTTGATGTTCACCTCGCAACGTCCATCCTGGATGTTCAGCCAGCACGTCCCTTTCATGCTGTCTGTAGGGGCAAAGTGAAGATGTGAGCGAAGAGCTGCTCCTTGACGGAGGTCCCCAGCTCTTTGGGAGCCAGGCTGCCACAAGAAGCAGCTCAGAGAAACTGTTCCTGAGCTGCGATGTGACTGTTGCTCTCTGGTGTCACTTTGTCTTTTAGGCTGTGGGGCCAAGTGCTTTGCAACGCGGACACAA